>NC_063226.1:7672396-8374172 GCF_020740725.1 Corvus hawaiiensis | reverse complement strand
GGCAGACAGAATGTGCTGCTACCTAGCGCTGAGAGAGAAAGTGCAGAGGAGCCCAGGCGTGTTTCGGCAGAGGCAGCAGCCTGGAGCATTTCTCTGCCGGCACCGTGCTCTCTGGGCGAGAAGTAGACACCGGTTCCACTCCGGCACAATGAAGGCGCAGAGCACGGAGCTGGCATGCGCATCGCACAGGCTGCAAGAGGAAGCGTGGCTGCCTCTCGCTTGTGTGTGGATTCACGTTAGCACTTGAAAACAGAAAGTTCAAGCTGCGGCTACGTGTGCTGCTACCTATTTCTCTTCCAGCTTTCCCTGGAAAGAGTTGTGCCCAGCTTGATGCTTGGAGATGCAGAGATGACAGTGGCAGATGCAGCGGAGAATGGAAATACAGAGTGCAGAGGAGAGTTTCTGGTGCTTTTACATGAGGCAAGAGGAAAGTGCAGCCCAGCAGAGGCTTTGACTTCTGGAGCCTTTTTCTTTGGCAGCAGCTGCTGCAAGTGGGCAAGGGAGCTGCGAGAGTGAACAAGGGGACGGTCCGTCTATGTGAGAAGGAAGCTGCCGAGCCGCAGTGTGTTGTGCTCAGTTTCAAGGCTGCCTGGAGGAGGGGGGGACTTGAAGAACGCCTTCTTTCTGGACGCCTCCTTCTGGCTGTGCTGCAGCTGCATGCACTCTGCAGCACTGAAGGTTTAGGAACCTGCTGCTGGCCAGCTTGTGTCCAGGAGTGCAAGGGCTGCGCCTTCCTTTCTGAAGCAGCCAGAGCATTCTCAGCTGCATCTGCTTGTGAAGCAGCTCTTGGCTGGACATTGGAAATTGGCTCCCCTGAGTACATGAGCCCGGTGTCCAGCTGCTTTGTTCTTCGCCTTCTGTGCTCTGGACAGAAGTGAAGCCCAGCCATGGCTTGGAGCTTTGCCGCTCTTCAGCGTGAACACTGCATGCAGCCACAGTGTGCTGTGCAGGGATTTTCCTTCAGCTCGACGGACAAGCATTTTCTTGCTGTTTCACCGAGTGCAAACTGTCCGTGTAGCTCTCGCTCAGCGAAATGCGTTTGGAGAGAAGCACTTGCTGGATTAGCCTTTCGCTGGCCAAGACTTTCAACACAGCACCACAATCCGGGCGACGACGAGCGGAAAGGACGAACATCTTTTGGTCCTGGCACGTTCTTCTGGGCGAGACGTCTATCCGCCTCTTCGCTCCCTGCAAGGCTGTAAGCTTGGCGGTGGCACTTGCAAGTGAGAAGGCAGGTGCAGAGAGCACCGCGATCTGCCGGAGCTGTGCAGGCTGGAAAGGAAAGAGGGCTACCACTAGGATGTGCTGCAAATACAGGTTTCCACGCGTCGAGGGTAAGCTCCGCGTAAGGTAAGCTCGTTGACCTCAAACTGTTCTCTGTGCGAGACGTAGCTGAGAATCTTTCCGTTAAGATTCAGGCTACAAGGCAGACAGAATGTGCTGCTACCTAGCGCTGAGAGAGAAAGTGCAGAGGAGCCCAGGCGTGTTTCGGCAGAGGCAGCAGCCTGGAGCATTTCTCTGCCGGCACCGTGCTCTCTGGGCGAGAAGTAGACACCGGTTCCACTCCGGCACAATGAAGGCGCAGAGCACGGAGCTGGCATGCGCATCGCACAGGCTGCAAGAGGAAGCGTGGCTGCCTCTCGCTTGTGTGTGGATTCACGTTAGCACTTGAAAACAGAAAGTTCAAGCTGCGGCTACTTGTGCTGCTACCTATTTCTCTTCCAGCTTTCCCTGGAAAGAGTTGTGCCCAGCTTGATGCTTGGAGATGCAGAGATGACAGTGGCAGATGCAGCGGAGAATGGAAATACAGAGTGCAGAGGAGATTTTCTGGTGCTTTTACATGAGGCAAGAGGAAAGTGCAGCCCAGCAGAGGCTTTGACTTCTGGAGCCTTTTTCTTTGGCAGCAGCTGCTGCAAGTGGGCAAGGGAGCTGCGAGAGTGAACAAGGGGACGGTCCGTCTATGTGAGAAGGAAGCTGCCGAGCCGCAGTGTGTTGTGCTCAGTTTCAAGGCTGCCTGGAGGAGGGGGGGACTTGAAGAACGCCTTCTTTCTGGACGCCTCCTTCTGGCTGTGCTCCAGCTGCATGCACTCTGCAGCACTGAAGGTTTAGGAACCTGCTGCTGGCCAGCTTGTGTCCAGGAGTGCAAGGGCTGCACCTTCCTTTCTGAAGCAGCCGGAGCATTCTCAGCTGCATCTGCTTGTGAAGCAGCTCTTGGCTGGACATTGGAAATTGGCTCCCCTGAGTACATGAGCCCGGTGCCCAGCTGCTTCGTTCTTCGCCTTCTGTGCTCTGGACAGAAGTGAAGCCCAGCCATGGCTTGGAGCTTTGCCGCTCTTCAGCGTGAACACTGCATGCAGCCACAGTGTGCTGTGCAGGGATTTTCCTTCAGCTCGACGGACAAGCATTTTCTTGCTGTTTCACCGAGTCCAAACTGTCCGTGTAGCTCTCGCTCAGCGAAATGCGTTTGGAGAGAAGCACTTGCTGGATTAGCCTTTCGCTGGCCAAGACTTTCAACACAGCACCACAATCCGGGCGACGACGAGCGGAAAGGACGAACATCTTTTGGTCCTGGCACGTTCTTCTGGGCGAGACGTCTATCCGCCTCTTCGCTCCCTGCAAGGCTGTAAGCTTGGCGGTGGCACTTGCAAGTGAGAAGGCAGGTGCAGAGAGCACCGCGATCTGCCGGCGCTGTGCAGGCTGGAAAGGAAAGAGGGCTACCACTAGGATGTGCTGCAAATACAGGTTTCCACGCGTCGAGGGTAAGCTCCGCGTAAGGTAAGCTCGTTGACCTCAAACTGTTCTCTGTGCGAGACGTAGCTGAGAATCTTTCCGTTAAGATTCAGGCTACAAGGCAGACAGAATGTGCTGCTACCTAGCGCTGAGAGAGAAAGTGCAGAGGAGCCCAGGCGTGTTTCGGCAGAGGCAGCAGCCTGGAGCATTTCCCTGCCGGCACCGTGCTCTCTGGGCGAGAAGTAGACACCGGTTCCACTCCGGCACAATGAAGGCGCAGAGCACGGAGCTGGCATGCGCATCGCCCAGGCTGCAAGAGGAAGCGTGGCTGCCTCTCGCTTGTGTGTGGATTCACGTTAGCATTTGAAAACAGAAAGTTCAAGCTGCGGCTACGTGTGCTGCTACCTATTTCTCTTCCAGCTTTCCCTGGAAAGAGTTGTGCCCAGCTTGATGCTTGGAGATGCAGAGATGACAGTGGCAGATGCAGCGGAGAATGGAAATACAGAGTGCAGAGGAGAGTTTCTGGTGCTTTTACATGAGGCAAGAGGAAAGTGCAGCCCAGCAGAGGCTTTGACTTCTGGAGCCTTTTTCTTTGGCAGCAGCTGCTGCAAGTGGGCAAGGGAGCTGCGAGAGTGAACAAGGGGACGGTCCGTCTATGTGAGAAGGAAGCTGCCGAGCCGCAGTGTGTTGTGCTCAGTTTCAAGGCTGCCTGGAGGAGGGGGGGACTTGAAGAACGCCTTCTTTCTGGACGCCTCCTTCTGGCTGTGCTCCAGCTGCATGCACTCTGCAGCACTGAAGGTTTAGGAACCTGCTGCTGGCGTGGTTGTGTCCAGGAGTGCAAGGGCTGCGCCTTCCTTTCTGAAGCAGCCAGAGCATTCTCAGCTGCAGCTGCTTGTGAAGCAGCTCTTGGCTGGACATTGGAAATTGGCTCCCCTGAGTACATGAGCCCGGTGTCCAGCTGCTTCGTTCTTCGCCTTCTGTGCTCTGGACAGAAGTGAAGCCCAGCCATGGCTTGGAGCTTTGCCGCTCTTCAGCGTCAACACTGCATGCAGCCACAGTGTGCTGTGCAGGGATTTTCCTTCAGCTCGACGGACAAGCATTTTCTTGCTGTTTCACCGAGTGCAAACTGTCCGTGTAGCTCTCGCTCAGCGAAATGCGTTTGGAGAGAAGCACTTGCTGGATTAGCCTTTCGCTGGCCAAGACTTTCAACACAGCACCACAATCCGGGCGACGACGAGCGGAAAGGACGAACATCTTTTGGTCCTGGCACGTTCTTCTGGGCGAGACGTCTATCGGCCTCTTCGCTCCCTGCAAGGCTGTAAGCTTGGCGGTGGCACTTGCAAGTGAGAAGGCAGGTGCAGAGAGCACCGCGATCTGCCGGCGCTGTGCAGGCTGGAAAGGAAAGAGGGCTACCACTAGGATGTGCTGCAAATACAGGTTTCCACGCGTCGAGGGTAAGCTCCGCGTAAGGTAAGCTCGTTGACCTAAAACTGTTCTCTGTGCGAGACGTAGCTGAGAATCTTTCCGTTAAGATTCAGGCTACAAGGCAGACAGAATGTGCTGCTACCTAGCGCTGAGAGAGAAAGTGCAGAGGAGCCCAGGCGTGTTTCGGCAGAGGCAGCAGCCTGGAGCATTTCTCTGCCGGCACCGTGCTCTCTGGGCGAGAAGTAGACACCGGTTCCACTCCGGCACAATGAAGGCGCAGAGCACGGAGCTGGCATGCGCATCGCACAGGCTGCAAGAGGAAGCGTGGCTGCCTCTCGCTTGTGTGTGGATTCACGTTAGCACTTGAAAACAGAAAGTTCAAGCTGCGGCTACGTGTGCTGCTACCTATTTCTCTTCCAGCTTTCCCTGGAAAGAGTTGTGCCCAGCTTGATGCTTGGAGATGCAGAGATGACAGTGGCAGATGCAGCGGAGAATGGAAATACAAAGTGTAGCGGAGAGTTTCTGGTGCTTTTACATGAGGCAAGGGGAAAGTGCAGCCCAGCAAAGGCTTTGACTTCTGGAGCCTTTTTCTTTGGCAGCAGCTGCTGCAAGTGAGCAAGGGAGCTGCGAGAGTGAAGAAGGGGACGGTCCGTCTATGTGAGAAGGAAGCTGCCGGGGCGCAGTGTGTTGTGCTCAGTTTCAAGGCTGCCTGGAGGAGGGGGGGACTTGAAGAACGCCTTCTTTCTGGACGCCTCCTTCTGGCTGTGCTCCAGCTGCATGCACTCTGCAGCACTGAAGGTTTAGGAACCTGCTGCTGGCGTGGTTGTGTCCAGGAGTGCAAGGGCTGCGCCTTCCTTTCTGAAGCAGCCAGAGCATTCTCAGCTGCATCTGCTTGTGAAGCAGCTCTTGGCTGGACATTGGAAATTGGCTCCCCTGCGTACATGAGCCCGGTGCCCAGCTGCTTGGTTCTTCGCCTTCTGTGCTCTGGACAGAAGTGAAGCCCAGCCATAGCTTGGAGCTTTGCCGCTCTTCAGCGTCAACACTGCATGCAGCCACAGTGTGCTGTGCAGGGATTTTCCTTCAGCTCGACGGACAAGCATTTTCTTGCTGTTTCACCGAGTGCAAACTGTCCGTGTAGCTCTCGCTCAGCGAAATGCGTTTGGAGACAAGCACTTGCTGGATTAGCCTTTCGCTGGCCAAGACTTTCAACACAGCACCACAATCCGGGCGACGACGAGCGGAAAGGACGAACATCTTTTGGTCCTGGCACGTTCTTCTGGGCGAGACGTCTATCGGCCTCTTCGCTCCCTGCAAGGCTGTAAGCTTGGCGGTGGCCCTTGGAAGTGAGAAGGCAGGTGCAGAGAGCACCGCGTCTGCCGGAGCTGTGCAGGCTGGAAAGGAAAGAGGGCTACCACTAGGATGTGCTGCAAATACAGGTTTCCACGCGTCGAGGGTAAGCTCCGCGTAAGGTAAGCTCGTTGACCTCAAACTGTTCTCTGTGCGAGACGTAGCTGAGAATCTTTCCGTTAAGATTCAGGCTACAAGGCAGACAGAATGTGCTGCTACCTAGCGCTGAGAGAGAAAGTGCAGAGGAGCCCAGGCGTGTTTCGGCAGAGGCAGCAGCCTGGAGCATTTCCCTGCCGGCACCGTGCTCTCTGGGCGAGAAGTAGACACCGGTTCCACTCCGGCACAATGAAGGCGCAGAGCACGGAGCTGGCATGCGCATCGCACAGGCTGCAAGAGGAAGCGTGGCTGCCTCTCGCTTGTGTGTGGATTCACGTTAGTACTTGAAAACAGAAAGTTCAAGCTGCGGCTACTTGTGCTGCTACCTATTTCTCTTCCAGCTTTCCCTGGAAAGAATTGTGCCCAGCTTGATGCTTGGAGATGCAGAGATGACAGTGGCAGATGCAGCGGAGAATGGAAATACAAAGTGCAGCGGAGAGTTTCTGGTGCTTTTACATGAGGCAAGAGGAAAGTGCAGCCCAGCAGAGGCTTTGACTTCTGGAGCCTTTTTCTTTGGCAGCAGCTGCTGCAAGTGAGCAAGGGAGCTGCGAGAGTGAACAAGGGGACGGTCCGTCTATGTGAGAAGGAAGCTGCCGAGCCGCAGTGTGTTGTGCTCAGTTTCAAGGCTGCCTGGAGGAGGGGGGGACTTGAAGAACGCCTTCTTTCTGGACGCCTCCTTCTGGCTGTGCTCCAGCTGCATGCACTCTGCAGCACTGAAGGTTTAGGAACGTGCTTCTGGCCAGCTTGTGTCCAGGAGTGCCAGGGCTGCGCCTTCCTTTCTGAAGCAGCCAGAGCATTCTCAGCTGCATCTGCTTGTGGAGCAGCTCTTGGCTGGACATTTGAAATTGGCTCCCCTGAGTACATGAGCCCGGTGTCCAGCTGCTTCGTTCTTCGCCTTCTGTGCTCTGGACAGAAGTGAAGCCCAGCCATGGCTTGGAGCTTTGCCACTCTTCAGCGTGAACACTGCATGCAGCCACAGTGTGCTGTGCAGGGATTTTCCTTCAGCTCGACGGACAAGCATTTTCTTGCTGTTTCACCGAGTGCAAACTGTCCGTGTAGCTCTCGCTCAGCGAAATGCGTTTGGAGAGAAGCACTTGCTGGATTAGCCTTTCGCTGGCCAAGACTTTCAACACAGCACCACAATCCGGGCGACGACGAGCGGAAAGGACGAACATCTTTTGGTCCTGGCACGTTCTTCTGGGCGAGACGTCTATCCGCCTCTTCGCTCCCTGCAAGGCTGTAAGCTTGGCGGTGGCACTTGCAAGTGAGAAGGCAGGTGCAGAGAGCACCGCGATCTGCCGGCGCTGTGCAGGCTGGAAAGGAAAGAGGGCTACCACTAGGATGTGCTGCAAATACAGGTTTCCACGCGTCGAGGGTAAGCTCCGCGTAAGGTAAGCTCGTTGACCTAAAACTGTTCTCTGTGCGAGACGTAGCTGAGAATCTTTCCGTTAAGATTCAGGCTACAAGGCAGACAGAATGTGCTGCTACCTAGCGCTGAGAGAGAAAGTGCAGAGGAGCCCAGGCGTGTTTCGGCAGAGGCAGCAGCCTGGAGCATTTCTCTGCCGGCACCGTGCTCTCTGGGCGAGAAGTAGACACCGGTTCCACTCCGGCACAATGAAGGCGCAGAGCACGGAGCTGGCATGCGCATCGCACAGGCTGCAAGAGGAAGCGTGGCTGCCTCTCGCTTGTGTGTGGATTCACGTTAGCACTTGAAAACAGAAAGTTCAAGCTGCGGCTACTTGTGCTGCTACCTATTTCTCTTCTAGCTTTCCCTGGAAAGAGTTGTGCCCAGCTTGATGCTTGGAGATGCAGAGATGACAGTGGCAGATGCAGCGGAGAATGGAAATACAGAGTGCAGAGGAGAGTTTCTGGTGCTTTTACATGAGGCAAGAGGAAAGTGCAGCCCAGCAGAGGCTTTGACTTCTGGAGCCTTTTTCTTTGGCAGCAGCTGCTGCAAGTGGGCAAGGGAGCTGCGAGAGTGAACAAGGGGACGGTCCGTCTATGTGAGAAGGAAGCTGCCGAGCCGCAGTGTGTTGTGCTCAGTTTCAAGGCTGCCTGGAGGAGGGGGGACTTGAAGAACGCCTTCTTTCTGGACGCGTCCTTCTGGCTGTGCTCCAGCTGCATGCACTCTGCAGCACTGAAGGTTTAGGAACGTGCTTCTGGCCAGCTTGTGTCCAGGAGTTCAAGGGCTGCGCTTTACTTTCTGAAGCAGCCAGAGCATTCTCAGCTGCATCTGCTTGTGGAGCAGCTCTTGGCTGGACATTGGAAATTGGCTCCCCTGAGTACATGAGCCCGGTGCCCAGCTGCTTCGTTCTTCGCCTTCTGTGCTCTGGACAGAAGTGAAGCCCAGCCATGGCTTGGAGCTTTGCCGCTCTTCAGCGTGAACACTGCATGCAGCCACAGTGTGCTGTGCAGGGATTTTCCTTCAGCTCGACGGACAAGCATTTTCTTGCTGTTTCACCGAGTCCAAACTGTCCGTGTAGCTCTCGCTCAGCGAAATGCGTTTGGAGAGAAGCACTTGCTGGATTAGCCTTTCGCTGGCCAAGACTTTCAACACAGCACCACAATCCGGGCGACGACGAGCGGAAAGGACGAACATCTTTTGGTCCTGGCACGTTCTTCTGGGCGAGACGTCTATCCGCCTCTTCGCTCCCTGCAAGGCTGTAAGCTTGGCGGTGGCACTTGCAAGTGAGAAGGCAGGTGCAGAGAGCACCGCGATCTGCCGGCGCTGTGCAGGCTGGAAAGGAAAGAGGGCTACCACTAGGATGTGCTGCAAATACAGGTTTCCACGCGTCGAGGGTAAGCTCCGCGTAAGGTAAGCTCGTTGACCTAAAACTGTTCTCTGTGCGAGACGTAGCTGAGAATCTTTCCGTTAAGATTCAGGCTACAAGGCAGACAGAATGTGCTGCTACCTAGCGCTGAGAGAGAAAGTGCAGAGGAGCCCAGGCGTGTTTCGGCAGAGGCAGCAGCCTGGAGCATTTCCCTGCCGGCACCGTGCTCTCTGGGCGAGAAGTAGACACCGGTTCCACTCCGGCACAATGAAGGCGCAGAGCACGGAGCTGGCATGCGCATCGCCCAGGCTGCAAGAGGAAGCGTGGCTGCCTCTCGCTTGTGTGTGGATTCACGTTAGCATTTGAAAACAGAAAGTTCAAGCTGCGGCTACGTGTGCTGCTACCTATTTCTCTTCCAGCTTTCCCTGGAAAGAGTTGTGCCCAGCTTGATGCTTGGAGATGCAGAGATGACAGTGGCAGATGCAGCGGAGAATGGAAATACAGAGTGCAGAGGAGAGTTTCTGGTGCTTTTACATGAGGCAAGAGGAAAGTGCAGCCCAGCAGAGGCTTTGACTTCTGGAGCCTTTTTCTTTGGCAGCAGCTGCTGCAAGTGGGCAAGGGAGCTGCGAGAGTGAACAAGGGGACGGTCCGTCTATGTGAGAAGGAAGCTGCCGAGCCGCAGTGTGTTGTGCTCAGTTTCAAGGCTGCCTGGAGGAGGGGGGGACTTGAAGAACGCCTTCTTTCTGGACGCCTCCTTCTGGCTGTGCTCCAGCTGCATGCACTCTGCAGCACTGAAGGTTTAGGAACCTGCTGCTGGCCAGCTTGTGTCCAGGAGTGCAAGGGCTGCGCCTTCCTTTCTGAAGCAGCCAGAGCATTCTCAGCTGCAGCTGCTTGTGAAGCAGCTCTTGGCTGGACATTGGAAATTGGCTCCCCTGAGTACATGAGCCCGGTGTCCAGCTGCTTCGTTCTTCGCCTTCTGTGCTCTGGACAGAAGTGAAGCCCAGCCATGGCTTGGAGCTTTGCCGCTCTTCAGCGTCAACACTGCATGCAGCCACAGTGTGCTGTGCAGGGATTTTCCTTCAGCTCGACGGACAAGCATTTTCTTGCTGTTTCACCGAGTGCAAACTGTCCGTGTAGCTCTCGCTCAGCGAAATGCGTTTGGAGAGAAGCACTTGCTGGATTAGCCTTTCGCTGGCCAAGACTTTCAACACAGCACCACAATCCGGGCGACGACGAGCGGAAAGGACGAACATCTTTTGGTCCTGGCACGTTCTTCTGGGCGAGACGTCTATCCGCCTCTTCGCTCCCTGCAAGGCTGTAAGCTTGGCGGTGGCACTTGCAAGTGAGAAGGCAGGTGCAGAGAGCACCGCGATCTGCCGGCGCTGTGCAGGCTGGAAAGGAAAGAGGGCTACCACTAGGATGTGCTGCAAATACAGGTTTCCACGCGTCGAGGGTAAGCTCCGCGTAAGGTAAGCTCGTTGACCTAAAACTGTTCTCTGTGCGAGACGTAGCTGAGAATCTTTCCGTTAAGATTCAGGCTACAAGGCAGACAGAATGTGCTGCTACCTAGCGCTGAGAGAGAAAGTGCAGAGGAGCCCAGGCGTGTTTCGGCAGAGGCAGCAGCCTGGAGCATTTCTCTGCCGGCACCGTGCTCTCTGGGCGAGAAGTAGACACCGGTTCCACTCCGGCACAATGAAGGCGCAGAGCACGGAGCTGGCATGCGCATCGCACAGGCTGCAAGAGGAAGCGTGGCTGCCTCTCGCTTGTGTGTGGATTCACGTTAGCACTTGAAAACAGAAAGTTCAAGCTGCGGCTACGTGTGCTGCTACCTATTTCTCTTCCAGCTTTCCCTGGAAAGAGTTGTGCCCAGCTTGATGCTTGGAGATGCAGAGATGACAGTGGCAGATGCAGCGGAGAATGGAAATACAAAGTGTAGCGGAGAGTTTCTGGTGCTTTTACATGAGGCAAGGGGAAAGTGCAGCCCAGCAAAGGCTTTGACTTCTGGAGCCTTTTTCTTTGGCAGCAGCTGCTGCAAGTGAGCAAGGGAGCTGCGAGAGTGAAGAAGGGGACGGTCCGTCTATGTGAGAAGGAAGCTGCCGGGGCGCAGTGTGTTGTGCTCAGTTTCAAGGCTGCCTGGAGGAGGGGGGGACTTGAAGAACGCCTTCTTTCTGGACGCCTCCTTCTGGCTGTGCTCCAGCTGCATGCACTCTGCAGCACTGAAGGTTTAGGAACCTGCTGCTGGCGTGGTTGTGTCCAGGAGTGCAAGGGCTGCGCCTTCCTTTCTGAAGCAGCCAGAGCATTCTCAGCTGCATCTGCTTGTGAAGCAGCTCTTGGCTGGACATTGGAAATTGGCTCCCCTGCGTACATGAGCCCGGTGCCCAGCTGCTTGGTTCTTCGCCTTCTGTGCTCTGGACAGAAGTGAAGCCCAGCCATAGCTTGGAGCTTTGCCGCTCTTCAGCGTCAACACTGCATGCAGCCACAGTGTGCTGTGCAGGGATTTTCCTTCAGCTCGACGGACAAGCATTTTCTTGCTGTTTCACCGAGTGCAAACTGTCCGTGTAGCTCTCGCTCAGCGAAATGCGTTTGGAGACAAGCACTTGCTGGATTAGCCTTTCGCTGGCCAAGACTTTCAACACAGCACCACAATCCGGGCGACGACGAGCGGAAAGGACGAACATCTTTTGGTCCTGGCACGTTCTTCTGGGCGAGACGTCTATCCGCCTCTTCGCTCCCTGCAAGGCTGTAAGCTTGGCGGTGGCCCTTGGAAGTGAGAAGGCAGGTGCAGAGAGCACCGCGTCTGCCGGAGCTGTGCAGGCTGGAAAGGAAAGAGGGCTACCACTAGGATGTGCTGCAAATACAGGTTTCCACGCGTCGAGGGTAAGCTCCGCGTAAGGTAAGCTCGTTGACCTCAAACTGTTCTCTGTGCGAGACGTAGCTGAGAATCTTTCCGTTAAGATTCAGGCTACAAGGCAGACAGAATGTGCTGCTACCTAGCGCTGAGAGAGAAAGTGCAGAGGAGCCCAGGCGTGTTTCGGCAGAGGCAGCAGCCTGGAGCATTTCCCTGCCGGCACCGTGCTCTCTGGGCGAGAAGTAGACACCGGTTCCACTCCGGCACAATGAAGGCGCAGAGCACGGAGCTGGCATGCGCATCGCACAGGCTGCAAGAGGAAGCGTGGCTGCCTCTCGCTTGTGTGTGGATTCACGTTAGTACTTGAAAACAGAAAGTTCAAGCTGCGGCTACTTGTGCTGCTACCTATTTCTCTTCCAGCTTTCCCTGGAAAGAATTGTGCCCAGCTTGATGCTTGGAGATGCAGAGATGACAGTGGCAGATGCAGCGGAGAATGGAAATACAAAGTGCAGCGGAGAGTTTCTGGTGCTTTTACATGAGGCAAGAGGAAAGTGCAGCCCAGCAGAGGCTTTGACTTCTGGAGCCTTTTTCTTTGGCAGCAGCTGCTGCAAGTGAGCAAGGGAGCTGCGAGAGTGAACAAGGGGACGGTCCGTCTATGTGAGAAGGAAGCTGCCGAGCCGCAGTGTGTTGTGCTCAGTTTCAAGGCTGCCTGGAGGAGGGGGGGACTTGAAGAACGCCTTCTTTCTGGACGCCTCCTTCTGGCTGTGCTCCAGCTGCATGCACTCTGCAGCACTGAAGGTTTAGGAACGTGCTTCTGGCCAGCTTGTGTCCAGGAGTGCCAGGGCTGCGCCTTCCTTTCTGAAGCAGCCAGAGCATTCTCAGCTGCATCTGCTTGTGGAGCAGCTCTTGGCTGGACATTTGAAATTGGCTCCCCTGAGTACATGAGCCCGGTGTCCAGCTGCTTCGTTCTTCGCCTTCTGTGCTCTGGACAGAAGTGAAGCCCAGCCATGGCTTGGAGCTTTGCCACTCTTCAGCGTGAACACTGCATGCAGCCACAGTGTGCTGTGCAGGGATTTTCCTTCAGCTCGACGGACAAGCATTTTCTTGCTGTTTCACCGAGTGCAAACTGTCCGTGTAGCTCTCGCTCAGCGAAATGCGTTTGGAGAGAAGCACTTGCTGGATTAGCCTTTCGCTGGCCAAGACTTTCAACACAGCACCACAATCCGGGCGACGACGAGCGGAAAGGACGAACATCTTTTGGTCCTGGCACGTTCTTCTGGGCGAGACGTCTATCCGCCTCTTCGCTCCCTGCAAGGCTGTAAGCTTGGCGGTGGCACTTGCAAGTGAGAAGGCAGGTGCAGAGAGCACCGCGATCTGCCGGCGCTGTGCAGGCTGGAAAGGAAAGAGGGCTACCACTAGGATGTGCTGCAAATACAGGTTTCCACGCGTCGAGGGTAAGCTCCGCGTAAGGTAAGCTCGTTGACCTAAAACTGTTCTCTGTGCGAGACGTAGCTGAGAATCTTTCCGTTAAGATTCAGGCTACAAGGCAGACAGAATGTGCTGCTACCTAGCGCTGAGAGAGAAAGTGCAGAGGAGCCCAGGCGTGTTTCGGCAGAGGCAGCAGCCTGGAGCATTTCTCTGCCGGCACCGTGCTCTCTGGGCGAGAAGTAGACACCGGTTCCACTCCGGCACAATGAAGGCGCAGAGCACGGAGCTGGCATGCGCATCGCACAGGCTGCAAGAGGAAGCGTGGCTGCCTCTCGCTTGTGTGTGGATTCACGTTAGCACTTGAAAACAGAAAGTTCAAGCTGCGGCTACTTGTGCTGCTACCTATTTCTCTTCCAGCTTTCCCTGGAAAGAGTTGTGCCCAGCTTGATGCTTGGAGATGCAGAGATGACAGTGGCAGATGCAGCGGAGAATGGAAATACAAAGTGTAGCGGAGAGTTTCTGGTGCTTTTACAGGAGGCAAGGGGAAAGTGCAGCCCAGCAAAGGCTTTGACTTCTGGAGCCTTTTTCTTTGGCAGCAGCTGCTGCAAGTGAGCAAGGGAGCTGCGAGAGTGAAGAAGGGGACGGTCCGTCTATGTGAGAAGGAAGCTGCCGAGCCGCAGTGTGTTGTGCTCAGTTTCAAGGCTGCCTGGAGGAGGGGGGGACT
The DNA here is from genome assembly GCF_020740725.1 of Corvus hawaiiensis. Classification (NCBI taxonomy): domain Eukaryota; kingdom Metazoa; phylum Chordata; class Aves; order Passeriformes; family Corvidae; genus Corvus; species Corvus hawaiiensis. The sequence continues at coordinate 8,360,743 of NC_063226.1, read as the reverse complement.
TGAAGAACGCCTTCTTTCTGGACGCCTCCTTCTGGCTGTGCTCCAGCTGCATGCACTCTGCAGCACTGAAGGTTTAGGAACCTGCTGCTGGCGTGGTTGTGTCCAGGAGTGCAAGGGCTGCGCCTTCCTTTCTGAAGCAGCCAGAGCATTCTCAGCTGCATCTGCTTGTGAAGCAGCTCTTGGCTGGACATTGGAAATTGGCTCCCCTGCGTACATGAGCCCGGTGCCCAGCTGCTTCGTTCTTCGCCTTCTGTGCTCTGGACAGAAGTGAAGCCCAGCCATGGCTTGGAGCTTTGCCGCTCTTCAGCGTCAACACTGCATGCAGCCACAGTGTGCTGTGCAGGGATTTTCCTTCAGCTCGACGGACAAGCATTTTCTTGCTGTTTCACCGAGTGCAAACTGTCCGTGTAGCTCTCGCTCAGCGAAATGCGTTTGGAGACAAGCACTTGCTGGATTAGCCTTTCGCTGGCCAAGACTTTCAACACAGCACCACAATCCGGGCGACGACGAGCGGAAAGGACGAACATCTTTTGGTCCTGGCACGTTCTTCTGGGCGAGACGTCTATCCGCCTCTTCGCTCCCTGCAAGGCTGTAAGCTTGGCGGTGGCCCTTGGAAGTGAGAAGGCAGGTGCAGAGAGCACCGCGTCTGCCGGAGCTGTGCAGGCTGGAAAGGAAAGAGGGCTACCACTAGGATGTGCTGCAAATACAGGTTTCCACGCGTCGAGGGTAAGCTCCGCGTAAGGTAAGCTCGTTGACCTAAAACTGTTCTCTGTGCGAGACGTAGCTGAGAATCTTTCCGTTAAGATTCAGGCTACAAGGCAGACAGAATGTGCTGCTACCTAGCGCTGAGAGAGAAAGTGCAGAGGAGCCCAGGCGTGTTTCGGCAGAGGCAGCAGCCTGGAGCATTTCCCTGCCGGCACCGTGCTCTCTGGGCGAGAAGTAGACACCGGTTCCACTCCGGCACAATGAAGGCGCAGAGCACGGAGCTGGCATGCGCATCGCACAGGCTGCAAGAGGAAGCGTGGCTGCCTCTCGCTTATGTGTGGATTCACGTTAGTACTTGAAAACAGAAAGTTCAAGCTGCGGCTACTTGTGCTGCTACCTATTTCTCTTCCAGCTTTCCCTGGAAAGAATTGTGCCCAGCTTGATGCTTGGAGATGCAGAGATGACAGTGGCAGATGCAGCGGAGAATGGAAATACAAAGTGCAGCGGAGAGTTTCTGGTGCTTTTACATGAGGCAAGGGGAAAGTGCAGCCCAGCAGAGGCTTTGACTTCTGGAGCCTTTTTCTTTGGCAGCAGCTGCTGCAAGTGAGCAAGGGAGCTGCGAGAGTGAACAAGGGGACGGTCCGTCTATGTGAGAAGGAAGCTGCCGAGCCGCAGTGTGTTGTGCTCAGTTTCAAGGCTGCCTGGAGGAGGGGGGGACTTGAAGAACGCCTTCTTTCTGGACGCCTCCTTCTGGCTGTGCTCTAGCTGCACGCACTCTGCAGCACTGAAGGTTTAGGAACGTGCTTCTGGCCAGCTTGTGTCCAGGAGTGCAAGGGCTGCGCCTTCCTTTCTGAAGCAGCCAGAGCATTCTCAGCTGCATCTGCTTGTGGAGCAGCTCTTGGCTGGACATTGGAAATTGGCTCCCCTGAGTACATGAGCCCGGTGTCCAGCTGCTTGGTTCTTCGCCTTCTGTGCTCTGGACAGAAGTGAAGCCCAGCCATGGCTTGGAGCTTTGCCACTCTTCAGCGTGAACACTGCATGCAGCCACAGTGTGCTGTGCAGGGATTTTCCTTCAGCTCGACGGACAAGCATTTTCTTGCTGTTTCACCGAGTGCAAACTGTCCGTGTAGCTCTCGCTCAGCGAAATGCGTTTGGAGAGAAGCACTTGCTGGATTAGCCTTTCGCTGGCCAAGACTTTCAACACAGCACCACAATCCGGGCGACGACGAGCGGAAAGGACGAACATCTTTTGGTCCTGGCACGTTCTTCTGGGCGAGACGTCTATCGGCCTCTTCGCTCCCTGCAAGGCTGTAAGCTTGGCGGTGGCACTTGCAAGTGAGAAGGCAGGTGCAGAGAGCACCGCGATCTGCCGGCGCTGTGCAGGCTGGAAAGGAAAGAGGGCTACCACTAGGATGTGCTGCAAATACAGGTTTCCACGCGTCGAGGGTAAGCTCCGCGTAAGGTAAGCTCGTTGACCTAAAACTGTTCTCTGTGCGAGACGTAGCTGAGAATCTTTCCGTTAAGATTCAGGCTACAAGGCAGACAGAATGTGCTGCTACCTAGCGCTGAGAGAGAAAGTGCAGAGGAGCCCAGGCGTGTTTCGGCAGAGGCAGCAGCCTGGAGCATTTCTCTGCCGGCACCGTGCTCTCTGGGCGAGAAGTAGACACCGGTTCCACTCCGGCACAATGAAGGCGCAGAGCACGGAGCTGGCATGCGCATCGCACAGGCTGCAAGAGGAAGCGTGGCTGCCTCTCGCTTGTGTGTGGATTCACGTTAGCACTTGAAAACAGAAAGTTCAAGCTGCGGCTACGTGTGCTGCTACCTATTTCTCTTCCAGCTTTCCCTGGAAAGAGTTGTGCCCAGCTTGATGCTTGGAGATGCAGAGATGACAGTGGCAGATGCAGCGGAGAATGGAAATACAGAGTGCAGAGGAGAGTTTCTGGTGCTTTTACATGAGGCAAGAGGAAAGTGCAGCCCAGCAGAGGCTTTGACTTCTGGAGCCTTTTTCTTTGGCAGCAGCTGCTGCAAGTGGGCAAGGGAGCTGCGAGAGTGAACAAGGGGACGGTCCGTCTATGTGAGAAGGAAGCTGCCGAGCCGCAGTGTGTTGTGCTCAGTTTCAAGGCTGCCTGGAGGAGGGGGGACTTGAAGAACGCCTTCTTTCTGGACGCCTCCTTCTGGCTGTGCTCCAGCTGCATGCACTCTGCAGCACTGAAGGTTTAGGAACCTGCTGCTGGCCAGCTTGTGTCCAGGAGTGCAAGGGCTGCGCCTTCCTTTCTGAAGCAGCCAGAGCATTCTCAGCTGCATCTGCTTGTGGAGCAGCTCTTGGCTGGACATTGGAAATTGGCTCCCCTGAGTACATGAGCCCGGTGTCCAGCTGCTTGGTTCTTCGCCTTCTGTGCTCTGGACAGAAGTGAAGCCCAGCCATGGCTTGGAGCTTTGCCGCTCTTCAGCGTCAACACTGCATGCAGCCACAGTGTGCTGTGCAGGGATTTTCCTTCAGCTCGACGGACAAGCATTTTCTTGCTGTTTCACCGAGTGCAAACTGTCCGTGTAGCTCTCGCTCAGCGAAATGCGTTTGGAGAGAAGCACTTGCTGGATTAGCCTTTCGCTGGCCAAGACTTTCAACACAGCACCACAATCCGGGCAAGGAGCAGCAGAAAGGAAGACCATCTTTTGGTCCTGGCACGTTCTTCTGGGCGACACGCCTATCGGCCTCTTCGCTCCCTGCAAGGCTGTAAGCTTGGCGGTGGCACTTGCAAGTGAGAAGGCAGGTGCAGAGAGCACCGCGATCTGCCGGCGCTGTGCAGGCTGGAAAGGAAAGAGGGCTACCACTAGGATGTGCTGCAAATACAGGTTTCCACGCGTCGAGGGTAAGCTCCGCGTAAGGTAAGCTCGTTGACCTCAAACTGTTCTCTGTGCGAGACGTAGCTGAGAATCTTTCCGTTAAGATTCAGGCTACAAGGCAGACAGAATGTGCTGCTACCTAGCGCTGAGAGAGAAAGTGCAGAGGAGCCCAGGCGTGTTTCGGCAGAGGCAGCAGCCTGGAGCATTTCTCTGCCGGCACCGTGCTCTCTGGGCGAGAAGTAGACACCGGTTCCACTCCGGCACAATGAAGGCGCAGAGCACGGAGCTGGCATGCGCATCGCCCAGGCTGCAAGAGGAAGCGTGGCTGCCTCTCGCTTGTGTGTGGATTCACGTTAGCACTTGAAAACAGAAAGTTCAAGCTGCGGCTACGTGTGCTGCTACCTATTTCTCTTCCAGCTTTCCCTGGAAAGAGTTGTGCCCAGCTTGATGCTTGGAGATGCAGAGATGACAGTGGCAGATGCAGCGGAGAATGGAAATACAGAGTGCAGAGGAGAGTTTCTGGTGCTTTTACATGAGGCAAGAGGAAAGTGCAGCCCAGCAGAGGCTTTGACTTCTGGAGCCTTTTTCTTTGGCAGCAGCTGCTGCAAGTGGGCAAGGGAGCTGCGAGAGTGAACAAGGGGACGGTCCGTCTATGTGAGAAGGAAGCTGCCGAGCCGCAGTGTGTTGTGCTCAGTTTCAAGGCTGCCTGGAGGAGGGGGGGACTTGAAGAACGCCTTCTTTCTGGACGCCTCCTTCTGGCTGTGCTGCAGCTGCATGCACTCTGCAGCACTGAAGGTTTAGGAACCTGCTGCTGGCCAGCTTGTGTCCAGGAGTGCAAGGGCTGCGCCTTCCTTTCTGAAGCAGCCAGAGCATTCTCAGCTGCATCTGCTTGTGAAGCAGCTCTTGGCTGGACATTGGAAATTGGCTCCCCTGAGTACATGAGCCCGGTGCCCAGCTGCTTTGTTCTTCGCCTTCTGTGCTCTGGACAGAAGTGAAGCCCAGCCATGGCTTGGAGCTTTGCCGCTCTTCAGCGTCAACACTGCATGCAGCCACAGTGTGCTGTGCAGGGATTTTCCTTCAGCTCGACGGACAAGCATTTTCTTGCTGTTTCACCGAGTGCAAACTGTCCGTGTAGCTCTCGCTCAGCGAAATGCGTTTGGAGAGAAGCACTTGCTGGATTAGCCTTTCGCTGGCCAAGACTTTCAACACAGCACCACAATCCGGGCAAGGAGCAGCAGAAAGGAAGACCATCTTTTGGTCCTGGCACGTTCTTCTGGGCGACACGCCTATCGGCCTCTTCGCTCCCTGCAAGGCTGTAAGCTTGGCGGTGGCACTTGCAAGTGAGAAGGCAGGTGCAGAGAGCACCGCGATCTGCCGGCGCTGTGCAGGCTGGAAAGGAAAGAGGGCTACCACTAGGATGTGCTGCAAATACAGGTTTCCACGCGTCGAGGGTAAGCTCCGCGTAAGGTAAGCTCGTTGACCTCAAACTGTTCTCTGTGCGAGACGTAGCTGAGAATCTTTCCGTTAAGATTCAGGCTACAAGGCAGACAGAATGTGCTGCTACCTAGCGCTGAGAGAGAAAGTGCAGAGGAGCCCAGGCGTGTTTCGGCAGAGGCAGCAGCCTGGAGCATTTCTCTGCCGGCACCGTGCTCTCTGGGCGAGAAGTAGACACCGGTTCCACTCCGGCACAATGAAGGCGCAGAGCACGGAGCTGGCATGCGCATCGCACAGGCTGCAAGAGGAAGCGTGGCTGCCTCTCGCTTGTGTGTGGATTCACGTTAGCACTTGAAAACAGAAAGTTCAAGCTGCGGCTACGTGTGCTGCTACCTATTTCTCTTCCAGCTTTCCCTGGAAAGAGTTGTGCCCAGCTTGATGCTTGGAGATGCAGAGATGACAGTGGCAGATGCAGCGGAGAATGGAAATACAGAGTGCAGAGGAGAGTTTCTGGTGCTTTTACATGAGGCAAGAGGAAAGTGCAGCCCAGCAGAGGCTTTGACTTCTGGAGCCTTTTTCTTTGGCAGCAGCTGCTGCAAGTGGGCAAGGGAGCTGCGAGAGTGAACAAGGGGACGGTCCGTCTATGTGAGAAGGAAGCTGCCGAGCCGCAGTGTGTTGTGCTCAGTTTCAAGGCTGCCTGGAGGAGGGGGGGACTTGAAGAACGCCTTCTTTCTGGACGCCTCCTTCTGGCTGTGCTCCAGCTGCATGCACTCTGCAGCACTGAAGGTTTAGGAACCTGCTGCTGGCCAGCTTGTGTCCAGGAGTGCAAGGGCTGCGCCTTCCTTTCTGAAGCAGCCAGAGCATTCTCAGCTGCATCTGCTTGTGAAGCAGCTCTTGGCTGGACATTGGAAATTGGCTCCCCTGAGTACATGAGCCCGGTGCCCAGCTGCTTTGTTCTTCGCCTTCTGTGCTCTGGACAGAAGTGAAGCCCAGCCATGGCTTGGAGCTTTGCCGCTCTTCAGCGTCAACACTGCATGCAGCCACAGTGTGCTGTGCAGGGATTTTCCTTCAGCTCGACGGACAAGCATTTTCTTGCTGTTTCACCGAGTGCAAACTGTCCGTGTAGCTCTCGCTCAGCGAAATGCGTTTGGAGACAAGCACTTGCTGGATTAGCCTTTCGCTGGCCAAGACTTTCAACACAGCACCACAATCCGGGCAAGGAGCAGCAGAAAGGAAGACCATCTTTTGGTCCTGGCACGTTCTTCTGGGCGACACGCCTATCCGCCTCTTCGCTCCCTGCAAGGCTGTAAGCTTGGCGGTGGCCACTTGCAAGTGAGAAGGCAGGTGCAGAGAGCACCGCGATCTGCCGGCGCTGTGCAGGCTGGAAAGGAAAGAGGGCTACCACTAGGATGTGCTGCAAATACAGGTTTCCACGCGTCGAGGGTAAGCTCCGCGTAAGGTAAGCTCGTTGACCTCAAACTGTTCTCTGTGCGAGACGTAGCTGAGAATCTTTCCGTTAAGATTCAGGCTACAAGGCAGACAGAATGTGCTGCTACCTAGCGCTGAGAGAGAAAGTGCAGAGGAGCCCAGGCGTGTTTCGGCAGAGGCAGCAGCCTGGAGCATTTCTCTGCCGGCACCGTGCTCTCTGGGCGAGAAGTAGACACCGGTTCCACTCCGGCACAATGAAGGCGCAGAGCACGGAGCTGGCATGCGCATCGCACAGGCTGCAAGAGGAAGCGTGGCTGCCTCTCGCTTGTGTGTGGATTCACGTTAGCACTTGAAAACAGAAAGTTCAAGCTGCGGCTACTTGTGCTGCTACCTATTTCTCTTCCAGCTTTCCCTGGAAAGAGTTGTGCCCAGCTTGATGCTTGGAGATGCAGAGATGACAGTGGCAGATGCAGCGGAGAATGGAAATACAGAGTGCAGAGGAGAGTTTCTGGTGCTTTTACATGAGGCAAGAGGAAAGTGCAGCCCAGCAGAGGCTTTGACTTCTGGAGCCTTTTTCTTTGGCAGCAGCTGCTGCAAGTGGGCAAGGGAGCTGCGAGAGTGAACAAGGGGACGGTCCGTCTATGTGAGAAGGAAGCTGCCGAGCCGCAGTGTGTTGTGCTCAGTTTCAAGGCAGCCTGGAGGAGGGGGGACTTGAAGAACGCCTTCTTTCTGGACGCGTCCTTCTGGCTGTGCTCCAGCTGCATGCACTCTGCAGCACTGAAGGTTTAGGAACGTGCTTCTGGCCAGCTTGTGTCCAGGAGTTCAAGGGCTGCGCTTTACTTTCTGAAGCAGCCAGAGCATTCTCAGCTGCATCTGCTTGTGGAGCAGCTCTTGGCTGGACATTGGAAATTGGCTCCCCTGAGTACATGAGCCCGGTGTCCAGCTGCTTGGTTCTTCGCCTTCTGTGCTCTGGACAGAAGTGAAGCCCAGCCATGGCTTGGAGCTTTGCCGCTCTTCAGCGTCAACACTTGCATGCAGCCACAGTGTGCTGTGCAGGGATTTTTCCTTCAGCTCGACGGACAAGCATTTCTTGCTGATTCACCGAGTGCAAAACTGTCCGTGTAGCTCTCGCTCAGCGAAATGCGTTTGGAGAGAAGCACCTTGCTGGATTAGCCTTTCGCTGGCCAAGACTTTCAACACAGCACCACAATCCGGGCGACGACGAGCGAAAGGACGAACATCTTTTGGTCCTGGCACGTTCTTCTGGGCGAGACGTCTATCGGCCTCTTCGCTCCCTGCAAGGCTGTAAGCTTGGCGGTGGCACTTGCAAGTGAGAAGGCAGGTGCAGAGAGCACCGCGATCTGCCGCGCTGTGCAGGCTGGAAAGGAAAGAGGGCTACCACTAGGATGTGCTGCAAATACAGGTTTCCACGCGTCGAGGGTAAGCTCCGCGTAAGGTAAGCTCGTTGACCTAAACTGTTCTCTGTGCGAGACGTAGCTGAGAATCTTTCCGTTAAGATTCAGGCTACAAGGCAGACAGAATGTGCTGCTACCTAGCGCTGAGAGAGAAAGTGCAGAGGAGCCCAGGCGTGTTTCGGCAGAGGCAGCAGCCTGGAGCATTTCTCTGCCGGCACAGTGCTCTCTGGGCGAGAAGTAGACACCGGGTTCCACTCCGGCACAATGAAGGCGCAGAGCACGGAGCTGGCATGCGCATCGCACAGGCTGCAAGAGGAAGCGTGGCTGCCTCTCGCTTGTGTGTGGATTCACGTTAGCACTTGAAAACAGAAAGTTCAAGCTGCGGCTACGTGTGCTGCTACCTATTTCTCTTCCAGCTTTCCCTGGAAAGAGTTGTGCCCAGCTTGATGCTTGGAGATGCAGAGATGACAGTGGCAGATGCAGCGGAGAATGGAAATACAAAGTGTAGCGGAGAGTTTCTGGTGCTTTTACATGAGGCAAGGGGAAAGTGCAGCCCAGCAAAGGCTTTGACTTCTGGAGCCTTTTTCTTTGGCAGCAGCTGCTGCAAGTGAGCAAGGGAGCTGCGAGAGTGAAGAAGGGGACGGTCCGTCTATGTGAGAAGGAAGCTGCCGGGGCGCAGTGTGTTGTGCTCAGTTTCAAGGCTGCCTGGAGGAGGGGGGACTGAAGAACGCCTTCTTTCTGGACGCCTCCTTCTGGCTGTGCTCCAGCTGCATGCACTCTGCAGCACTGAAGGTTTAGGAACCTGCTGCTGGCCAGCTTGTGTCCAGGAGTGCAAGGGCTGCGCCTTCCTTTCTGAAGCAGCCAGAGCATTCTCAGCTGCATCTGCTTGTGAAGCAGCTCTTGGCTGGACATTGGAAATTGGCTCCCCTGAGTACATGAGCCCGGTGCCCAGCTGCTTCGTTCTTCGCCCTTCTGTGCTCTGGACAGAAGTGAAGCCCAGCCATGGCTTGGAGCTTTGCCGCTCTTCAGCGTCAACACTGCATGCAGCCACAGTGTTGCTGTGCAGGGATTTTCCTTCAGCTCGACGGACAAGCATTTTCTTGCTGTTTCACCGAGTGCAAACTGTCCGTGTAGCTCTCGCTCAGCGAAATGCGTTTGGAGAGAAGCACTTGCTGGATTAGCCTTTCGCTGGCCAAGACTTTCAACACAGCACCACAATCCGGGCAAGGAGAGCAGCAGAAAGGAAGACCATCTTTTGGTCCTGGCACGTTCTTCTGGGCGAGACGTCTATCCGCCTCTTCGCTCCCTGCAAGGCTGTAAGCTTGGCGGTGGCACTTGCAAGTGAGAAGGCAGGTTGCAGAGAGCACCGCGATCTGCCGGCGCTGTGCAGGCTGGAAAGGAAAGAGGGCTACCACTAGGATGTGCTGCAAATACAGGTTTCCACGCGTCGAGGGTAAGCTCCGCGTAAGGTAAGCTCGTTGACCTAAAACTGTTCTCTGTGCGAGACGTAGCTGAGAATCTTTCCGTTAAGATTCAGGCTACAAGGCAGACAGAATGTGCTGCTACCTAGCGCTGAGAGAGAAAGTGCAGAGGAGCCCGGCGTGTTTCGGAGCAGAGGCAGCAGCCTGGAGCATTTCTCTGCCGGCACCGTGCTCTCTGGGCGAGAAGTAGACACCGGTTCCACTCCGGCACAATGAAGGCGCAGAGCACGGAGCTGGCCATGCGCATCGCACAGGCTGCAAGAGGAAGCGTGGCTGCCTCTCGCTTGTGTGTGATTCACGTTAGCACTTGAAAACAGAAAGTTCAAGCTGCGGCCTACTTGTGCTGCTACCTATTTCTCTTCCAGCTTTCCCTGGAAAGAGTTGTGCCCAGCTTGATGCTTGGAGATGCAGAGATGACAGTGGCAGATGCAGCGGAGAATGGAAATACAGAGTGCAGAGGAGAGTTTCTGGTGCTTTTACATGAGGCAAGAGGAAAGTGCAGCCCAGCAGAGGCTTTGACTTCTGGAGCCTTTTTCTTTGGCAGCAGCTGCTGCAAAGTGGGCAAGGGAGCTGCGAGAGGTGAACAAGGGGACGGTCCGTCTATGTGAGAAGGAAGCTGCCGAGCCGCAGTGTGTTGTGCTCAGTTTCAAGGCTGCCTGGAGGAGGGGGGACTTGAAGAACGCCTTCTTTCTGGACGCGTCCTTCTGGCTGTGCTCAGCTGCATGCACTCTGCAGCACTGAAGGTTTAGGAACGTGCTTCTGGCCAGCTTGTGTCCAGGAGTTCAAGGGCTGCGCTTTACTTTCTGAAGCAGCAGAGCATTCTCAGCTGCATCTGCTTGTGGAGCAGCTCTTGGCTGGACATTGGAAATTGGCTCCCTGAGTACCCGGTGTCCAGCTGCTTGGTTCTTCGCCTTCTGTGCTCTGGACAGAAGTGAAGCCCAGCCATGGCTTGGAGCTTTGCCGCTCTTCAGCGTCAACACTGCATGCAGCCACAGTGTGCTGTGCAGGGATTTTCCTTCAGCTCGACGGACAAGCATTTTCTTGCTGTTTCACCGAGTGCAAACTGTCCGTGTAGCTCTCGCTCAGCGAAATGCGTTTGGAGAGAAGCACTTGCTGGATTAGCCTTTCGCTGGCCAAGACTTTCAACACAGCACCACAATCCGGGCGACGACGAGCGGAAAGGACGAACATCTTTTGGTCCTGGCACGTTCTTCTGGGCGAGACGTCTATCGGCCTCTTCGCTCCCTGCAAGGCTGTAAGCTTGGCGGTGGCACTTGCAAGTGAGAAGGCAGGTGCAGAGAGCACCGCGATCTGCCGGCGCTGTGCAGGCTGGAAAGGAAAGAGGGCTACCACTAGGATGTGCTGCAAATACAGGTTTCCACGCGTCGAGGGTAAGCTCCGCGTAAGGTAAGCTCGTTGACCTAAAACTGTTCTCTGTGCGAGACGTAGCTGAGAATCTTTCCGTTAAGATTCAGGCTACAAGGCAGACAGAATGTGCTGCTACCTAGCGCTGAGAGAGAAAGTGCAGAGGAGCCCAGGCGTGTTTCGGCAGAGGCAGCAGCCTGGAGCATTTCTCTGCCGGCACCGTGCTCTCTGGGCGAGAAGTAGACACCGGTTCCACTCCGGCACAATGAAGGCGCAGAGCACGGAGCTGGCATGCGCATCGCACAGGCTGCAAGAGGAAGCGTGGCTGCCTCTCGCTTGTGTGTGGATTCACGTTAGCACTTGAAAACAGAAAGTTCAAGCTGCGGCTACGTGTGCTGCTACCTATTTCTCTTCCAGCTTTCCCTGGAAAGAGTTGTGCCCAGCTTGATGCTTGGAGATGCAGAGATGACAGTGGCAGATGCAGCGGAGAATGGAAATACAAAGTGTAGCGGAGAGTTTCTGGTGCTTTTACATGAGGCAAGGGGAAAGTGCAGCCCAGCAAAGGCTTTGACTTCTGGAGCCTTTTTCTTTGGCAGCAGCTGCTGCAAGTGAGCAAGGGAGCTGCGAGAGTGAAGAAGGGGACGGTCCGTCTATGTGAGAAGGAAGCTGCCGGGGCGCAGTGTGTTGTGCTCAGTTTCAAGGCTGCCTGGAGGAGGGGGGGACTTGAAGAACGCCTTCTTTCTGGACGCCTCCTTCTGGCTGTGCTCCAGCTGCATGCACTCTGCAGCACTGAAGGTTTAGGAACCTGCTGCTGGCCAGCTTGTGTCCAGGAGTGCAAGGGCTGCGCCTTCCTTTCTGAAGCAGCCAGAGCATTCTCAGCTGCATCTGCTTGTGAAGCAGCTCTTGGCTGGACATTGGAAATTGGCTCCCCTGCGTACATGAGCCCGGTGCCCAGCTGCTTGGTTCTTCGCCTTCTGTGCTCTGGACAGAAGTGAAGCCCAGCCATAGCTTGGAGCTTTGCCGCTCTTCAGCGTGAACACTGCATGCAGCCACAGTGTGCTGTGCAGGGATTTTCCTTCAGCTCGACGGACAAGCATTTTCTTGCTGTTTCACCGAGTGCAAACTGTCCGTGTAGCTCTCGCTCAGCGAAATGCGTTTGGAGAGAAGCACTTGCTGGATTAGCCTTTCGCTGGCCAAGACTTTCAACACAGCACCACAATCCGGGCGACGACGAGCGGAAAGGACGAACATCTTTTGGTCCTGGCACGTTCTTCTGGGCGAGACGTCTATCCGCCTCTTCGCTCCCTGCAAGGCTGTAAGCTTGGCGGTGGCCCTTGGAAGTGAGAAGGCAGGTGCAGAGAGCACCGCGTCTGCCGGAGCTGTGCAGGCTGGAAAGGAAAGAGGGCTACCACTAGGATGTGCTGCAAATACAGGTTTCCACGCGTCGAGGGTAAGCTCCGCGTAAGGTAAGCTCGTTGACCTCAAACTGTTCTCTGTGCGAGACGTAGCTGAGAATCTTTCCGTTAAGATTCAGGCTACAAGGCAGACAGAATGTGCTGCTACCTAGCGCTGAGAGAGAAAGTGCAGAGGAGCCCAGGCGTGTTTCGGCAGAGGCAGCAGCCTGGAGCATTTCCCTGCCGGCACCGTGCTCTCTGGGCGAGAAGTAGACACCGGTTCCACTCCGGCACAATGAAGGCGCAGAGCACGGAGCTGGCATGCGCATCGCACAGGCTGCAAGAGGAAGCGTGGCTGCCTCTCGCTTGTGTGTGGATTCACGTTAGTACTTGAAAACAGAAAGTTCAAGCTGCGGCTACTTGTGCTGCTACCTATTTCTCTTCCAGCTTTCCCTGGAAAGAATTGCGCCCAGCTTGATGGTTGGAGATGCAGAGATGACAGTGGCAGATGCAGCGGAGAATGGAAATACAAAGTGCAGCGGAGAGTTTCTGGTGCTTTTACATGAGGCAAGAGGAAAGTGCAGCCCAGCAGAGGCTTTGACTTCTGGAGCCTTTTTCTTTGGCAGCAGCTGCTGCAAGTGAGCAAGGGAGCTGCGAGAGTGAACAAGGGGACGGTCCGTCTATGTGAGAAGGAAGCTGCCGAGCCGCAGTGTGTTGTGCTCAGTTTCAAGGCTGCCTGGAGGAGGGGGGGACTTGAAGAACGCCTTCTTTCTGGACGCCTCCTTCTGGCTGTGCTCCAGCTGCATGCACTCTGCAGCACTGAAGGTTTAGGAACGTGCTTCTGGCCAGCTTGTGTCCAGGAGTGCAAGGGCTGCGCCTTCCTTTCTGAAGCAGCCAGAGCATTCTCAGCTGCATCTGCTTGTGGAGCAGCTCTTGGCTGGACATTTGAAATTGGCTCCCCTGAGTACATGAGCCCGGTGTCCAGCTGCTTCGTTCTTCGCCTTCTGTGCTCTGGACAGAAGTGAAGCCCAGCCATGGCTTGGAGCTTTGCCACTCTTCAGCGTGAACACTGCATGCAGCCACAGTGTGCTGTGCAGGGATTTTCCTTCAGCTCGACGGACAAGCATTTTCTTGCTGTTTCACCGAGTGCAAACTGTCCGTGTAGCTCTCGCTCAGCGAAATGCGTTTGGAGAGAAGCACTTGCTGGATTAGCCTTTCGCTGGCCAAGACTTTCAACACAGCACCACAATCCGGGCGACGACGAGCGGAAAGGACGAACATCTTTTGGTCCTGGCACGTTCTTCTGGGCGAGACGTCTATCCGCCTCTTCGCTCCCTGCAAGGCTGTAAGCTTGGCGGTGGCACTTGCAAGTGAGAAGGCAGGTGCAGAGAGCACCGCGATCTGCCGGCGCTGTGCAGGCTGGAAAGGAAAGAGGGCTACCACTAGGATGTGCTGCAAATACAGGTTTCCACGCGTCGAGGGTAAGCTCCGCGTAAGGTAAGCTCGTTGACCTAAAACTGTTCTCTGTGCGAGACGTAGCTGAGAATCTTTCCGTTAAGATTCAGGCTACAAGGCAGACAGAATGTGCTGCTACCTAGCGCTGAGAGAGAAAGTGCAGAGGAGCCCAGGCGTGTTTCGGCAGAGGCAGCAGCCTGGAGCATTTCTCTGCCGGCACCGTGCTCTCTGGGCGAGAAGTAGACACCGGTTCCACTCCGGCACAATGAAGGCGCAGAGCACGGAGCTGGCATGCGCATCGCCCAGGCTGCAAGAGGAAGCGTGGCTGCCTCTCGCTTGTGTGTGGATTCACGTTAGCACTTGAAAACAGAAAGTTCAAGCTGCGGCTACTTGTGCTGCTACCTATTTCTCTTCCAGCTTTCCCTGGAAAGAGTTGTGCCCAGCTTGATGCTTGGAGATGCAGAGATGACAGTGGCAGATGCAGCGGAGAATGGAAATACAAAGTGTAGCGGAGAGTTTCTGGTGCTTTTACAGGAGGCAAGGGGAAAGTGCAGCCCAGCAAAGGCTTTGACTTCTGGAGCCTTTTTCTTTGGCAGCAGCTGCTGCAAGTGAGCAAGGGAGCTGCGAGAGTGAAGAAGGGGACGGTCCGTCTATGTGAGAAGGAAGCTGCCGGGGCGCAGTGTGTTGTGCTCAGTTTCAAGGCTGCCTGGAGGAGGGGGGGACTTGAAGAACGCCTTCTTTCTGGACGCCTCCTTCTGGCTGTGCTGCAGCTGCATGCACTCTGCAGCACTGAAGGTTTAGGAACCTGCTGCTGGCGTGGTTGTGTCCAGGAGTGCAAGGGCTGCGCCTTCCTTTCTGAAGCAGCCAGAGCATTCTCAGCTGCATTTGCTTGTGAAGCAGCTCTTGGCTGGACATTGGAAATTGGCTCCCCTGCGTACATGAGCCCGGTGCCCAGCTGCTTCGTTCTTCGCCTTCTGTGCTCTGGACAGAAGTGAAGCCCAGCCATGGCTTGGAGCTTTGCCGCTCTTCAGCGTGAACACTGCATGCAGCCACAGTGTGCTGTGCAGGGATTTTCCTTCAGCTCGACGGACAAGCATTTTCTTGCTGTTTCACCGAGTCCAAACTGTCCGTGTAGCTCTCGCTCAGCGAAATGCGTTTGGAGACAAGCACTTGCTGGATTAGCCTTTCGCTGGCCAAGACTTTCAACACAGCACCACAATCCGGGCGACGACGAGCGGAAAGGACGAACATCTTTTGGTCCTGGCACGTTCTTCTGGGCGAGACGTCTATCCGCCTCTTCGCTCCCTGCAAGGCTGTAAGCTTGGCGGTGGCCCTTGGAAGTGAGAAGGCAGGTGCAGAGAGCACCGCGTCTGCCGGAGCTGTGCAGGCTGGAAAGGAAAGAGGGCTACCACTAGGATGTGCTGCAAATACAGGTTTCCACGCGTCGAGGGTAAGCTCCGCGTAAGGTAAGCTCGTTGACCTCAAACTGTTCTCTGTGCGAGACGTAGCTGAGAATCTTTCCGTTAAGATTCAGGCTACAAGGCAGACAGAATGTGCTGCTACCTAGCGCTGAGAGAGAAAGTGCAGAGGAGCCCAGGCGTGTTTCGGCAGAGGCAGCAGCCTGGAGCATTTCCCTGCCGGCACCGTGCTCTCTGGGCGAGAAGTAGACACCGGTTCCACTCCGGCACAATGAAGGCGCAGAGCACGGAGCTGGCATGCGCATCGCACAGGCTGCAAGAGGAAGCGTGGCTGCCTCTCGCTTGTGTGTGGATTCACGTTAGCACTTGAAAACAGAAAGTTCAAGCTGCGGCTACTTGTGCTGCTACCTATTTCTCTTCCAGCTTTCCCTGGAAAGAATTGTGCCCAGCTTGATGCTTGGAGATGCAGAGATGACAGTGGCAGATGCAGCGGAGAATGGAAATACAAAGTGCAGAGGAGAGTTTCTGGTGCTTTTACATGAGGCAAGGGGAAAGTGCAGCCCAGCAGAGGCTTTGACTTCTGGAGCCTTTTTCTTTGGCAGCAGCTGCTGCAAGTGAGCAAGGGAGCTGCGAGAGTGAACAAGGGGACGGTCCGTCTATGTGAGAAGGAAGCTGCCGAGCCGCAGTGTGTTGTGCTCAGTTTCAAGGCTGCCTGGAGGAGGGGGGGACTTGAAGAACGCCTTCTTTCTGGACGCCTCCTTCTGGCTGTGCTCTAGCTGCACGCACTCTGCAGCACTGAAGGTTTAGGAACGTGCTTCTGGCCAGCTTGTGTCCAGGAGTGCAAGGGCTGCGCCTTCCTTTCTGAAGCAGCCAGAGCATTCTCAGCTGCATCTGCTTGTGGAGCAGCTCTTGGCTGGACATTGGAAATTGGCTCCCCTGAGTACATGAGCCCGGTGTCCAGCTGCTTGGTTCTTCGCCTTCTGTGCTCTGGACAGAAGTGAAGCCCAGCCATGGCTTGGAGCTTTGCCACTCTTCAGCGTGAACACTGCATGCAGCCACAGTGTGCTGTGCAGGGATTTTCCTTCAGCTCGACGGACAAGCATTTTCTTGCTGTTTCACCGAGTGCAAACTGTCCGTGTAGCTCTCGCTCAGCGAAATGCGTTTGGAGAGAAGCACTTGCTGGATTAGCCTTTCGCTGGCCAAGACTTTCAACACAGCACCACAATCCGGGCGACGACGAGCGGAAAGGACGAACATCTTTTGGTCCTGGCACGTTCTTCTGGGCGAGACGTCTATCCGCCTCTTCGCTCCCTGCAAGGCTGTAAGCTTGGCGGTGGCACTTGCAAGTGAGAAGGCAGGTGCAGAGAGCACCGCGATCTGCCGGCGCTGTGCAGGCTGGAAAGGAAAGAGGGCTACCACTAGGATGTGCTGCAAATACAGGTTTCCACGCGTCGAGGGTAAGCTCCGCGTAAGGTAAGCTCGTTGACCTAAAACTGTTCTCTGTGCGAGACGTAGCTGAGAATCTTTCCGTTAAGATTCAGGCTACAAGGCAGACAGAATGTGCTGCTACCTAGCGCTGAGAGAGAAAGTGCAGAGGAGCCCAGGCGTGTTTCGGCAGAGGCAGCAGCCTGGAGCATTTCTCTGCCGGCACCGTGCTCTCTGGGCGAGAAGTAGACACCGGTTCCACTCCGGCACAATGAAGGCGCAGAGCACGGAGCTGGCATGCGCATCGCACAGGCTGCAAGAGGAAGCGTGGCTGCCTCTCGCTTGTGTGTGGATTCACGTTAGCACTTGAAAACAGAAAGTTCAAGCTGCGGCTACTTGTGCTGCTACCTATTTCTCTTCCAGCTTTCCCTGGAAAGAGTTGTGCCCAGCTTGATGCTTGGAGATGCAGAGATGACAGTGGCAGATGCAGCGGAGAATGGAAATACAGAGTGCAGAGGAGAGTTTCTGGTGCTTTTACATGAGGCAAGAGGAAAGTGCAGCCCAGCAGAGGCTTTGACTTCTGGAGCCTTTTTCTTTGGCAGCAGCTGCTGCAAGTGGGCAAGGGAGCTGCGAGAGTGAAGAAGGGGACGGTCCGTCTATGTGAGAAGGAAGCTGCCGAGCCGCAGTGTGTTGTGCTCAGTTTCAAGGCTGCCTGGAGGAGGGGGGACTTGAAGAACGCCTTCTTTCTGGACGCCTCCTTCTGGCTGTGCTCCAGCTGCATGCACTCTGCAGCACTGAAGGTTTAGGAACCTGCTGCTGGCCAGCTTGTGTCCAGGAGTGCAAGGGCTGCGCCTTCCTTTCTGAAGCAGCCAGAGCATTCTCAGCTGCATCTGCTTGTGGAGCAGCTCTTGGCTGGACATTGGAAATTGGCTCCCCTGAGTACATGAGCCCGGTGTCCAGCTGCTTGGTTCTTCGCCTTCTGTGCTCTGGACAGAAGTGAAGCCCAGCCATGGCTTGGAGCTTTGCCGCTCTTCAGCGTCAACACTGCATGCAGCCACAGTGTGCTGTGCAGGGATTTTCCTTCAGCTCGACGGACAAGCATTTTCTTGCTGTTTCACCGAGTGCAAACTGTCCGTGTAGCTCTCGCTCAGCGAAATGCGTTTGGAGAGAAGCACTTGCTGGATTAGCCTTTCGCTGGCCAAGACTTTCAACACAGCACCACAATCCGGGCAAGGAGCAGCAGAAAGGAAGACCATCTTTTGGTCCTGGCACGTTCTTCTGGGCGACACGCCTATCGGCCTCTTCGCTCCCTGCAAGGCTGTAAGCTTGGCGGTGGCACTTGCAAGTGAGAAGGCAGGTGCAGAGAGCACCGCGATCTGCCGGCGCTGTGCAGGCTGGAAAGGAAAGAGGGCTACCACTAGGATGTGCTGCAAATACAGGTTTCCACGCGTCGAGGGTAAGCTCCGCGTAAGGTAAGCTCGTTGACCTAAAACTGTTCTCTGTGCGAGACGTAGCTGAGAATCTTTCCGTTAAGATTCAGGCTACAAGGCAGACAGAATGTGCTGCTACCTAGCGCTGAGAGAGAAAGTGCAGAGGAGCCCAGGCGTGTTTCGGCAGAGGCAGCAGCCTGGAGCATTTCTCTGCCGGCACCGTGCTCTCTGGGCGAGAAGTAGACACCGGTTCCACTCCGGCACAATGAAGGCGCAGAGCACGGAGCTGGCATGCGCATCGCCCAGGCTGCAAGAGGAAGCGTGGCTGCCTCTCGCTTGTGTGTGGATTCACGTTAGCACTTGAAAACAGAAAGTTCAAGCTGCGGCTACGTGTGCTGCTACCTATTTCTCTTCCAGCTTTCCCTGGAAAGAGTTGTGCCCAGCTTGATGCTTGGAGATGCAGAGATGACAGTGGCAGATGCAGCGGAGAATGGAAATACAGAGTGCAGAGGAGAGTTTCTGGTGCTTTTACATGAGGCAAGAGGAAAGTGCAGCCCAGCAGAGGCTTTGACTTCTGGAGCCTTTTTCTTTGGCAGCAGCTGCTGCAAGTGGGCAAGGGAGCTGCGAGAGTGAACAAGGGGACGGTCCGTCTATGTGAGAAGGAAGCTGCCGAGCCGCAGTGTGTTGTGCTCAGTTTCAAGGCTGCCTGGAGGAGGGGGGGACTTGAAGAACGCCTTCTTTCTGGACGCCTCCTTCTGGCTGTGCTCCAGCTGCATGCACTCTGCAGCACTGAAGGTTTAGGAACCTGCTGCTGGCCAGCTTGTGTCCAGGAGTGCAAGGGCTGCACCTTCCTTTCTGAAGCAGCCGGAGCATTCTCAGCTGCAGCTGCTTGTGAAGCAGCTCTTGGCTGGACATTGGAAATTGGCTCCCCTGAGTACATGAGCCCGGTGCCCAGCTGCTTGGTTCTTCGCCTTCTGTGCTCTGGACAGAAGTGAAGCCCAGCCATGGCTTGGAGCTTTGCCGCTCTTCAGCGTGAACACTGCATGCAGCCACAGTGTGCTGTGCAGGGATTTTCCTTCAGCTCGACGGACAAGCATTTTCTTGCTGTTTCACCGAGTCCAAACTGTCCGTGTAGCTCTCGCTCAGCGAAATGCGTTTGGAGACAAGCACTTGCTGGATTAGCCTTTCGCTGGCCAAGACTTTCAACACAGCACCACAATCCGGGCGACGACGAGCGGAAAGGACGAACATCTTTTGGTCCTGGCACGTTCTTCTGGGCGAGACGTCTATCCGCCTCTTCGCTCCCTGCAAGGCTGTAAGCTTGGCGGTGGCCCTTGGAAGTGAGAAGGCAGGTGCAGAGAGCACCGCGTCTGCCGGAGCTGTGCAGGCTGGAAAGGAAAGAGGGCTACCACTAGGATGTGCTGCAAATACAGGTTTCCACGCGTCGAGGGTAAGCTCCGCGTAAGGTAAGCTCGTTGACCTCAAACTGTTCTCTGTGCGAGACGTAGCTGAGAATCTTTCCGTTAAGATTCAGGCTACAAGGCAGACAGAATGTGCTGCTACCTAGCGCTGAGAGAGAAAGTGCAGAGGAGCCCAGGCGTGTTTCGGCAGAGGCAGCAGCCTGGAGCATTTCCCTGCCGGCACCGTGCTCTCTGGGCGAGAAGTAGACACCGGTTCCACTCCGGCACAATGAAGGCGCAGAGCACGGAGCTGGCATGCGCATCGCACAGGCTGCAAGAGGAAGCGTGGCTGCCTCTCGCTTGTGTGTGGATTCACGTTAGTACTTGAAAACAGAAAGTTCAAGCTGCGGCTACTTGTGCTGCTACCTATTTCTCTTCCAGCTTTCCCTGGAAAGAATTGTGCCCAGCTTGATGCTTGGAGATGCAGAGATGACAGTGGCAGATGCAGCGGAGAATGGAAATACAAAGTGCAGCGGAGAGTTTCTGGTGCTTTTACATGAGGCAAGGGGAAAGTGCAGCCCAGCAGAGGCTTTGACTTCTGGAGCCTTTTTCTTTGGCAGCAGCTGCTGCAAGTGAGCAAGGGAGCTGCGAGAGTGAACAAGGGGACGGTCCGTCTATGTGAGAAGGAAGCTGCCGAGCCGCAGTGTGTTGTGCTCAGTTTCAAGGCTGCCTGGAGGAGGGGGGGACTTGAAGAACGCCTTCTTTCTGGACGCCTCCTTCTGGCTGTGCTCTAGCTGCACGCACTCTGCAGCACTGAAGGTTTAGGAACGTGCTTCTGGCCAGCTTGTGTCCAGGAGTGCAAGGGCTGCGCCTTCCTTTCTGAAGCAGCCAGAGCATTCTCAGCTGCATCTGCTTGTGGAGCAGCTCTTGGCTGGACATTGGAAATTGGCTCCCCTGAGTACATGAGCCCGGTGTCCAGCTGCTTGGTTCTTCGCCTTCTGTGCTCTGGACAGAAGTGAAGCCCAGCCATGGCTTGGAGCTTTGCCACTCTTCAGCGTGAACACTGCATGCAGCCACAGTGTGCTGTGCAGGGATTTTCCTTCAGCTCGACGGACAAGCATTTTCTTGCTGTTTCACCGAGTGCAAACTGTCCGTGTAGCTCTCGCTCAGCGAAATGCGTTTGGAGACAAGCACTTGCTGGATTAGCCTTTCGCTGGCCAAGACTTTCAACACAGCACCACAATCCGGGCGACGACGAGCGGAAAGGACGAACATCTTTTGGTCCTGGCACGTTCTTCTGGGCGAGACGTCTATCCGCCTCTTCGCTCCCTGCAAGGCTGTAAGCTTGGCGGTGGCACTTGCAAGTGAGAAGGCAGGTGCAGAGAGCACCGCGATCTGCCGGCGCTGTGCAGGCTGGAAAGGAAAGAGGGCTACCACTAGGATGTGCTGCAAATACAGGTTTCCACGCGTCGAGGGTAAGCTCCGCGTAAGGTAAGCTCGTTGACCTAAAACTGTTCTCTGTGCGAGACGTAGCTGAGAATCTTTCCGTTAAGATTCAGGCTACAAGGCAGACAGAATGTGCTGCTACCTAGCGCTGAGAGAGAAAGTGCAGAGGAGCCCAGGCGTGTTTCGGCAGAGGCAGCAGCCTGGAGCATTTCTCTGCCGGCACCGTGCTCTCTGGGCGAGAAGTAGACACCGGTTCCACTCCGGCACAATGAAGGCGCAGAGCACGGAGCTGGCATGCGCATCGCACAGGCTGCAAGAGGAAGCGTGGCTGCCTCTCGCTTATGTGTGGATTCACGTTAGCACTTGAAAACAGAAAGTTCAAGCTGCGGCTACTTGTGCTGCTACCTATTTCTCTTCCAGCTTTCCCTGGAAAGAGTTGTGCCCAGCTTGATGCTTGGAGATGCAGAGATGACAGTGGCAGATGCAGCGGAGAATGGAAATACAGAGTGCAGAGGAGAGTTTCTGGTGCTTTTACATGAGGCAAGAGGAAAGTGCAGCCCAGCAGAGGCTTTGACTTCTGGAGCCTTTTTCTTTGGCAGCAGCTGCTGCAAGTGGGCAAGGGAGCTGCGAGAGTGAAGAAGGGGACGGTCCGTCTATGTGAGAAGGAAGCTGCCGAGCCGCAGTGTGTTGTGCTCAGTTTCAAGGCTGCCTGGAGGAGGGGGGACTTGAAGAACGCCTTCTTTCTGGACGCCTCCTTCTGGCTGTGCTCCAGCTGCATGCACTCTGCAGCACTGAAGGTTTAGGAACCTGCTGCTGGCCAGCTTGTGTCCAGGAGTGCAAGGGCTGCGCCTTCCTTTCTGAAGCAGCCAGAGCATTCTCAGCTGCATCTGCTTGTGGAGCAGCTCTTGGCTGGACATTGGAAATTGGCTCCCCTGAGTACATGAGCCCGGTGTCCAGCTGCTTGGTTCTTCGCCTTCTGTGCTCTGGACAGAAGTGAAGCCCAGCCATGGCTTGGAGCTTTGCCGCTCTTCAGCGTGAACACTGCATGCAGCCACAGTGTGCTGTGCAGGGATTTTCCTTCAGCTCGACGGACAAGCATTTTCTTGCTGTTTCACCGAGTGCAAACTGTCCGTGTAGCTCTCGCTCAGCGAAATGCGTTTGGAGAGAAGCACTTGCTGGATTAGCCTTTCGCTGGCCAAGACTTTCAACACAGCACCACAATCCGGGCAAGGAGCAGCAGAAAGGAAGACCATCTTTTGGTCCTGGCACGTTCTTCTGGGCGACACGCCTATCGGCCTCTTCGCTCCCTGCAAGGCTGTAAGCTTGGCGGTGGCACTTGCAAGTGAGAAGGCAGGTGCAGAGAGCACCGCGATCTGCCGGCGCTGTGCAGGCTGGAAAGGAAAGAGGGCTACCACTAGGATGTGCTGCAAATACAGGTTTCCACGCGTCGAGGGTAAGCTCCGCGTAAGGTAAGCTCGTTGACCTCAAACTGTTCTCTGTGCGAGACGTAGCTGAGAATCTTTCCGTTAAGATTCAGGCTACAAGGCAGACAGAATGTGCTGCTACCTAGCGCTGAGAGAGAAAGTGCAGAGGAGCCCAGGCGTGTTTCGGCAGAGGCAGCAGCCTGGAGCATTTCTCTGCCGGCACCGTGCTCTCTGGGCGAGAAGTAGACACCGGTTCCACTCCGGCACAATGAAGGCGCAGAGCACGGAGCTGGCATGCGCATCGCACAGGCTGCAAGAGGAAGTGTGGCTGCCTCTCGCTTGTGTGTGGATTCACGTTAGCACTTGAAAACAGAAAGTTCAAGCTGCGGCTACGTGTGCTGCTACCTATTTCTCTTCCAGCTTTCCCTGGAAAGAGTTGTGCCCAGCTTGATGCTTGGAGATGCAGAGATGACAGTGGCAGATGCAGCGGAGAATGGAAATACAGAGTGCAGAGGAGAGTTTCTGGTGCTTTTACATGAGGCAAGAGGAAAGTGCAGCCCAGCAGAGGCTTTGACTTCTGGAGCCTTTTTCTTTGGCAGCAGCTGCTGCAAGTGGGCAAGGGAGCTGCGAGAGTGAACAAGGGGACGGTCCGTCTATGTGAGAAGGAAGCTGCCGAGCCGCAGTGTGTTGTGCTCAGTTTCAAGGCTGCCTGGAGGAGGGGGGGACTTGAAGAACGCCTTCTTTCTGGACGCCTCCTTCTGGCTGTGCTGCAGCTGCATGCACTCTGCAGCACTGAAGGTTTAGGAACCTGCTGCTGGCCAGCTTGTGTCCAGGAGTGCAAGGGCTGCGCCTTCCTTTCTGAAGCAGCCAGAGCATTCTCAGCTGCATCTGCTTGTGAAGCAGCTCTTGGCTGGACATTGGAAATTGGCTCCCCTGAGTACATGAGCCCGGTGCCCAGCTGCTTTGTTCTTCGCCTTCTGTGCTCTGGACAGAAGTGAAGCCCAGCCATGGCTTGGAGCTTTGCCGCTCTTCAGCGTCAACACTGCATGCAGCCACAGTGTGCTGTGCAGGGATTTTCCTTCAGCTCGACGGACAAGCATTTTCTTGCTGTTTCACCGAGTGCAAACTGTCCGTGTAGCTCTCGCTCAGCGAAATGCGTTTGGAGACAAGCACTTGCTGGATTAGCCTTTCGCTGGCCAAGACTTTCAACACAGCACCACAATCCGGGCGACGACGAGCGGAAAGGACGAACATCTTTTGGTCCTGGCACGTTCTTCTGGGCGAGACGTCTATCCGCCTCTTCGCTCCCTGCAAGGCTGTAAGCTTGGCGGTGGCACTTGCAAGTGAGAAGGCAGGTGCAGAGAGCACCGCGATCTGCCGGAGCTGTGCAGGCTGGAAAGGAAAGAGGGCTACCACTAGGATGTGCTGCAAATACAGGTTTCCACGCGTCGAGGGTAAGCTCCGCGTAAGGTAAGCTCGTTGACCTAAAACTGTTCTCTGTGCGAGACGTAGCTGAGAATCTTTCCGTTAAGATTCAGGCTACAAGGCAGACAGAATGTGCTGCTACCTAGCGCTGAGAGAGAAAGTGCAGAGGAGCCCAGGCGTGTTTGGGCAGAGGCAGCAGCCTGGAGCATTTCTCTGCCGGCACCGTGCTCTCTGGGCGAGAAGTAGACACCGGTTCCACTCCGGCACAATGAAGGCGCAGAGCACGGAGCTGGCATGCGCATCGCACAGGCTGCAAGAGGAAGCGTGGCTGCCTCTCGCTTGTGTGTGGATTCACGTTAGCACTTGAAAACAGAAAGTTCAAGCTGCGGCTACGTGTGCTGCTACCTATTTCTCTTCCAGCTTTCCCTGGAAAGAGTTGTGCCCAGCTTGATGCTTGGAGATGCAGAGATGACAGTGGCAGATGCAGCGGAGAATGGAAATACAGAGTGCAGAGGAGAGTTTCTGGTGCTTTTACATGAGGCAAGAGGAAAGTGCAGCCCAGCAGAGGCTTTGACTTCTGGAGCCTTTTTCTTTGGCAGCAGCTGCTGCAAGTGGGCAAGGGAGCTGCGAGAGTGAACAAGGGGACGGTCCGTCTATGTGAGAAGGAAGCTGCCGAGCCGCAGTGTGTTGTGCTCAGTTTCAAGGCTGCCTGGAGGAGGGGGGGACTTGAAGAACGCCTTCTTTCTGGACGCCTCCTTCTGGCTGTGCTCCAGCTGCATGCACTCTGCAGCACTGAAGGTTTAGGAACCTGCTGCTGGCCAGCTTGTGTCCAGGAGTGCAAGGGCTGCGCCTTCCTTTCTGAAGCAGCCAGAGCATTCTCAGCTGCATCTGCTTGTGAAGCAGCTCTTGGCTGGACATTGGAAATTGGCTCCCCTGAGTACATGAGCCCGGTGCCCAGCTGCTTTGTTCTTCGCCTTCTGTGCTCTGGACAGAAGTGAAGCCCAGCCATGGCTTGGAGCTTTGCCGCTCTTCAGCGTCAACACTGCATGCAGCCACAGTGTGCTGTGCAGGGATTTTCCTTCAGCTCGACGGACAAGCATTTTCTTGCTGTTTCACCGAGTGCAAACTGTCCGTGTAGCTCTCGCTCAGCGAAATGCGTTTGGAGAGAAGCACTTGCTGGATTAGCCTTTCGCTGGCCAAGACTTTCAACACAGCACCACAATCCGGGCAAGGAGCAGCAGAAAGGAAGACCATCTTTTGGTCCTGGCACGTTCTTCTGGGCGACACGCCTATCCGCCTCTTCGCTCCCTGCAAGGCTGTAAGCTTGGCGGTGGCACTTGCAAGTGAGAAGGCAGGTGCAGAGAGCACCGCGATCTGCCGGCGCTGTGCAGGCTGGAAAGGAAAGAGGGCTACCACTAGGATGTGCTGCAAATACAGGTTTCCACGCGTCGAGGGTAAGCTCCGCGTAAGGTAAGCTCGTTGACCTCAAACTGTTCTCTGTGCGAGACGTAGCTGAGAATCTTTCCGTTAAGATTCAGGCTACAAGGCAGACAGAATGTGCTGCTACCTAGCGCTGAGAGAGAAAGTGCAGAGGAGCCCAGGCGTGTTTCGGCAGAGGCAGCAGCCTGGAGCATTTCTCTGCCGGCACCGTGCTCTCTGGGCGAGAAGTAGACACCGGTTCCACTCCGGCACAATGAAGGCGCAGAGCACGGAGCTGGCATGCGCATCGCACAGGCTGCAAGAGGAAGCGTGGCTGCCTCTCGCTTGTGTGTGGATTCACGTTAGCACTTGAAAACAGAAAGTTCAAGCTGCGGCTACTTGTGCTGCTACCTATTTCTCTTCCAGCTTTCCCTGGAAAGAGTTGTGCCCAGCTTGATGCTTGGAGATGCAGAGATGACAGTGGCAGATGCAGCGGAGAATGGAAATACAGAGTGCAGAGGAGAGTTTCTGGTGCTTTTACATGAGGCAAGAGGAAAGTGCAGCCCAGCAGAGGCTTTGACTTCTGGAGCCTTTTTCTTTGGCAGCAGCTGCTGCAAGTGGGCAAGGGAGCTGCGAGAGTGAACAAGGGGACGGTCCGTCTATGTGAGAAGGAAGCTGCCGAGCCGCAGTGTGTTGTGCTCAGTTTCAAGGCTGCCTGGAGGAGGGGGGACTTGAAGAACGCCTTCTTTCTGGACGCGTCCTTCTGGCTGTGCTCCAGCTGCATGCACTCTGCAGCACTGAAGGTTTAGGAACGTGCTTCTGGCCAGCTTGTGTCCAGGAGTTCAAGGGCTGCGCTTTACTTTCTGAAGCAGCCAGAGCATTCTCAGCTGCATCTGCTTGTGGAGCAGCTCTTGGCTGGACATTGGAAATTGGCTCCCCTGAGTACATGAGCCCGGTGCCCAGCTGCTTGGTTCTTCGCCTTCTGTGCTCTGGACAGAAGTGAAGCCCAGCCATGGCTTGGAGCTTTGCCGCTCTTCAGCGTCAACACTGCATGCAGCCACAGTGTGCTGTGCAGGGATTTTCCTTCAGCTCGACGGACAAGCATTTTCTTGCTGTTTCACCGAGTGCAAACTGTCCGTGTAGCTCTCGCTCAGCGAAATGCGTTTGGAGAGAAGCACTTGCTGGATTAGCCTTTCGCTGGCCAAGACTTTCAACACAGCACCACAATCCGGGCGACGACGAGCGGAAAGGACGAACATCTTTTGGTCCTGGCACGTTCTTCTGGGCGAGACGTCTATCCGCCTCTTCGCTCCCTGCAAGGCTGTAAGCTTGGCGGTGGCACTTGCAAGTGAGAAGGCAGGTGCAGAGAGCACCGCGATCTGCCGGCGCTGTGCAGGCTGGAAAGGAAAGAGGGCTACCACTAGGATGTGCTGCAAATACAGGTTTCCACGCGTCGAGGGTAAGCTCCGCGTAAGGTAAGCTCGTTGACCTAAAACTGTTCTCTGTGCGAGACGTAGCTGAGAATCTTTCCGTTAAGATTCAGGCTACAAGGCAGACAGAATGTGCTGCTACCTAGCGCTGAGAGAGAAAGTGCAGAGGAGCCCAGGCGTGTTTGGGCAGAGGCAGCAGCCTGGAGCATTTCTCTGCCGGCACCGTGCTCTCTGGGCGAGAAGTAGACACCGGTTCCACTCCGGCACAATGAAGGCGCAGAGCACGGAGCTGGCATGCGCATCGCACAGGCTGCAAGAGGAAGCGTGGCTGCCTCTCGCTTGTGTGTGGATTCACGTTAGCACTTGAAAACAGAAAGTTCAAGCTGCGGCTACTTGTGCTGCTACCTATTTCTCTTCCAGCTTTCCCTGGAAAGAGTTGTGCCCAGCTTGATGCTTGGAGATGCAGAGATGACAGTGGCAGATGCAGCGGAGAATGGAAATACAAAGTGTAGCGGAGAGTTTCTGGTGCTTTTACATGAGGCAAGGGGAAAGTGCAGCCCAGCAAAGGCTTTGACTTCTGGAGCCTTTTTCTTTGGCAGCAGCTGCTGCAAGTGGGCAAGGGAGCTGCGAGAGTGAAGAAGGGGACGGTCCGTCTATGTGAGAAGGAAGCTGCCGGGGCGCAGTGTGTTGTGCTCAGTTTCAAGGCTGCCTGGAGGAGGGGGGGACTTGAAGAACGCCTTCTTTCTGGACGCCTCCTTCTGGCTGTGCTCCAGCTGCATGCACTCTGCAGCACTGAAGGTTTAGGAACCTGCTGCTGGCCAGCTTGTGTCCAGGAGTGCAAGGGCTGCGCCTTCCTTTCTGAAGCAGCCAGAGCATTCTCAGCTGCATCTGCTTGTGAAGCAGCTCTTGGCTGGACATTGGAAATTGGCTCCCCTGAGTACATGAGCCCGGTGTCCAGCTGCTTTGTTCTTCGCCTTCTGTGCTCTGGACAGAAGTGAAGCCCAGCCATGGCTTGGAGCTTTGCCGCTCTTCAGCGTGAACACTGCATGCAGCCACAGTGTGCTGTGCAGGGATTTTCCTTCAGCTCGACGGACAAGCATTTTCTTGCTGTTTCACCGAGTGCAAACTGTCCGTGTAGCTCTCGCTCAGCGAAATGCGTTTGGAGAGAAGCACTTGCTGGATTAGCCTTTCGCTGGCCAAGACTTTCAACACAGCACCACAATCCGGGCAAGGAGCAGCAGAAAGGAAGACCATCTTTTGGTCCTGGCACGTTCTTCTGGGCGACACGCCTATCCGCCTCTTCGCTCCCTGCAAGGCTGTAAGCTTGGCGGTGGCACTTGCAAGTGAGAAGGCAGGTGCAGAGAGCACCGCGATCTGCCGGCGCTGTGCAGGCTGGAAAGGAAAGAGGGCTACCACTAGGATGTGCTGCAAATACAGGTTTCCACGCGTCGAGGGTAAGCTCCGCGTAAGGTAAGCTCGTTGACCTAAAACTGTTCTCTGTGCGAGACGTAGCTGAGAATCTTTCCGTTAAGATTCAGGCTACAAGGCAGACAGAATGTGCTGCTACCTAGCGCTGAGAGAGAAAGTGCAGAGGAGCCCAGGCGTGTTTCGGCAGAGGCAGCAGCCTGGAGCATTTCTCTGCCGGCACCGTGCTCTCTGGGCGAGAAGTAGACACCGGTTCCACTCCGGCACAATGAAGGCGCAGAGCACGGAGCTGGCATGCGCATCGCACAGGCTGCAAGAGGAAGCGTGGCTGCCTCTCGCTTGTGTGTGGATTCACGTTAGCACTTGAAAACAGAAAGTTCAAGCTGCGGCTACTTGTGCTGCTACCTATTTCTCTTCCAGCTTTCCCTGGAAAGAGTTGTGCCCAGCTTGATGCTTGGAGATGCAGAGATGACAGTGGCAGATGCAGCGGAGAATGGAAATACAGAGTGCAGAGGAGAGTTTCTGGTGCTTTTACATGAGGCAAGAGGAAAGTGCAGCCCAGCAGAGGCTTTGACTTCTGGAGCCTTTTTCTTTGGCAGCAGCTGCTGCAAGTGGGCAAGGGAGCTGCGAGAGTGAAGAAGGGGACGGTCCGTCTATGTGAGAAGGAAGCTGCCGAGCCGCAGTGTGTTGTGCTCAGTTTCAAGGCTGCCTGGAGGAGGGGGGACTTGAAGAACGCCTTCTTTCTGGACGCGTCCTTCTGGCTATGCTCCAGCTGCATGCACTCTGCAGCACTGAAGGTTTAGGAACCTGCTGCTGGCCAGCTTGTGTCCAGGAGTTCAAGGGCTGCGCCTTCCTTTCTGAAGCAGCCAGAGCATTCTCAGCTGCATCTGCTTGTGGAGCAGCTCTTGGCTGGACATTGGAAATTGGCTCCCCTGAGTACATGAGCCCGGTGCCCAGCTGCTTGGTTCTTCGCCTTCTGTGCTCTGGACAGAAGTGAAGCCCAGCCATGGCTTGGAGCTTTGCCGCTCTTCAGCGTCAACACTGCATGCAGCCACAGTGTGCTGTGCAGGGATTTTCCTTCAGCTCGACGGACAAGCATTTTCTTGCTGTTTCACCGAGTGCAAACTGTCCGTGTAGCTCTCGCTCAGCGAAATGCGTTTGGAGAGAAGCACTTGCTGGATTAGCCTTTCGCTGGCCAAGACTTTCAACATAGCACCACAATCCGGGCGACGACGAGCGGAAAGGACGAACATCTTTTGGTCCTGGCACGTTCTTCTGGGCGAGACGTCTATCCGCCTCTTCGCTCCCTGCAAGGCTGTAAGCTTGGCGGTGGCACTTGCAAGTGAGAAGGCAGGTGCAGAGAGCACCGCGATCTGCCGGCGCTGTGCAGGCTGGAAAGGAAAGAGGGCTACCACTAGGATGTGCTGCAAATACAGGTTTCCACGCGTCGAGGGTAAGCTCCGCGTAAGGTAAGCTCGTTGACCTCAAACTGTTCTCTGTGCGAGACGTAGCTGAGAATCTTTCCGTTAAGATTCAGGCTACAAGGCAGACAGAATGTGCTGCTACCTAGCGCTGAGAGAGAAAGTGCAGAGGAGCCCAGGCGTGTTTCGGCAGAGGCAGCAGCCTGGAGCATTTCTCTGCCGGCACCGTGCTCTCTGGGCGAGAAGTAGACACCGGTTCCACTCCGGCACAATGAAGGCGCAGAGCACGGAGCTGGCATGCGCATCGCCCAGGCTGCAAGAGGAAGCGTGGCTGCCTCTCGCTTGTGTGTGGATTCACGTTAGCACTTGAAAACAGAAAGTTCAAGCTGCGGCTACTTGTGCTGCTACCTATTTCTCTTCCAGCTTTCCCTGGAAAGAGTTGTGCCCAGCTTGATGCTTGGAGATGCAGAGATGACAGTGGCAGATGCAGCGGAGAATGGAAATACAAAGTGCAGCGGAGAGTTTCTGGTGCTTTTACATGAGGCAAGGGGAAAGTGCAGCCCAGCAAAGGCTTTGACTTCTGGAGCCTTTTTCTTTGGCAGCAGCTGCTGCAAGTGAGCAAGGGAGCTGCGAGAGTGAACAAGGGGACGGTCCGTCTATGTGAGAAGGAAGCTGCCGAGCCGCAGTGTGTTGTGCTCAGTTTCAAGGCTGCCTGGAGGAGGGGGGGACTTGAAGAACGCCTTCTTTCTGGACGCCTCCTTCTGGCTGTGCTGCAGCTGCATGCACTCTGCAGCACTGAAGGTTTAGGAACCTGCTGCTGGCCAGCTTGTGTCCAGGAGTGCAAGGGCTGTGCCTTCCTTTCTGAAGCAGCCAGAGCATTCTCAGCTGCATCTGCTTGTGAAGCAGCTCTTGGCTGGACATTGGAAATTGGCTCCCCTGCGTACATGAGCCCGGTGCCCAGCTGCTTGGTTCTTCGCCTTCTGTGCTCTGGACAGAAGTGAAGCCCAGCCATGGCTTGGAGCTTTGCCGCTCTTCAGCGTCAACACTGCATGCAGCCACAGTGTGCTGTGCAGGGATTTTCCTTCAGCTCGACGGACAAGCATTTTCTTGCTGTTTCACCGAGTGCAAACTGTCCGTGTAGCTCTCGCTCAGCGAAATGCGTTTGGAGAGAAGCACTTGCTGGATTAGCCTTTCGCTGGCCAAGACTTTCAACACAGCACCACAATCCGGGCGACGACGAGCGGAAAGGACGAACATCTTTTGGTCCTGGCACGTTCTTCTGGGCGAGACGTCTATCCGCCTCTTCGCTCCCTGCAAGGCTGTAAGCTTGGCGGTGGCACTTGCAAGTGAGAAGGCAGGTGCAGAGAGCACCGCGATCTGCCGGCGCTGTGCAGGCTGGAAAGGAAAGAGGGCTACCACTAGGATGTGCTGCAAATACAGGTTTCCACGCGTCGAGGGTAAGCTCCGCGTAAGGTAAGCTCGTTGACCTCAAACTGTTCTCTGTGCGAGACGTAGCTGAGAATCTTTCCGTTAAGATTCAGGCTACAAGGCAGACAGAATGTGCTGCTACCTAGCGCTGAGAGAGAAAGTGCAGAGGAGCCCAGGCGTGTTTCGGCAGAGGCAGCAGCCTGGAGCATTTCCCTGCCGGCACCGTGCTCTCTGGGCGAGAAGTAGACACCGGTTCCACTCCGGCACAATGAAGGCGCAGAGCACGGAGCTGGCATGCGCATCGCACAGGCTGCAAGAGGAAGCGTGGCTGCCTCTCGCTTGTGTGTGGATTCACGTTAGCACTTGAAAACAGAAAGTTCAAGCTGCGGCTACTTGTGCTGCTACCTATTTCTCTTCCAGCTTTCCCTGGAAAGAATTGTGCCCAGCTTGATGCTTGGAGATGCAGAGATGACAGTGGCAGATGCAGCGGAGAATGGAAATACAAAGTGCAGAGGAGAGTTTCTGGTGCTTTTACATGAGGCAAGAGGAAAGTGCAGCCCAGCAGAGGCTTTGACTTCTGGAGCCTTTTTCTTTGGCAGCAGCTGCTGCAAGTGGGCAAGGGAGCTGCGAGAGTGAACAAGGGGACGGTCCGTCTATGTGAGAAGGAAGCTGCCGAGCCGCAGTGTGTTGTGCTCAGTTTCAAGGCTGCCTGGAGGAGGGGGGGACTTGAAGAACGCCTTCTTTCTGGACGCCTCCTTCTGGCTGTGCTCCAGCTGCATGCACTCTGCAGCACTGAAGGTTTAGGAACGTGCTTCTGGCCAGCTTGTGTCCAGGAGTGCAAGGGCTGCGCCTTCCTTTCTGAAGCAGCCAGAGCATTCTCAGCTGCATCTGCTTGTGGAGCAGCTCTTGGCTGGACATTGGAAATTGGCTCCCCTGAGTACATGAGCCCGGTGTCCAGCTGCTTCGTTCTTCGCCTTCTGTGCTCTGGACAGAAGTGAAGCCCAGCCATGGCTTGGAGCTTTGCCGCTCTTCAGCGTGAACACTGCATGCAGCCACAGTGTGCTGTGCAGGGATTTTCCTTCAGCTCGACGGACAAGCATTTTCTTGCTGTTTCACCGAGTGCAAACTGTCCGTGTAGCTCTCGCTCAGCGAAATGCGTTTGGAGAGAAGCACTTGCTGGATTAGCCTTTCGCTGGCCAAGACTTTCAACACAGCACCACAATCCGGGCGACGACGAGCGGAAAGGACGAACATCTTTTGGTCCTGGCACGTTCTTCTGGGCGAGACGTCTATCGGCCTCTTCGCTCCCTGCAAGGCTGTAAGCTTGGCGGTGGCACTTGCAAGTGAGAAGGCAGGTGCAGAGAGCACCGCGATCTGCCGGCGCTGTGCAGGCTGGAAAGGAAAGAGGGCTACCACTAGGATGTGCTGCAAATACAGGTTTCCACGCGTCGAGGGTAAGCTCCGCGTAAGGTAAGCTCGTTGACCTAAAACTGTTCTCTGTGCGAGACGTAGCTGAGAATCTTTCCGTTAAGATTCAGGCTACAAGGCAGACAGAATGTGCTGCTACCTAGCGCTGAGAGAGAAAGTGCAGAGGAGCCCAGGCGTGTTTCGGCAGAGGCAGCAGCCTGGAGCATTTCTCTCCCGGCACCGTGCTCTCTGGGCGAGAAGTAGACACCGGTTCCACTCCGGCACAATGAAGGCGCAGAGCACGGAGCTGGCATGCGCATCGCACAGGCTGCAAGAGGAAGCGTGGCTGCCTCTCGCTTGTGTGTGGATTCACGTTAGCACTTGAAAACAGAAAGTTCAAGCTGCGGCTACTTGTGCTGCTACCTATTTCTCTTCCAGCTTTCCCTGGAAAGAATTGTGCCCAGCTTGATGCTTGGAGATGCAGAGATGACAGTGGCAGATGCAGCGGAGAATGGAAATACAAAGTGCAGAGGAGAGTTTCTGGTGCTTTTACATGAGGCAAGAGGAAAGTGCAGCCCAGCAGAGGCTTTGACTTCTGGAGCCTTTTTCTTTGGCAGCAGCTGCTGCAAGTGGGCAAGGGAGCTGCGAGAGTGAACAAGGGGACGGTCCGTCTATGTGAGAAGGAAGCTGCCGAGCCGCAGTGTGTTGTGCTCAGTTTCAAGGCTGCCTGGAGGAGGGGGGGACTTGAAGAACGCCTTCTTTCTGGACGCCTCCTTCTGGCTGTGCTCCAGCTGCATGCACTCTGCAGCACTGAAGGTTTAGGAACCTGCTGCTGGCCAGCTTGTGTCCAGGAGTGCAAGGGCTGCGCCTTACTTTCTGAAGCAGCCGGAGCATTCTCAGCTGCATCTGCTTGTGAAGCAGCTCTTGGCTGGACATTGGAAATTGGCTCCCCTGAGTACATGAGCCCGGTGTCCAGCTGCTTCGTTCTTCGCCTTCTGTGCTCTGGACAGAAGTGAAGCCCAGCCATGGCTTGGAGCTTTGCCGCTCTTCAGCGTGAACACTGCATGCAGCCACAGTGTGCTGTGCAGGGATTTTCCTTCAGCTCGACGGACAAGCATTTTCTTGCTGTTTCACCGAGTGCAAACTGTCCGTGTAGCTCTCGCTCAGCGAAATGCGTTTGGAGAGAAGCACTTGCTGGATTAGCCTTTCGCTGGCCAAGACTTTCAACACAGCACCACAATCCGGGCGACGACGAGCGGAAAGGACGAACATCTTTTGGTCCTGGCACGTTCTTCTGGGCGAGACGTCTATCCGCCTCTTCGCTCCCTGCAAGGCTGTAAGCTTGGCGGTGGCACTTGCAAGTGAGAAGGCAGGTGCAGAGAGCACCGCGATCTGCCGGCGCTGTGCAGGCTGGAAAGGAAAGAGGGCTACCACTAGGATGTGCTGCAAATACAGGTTTCCACGCGTCGAGGGTAAGCTCCGCGTAAGGTAAGCTCGTTGACCTAAAACTGTTCTCTGTGCGAGACGTAGCTGAGAATCTTTCCGTTAAGATTCAGGCTACAAGGCAGACAGAATGTGCTGCTACCTAGCGCTGAGAGAGAAAGTGCAGAGGAGCCCAGGCGTGTTTCGGCAGAGGCAGCAGCCTGGAGCATTTCTCTGCCGGCACCGTGCTCTCTGGGCGAGAAGTAGACACCGGTTCCACTCCGGCACAATGAAGGCGCAGAGCACGGAGCTGGCATGCGCATCGCACAGGCTGCAAGAGGAAGCGTGGCTGCCTCTCGCTTGTGTGTGGATTCACGTTAGCACTTGAAAACAGAAAGTTCAAGCTGCGGCTACGTGTGCTGCTACCTATTTCTCTTCCAGCTTTCCCTGGAAAGAGTTGTGCCCAGCTTGATGCTTGGAGATGCAGAGATGACAGTGGCAGATGCAGCGGAGAATGGAAATACAGAGTGCAGCGGAGAGTTTCTGGTGCTTTTACATGAGGCAAGAGGAAAGTGCAGCCCAGCAGAGGCTTTGACTTCTGGAGCCTTTTTCTTTGGCAGCAGCTGCTGCAAGTGGGCAAGGGAGCTGCGAGAGTGAACAAGGGGACGGTCCGTCTATGTGAGAAGGAAGCTGCCGAGCCGCAGTGTGTTGTGCTCAGTTTCAAGGCTGCCTGGAGGAGGGGGGGACTTGAAGAACGCCTTCTTTCTGGACGCCTCCTTCTGGCTGTGCTGCAGCTGCATGCACTCTGCAGCACTGAAGGTTTAGGAACGTGCTTCTGGCCAGCTTGTGTCCAGGAGTGCAAGGGCTGCGCCTTCCTTTCTGAAGCAGCCAGAGCATTCTCAGCTGCATCTGCTTGTGAAGCAGCTCTTGGCTGGACATTGGAAATTGGCTCCCCTGAGTACATGAGCCCGGTGTCCAGCTGCTTCGTTCTTCGCCTTCTGTGCTCTGGACAGAAGTGAAGCCCAGCCATGGCTTGGAGCTTTGCCGCTCTTCAGCGTGAACACTGCATGCAGCCACAGTGTGCTGTGCAGGGATTTTCCTTCAGCTCGACGGACAAGCATTTTCTTGCTGTTTCACCGAGTGCAAACTGTCCGTGTAGCTCTCGCTCAGCGAAATGCGTTTGGAGAGAAGCACTTGCTGGATTAGCCTTTCGCTGGCCAAGACTTTCAACACAGCACCACAATCCGGGCGACGACGAGCGGAAAGGACGAACATCTTTTGGTCCTGGCACGTTCTTCTGGGCGAGACGTCTATCCGCCTCTTCGCTCCCTGCAAGGCTGTAAGCTTGGCGGTGGCACTTGCAAGTGAGAAGGCAGGTGCAGAGAGCACCGCGATCTGCCGGAGCTGTGCAGGCTGGAAAGGAAAGAGGGCTACCACTAGGATGTGCTGCAAATACAGGTTTCCACGCGTCGAGGGTAAGCTCCGCGTAAGGTAAGCTCGTTGACCTAAAACTGTTCTCTGTGCGAGACGTAGCTGAGAATCTTTCCGTTAAGATTCAGGCTACAAGGCAGACAGAATGTGCTGCTACCTAGCGCTGAGAGAGAAAGTGCAGAGGAGCCCAGGCGTGTTTCGGCAGAGGCAGCAGCCTGGAGCATTTCTCTGCCGGCACCGTGCTCTCTGGGCGAGAAGTAGACACCGGTTCCACTCCGGCACAATGAAGGCGCAGAGCACGGAGCTGGCATGCGCATCGCACAGGCTGCAAGAGGAAGCGTGGCTGCCTCTCGCTTGTGTGTGGATTCACGTTAGCACTTGAAAACAGAAAGTTCAAGCTGCGGCTACTTGTGCTGCTACCTATTTCTCTTCCAGCTTTCCCTGGAAAGAATTGTGCCCAGCTTGATGCTTGGAGATGCAGAGATGACAGTGGCAGATGCAGCGGAGAATGGAAATACAAAGTGCAGCGGAGAGTTTCTGGTGCTTTTACATGAGGCAAGAGGAAAGTGCAGCCCAGCAGAGGCTTTGACTTCTGGAGCCTTTTTCTTTGGCAGCAGCTGCTGCAAGTGGGCAAGGGAGCTGCGAGAGTGAACAAGGGGACGGTCCGTCTATGTGAGAAGGAAGCTGCCGAGCCGCAGTGTGTTGTGCTCAGTTTCAAGGCTGCCTGGAGGAGGGGGGGACTTGAAGAACGCCTTCTTTCTGGACGCCTCCTTCTGGCTGTGCTCCAGCTGCATGCACTCTGCAGCACTGAAGGTTTAGGAACCTGCTGCTGGCCAGCTTGTGTCCAGGAGTGCAAGGGCTGCACCTTCCTTTCTGAAGCAGCCGGAGCATTCTCAGCTGCAGCTGCTTGTGAAGCAGCTCTTGGCTGGACATTGGAAATTGGCTCCCCTGAGTACATGAGCCCGGTGCCCAGCTGCTTCGTTCTTCGCCTTCTGTGCTCTGGACAGAAGTGAAGCCCAGCCATGGCTTGGAGCTTTGCCGCTCTTCAGCGTGAACACTGCATGCAGCCACAGTGTGCTGTGCAGGGATTTTCCTTCAGCTCGACGGACAAGCATTTTCTTGCTGTTTCACCGAGTCCAAACTGTCCGTGTAGCTCTCGCTCAGCGAAATGCGTTTGGAGAGAAGCACTTGCTGGATTAGCCTTTCGCTGGCCAAGACTTTCAACACAGCACCACAATCCGGGCAAGGAGCAGCAGAAAGGAAGACCATCTTTTGGTCCTGGCACGTTCTTCTGGGCGACACGCCTATCGGCCTCTTCGCTCCCTGCAAGGCTGTAAGCTTGGCGGTGGCACTTGCAAGTGAGAAGGCAGGTGCAGAGAGCACCGCGATCTGCCGGCGCTGTGCAGGCTGGAAAGGAAAGAGGGCTACCACTAGGATGTGCTGCAAATACAGGTTTCCACGCGTCGAGGGTAAGCTCCGCGTAAGGTAAGCTCGTTGACCTAAAACTGTTCTCTGTGCGAGACGTAGCTGAGAATCTTTCCGTTAAGATTCAGGCTACAAGGCAGACAGAATGTGCTGCTACCTAGCGCTGAGAGAGAAAGTGCAGAGGAGCCCAGGCGTGTTTCGGCAGAGGCAGCAGCCTGGAGCATTTCTCTGCCGGCACCGTGCTCTCTGGGCGAGAAGTAGACACCGGTTCCACTCCGGCACAATGAAGGCGCAGAGCACGGAGCTGGCATGCGCATCGCACAGGCTGCAAGAGGAAGCGTGGCTGCCTCTCGCTTGTGTGTGGATTCACGTTAGCACTTGAAAACAGAAAGTTCAAGCTGCGGCTACTTGTGCTGCTACCTATTTCTCTTCCAGCTTTCCCTGGAAAGAGTTGTGCCCAGCTTGATGCTTGGAGATGCAGAGATGACAGTGGCAGATGCAGCGGAGAATGGAAATACAGAGTGCAGAGGAGAGTTTCTGGTGCTTTTACATGAGGCAAGAGGAAAGTGCAGCCCAGCAGAGGCTTTGACTTCTGGAGCCTTTTTCTTTGGCAGCAGCTGCTGCAAGTGGGCAAGGGAGCTGCGAGAGTGAACAAGGGGACGGTCCGTCTATGTGAGAAGGAAGCTGCCGAGCCGCAGTGTGTTGTGCTCAGTTTCAAGGCTGCCTGGAGGAGGGGGGACTTGAAGAACGCCTTCTTTCTGGACGCGTCCTTCTGGCTGTGCTGCAGCTGCATGCACTCTGCAGCACTGAAGGTTTAGGAACCTGCTTCTGGCCAGCTTGTGTCCAGGAGTTCAAGGGCTGCGCTTTACTTTCTGAAGCAGCCAGAGCATTCTCAGCTGCATCTGCTTGTGGAGCAGCTCTTGGCTGGACATTGGAAATTGGCTCCCCTGCGTACATGAGCCCGGTGCCCAGCTGCTTGGTTCTTCGCCTTCTGTGCTCTGGACAGAAGTGAAGCCCAGCCATGGCTTGGAGCTTTGCCGCTCTTCAGCGTCAACACTGCATGCAGCCACAGTGTGCTGTGCAGGGATTTTCCTTCAGCTCGACGGACAAGCATTTTCTTGCTGTTTCACCGAGTGCAAACTGTCCGTGTAGCTCTCGCTCAGCGAAATGCGTTTGGAGAGAAGCACTTGCTGGATTAGCCTTTCGCTGGCCAAGACTTTCAACACAGCACCACAATCCGGGCGACGACGAGCGGAAAGGACGAACATCTTTTGGTCCTGGCACGTTCTTCTGGGCGAGACGTCTATCCGCCTCTTCGCTCCCTGCAAGGCTGTAAGCTTGGCGGTGGCACTTGCAAGTGAGAAGGCAGGTGCAGAGAGCACCGCGATCTGCCGGCGCTGTGCAGGCTGGAAAGGAAAGAGGGCTACCACTAGGATGTGCTGCAAATACAGGTTTCCACGCGTCGAGGGTAAGCTCCGCGTAAGGTAAGCTCGTTGACCTCAAACTGTTCTCTGTGCGAGACGTAGCTGAGAATCTTTCCGTTAAGATTCAGGCTACAAGGCAGACAGAATGTGCTGCTACCTAGCGCTGAGAGAGAAAGTGCAGAGGAGCCCAGGCGTGTTTCGGCAGAGGCAGCAGCCTGGAGCATTT
Organism: Corvus hawaiiensis; assembly: GCF_020740725.1. Lineage (NCBI taxonomy): Eukaryota > Metazoa > Chordata > Aves > Passeriformes > Corvidae > Corvus > Corvus hawaiiensis. The sequence continues at coordinate 8,322,796 of NC_063226.1, read as the reverse complement.
CTCTGCCGGCACCGTGCTCTCTGGGCGAGAAGTAGACACCGGTTCCACTCCGGCACAATGAAGGCGCAGAGCACGGAGCTGGCATGCGCATCGCACAGGCTGCAAGAGGAAGCGTGGCTGCCTCTCGCTTGTGTGTGGATTCACGTTAGCACTTGAAAACAGAAAGTTCAAGCTGCGGCTACTTGTGCTGCTACCTATTTCTCTTCCAGCTTTCCCTGGAAAGAGTTGTGCCCAGCTTGATGCTTGGAGATGCAGAGATGACAGTGGCAGATGCAGCGGAGAATGGAAATACAAAGTGCAGAGGAGAGTTTCTGGTGCTTTTACATGAGGCAAGGGGAAAGTGCAGCCCAGCAAAGGCTTTGACTTCTGGAGCCTTTTTCTTTGGCAGCAGCTGCTGCAAGTGAGCAAGGGAGCTGCGAGAGTGAACAAGGGGACGGTCCGTCTATGTGAGAAGGAAGCTGCCGAGCCGCAGTGTGTTGTGCTCAGTTTCAAGGCTGCCTGGAGGAGGGGGGGACTTGAAGAACGCCTTCTTTCTGGACGCCTCCTTCTGGCTGTGCTGCAGCTGCATGCACTCTGCAGCACTGAAGGTTTAGGAACCTGCTGCTGGCCAGCTTGTGTCCAGGAGTGCAAGGGCTGCGCCTTCCTTTCTGAAGCAGCCAGAGCATTCTCAGCTGCATCTGCTTGTGAAGCAGCTCTTGGCTGGACATTGGAAATTGGCTCCCCTGAGTACATGAGCCCGGTGCCCAGCTGCTTCGTTCTTCGCCTTCTGTGCTCTGGACAGAAGTGAAGCCCAGCCATGGCTTGGAGCTTTGCCGCTCTTCAGCGTCAACACTGCATGCAGCCACAGTGTGCTGTGCAGGGATTTTCCTTCAGCTCGACGGACAAGCATTTTCTTGCTGTTTCACCGAGTGCAAACTGTCCGTGTAGCTCTCGCTCAGCGAAATGCGTTTGGAGAGAAGCACTTGCTGGATTAGCCTTTCGCTGGCCAAGACTTTCAACACAGCACCACAATCCGGGCGACGACGAGCGGAAAGGACGAACATCTTTTGGTCCTGGCACGTTCTTCTGGGCGAGACGTCTATCCGCCTCTTCGCTCCCTGCAAGGCTGTAAGCTTGGCGGTGGCACTTGCAAGTGAGAAGGCAGGTGCAGAGAGCACCGCGTCTGCCGGAGCTGTGCAGGCTGGAAAGGAAAGAGGGCTACCACTAGGATGTGCTGCAAATACAGGTTTCCACGCGTCGAGGGTAAGCTCCGCGTAAGGTAAGCTCGTTGACCTAAAACTGTTCTCTGTGCGAGACGTAGCTGAGAATCTTTCCGTTAAGATTCAGGCTACAAGGCAGACAGAATGTGCTGCTACCTAGCGCTGAGAGAGAAAGTGCAGAGGAGCCCAGGCGTGTTTCGGCAGAGGCAGCAGCCTGGAGCATTTCCCTGCCGGCACCGTGCTCTCTGGGCGAGAAGTAGACACCGGTTCCACTCCGGCACAATGAAGGCGCAGAGCACGGAGCTGGCATGCGCATCGCACAGGCTGCAAGAGGAAGCGTGGCTGCCTCTCGCTTGTGTGTGGATTCACGTTAGCACTTGAAAACAGAAAGTTCAAGCTGCGGCTACTTGTGCTGCTACCTATTTCTCTTCCAGCTTTCCCTGGAAAGAGTTGTGCCCAGCTTGATGCTTGGAGATGCAGAGATGACAGTGGCAGATGCAGCGGAGAATGGAAATACAGAGTGCAGAGGAGATTTTCTGGTGCTTTTACATGAGGCAAGAGGAAAGTGCAGCCCAGCAGAGGCTTTGACTTCTGGAGCCTTTTTCTTTGGCAGCAGCTGCTGCAAGTGGGCAAGGGAGCTGCGAGAGTGAACAAGGGGACGGTCCGTCTATGTGAGAAGGAAGCTGCCGAGCCGCAGTGTGTTGTGCTCAGTTTCAAGGCTGCCTGGAGGAGGGGGGGACTTGAAGAACGCCTTCTTTCTGGACGCCTCCTTCTGGCTGTGCTCCAGCTGCATGCACTCTGCAGCACTGAAGGTTTAGGAACCTGCTGCTGGCCAGCTTGTGTCCAGGAGTGCAAGGGCTGCACCTTCCTTTCTGAAGCAGCCAGAGCATTCTCAGCTGCATCTGCTTGTGAAGCAGCTCTTGGCTGGACATTGGAAATTGGCTCCCCTGAGTACATGAGCCCGGTGCCCAGCTGCTTCGTTCTTCGCCTTCTGTGCTCTGGACAGAAGTGAAGCCCAGCCATGGCTTGGAGCTTTGCCGCTCTTCAGCGTGAACACTGCATGCAGCCACAGTGTGCTGTGCAGGGATTTTCCTTCAGCTCGACGGACAAGCATTTTCTTGCTGTTTCACCGAGTGCAAACTGTCCGTGTAGCTCTCGCTCAGCGAAATGCGTTTGGAGAGAAGCACTTGCTGGATTAGCCTTTCGCTGGCCAAGACTTTCAACACAGCACCACAATCCGGGCAAGGAGCAGCAGAAAGGAAGACCATCTTTTGGTCCTGGCACGTTCTTCTGGGCGACACGCCTATCCGCCTCTTCGCTCCCTGCAAGGCTGTAAGCTTGGCGGTGGCACTTGCAAGTGAGAAGGCAGGTGCAGAGAGCACCGCGATCTGCCGGCGCTGTGCAGGCTGGAAAGGAAAGAGGGCTACCACTAGGATGTGCTGCAAATACAGGTTTCCACGCGTCGAGGGTAAGCTCCGCGTAAGGTAAGCTCGTTGACCTCAAACTGTTCTCTGTGCGAGACGTAGCTGAGAATCTTTCCGTTAAGATTCAGGCTACAAGGCAGACAGAATGTGCTGCTACCTAGCGCTGAGAGAGAAAGTGCAGAGGAGCCCAGGCGTGTTTCGGCAGAGGCAGCAGCCTGGAGCATTTCTCTGCCGGCACCGTGCTCTCTGGGCGAGAAGTAGACACCGGTTCCACTCCGGCACAATGAAGGCGCAGAGCACGGAGCTGGCATGCGCATCGCACAGGCTGCAAGAGGAAGCGTGGCTGCCTCTCGCTTGTGTGTGGATTCACGTTAGCACTTGAAAACAGAAAGTTCAAGCTGCGGCTACTTGTGCTGCTACCTATTTCTCTTCTAGCTTTCCCTGGAAAGAGTTGTGCCCAGCTTGATGCTTGGAGATGCAGAGATGACAGTGGCAGATGCAGCGGAGAATGGAAATACAGAGTGCAGAGGAGAGTTTCTGGTGCTTTTACATGAGGCAAGAGGAAAGTGCAGCCCAGCAGAGGCTTTGACTTCTGGAGCCTTTTTCTTTGGCAGCAGCTGCTGCAAGTGGGCAAGGGAGCTGCGAGAGTGAACAAGGGGACGGTCCGTCTATGTGAGAAGGAAGCTGCCGAGCCGCAGTGTGTTGTGCTCAGTTTCAAGGCTGCCTGGAGGAGGGGGGACTTGAAGAACGCCTTCTTTCTGGACGCGTCCTTCTGGCTGTGCTCCAGCTGCATGCACTCTGCAGCACTGAAGGTTTAGGAACGTGCTTCTGGCCAGCTTGTGTCCAGGAGTTCAAGGGCTGCGCCTTCCTTTCTGAAGCAGCCAGAGCATTCTCAGCTGCATCTGCTTGTGGAGCAGCTCTTGGCTGGACATTGGAAATTGGCTCCCCTGAGTACATGAGCCCGGTGCCCAGCTGCTTGGTTCTTCGCCTTCTGTGCTCTGGACAGAAGTGAAGCCCAGCCATGGCTTGGAGCTTTGCCGCTCTTCAGCGTGAACACTGCATGCAGCCACAGTGTGCTGTGCAGGGATTTTCCTTCAGCTCGACGGACAAGCATTTTCTTGCTGTTTCACCGAGTGCAAACTGTCCGTGTAGCTCTCGCTCAGCGAAATGCGTTTGGAGAGAAGCACTTGCTGGATTAGCCTTTCGCTGGCCAAGACTTTCAACACAGCACCACAATCCGGGCGACGACGAGCGGAAAGGACGAACATCTTTTGGTCCTGGCACGTTCTTCTGGGCGAGACGTCTATCCGCCTCTTCGCTCCCTGCAAGGCTGTAAGCTTGGCGGTGGCACTTGCAAGTGAGAAGGCAGGTGCAGAGAGCACCGCGATCTGCCGGAGCTGTGCAGGCTGGAAAGGAAAGAGGGCTACCACTAGGATGTGCTGCAAATACAGGTTTCCACGCGTCGAGGGTAAGCTCCGCGTAAGGTAAGCTCGTTGACCTCAAACTGTTCTCTGTGCGAGACGTAGCTGAGAATCTTTCCGTTAAGATTCAGGCTACAAGGCAGACAGAATGTGCTGCTACCTAGCGCTGAGAGAGAAAGTGCAGAGGAGCCCAGGCGTGTTTCGGCAGAGGCAGCAGCCTGGAGCATTTCTCTGCCGGCACCGTGCTCTCTGGGCGAGAAGTAGACACCGGTTCCACTCCGGCACAATGAAGGCGCAGAGCACGGAGCTGGCATGCGCATCGCACAGGCTGCAAGAGGAAGCGTGGCTGCCTCTCGCTTGTGTGTGGATTCACGTTAGCACTTGAAAACAGAAAGTTCAAGCTGCGGCTACTTGTGCTGCTACCTATTTCTCTTCCAGCTTTCCCTGGAAAGAGTTGTGCCCAGCTTGATGCTTGGAGATGCAGAGATGACAGTGGCAGATGCAGCGGAGAATGGAAATACAGAGTGCAGAGGAGAGTTTCTGGTGCTTTTACATGAGGCAAGAGGAAAGTGCAGCCCAGCAGAGGCTTTGACTTCTGGAGCCTTTTTCTTTGGCAGCAGCTGCTGCAAGTGGGCAAGGGAGCTGCGAGAGTGAACAAGGGGACGGTCCGTCTATGTGAGAAGGAAGCTGCCGAGCCGCAGTGTGTTGTGCTCAGTTTCAAGGCTGCCTGGAGGAGGGGGGGACTTGAAGAACGCCTTCTTTCTGGACGCCTCCTTCTGGCTGTGCTCCAGCTGCATGCACTCTGCAGCACTGAAGGTTTAGGAACCTGCTGCTGGCCAGCTTGTGTCCAGGAGTGCAAGGGCTGCACCTTCCTTTCTGAAGCAGCCGGAGCATTCTCAGCTGCATCTGCTTGTGAAGCAGCTCTTGGCTGGACATTGGAAATTGGCTCCCCTGAGTACATGAGCCCGGTGCCCAGCTGCTTCGTTCTTCGCCTTCTGTGCTCTGGACAGAAGTGAAGCCCAGCCATGGCTTGGAGCTTTGCCGCTCTTCAGCGTGAACACTGCATGCAGCCACAGTGTGCTGTGCAGGGATTTTCCTTCAGCTCGACGGACAAGCATTTTCTTGCTGTTTCACCGAGTGCAAACTGTCCGTGTAGCTCTCGCTCAGCGAAATGCGTTTGGAGAGAAGCACTTGCTGGATTAGCCTTTCGCTGGCCAAGACTTTCAACACAGCACCACAATCCGGGCAAGGAGCAGCAGAAAGGAAGACCATCTTTTGGTCCTGGCACGTTCTTCTGGGCGACACGCCTATCGGCCTCTTCGCTCCCTGCAAGGCTGTAAGCTTGGCGGTGGCACTTGCAAGTGAGAAGGCAGGTGCAGAGAGCACCGCGATCTGCCGGCGCTGTGCAGGCTGGAAAGGAAAGAGGGCTACCACTAGGATGTGCTGCAAATACAGGTTTCCACGCGTCGAGGGTAAGCTCCGCGTAAGGTAAGCTCGTTGACCTCAAACTGTTCTCTGTGCGAGACGTAGCTGAGAATCTTTCCGTTAAGATTCAGGCTACAAGGCAGACAGAATGTGCTGCTACCTAGCGCTGAGAGAGAAAGTGCAGAGGAGCCCAGGCGTGTTTCGGCAGAGGCAGCAGCCTGGAGCATTTCTCTGCCGGCACCGTGCTCTCTGGGCGAGAAGTAGACACCGGTTCCACTCCGGCACAATGAAGGCGCAGAGCACGGAGCTGGCATGCGCATCGCACAGGCTGCAAGAGGAAGCGTGGCTGCCTCTCGCTTGTGTGTGGATTCACGTTAGCACTTGAAAACAGAAAGTTCAAGCTGCGGCTACTTGTGCTGCTACCTATTTCTCTTCTAGCTTTCCCTGGAAAGAGTTGTGCCCAGCTTGATGCTTGGAGATGCAGAGATGACAGTGGCAGATGCAGCGGAGAATGGAAATACAGAGTGCAGAGGAGAGTTTCTGGTGCTTTTACATGAGGCAAGAGGAAAGTGCAGCCCAGCAGAGGCTTTGACTTCTGGAGCCTTTTTCTTTGGCAGCAGCTGCTGCAAGTGGGCAAGGGAGCTGCGAGAGTGAACAAGGGGACGGTCCGTCTATGTGAGAAGGAAGCTGCCGAGCCGCAGTGTGTTGTGCTCAGTTTCAAGGCTGCCTGGAGGAGGGGGGACTTGAAGAACGCCTTCTTTCTGGACGCCTCCTTCTGGCTGTGCTCCAGCTGCATGCACTCTGCAGCACTGAAGGTTTAGGAACGTGCTTCTGGCCAGCTTGTGTCCAGGAGTTCAAGGGCTGCGCTTTACTTTCTGAAGCAGCCAGAGCATTCTCAGCTGCATCTGCTTGTGGAGCAGCTCTTGGCTGGACATTGGAAATTGGCTCCCCTGAGTACATGAGCCCGGTGCCCAGCTGCTTCGTTCTTCGCCTTCTGTGCTCTGGACAGAAGTGAAGCCCAGCCATGGCTTGGAGCTTTGCCGCTCTTCAGCGTGAACACTGCATGCAGCCACAGTGTGCTGTGCAGGGATTTTCCTTCAGCTCGACGGACAAGCATTTTCTTGCTGTTTCACCGAGTGCAAACTGTCCGTGTAGCTCTCGCTCAGCGAAATGCGTTTGGAGAGAAGCACTTGCTGGATTAGCCTTTCGCTGGCCAAGACTTTCAACACAGCACCACAATCCGGGCAAGGAGCAGCAGAAAGGAAGACCATCTTTTGGTCCTGGCACGTTCTTCTGGGCGACACGCCTATCGGCCTCTTCGCTCCCTGCAAGGCTGTAAGCTTGGCGGTGGCACTTGCAAGTGAGAAGGCAGGTGCAGAGAGCACCGCGATCTGCCGGAGCTGTGCAGGCTGGAAAGGAAAGAGGGCTACCACTAGGATGTGCTGCAAATACAGGTTTCCACGCGTCGAGGGTAAGCTCCGCGTAAGGTAAGCTCGTTGACCTAAAACTGTTCTCTGTGCGAGACGTAGCTGAGAATCTTTCCGTTAAGATTCAGGCTACAAGGCAGACAGAATGTGCTGCTACCTAGCGCTGAGAGAGAAAGTGCAGAGGAGCCCAGGCGTGTTTCGGCAGAGGCAGCAGCCTGGAGCATTTCTCTGCCGGCACCGTGCTCTCTGGGCGAGAAGTAGACACCGGTTCCACTCCGGCACAATGAAGGCGCAGAGCACGGAGCTGGCATGCGCATCGCACAGGCTGCAAGAGGAAGCGTGGCTGCCTCTCGCTTGTGTGTGGATTCACGTTAGCACTTGAAAACAGAAAGTTCAAGCTGCGGCTACGTGTGCTGCTACCTATTTCTCTTCCAGCTTTCCCTGGAAAGAGTTGTGCCCAGCTTGATGCTTGGAGATGCAGAGATGACAGTGGCAGATGCAGCGGAGAATGGAAATACAGAGTGCAGAGGAGAGTTTCTGGTGCTTTTACATGAGGCAAGAGGAAAGTGCAGCCCAGCAGAGGCTTTGACTTCTGGAGCCTTTTTCTTTGGCAGCAGCTGCTGCAAGTGGGCAAGGGAGCTGCGAGAGTGAACAAGGGGACGGTCCGTCTATGTGAGAAGGAAGCTGCCGAGCCGCAGTGTGTTGTGCTCAGTTTCAAGGCTGCCTGGAGGAGGGGGGACTTGAAGAACGCCTTCTTTCTGGACGCGTCCTTCTGGCTATGCTCCAGCTGCATGCACTCTGCAGCACTGAAGGTTTAGGAACCTGCTGCTGGCCAGCTTGTGTCCAGGAGTGCAAGGGCTGCGCCTTCCTTTCTGAAGCAGCCAGAGCATTCTCAGCTGCATCTGCTTGTGGAGCAGCTCTTGGCTGGACATTGGAAATTGGCTCCCCTGAGTACATGAGCCCGGTGCCCAGCTGCTTGGTTCTTCGCCTTCTGTGCTCTGGACAGAAGTGAAGCCCAGCCATGGCTTGGAGCTTTGCCGCTCTTCAGCGTCAACACTGCATGCAGCCACAGTGTGCTGTGCAGGGATTTTCCTTCAGCTCGACGGACAAGCATTTTCTTGCTGTTTCACCGAGTGCAAACTGTCCGTGTAGCTCTCGCTCAGCGAAATGCGTTTGGAGAGAAGCACTTGCTGGATTAGCCTTTCGCTGGCCAAGACTTTCAACACAGCACCACAATCCGGGCGACGACGAGCGGAAAGGACGAACATCTTTTGGTCTTGGCACGTTCTTCTGGGCGAGACGTCTATCCGCCTCTTCGCTCCCTGCAAGGCTGTAAGCTTGGCGGTGGCACTTGCAAGTGAGAAGGCAGGTGCAGAGAGCACCGCGATCTGCCGGCGCTGTGCAGGCTGGAAAGGAAAGAGGGCTACCACTAGGATGTGCTGCAAATACAGGTTTCCACGCGTCGAGGGTAAGCTCCGCGTAAGGTAAGCTCGTTGACCTCAAACTGTTCTCTGTGCGAGACGTAGCTGAGAATCTTTCCGTTAAGATTCAGGCTACAAGGCAGACAGAATGTGCTGCTACCTAGCGCTGAGAGAGAAAGTGCAGAGGAGCCCAGGCGTGTTTCGGCAGAGGCAGCAGCCTGGAGCATTTCTCTGCCGGCACCGTGCTCTCTGGGCGAGAAGTAGACACCGGTTCCACTCCGGCACAATGAAGGCGCAGAGCACGGAGCTGGCATGCGCATCGCACAGGCTGCAAGAGGAAGCGTGGCTGCCTCTCGCTTGTGTGTGGATTCACGTTAGCACTTGAAAACAGAAAGTTCAAGCTGCGGCTACTTGTGCTGCTACCTATTTCTCTTCCAGCTTTCCCTGGAAAGAGTTGTGCCCAGCTTGATGCTTGGAGATGCAGAGATGACAGTGGCAGATGCAGCGGAGAATGGAAATACAGAGTGCAGAGGAGAGTTTCTGGTGCTTTTACATGAGGCAAGAGGAAAGTGCAGCCCAGCAGAGGCTTTGACTTCTGGAGCCTTTTTCTTTGGCAGCAGCTGCTGCAAGTGGGCAAGGGAGCTGCGAGAGTGAACAAGGGGACGGTCCGTCTATGTGAGAAGGAAGCTGCCGAGCCGCAGTGTGTTGTGCTCAGTTTCAAGGCTGCCTGGAGGAGGGGGGACTTGAAGAACGCCTTCTTTCTGGACGCCTCCTTCTGGCTGTGCTCCAGCTGCATGCACTCTGCAGCACTGAAGGTTTAGGAACCTGCTGCTGGCCAGCTTGTGTCCAGGAGTGCAAGGGCTGCGCCTTCCTTTCTGAAGCAGCCAGAGCATTCTCAGCTGCATCTGCTTGTGGAGCAGCTCTTGGCTGGACATTGGAAATTGGCTCCCCTGAGTACATGAGCCCGGTGTCCAGCTGCTTGGTTCTTCGCCTTCTGTGCTCTGGACAGAAGTGAAGCCCAGCCATGGCTTGGAGCTTTGCCGCTCTTCAGCGTCAACACTGCATGCAGCCACAGTGTGCTGTGCAGGGATTTTCCTTCAGCTCGACGGACAAGCATTTTCTTGCTGTTTCACCGAGTGCAAACTGTCCGTGTAGCTCTCGCTCAGCGAAATGCGTTTGGAGAGAAGCACTTGCTGGATTAGCCTTTCGCTGGCCAAGACTTTCAACACAGCACCACAATCCGGGCAAGGAGCAGCAGAAAGGAAGACCATCTTTTGGTCCTGGCACGTTCTTCTGGGCGACACGCCTATCGGCCTCTTCGCTCCCTGCAAGGCTGTAAGCTTGGCGGTGGCACTTGCAAGTGAGAAGGCAGGTGCAGAGAGCACCGCGATCTGCCGGCGCTGTGCAGGCTGGAAAGGAAAGAGGGCTACCACTAGGATGTGCTGCAAATACAGGTTTCCACGCGTCGAGGGTAAGCTCCGCGTAAGGTAAGCTCGTTGACCTCAAACTGTTCTCTGTGCGAGACGTAGCTGAGAATCTTTCCGTTAAGATTCAGGCTACAAGGCAGACAGAATGTGCTGCTACCTAGCGCTGAGAGAGAAAGTGCAGAGGAGCCCAGGCGTGTTTCGGCAGAGGCAGCAGCCTGGAGCATTTCTCTGCCGGCACCGTGCTCTCTGGGCGAGAAGTAGACACCGGTTCCACTCCGGCACAATGAAGGCGCAGAGCACGGAGCTGGCATGCGCATCGCACAGGCTGCAAGAGGAAGCGTGGCTGCCTCTCGCTTGTGTGTGGATTCACGTTAGCACTTGAAAACAGAAAGTTCAAGCTGCGGCTACTTGTGCTGCTACCTATTTCTCTTCTAGCTTTCCCTGGAAAGAGTTGTGCCCAGCTTGATGCTTGGAGATGCAGAGATGACAGTGGCAGATGCAGCGGAGAATGGAAATACAGAGTGCAGAGGAGAGTTTCTGGTGCTTTTACATGAGGCAAGAGGAAAGTGCAGCCCAGCAGAGGCTTTGACTTCTGGAGCCTTTTTCTTTGGCAGCAGCTGCTGCAAGTGGGCAAGGGAGCTGCGAGAGTGAACAAGGGGACGGTCCGTCTATGTGAGAAGGAAGCTGCCGAGCCGCAGTGTGTTGTGCTCAGTTTCAAGGCTGCCTGGAGGAGGGGGGACTTGAAGAACGCCTTCTTTCTGGACGCGTCCTTCTGGCTGTGCTCCAGCTGCATGCACTCTGCAGCACTGAAGGTTTAGGAACGTGCTTCTGGCCAGCTTGTGTCCAGGAGTTCAAGGGCTGCGCCTTCCTTTCTGAAGCAGCCAGAGCATTCTCAGCTGCATCTGCTTGTGGAGCAGCTCTTGGCTGGACATTGGAAATTGGCTCCCCTGAGTACATGAGCCCGGTGCCCAGCTGCTTGGTTCTTCGCCTTCTGTGCTCTGGACAGAAGTGAAGCCCAGCCATGGCTTGGAGCTTTGCCGCTCTTCAGCGTGAACACTGCATGCAGCCACAGTGTGCTGTGCAGGGATTTTCCTTCAGCTCGACGGACAAGCATTTTCTTGCTGTTTCACCGAGTGCAAACTGTCCGTGTAGCTCTCGCTCAGCGAAATGCGTTTGGAGAGAAGCACTTGCTGGATTAGCCTTTCGCTGGCCAAGACTTTCAACACAGCACCACAATCCGGGCGACGACGAGCGGAAAGGACGAACATCTTTTGGTCCTGGCACGTTCTTCTGGGCGAGACGTCTATCCGCCTCTTCGCTCCCTGCAAGGCTGTAAGCTTGGCGGTGGCACTTGCAAGTGAGAAGGCAGGTGCAGAGAGCACCGCGATCTGCCGGAGCTGTGCAGGCTGGAAAGGAAAGAGGGCTACCACTAGGATGTGCTGCAAATACAGGTTTCCACGCGTCGAGGGTAAGCTCCGCGTAAGGTAAGCTCGTTGACCTCAAACTGTTCTCTGTGCGAGACGTAGCTGAGAATCTTTCCGTTAAGATTCAGGCTACAAGGCAGACAGAATGTGCTGCTACCTAGCGCTGAGAGAGAAAGTGCAGAGGAGCCCAGGCGTGTTTCGGCAGAGGCAGCAGCCTGGAGCATTTCTCTGCCGGCACCGTGCTCTCTGGGCGAGAAGTAGACACCGGTTCCACTCCGGCACAATGAAGGCGCAGAGCACGGAGCTGGCATGCGCATCGCACAGGCTGCAAGAGGAAGCGTGGCTGCCTCTCGCTTGTGTGTGGATTCACGTTAGCACTTGAAAACAGAAAGTTCAAGCTGCGGCTACTTGTGCTGCTACCTATTTCTCTTCCAGCTTTCCCTGGAAAGAGTTGTGCCCAGCTTGATGCTTGGAGATGCAGAGATGACAGTGGCAGATGCAGCGGAGAATGGAAATACAGAGTGCAGAGGAGAGTTTCTGGTGCTTTTACATGAGGCAAGAGGAAAGTGCAGCCCAGCAGAGGCTTTGACTTCTGGAGCCTTTTTCTTTGGCAGCAGCTGCTGCAAGTGGGCAAGGGAGCTGCGAGAGTGAACAAGGGGACGGTCCGTCTATGTGAGAAGGAAGCTGCCGAGCCGCAGTGTGTTGTGCTCAGTTTCAAGGCTGCCTGGAGGAGGGGGGGACTTGAAGAACGCCTTCTTTCTGGACGCCTCCTTCTGGCTGTGCTCCAGCTGCATGCACTCTGCAGCACTGAAGGTTTAGGAACCTGCTGCTGGCCAGCTTGTGTCCAGGAGTGCAAGGGCTGCACCTTCCTTTCTGAAGCAGCCGGAGCATTCTCAGCTGCATCTGCTTGTGAAGCAGCTCTTGGCTGGACATTGGAAATTGGCTCCCCTGAGTACATGAGCCCGGTGCCCAGCTGCTTCGTTCTTCGCCTTCTGTGCTCTGGACAGAAGTGAAGCCCAGCCATGGCTTGGAGCTTTGCCGCTCTTCAGCGTGAACACTGCATGCAGCCACAGTGTGCTGTGCAGGGATTTTCCTTCAGCTCGACGGACAAGCATTTTCTTGCTGTTTCACCGAGTGCAAACTGTCCGTGTAGCTCTCGCTCAGCGAAATGCGTTTGGAGAGAAGCACTTGCTGGATTAGCCTTTCGCTGGCCAAGACTTTCAACACAGCACCACAATCCGGGCAAGGAGCAGCAGAAAGGAAGACCATCTTTTGGTCCTGGCACGTTCTTCTGGGCGACACGCCTATCGGCCTCTTCGCTCCCTGCAAGGCTGTAAGCTTGGCGGTGGCACTTGCAAGTGAGAAGGCAGGTGCAGAGAGCACCGCGATCTGCCGGCGCTGTGCAGGCTGGAAAGGAAAGAGGGCTACCACTAGGATGTGCTGCAAATACAGGTTTCCACGCGTCGAGGGTAAGCTCCGCGTAAGGTAAGCTCGTTGACCTCAAACTGTTCTCTGTGCGAGACGTAGCTGAGAATCTTTCCGTTAAGATTCAGGCTACAAGGCAGACAGAATGTGCTGCTACCTAGCGCTGAGAGAGAAAGTGCAGAGGAGCCCAGGCGTGTTTCGGCAGAGGCAGCAGCCTGGAGCATTTCTCTGCCGGCACCGTGCTCTCTGGGCGAGAAGTAGACACCGGTTCCACTCCGGCACAATGAAGGCGCAGAGCACGGAGCTGGCATGCGCATCGCACAGGCTGCAAGAGGAAGCGTGGCTGCCTCTCGCTTGTGTGTGGATTCACGTTAGCACTTGAAAACAGAAAGTTCAAGCTGCGGCTACTTGTGCTGCTACCTATTTCTCTTCTAGCTTTCCCTGGAAAGAGTTGTGCCCAGCTTGATGCTTGGAGATGCAGAGATGACAGTGGCAGATGCAGCGGAGAATGGAAATACAGAGTGCAGAGGAGAGTTTCTGGTGCTTTTACATGAGGCAAGAGGAAAGTGCAGCCCAGCAGAGGCTTTGACTTCTGGAGCCTTTTTCTTTGGCAGCAGCTGCTGCAAGTGGGCAAGGGAGCTGCGAGAGTGAACAAGGGGACGGTCCGTCTATGTGAGAAGGAAGCTGCCGAGCCGCAGTGTGTTGTGCTCAGTTTCAAGGCTGCCTGGAGGAGGGGGGACTTGAAGAACGCCTTCTTTCTGGACGCCTCCTTCTGGCTGTGCTCCAGCTGCATGCACTCTGCAGCACTGAAGGTTTAGGAACGTGCTTCTGGCCAGCTTGTGTCCAGGAGTTCAAGGGCTGCGCTTTACTTTCTGAAGCAGCCAGAGCATTCTCAGCTGCATCTGCTTGTGGAGCAGCTCTTGGCTGGACATTGGAAATTGGCTCCCCTGAGTACATGAGCCCGGTGCCCAGCTGCTTCGTTCTTCGCCTTCTGTGCTCTGGACAGAAGTGAAGCCCAGCCATGGCTTGGAGCTTTGCCGCTCTTCAGCGTGAACACTGCATGCAGCCACAGTGTGCTGTGCAGGGATTTTCCTTCAGCTCGACGGACAAGCATTTTCTTGCTGTTTCACCGAGTGCAAACTGTCCGTGTAGCTCTCGCTCAGCGAAATGCGTTTGGAGAGAAGCACTTGCTGGATTAGCCTTTCGCTGGCCAAGACTTTCAACACAGCACCACAATCCGGGCAAGGAGCAGCAGAAAGGAAGACCATCTTTTGGTCCTGGCACGTTCTTCTGGGCGACACGCCTATCGGCCTCTTCGCTCCCTGCAAGGCTGTAAGCTTGGCGGTGGCACTTGCAAGTGAGAAGGCAGGTGCAGAGAGCACCGCGATCTGCCGGAGCTGTGCAGGCTGGAAAGGAAAGAGGGCTACCACTAGGATGTGCTGCAAATACAGGTTTCCACGCGTCGAGGGTAAGCTCCGCGTAAGGTAAGCTCGTTGACCTAAAACTGTTCTCTGTGCGAGACGTAGCTGAGAATCTTTCCGTTAAGATTCAGGCTACAAGGCAGACAGAATGTGCTGCTACCTAGCGCTGAGAGAGAAAGTGCAGAGGAGCCCAGGCGTGTTTCGGCAGAGGCAGCAGCCTGGAGCATTTCTCTGCCGGCACCGTGCTCTCTGGGCGAGAAGTAGACACCGGTTCCACTCCGGCACAATGAAGGCGCAGAGCACGGAGCTGGCATGCGCATCGCACAGGCTGCAAGAGGAAGCGTGGCTGCCTCTCGCTTGTGTGTGGATTCACGTTAGCACTTGAAAACAGAAAGTTCAAGCTGCGGCTACGTGTGCTGCTACCTATTTCTCTTCCAGCTTTCCCTGGAAAGAGTTGTGCCCAGCTTGATGCTTGGAGATGCAGAGATGACAGTGGCAGATGCAGCGGAGAATGGAAATACAGAGTGCAGAGGAGAGTTTCTGGTGCTTTTACATGAGGCAAGAGGAAAGTGCAGCCCAGCAGAGGCTTTGACTTCTGGAGCCTTTTTCTTTGGCAGCAGCTGCTGCAAGTGGGCAAGGGAGCTGCGAGAGTGAACAAGGGGACGGTCCGTCTATGTGAGAAGGAAGCTGCCGAGCCGCAGTGTGTTGTGCTCAGTTTCAAGGCTGCCTGGAGGAGGGGGGACTTGAAGAACGCCTTCTTTCTGGACGCGTCCTTCTGGCTATGCTCCAGCTGCATGCACTCTGCAGCACTGAAGGTTTAGGAACCTGCTGCTGGCCAGCTTGTGTCCAGGAGTGCAAGGGCTGCGCCTTCCTTTCTGAAGCAGCCAGAGCATTCTCAGCTGCATCTGCTTGTGGAGCAGCTCTTGGCTGGACATTGGAAATTGGCTCCCCTGAGTACATGAGCCCGGTGCCCAGCTGCTTGGTTCTTCGCCTTCTGTGCTCTGGACAGAAGTGAAGCCCAGCCATGGCTTGGAGCTTTGCCGCTCTTCAGCGTCAACACTGCATGCAGCCACAGTGTGCTGTGCAGGGATTTTCCTTCAGCTCGACGGACAAGCATTTTCTTGCTGTTTCACCGAGTGCAAACTGTCCGTGTAGCTCTCGCTCAGCGAAATGCGTTTGGAGAGAAGCACTTGCTGGATTAGCCTTTCGCTGGCCAAGACTTTCAACACAGCACCACAATCCGGGCGACGACGAGCGGAAAGGACGAACATCTTTTGGTCTTGGCACGTTCTTCTGGGCGAGACGTCTATCCGCCTCTTCGCTCCCTGCAAGGCTGTAAGCTTGGCGGTGGCACTTGCAAGTGAGAAGGCAGGTGCAGAGAGCACCGCGATCTGCCGGCGCTGTGCAGGCTGGAAAGGAAAGAGGGCTACCACTAGGATGTGCTGCAAATACAGGTTTCCACGCGTCGAGGGTAAGCTCCGCGTAAGGTAAGCTCGTTGACCTCAAACTGTTCTCTGTGCGAGACGTAGCTGAGAATCTTTCCGTTAAGATTCAGGCTACAAGGCAGACAGAATGTGCTGCTACCTAGCGCTGAGAGAGAAAGTGCAGAGGAGCCCAGGCGTGTTTCGGCAGAGGCAGCAGCCTGGAGCATTTCTCTGCCGGCACCGTGCTCTCTGGGCGAGAAGTAGACACCGGTTCCACTCCGGCACAATGAAGGCGCAGAGCACGGAGCTGGCATGCGCATCGCACAGGCTGCAAGAGGAAGCGTGGCTGCCTCTCGCTTGTGTGTGGATTCACGTTAGCACTTGAAAACAGAAAGTTCAAGCTGCGGCTACTTGTGCTGCTACCTATTTCTCTTCCAGCTTTCCCTGGAAAGAGTTGTGCCCAGCTTGATGCTTGGAGATGCAGAGATGACAGTGGCAGATGCAGCGGAGAATGGAAATACAGAGTGCAGAGGAGAGTTTCTGGTGCTTTTACATGAGGCAAGAGGAAAGTGCAGCCCAGCAGAGGCTTTGACTTCTGGAGCCTTTTTCTTTGGCAGCAGCTGCTGCAAGTGGGCAAGGGAGCTGCGAGAGTGAACAAGGGGACGGTCCGTCTATGTGAGAAGGAAGCTGCCGAGCCGCAGTGTGTTGTGCTCAGTTTCAAGGCTGCCTGGAGGAGGGGGGACTTGAAGAACGCCTTCTTTCTGGACGCCTCCTTCTGGCTGTGCTCCAGCTGCATGCACTCTGCAGCACTGAAGGTTTAGGAACCTGCTGCTGGCCAGCTTGTGTCCAGGAGTGCAAGGGCTGCGCCTTCCTTTCTGAAGCAGCCAGAGCATTCTCAGCTGCATCTGCTTGTGGAGCAGCTCTTGGCTGGACATTGGAAATTGGCTCCCCTGAGTACATGAGCCCGGTGTCCAGCTGCTTGGTTCTTCGCCTTCTGTGCTCTGGACAGAAGTGAAGCCCAGCCATGGCTTGGAGCTTTGCCGCTCTTCAGCGTCAACACTGCATGCAGCCACAGTGTGCTGTGCAGGGATTTTCCTTCAGCTCGACGGACAAGCATTTTCTTGCTGTTTCACCGAGTGCAAACTGTCCGTGTAGCTCTCGCTCAGCGAAATGCGTTTGGAGAGAAGCACTTGCTGGATTAGCCTTTCGCTGGCCAAGACTTTCAACACAGCACCACAATCCGGGCAAGGAGCAGCAGAAAGGAAGACCATCTTTTGGTCCTGGCACGTTCTTCTGGGCGACACGCCTATCGGCCTCTTCGCTCCCTGCAAGGCTGTAAGCTTGGCGGTGGCACTTGCAAGTGAGAAGGCAGGTGCAGAGAGCACCGCGATCTGCCGGCGCTGTGCAGGCTGGAAAGGAAAGAGGGCTACCACTAGGATGTGCTGCAAATACAGGTTTCCACGCGTCGAGGGTAAGCTCCGCGTAAGGTAAGCTCGTTGACCTCAAACTGTTCTCTGTGCGAGACGTAGCTGAGAATCTTTCCGTTAAGATTCAGGCTACAAGGCAGACAGAATGTGCTGCTACCTAGCGCTGAGAGAGAAAGTGCAGAGGAGCCCAGGCGTGTTTCGGCAGAGGCAGCAGCCTGGAGCATTTCTCTGCCGGCACCGTGCTCTCTGGGCGAGAAGTAGACACCGGTTCCACTCTGGCACAATGAAGGCGCAGAGCACGGAGCTGGCATGCGCATCGCACAGGCTGCAAGAGGAAGCGTGGCTGCCTCTCGCTTGTGTGTGGATTCACGTTAGCACTTGAAAACAGAAAGTTCAAGCTGCGGCTACTTGTGCTGCTACCTATTTCTCTTCTAGCTTTCCCTGGAAAGAGTTGTGCCCAGCTTGATGCTTGGAGATGCAGAGATGACAGTGGCAGATGCAGCGGAGAATGGAAATACAGAGTGCAGAGGAGAGTTTCTGGTGCTTTTACATGAGGCAAGAGGAAAGTGCAGCCCAGCAGAGGCTTTGACTTCTGGAGCCTTTTTCTTTGGCAGCAGCTGCTGCAAGTGGGCAAGGGAGCTGCGAGAGTGAACAAGGGGACGGTCCGTCTATGTGAGAAGGAAGCTGCCGAGCCGCAGTGTGTTGTGCTCAGTTTCAAGGCTGCCTGGAGGAGGGGGGACTTGAAGAACGCCTTCTTTCTGGACGCCTCCTTCTGGCTGTGCTCCAGCTGCATGCACTCTGCAGCACTGAAGGTTTAGGAACGTGCTTCTGGCCAGCTTGTGTCCAGGAGTTCAAGGGCTGCGCTTTACTTTCTGAAGCAGCCAGAGCATTCTCAGCTGCATCTGCTTGTGGAGCAGCTCTTGGCTGGACATTGGAAATTGGCTCCCCTGAGTACATGAGCCCGGTGCCCAGCTGCTTCGTTCTTCGCCTTCTGTGCTCTGGACAGAAGTGAAGCCCAGCCATGGCTTGGAGCTTTGCCGCTCTTCAGCGTGAACACTGCATGCAGCCACAGTGTGCTGTGCAGGGATTTTCCTTCAGCTCGACGGACAAGCATTTTCTTGCTGTTTCACCGAGTGCAAACTGTCCGTGTAGCTCTCGCTCAGCGAAATGCGTTTGGAGAGAAGCACTTGCTGGATTAGCCTTTCGCTGGCCAAGACTTTCAACACAGCACCACAATCCGGGCAAGGAGCA
This sequence comes from Corvus hawaiiensis, assembly GCF_020740725.1. NCBI lineage: Eukaryota > Metazoa > Chordata > Aves > Passeriformes > Corvidae > Corvus > Corvus hawaiiensis. The sequence goes on along the minus strand of NC_063226.1, from coordinate 8,304,680 downwards.
GCAGAAAGGAAGACCATCTTTTGGTCCTGGCACGTTCTTCTGGGCGACACGCCTATCGGCCTCTTCGCTCCCTGCAAGGCTGTAAGCTTGGCGGTGGCACTTGCAAGTGAGAAGGCAGGTGCAGAGAGCACCGCGATCTGCCGGCGCTGTGCAGGCTGGAAAGGAAAGAGGGCTACCACTAGGATGTGCTGCAAATACAGGTTTCCACGCGTCGAGGGTAAGCTCCGCGTAAGGTAAGCTCGTTGACCTCAAACTGTTCTCTGTGCGAGACGTAGCTGAGAATCTTTCCGTTAAGATTCAGGCTACAAGGCAGACAGAATGTGCTGCTACCTAGCGCTGAGAGAGAAAGTGCAGAGGAGCCCAGGCGTGTTTCGGCAGAGGCAGCAGCCTGGAGCATTTCTCTGCCGGCACCGTGCTCTCTGGGCGAGAAGTAGACACCGGTTCCACTCCGGCACAATGAAGGCGCAGAGCACGGAGCTGGCATGCGCATCGCACAGGCTGCAAGAGGAAGCGTGGCTGCCTCTCGCTTGTGTGTGGATTCACGTTAGCACTTGAAAACAGAAAGTTCAAGCTGCGGCTACTTGTGCTGCTACCTATTTCTCTTCCAGCTTTCCCTGGAAAGAGTTGTGCCCAGCTTGATGCTTGGAGATGCAGAGATGACAGTGGCAGATGCAGCGGAGAATGGAAATACAAAGTGCAGAGGAGAGTTTCTGGTGCTTTTACATGAGGCAAGGGGAAAGTGCAGCCCAGCAAAGGCTTTGACTTCTGGAGCCTTTTTCTTTGGCAGCAGCTGCTGCAAGTGAGCAAGGGAGCTGCGAGAGTGAACAAGGGGACGGTCCGTCTATGTGAGAAGGAAGCTGCCGAGCCGCAGTGTGTTGTGCTCAGTTTCAAGGCTGCCTGGAGGAGGGGGGGACTTGAAGAACGCCTTCTTTCTGGACGCCTCCTTCTGGCTGTGCTGCAGCTGCATGCACTCTGCAGCACTGAAGGTTTAGGAACCTGCTGCTGGCCAGCTTGTGTCCAGGAGTGCAAGGGCTGCGCCTTCCTTTCTGAAGCAGCCAGAGCATTCTCAGCTGCATCTGCTTGTGAAGCAGCTCTTGGCTGGACATTGGAAATTGGCTCCCCTGCGTACATGAGCCCGGTGCCCAGCTGCTTGGTTCTTCGCCTTCTGTGCTCTGGACAGAAGTGAAGCCCAGCCATGGCTTGGAGCTTTGCCGCTCTTCAGCGTCAACACTGCATGCAGCCACAGTGTGCTGTGCAGGGATTTTCCTTCAGCTCGACGGACAAGCATTTTCTTGCTGTTTCACCGAGTGCAAACTGTCCGTGTAGCTCTCGCTCAGCGAAATGCGTTTGGAGAGAAGCACTTGCTGGATTAGCCTTTCGCTGGCCAAGACTTTCAACACAGCACCACAATCCGGGCGACGACGAGCGGAAAGGACGAACATCTTTTGGTCCTGGCACGTTCTTCTGGGCGAGACGTCTATCCGCCTCTTCGCTCCCTGCAAGGCTGTAAGCTTGGCGGTGGCACTTGCAAGTGAGAAGGCAGGTGCAGAGAGCACCGCGTCTGCCGGAGCTGTGCAGGCTGGAAAGGAAAGAGGGCTACCACTAGGATGTGCTGCAAATACAGGTTTCCACGCGTCGAGGGTAAGCTCCGCGTAAGGTAAGCTCGTTGACCTAAAACTGTTCTCTGTGCGAGACGTAGCTGAGAATCTTTCCGTTAAGATTCAGGCTACAAGGCAGACAGAATGTGCTGCTACCTAGCGCTGAGAGAGAAAGTGCAGAGGAGCCCAGGCGTGTTTCGGCAGAGGCAGCAGCCTGGAGCATTTCCCTGCCGGCACCGTGCTCTCTGGGCGAGAAGTAGACACCGGTTCCACTCCGGCACAATGAAGGCGCAGAGCACGGAGCTGGCATGCGCATCGCACAGGCTGCAAGAGGAAGCGTGGCTGCCTCTCGCTTGTGTGTGGATTCACGTTAGCACTTGAAAACAGAAAGTTCAAGCTGCGGCTACTTGTGCTGCTACCTATTTCTCTTCCAGCTTTCCCTGGAAAGAGTTGTGCCCAGCTTGATGCTTGGAGATGCAGAGATGACAGTGGCAGATGCAGCGGAGAATGGAAATACAGAGTGCAGAGGAGATTTTCTGGTGCTTTTACATGAGGCAAGAGGAAAGTGCAGCCCAGCAGAGGCTTTGACTTCTGGAGCCTTTTTCTTTGGCAGCAGCTGCTGCAAGTGGGCAAGGGAGCTGCGAGAGTGAACAAGGGGACGGTCCGTCTATGTGAGAAGGAAGCTGCCGAGCCGCAGTGTGTTGTGCTCAGTTTCAAGGCTGCCTGGAGGAGGGGGGGACTTGAAGAACGCCTTCTTTCTGGACGCCTCCTTCTGGCTGTGCTCCAGCTGCATGCACTCTGCAGCACTGAAGGTTTAGGAACCTGCTGCTGGCCAGCTTGTGTCCAGGAGTGCAAGGGCTGCACCTTCCTTTCTGAAGCAGCCAGAGCATTCTCAGCTGCATCTGCTTGTGAAGCAGCTCTTGGCTGGACATTGGAAATTGGCTCCCCTGAGTACATGAGCCCGGTGCCCAGCTGCTTCGTTCTTCGCCTTCTGTGCTCTGGACAGAAGTGAAGCCCAGCCATGGCTTGGAGCTTTGCCGCTCTTCAGCGTGAACACTGCATGCAGCCACAGTGTGCTGTGCAGGGATTTTCCTTCAGCTCGACGGACAAGCATTTTCTTGCTGTTTCACCGAGTGCAAACTGTCCGTGTAGCTCTCGCTCAGCGAAATGCGTTTGGAGAGAAGCACTTGCTGGATTAGCCTTTCGCTGGCCAAGACTTTCAACACAGCACCACAATCCGGGCAAGGAGCAGCAGAAAGGAAGACCATCTTTTGGTCCTGGCACGTTCTTCTGGGCGACACGCCTATCCGCCTCTTCGCTCCCTGCAAGGCTGTAAGCTTGGCGGTGGCACTTGCAAGTGAGAAGGCAGGTGCAGAGAGCACCGCGATCTGCCGGCGCTGTGCAGGCTGGAAAGGAAAGAGGGCTACCACTAGGATGTGCTGCAAATACAGGTTTCCACGCGTCGAGGGTAAGCTCCGCGTAAGGTAAGCTCGTTGACCTCAAACTGTTCTCTGTGCGAGACGTAGCTGAGAATCTTTCCGTTAAGATTCAGGCTACAAGGCAGACAGAATGTGCTGCTACCTAGCGCTGAGAGAGAAAGTGCAGAGGAGCCCAGGCGTGTTTCGGCAGAGGCAGCAGCCTGGAGCATTTCTCTGCCGGCACCGTGCTCTCTGGGCGAGAAGTAGACACCGGTTCCACTCCGGCACAATGAAGGCGCAGAGCACGGAGCTGGCATGCGCATCGCACAGGCTGCAAGAGGAAGCGTGGCTGCCTCTCGCTTGTGTGTGGATTCACGTTAGCACTTGAAAACAGAAAGTTCAAGCTGCGGCTACTTGTGCTGCTACCTATTTCTCTTCTAGCTTTCCCTGGAAAGAGTTGTGCCCAGCTTGATGCTTGGAGATGCAGAGATGACAGTGGCAGATGCAGCGGAGAATGGAAATACAGAGTGCAGAGGAGAGTTTCTGGTGCTTTTACATGAGGCAAGAGGAAAGTGCAGCCCAGCAGAGGCTTTGACTTCTGGAGCCTTTTTCTTTGGCAGCAGCTGCTGCAAGTGGGCAAGGGAGCTGCGAGAGTGAACAAGGGGACGGTCCGTCTATGTGAGAAGGAAGCTGCCGAGCCGCAGTGTGTTGTGCTCAGTTTCAAGGCTGCCTGGAGGAGGGGGGACTTGAAGAACGCCTTCTTTCTGGACGCGTCCTTCTGGCTGTGCTCCAGCTGCATGCACTCTGCAGCACTGAAGGTTTAGGAACGTGCTTCTGGCCAGCTTGTGTCCAGGAGTTCAAGGGCTGCGCCTTCCTTTCTGAAGCAGCCAGAGCATTCTCAGCTGCATCTGCTTGTGGAGCAGCTCTTGGCTGGACATTGGAAATTGGCTCCCCTGAGTACATGAGCCCGGTGCCCAGCTGCTTCGTTCTTCGCCTTCTGTGCTCTGGACAGAAGTGAAGCCCAGCCATGGCTTGGAGCTTTGCCGCTCTTCAGCGTGAACACTGCATGCAGCCACAGTGTGCTGTGCAGGGATTTTCCTTCAGCTCGACGGACAAGCATTTTCTTGCTGTTTCACCGAGTGCAAACTGTCCGTGTAGCTCTCGCTCAGCGAAATGCGTTTGGAGAGAAGCACTTGCTGGATTAGCCTTTCGCTGGCCAAGACTTTCAACACAGCACCACAATCCGGGCGACGACGAGCGGAAAGGACGAACATCTTTTGGTCCTGGCACGTTCTTCTGGGCGAGACGTCTATCCGCCTCTTCGCTCCCTGCAAGGCTGTAAGCTTGGCGGTGGCACTTGCAAGTGAGAAGGCAGGTGCAGAGAGCACCGCGATCTGCCGGAGCTGTGCAGGCTGGAAAGGAAAGAGGGCTACCACTAGGATGTGCTGCAAATACAGGTTTCCACGCGTCGAGGGTAAGCTCCGCGTAAGGTAAGCTCGTTGACCTCAAACTGTTCTCTGTGCGAGACGTAGCTGAGAATCTTTCCGTTAAGATTCAGGCTACAAGGCAGACAGAATGTGCTGCTACCTAGCGCTGAGAGAGAAAGTGCAGAGGAGCCCAGGCGTGTTTCGGCAGAGGCAGCAGCCTGGAGCATTTCTCTGCCGGCACCGTGCTCTCTGGGCGAGAAGTAGACACCGGTTCCACTCCGGCACAATGAAGGCGCAGAGCACGGAGCTGGCATGCGCATCGCACAGGCTGCAAGAGGAAGCGTGGCTGCCTCTCGCTTGTGTGTGGATTCACGTTAGCACTTGAAAACAGAAAGTTCAAGCTGCGGCTACTTGTGCTGCTACCTATTTCTCTTCCAGCTTTCCCTGGAAAGAGTTGTGCCCAGCTTGATGCTTGGAGATGCAGAGATGACAGTGGCAGATGCAGCGGAGAATGGAAATACAGAGTGCAGAGGAGAGTTTCTGGTGCTTTTACATGAGGCAAGAGGAAAGTGCAGCCCAGCAGAGGCTTTGACTTCTGGAGCCTTTTTCTTTGGCAGCAGCTGCTGCAAGTGGGCAAGGGAGCTGCGAGAGTGAACAAGGGGACGGTCCGTCTATGTGAGAAGGAAGCTGCCGAGCCGCAGTGTGTTGTGCTCAGTTTCAAGGCTGCCTGGAGGAGGGGGGGACTTGAAGAACGCCTTCTTTCTGGACGCCTCCTTCTGGCTGTGCTCCAGCTGCATGCACTCTGCAGCACTGAAGGTTTAGGAACCTGCTGCTGGCCAGCTTGTGTCCAGGAGTGCAAGGGCTGCACCTTCCTTTCTGAAGCAGCCGGAGCATTCTCAGCTGCATCTGCTTGTGAAGCAGCTCTTGGCTGGACATTGGAAATTGGCTCCCCTGAGTACATGAGCCCGGTGCCCAGCTGCTTCGTTCTTCGCCTTCTGTGCTCTGGACAGAAGTGAAGCCCAGCCATGGCTTGGAGCTTTGCCGCTCTTCAGCGTGAACACTGCATGCAGCCACAGTGTGCTGTGCAGGGATTTTCCTTCAGCTCGACGGACAAGCATTTTCTTGCTGTTTCACCGAGTGCAAACTGTCCGTGTAGCTCTCGCTCAGCGAAATGCGTTTGGAGAGAAGCACTTGCTGGATTAGCCTTTCGCTGGCCAAGACTTTCAACACAGCACCACAATCCGGGCAAGGAGCAGCAGAAAGGAAGACCATCTTTTGGTCCTGGCACGTTCTTCTGGGCGACACGCCTATCGGCCTCTTCGCTCCCTGCAAGGCTGTAAGCTTGGCGGTGGCACTTGCAAGTGAGAAGGCAGGTGCAGAGAGCACCGCGATCTGCCGGCGCTGTGCAGGCTGGAAAGGAAAGAGGGCTACCACTAGGATGTGCTGCAAATACAGGTTTCCACGCGTCGAGGGTAAGCTCCGCGTAAGGTAAGCTCGTTGACCTCAAACTGTTCTCTGTGCGAGACGTAGCTGAGAATCTTTCCGTTAAGATTCAGGCTACAAGGCAGACAGAATGTGCTGCTACCTAGCGCTGAGAGAGAAAGTGCAGAGGAGCCCAGGCGTGTTTCGGCAGAGGCAGCAGCCTGGAGCATTTCTCTGCCGGCACCGTGCTCTCTGGGCGAGAAGTAGACACCGGTTCCACTCCGGCACAATGAAGGCGCAGAGCACGGAGCTGGCATGCGCATCGCACAGGCTGCAAGAGGAAGCGTGGCTGCCTCTCGCTTGTGTGTGGATTCACGTTAGCACTTGAAAACAGAAAGTTCAAGCTGCGGCTACTTGTGCTGCTACCTATTTCTCTTCTAGCTTTCCCTGGAAAGAGTTGTGCCCAGCTTGATGCTTGGAGATGCAGAGATGACAGTGGCAGATGCAGCGGAGAATGGAAATACAGAGTGCAGAGGAGAGTTTCTGGTGCTTTTACATGAGGCAAGAGGAAAGTGCAGCCCAGCAGAGGCTTTGACTTCTGGAGCCTTTTTCTTTGGCAGCAGCTGCTGCAAGTGGGCAAGGGAGCTGCGAGAGTGAACAAGGGGACGGTCCGTCTATGTGAGAAGGAAGCTGCCGAGCCGCAGTGTGTTGTGCTCAGTTTCAAGGCTGCCTGGAGGAGGGGGGACTTGAAGAACGCCTTCTTTCTGGACGCCTCCTTCTGGCTGTGCTCCAGCTGCATGCACTCTGCAGCACTGAAGGTTTAGGAACGTGCTTCTGGCCAGCTTGTGTCCAGGAGTTCAAGGGCTGCGCTTTACTTTCTGAAGCAGCCAGAGCATTCTCAGCTGCATCTGCTTGTGGAGCAGCTCTTGGCTGGACATTGGAAATTGGCTCCCCTGAGTACATGAGCCCGGTGCCCAGCTGCTTCGTTCTTCGCCTTCTGTGCTCTGGACAGAAGTGAAGCCCAGCCATGGCTTGGAGCTTTGCCGCTCTTCAGCGTGAACACTGCATGCAGCCACAGTGTGCTGTGCAGGGATTTTCCTTCAGCTCGACGGACAAGCATTTTCTTGCTGTTTCACCGAGTGCAAACTGTCCGTGTAGCTCTCGCTCAGCGAAATGCGTTTGGAGAGAAGCACTTGCTGGATTAGCCTTTCGCTGGCCAAGACTTTCAACACAGCACCACAATCCGGGCAAGGAGCAGCAGAAAGGAAGACCATCTTTTGGTCCTGGCACGTTCTTCTGGGCGACACGCCTATCGGCCTCTTCGCTCCCTGCAAGGCTGTAAGCTTGGCGGTGGCACTTGCAAGTGAGAAGGCAGGTGCAGAGAGCACCGCGATCTGCCGGAGCTGTGCAGGCTGGAAAGGAAAGAGGGCTACCACTAGGATGTGCTGCAAATACAGGTTTCCACGCGTCGAGGGTAAGCTCCGCGTAAGGTAAGCTCGTTGACCTAAAACTGTTCTCTGTGCGAGACGTAGCTGAGAATCTTTCCGTTAAGATTCAGGCTACAAGGCAGACAGAATGTGCTGCTACCTAGCGCTGAGAGAGAAAGTGCAGAGGAGCCCAGGCGTGTTTCGGCAGAGGCAGCAGCCTGGAGCATTTCTCTGCCGGCACCGTGCTCTCTGGGCGAGAAGTAGACACCGGTTCCACTCCGGCACAATGAAGGCGCAGAGCACGGAGCTGGCATGCGCATCGCACAGGCTGCAAGAGGAAGCGTGGCTGCCTCTCGCTTGTGTGTGGATTCACGTTAGCACTTGAAAACAGAAAGTTCAAGCTGCGGCTACGTGTGCTGCTACCTATTTCTCTTCCAGCTTTCCCTGGAAAGAGTTGTGCCCAGCTTGATGCTTGGAGATGCAGAGATGACAGTGGCAGATGCAGCGGAGAATGGAAATACAGAGTGCAGAGGAGAGTTTCTGGTGCTTTTACATGAGGCAAGAGGAAAGTGCAGCCCAGCAGAGGCTTTGACTTCTGGAGCCTTTTTCTTTGGCAGCAGCTGCTGCAAGTGGGCAAGGGAGCTGCGAGAGTGAACAAGGGGACGGTCCGTCTATGTGAGAAGGAAGCTGCCGAGCCGCAGTGTGTTGTGCTCAGTTTCAAGGCTGCCTGGAGGAGGGGGGACTTGAAGAACGCCTTCTTTCTGGACGCGTCCTTCTGGCTATGCTCCAGCTGCATGCACTCTGCAGCACTGAAGGTTTAGGAACCTGCTGCTGGCCAGCTTGTGTCCAGGAGTGCAAGGGCTGCGCCTTCCTTTCTGAAGCAGCCAGAGCATTCTCAGCTGCATCTGCTTGTGGAGCAGCTCTTGGCTGGACATTGGAAATTGGCTCCCCTGAGTACATGAGCCCGGTGCCCAGCTGCTTGGTTCTTCGCCTTCTGTGCTCTGGACAGAAGTGAAGCCCAGCCATGGCTTGGAGCTTTGCCGCTCTTCAGCGTCAACACTGCATGCAGCCACAGTGTGCTGTGCAGGGATTTTCCTTCAGCTCGACGGACAAGCATTTTCTTGCTGTTTCACCGAGTGCAAACTGTCCGTGTAGCTCTCGCTCAGCGAAATGCGTTTGGAGAGAAGCACTTGCTGGATTAGCCTTTCGCTGGCCAAGACTTTCAACACAGCACCACAATCCGGGCGACGACGAGCGGAAAGGACGAACATCTTTTGGTCTTGGCACGTTCTTCTGGGCGAGACGTCTATCCGCCTCTTCGCTCCCTGCAAGGCTGTAAGCTTGGCGGTGGCACTTGCAAGTGAGAAGGCAGGTGCAGAGAGCACCGCGATCTGCCGGCGCTGTGCAGGCTGGAAAGGAAAGAGGGCTACCACTAGGATGTGCTGCAAATACAGGTTTCCACGCGTCGAGGGTAAGCTCCGCGTAAGGTAAGCTCGTTGACCTCAAACTGTTCTCTGTGCGAGACGTAGCTGAGAATCTTTCCGTTAAGATTCAGGCTACAAGGCAGACAGAATGTGCTGCTACCTAGCGCTGAGAGAGAAAGTGCAGAGGAGCCCAGGCGTGTTTCGGCAGAGGCAGCAGCCTGGAGCATTTCTCTGCCGGCACCGTGCTCTCTGGGCGAGAAGTAGACACCGGTTCCACTCCGGCACAATGAAGGCGCAGAGCACGGAGCTGGCATGCGCATCGCACAGGCTGCAAGAGGAAGCGTGGCTGCCTCTCGCTTGTGTGTGGATTCACGTTAGCACTTGAAAACAGAAAGTTCAAGCTGCGGCTACTTGTGCTGCTACCTATTTCTCTTCCAGCTTTCCCTGGAAAGAGTTGTGCCCAGCTTGATGCTTGGAGATGCAGAGATGACAGTGGCAGATGCAGCGGAGAATGGAAATACAGAGTGCAGAGGAGAGTTTCTGGTGCTTTTACATGAGGCAAGAGGAAAGTGCAGCCCAGCAGAGGCTTTGACTTCTGGAGCCTTTTTCTTTGGCAGCAGCTGCTGCAAGTGGGCAAGGGAGCTGCGAGAGTGAACAAGGGGACGGTCCGTCTATGTGAGAAGGAAGCTGCCGAGCCGCAGTGTGTTGTGCTCAGTTTCAAGGCTGCCTGGAGGAGGGGGGACTTGAAGAACGCCTTCTTTCTGGACGCCTCCTTCTGGCTGTGCTCCAGCTGCATGCACTCTGCAGCACTGAAGGTTTAGGAACCTGCTGCTGGCCAGCTTGTGTCCAGGAGTGCAAGGGCTGCGCCTTCCTTTCTGAAGCAGCCAGAGCATTCTCAGCTGCATCTGCTTGTGGAGCAGCTCTTGGCTGGACATTGGAAATTGGCTCCCCTGAGTACATGAGCCCGGTGTCCAGCTGCTTGGTTCTTCGCCTTCTGTGCTCTGGACAGAAGTGAAGCCCAGCCATGGCTTGGAGCTTTGCCGCTCTTCAGCGTCAACACTGCATGCAGCCACAGTGTGCTGTGCAGGGATTTTCCTTCAGCTCGACGGACAAGCATTTTCTTGCTGTTTCACCGAGTGCAAACTGTCCGTGTAGCTCTCGCTCAGCGAAATGCGTTTGGAGAGAAGCACTTGCTGGATTAGCCTTTCGCTGGCCAAGACTTTCAACACAGCACCACAATCCGGGCAAGGAGCAGCAGAAAGGAAGACCATCTTTTGGTCCTGGCACGTTCTTCTGGGCGACACGCCTATCGGCCTCTTCGCTCCCTGCAAGGCTGTAAGCTTGGCGGTGGCACTTGCAAGTGAGAAGGCAGGTGCAGAGAGCACCGCGATCTGCCGGCGCTGTGCAGGCTGGAAAGGAAAGAGGGCTACCACTAGGATGTGCTGCAAATACAGGTTTCCACGCGTCGAGGGTAAGCTCCGCGTAAGGTAAGCTCGTTGACCTCAAACTGTTCTCTGTGCGAGACGTAGCTGAGAATCTTTCCGTTAAGATTCAGGCTACAAGGCAGACAGAATGTGCTGCTACCTAGCGCTGAGAGAGAAAGTGCAGAGGAGCCCAGGCGTGTTTCGGCAGAGGCAGCAGCCTGGAGCATTTCTCTGCCGGCACCGTGCTCTCTGGGCGAGAAGTAGACACCGGTTCCACTCCGGCACAATGAAGGCGCAGAGCACGGAGCTGGCATGCGCATCGCACAGGCTGCAAGAGGAAGCGTGGCTGCCTCTCGCTTGTGTGTGGATTCACGTTAGCACTTGAAAACAGAAAGTTCAAGCTGCGGCTACTTGTGCTGCTACCTATTTCTCTTCTAGCTTTCCCTGGAAAGAGTTGTGCCCAGCTTGATGCTTGGAGATGCAGAGATGACAGTGGCAGATGCAGCGGAGAATGGAAATACAGAGTGCAGAGGAGAGTTTCTGGTGCTTTTACATGAGGCAAGAGGAAAGTGCAGCCCAGCAGAGGCTTTGACTTCTGGAGCCTTTTTCTTTGGCAGCAGCTGCTGCAAGTGGGCAAGGGAGCTGCGAGAGTGAACAAGGGGACGGTCCGTCTATGTGAGAAGGAAGCTGCCGAGCCGCAGTGTGTTGTGCTCAGTTTCAAGGCTGCCTGGAGGAGGGGGGACTTGAAGAACGCCTTCTTTCTGGACGCCTCCTTCTGGCTGTGCTCCAGCTGCATGCACTCTGCAGCACTGAAGGTTTAGGAACGTGCTTCTGGCCAGCTTGTGTCCAGGAGTTCAAGGGCTGCGCTTTACTTTCTGAAGCAGCCAGAGCATTCTCAGCTGCATCTGCTTGTGGAGCAGCTCTTGGCTGGACATTGGAAATTGGCTCCCCTGAGTACATGAGCCCGGTGCCCAGCTGCTTCGTTCTTCGCCTTCTGTGCTCTGGACAGAAGTGAAGCCCAGCCATGGCTTGGAGCTTTGCCGCTCTTCAGCGTGAACACTGCATGCAGCCACAGTGTGCTGTGCAGGGATTTTCCTTCAGCTCGACGGACAAGCATTTTCTTGCTGTTTCACCGAGTGCAAACTGTCCGTGTAGCTCTCGCTCAGCGAAATGCGTTTGGAGAGAAGCACTTGCTGGATTAGCCTTTCGCTGGCCAAGACTTTCAACACAGCACCACAATCCGGGCAAGGAGCAGCAGAAAGGAAGACCATCTTTTGGTCCTGGCACGTTCTTCTGGGCGACACGCCTATCGGCCTCTTCGCTCCCTGCAAGGCTGTAAGCTTGGCGGTGGCACTTGCAAGTGAGAAGGCAGGTGCAGAGAGCACCGCGATCTGCCGGCGCTGTGCAGGCTGGAAAGGAAAGAGGGCTACCACTAGGATGTGCTGCAAATACAGGTTTCCACGCGTCGAGGGTAAGCTCCGCGTAAGGTAAGCTCGTTGACCTAAAACTGTTCTCTGTGCGAGACGTAGCTGAGAATCTTTCCGTTAAGATTCAGGCTACAAGGCAGACAGAATGTGCTGCTACCTAGCGCTGAGAGAGAAAGTGCAGAGGAGCCCAGGCGTGTTTCGGCAGAGGCAGCAGCCTGGAGCATTTCTCTGCCGGCACCGTGCTCTCTGGGCGAGAAGTAGACACCGGTTCCACTCCGGCACAATGAAGGCGCAGAGCACGGAGCTGGCATGCGCATCGCACAGGCTGCAAGAGGAAGCGTGGCTGCCTCTCGCTTGTGTGTGGATTCACGTTAGCACTTGAAAACAGAAAGTTCAAGCTGCGGCTACGTGTGCTGCTACCTATTTCTCTTCCAGCTTTCCCTGGAAAGAGTTGTGCCCAGCTTGATGCTTGGAGATGCAGAGATGACAGTGGCAGATGCAGCGGAGAATGGAAATACAGAGTGCAGAGGAGAGTTTCTGGTGCTTTTACATGAGGCAAGAGGAAAGTGCAGCCCAGCAGAGGCTTTGACTTCTGGAGCCTTTTTCTTTGGCAGCAGCTGCTGCAAGTGGGCAAGGGAGCTGCGAGAGTGAACAAGGGGACGGTCCGTCTATGTGAGAAGGAAGCTGCCGAGCCGCAGTGTGTTGTGCTCAGTTTCAAGGCTGCCTGGAGGAGGGGGGACTTGAAGAACGCCTTCTTTCTGGACGCGTCCTTCTGGCTATGCTCCAGCTGCATGCACTCTGCAGCACTGAAGGTTTAGGAACCTGCTGCTGGCCAGCTTGTGTCCAGGAGTTCAAGGGCTGCGCCTTCCTTTCTGAAGCAGCCAGAGCATTCTCAGCTGCATCTGCTTGTGGAGCAGCTCTTGGCTGGACATTGGAAATTGGCTCCCCTGAGTACATGAGCCCGGTGCCCAGCTGCTTGGTTCTTCGCCTTCTGTGCTCTGGACAGAAGTGAAGCCCAGCCATGGCTTGGAGCTTTGCCGCTCTTCAGCGTCAACACTGCATGCAGCCACAGTGTGCTGTGCAGGGATTTTCCTTCAGCTCGACGGACAAGCATTTTCTTGCTGTTTCACCGAGTGCAAACTGTCCGTGTAGCTCTCGCTCAGCGAAATGCGTTTGGAGAGAAGCACTTGCTGGATTAGCCTTTCGCTGGCCAAGACTTTCAACACAGCACCACAATCCGGGCGACGACGAGCGGAAAGGACGAACATCTTTTGGTCTTGGCACGTTCTTCTGGGCGAGACGTCTATCCGCCTCTTCGCTCCCTGCAAGGCTGTAAGCTTGGCGGTGGCACTTGCAAGTGAGAAGGCAGGTGCAGAGAGCACCGCGATCTGCCGGCGCTGTGCAGGCTGGAAAGGAAAGAGGGCTACCACTAGGATGTGCTGCAAATACAGGTTTCCACGCGTCGAGGGTAAGCTCCGCGTAAGGTAAGCTCGTTGACCTCAAACTGTTCTCTGTGCGAGACGTAGCTGAGAATCTTTCCGTTAAGATTCAGGCTACAAGGCAGACAGAATGTGCTGCTACCTAGCGCTGAGAGAGAAAGTGCAGAGGAGCCCAGGCGTGTTTCGGCAGAGGCAGCAGCCTGGAGCATTTCTCTGCCGGCACCGTGCTCTCTGGGCGAGAAGTAGACACCGGTTCCACTCCGGCACAATGAAGGCGCAGAGCACGGAGCTGGCATGCGCATCGCACAGGCTGCAAGAGGAAGCATGGCTGCCTCTCGCTTGTGTGTGGATTCACGTTAGCACTTGAAAACAGAAAGTTCAAGCTGCGGCTACTTGTGCTGCTACCTATTTCTCTTCCAGCTTTCCCTGGAAAGAGTTGTGCCCAGCTTGATGCTTGGAGATGCAGAGATGACAGTGGCAGATGCAGCGGAGAATGGAAATACAGAGTGCAGAGGAGAGTTTCTGGTGCTTTTACATGAGGCAAGAGGAAAGTGCAGCCCAGCAGAGGCTTTGACTTCTGGAGCCTTTTTCTTTGGCAGCAGCTGCTGCAAGTGGGCAAGGGAGCTGCGAGAGTGAACAAGGGGACGGTCCGTCTATGTGAGAAGGAAGCTGCCGAGCCGCAGTGTGTTGTGCTCAGTTTCAAGGCTGCCTGGAGGAGGGGGGACTTGAAGAACGCCTTCTTTCTGGACGCCTCCTTCTGGCTGTGCTCCAGCTGCATGCACTCTGCAGCACTGAAGGTTTAGGAACCTGCTGCTGGCCAGCTTGTGTCCAGGAGTGCAAGGGCTGCGCCTTCCTTTCTGAAGCAGCCAGAGCATTCTCAGCTGCATCTGCTTGTGGAGCAGCTCTTGGCTGGACATTGGAAATTGGCTCCCCTGAGTACATGAGCCCGGTGTCCAGCTGCTTGGTTCTTCGCCTTCTGTGCTCTGGACAGAAGTGAAGCCCAGCCATGGCTTGGAGCTTTGCCGCTCTTCAGCGTCAACACTGCATGCAGCCACAGTGTGCTGTGCAGGGATTTTCCTTCAGCTCGACGGACAAGCATTTTCTTGCTGTTTCACCGAGTGCAAACTGTCCGTGTAGCTCTCGCTCAGCGAAATGCGTTTGGAGAGAAGCACTTGCTGGATTAGCCTTTCGCTGGCCAAGACTTTCAACACAGCACCACAATCCGGGCAAGGAGCAGCAGAAAGGAAGACCATCTTTTGGTCCTGGCACGTTCTTCTGGGCGACACGCCTATCGGCCTCTTCGCTCCCTGCAAGGCTGTAAGCTTGGCGGTGGCACTTGCAAGTGAGAAGGCAGGTGCAGAGAGCACCGCGATCTGCCGGCGCTGTGCAGGCTGGAAAGGAAAGAGGGCTACCACTAGGATGTGCTGCAAATACAGGTTTCCACGCGTCGAGGGTAAGCTCCGCGTAAGGTAAGCTCGTTGACCTAAAACTGTTCTCTGTGCGAGACGTAGCTGAGAATCTTTCCGTTAAGATTCAGGCTACAAGGCAGACAGAATGTGCTGCTACCTAGCGCTGAGAGAGAAAGTGCAGAGGAGCCCAGGCGTGTTTCGGCAGAGGCAGCAGCCTGGAGCATTTCTCTGCCGGCACCGTGCTCTCTGGGCGAGAAGTAGACACCGGTTCCACTCCGGCACAATGAAGGCGCAGAGCACGGAGCTGGCATGCGCATCGCACAGGCTGCAAGAGGAAGCGTGGCTGCCTCTCGCTTGTGTGTGGATTCACGTTAGCACTTGAAAACAGAAAGTTCAAGCTGCGGCTACGTGTGCTGCTACCTATTTCTCTTCCAGCTTTCCCTGGAAAGAGTTGTGCCCAGCTTGATGCTTGGAGATGCAGAGATGACAGTGGCAGATGCAGCGGAGAATGGAAATACAGAGTGCAGAGGAAAGTTTCTGGTGCTTTTACATGAGGCAAGAGGAAAGTGCAGCCCAGCAGAGGCTTTGACTTCTGGAGCCTTTTTCTTTGGCAGCAGCTGCTGCAAGTGGGCAAGGGAGCTGCGAGAGTGAACAAGGGGACGGTCCGTCTATGTGAGAAGGAAGCTGCCGAGCCGCAGTGTGTTGTGCTCAGTTTCAAGGCTGCCTGGAGGAGGGGGGGACTTGAAGAACGCCTTCTTTCTGGACGCCTCCTTCTGGCTGTGCTCCAGCTGCATGCACTCTGCAGCACTGAAGGTTTAGGAACCTGCTGCTGGCCAGCTTGTGTCCAGGAGTGCAAGGGCTGCGCCTTCCTTTCTGAAGCAGCCAGAGCATTCTCAGCTGCATCTGCTTGTGAAGCAGCTCTTGGCTGGACATTGGAAATTGGCTCCCCTGAGTACATGAGCCCGGTGCCCAGCTGCTTTGTTCTTCGCCTTCTGTGCTCTGGACAGAAGTGAAGCCCAGCCATGGCTTGGAGCTTTGCCGCTCTTCAGCGTGAACACTGCATGCAGCCACAGTGTGCTGTGCAGGGATTTTCCTTCAGCTCGACGGACAAGCATTTTCTTGCTGTTTCACCGAGTGCAAACTGTCCGTGTAGCTCTCGCTCAGCGAAATGCGTTTGGAGAGAAGCACTTGCTGGATTAGCCTTTCGCTGGCCAAGACTTTCAACACAGCACCACAATCCGGGCAAGGAGCAGCAGAAAGGAAGACCATCTTTTGGTCCTGGCACGTTCTTCTGGGCGACACGCCTATCCGCCTCTTCGCTCCCTGCAAGGCTGTAAGCTTGGCGG
Organism: Corvus hawaiiensis; assembly: GCF_020740725.1. Taxonomy (NCBI): domain Eukaryota; kingdom Metazoa; phylum Chordata; class Aves; order Passeriformes; family Corvidae; genus Corvus; species Corvus hawaiiensis. Next base: position 8,288,919 of record NC_063226.1, on the reverse strand, counting down.
TGGCACTTGCAAGTGAGAAGGCAGGTGCAGAGAGCACCGCGATCTGCCGGCGCTGTGCAGGCTGGAAAGGAAAGAGGGCTACCACTAGGATGTGCTGCAAATACAGGTTTCCACGCGTCGAGGGTAAGCTCCGCGTAAGGTAAGCTCGTTGACCTCAAACTGTTCTCTGTGCGAGACGTAGCTGAGAATCTTTCCGTTAAGATTCAGGCTACAAGGCAGACAGAATGTGCTGCTACCTAGCGCTGAGAGAGAAAGTGCAGAGGAGCCCAGGCGTGTTTCGGCAGAGGCAGCAGCCTGGAGCATTTCTCTGCCGGCACCGTGCTCTCTGGGCGAGAAGTAGACACCGGTTCCACTCCGGCACAATGAAGGCGCAGAGCACGGAGCTGGCATGCGCATCGCACAGGCTGCAAGAGGAAGCGTGGCTGCCTCTCGCTTGTGTGTGGATTCACGTTAGCACTTGAAAACAGAAAGTTCAAGCTGCGGCTACTTGTGCTGCTACCTATTTCTCTTCTAGCTTTCCCTGGAAAGAGTTGTGCCCAGCTTGATGCTTGGAGATGCAGAGATGACAGTGGCAGATGCAGCGGAGAATGGAAATACAGAGTGCAGAGGAGAGTTTCTGGTGCTTTTACATGAGGCAAGAGGAAAGTGCAGCCCAGCAGAGGCTTTGACTTCTGGAGCCTTTTTCTTTGGCAGCAGCTGCTGCAAGTGGGCAAGGGAGCTGCGAGAGTGAACAAGGGGACGGTCCGTCTATGTGAGAAGGAAGCTGCCGGGGCGCAGTGTGTTGTGCTCAGTTTCAAGGCTGCCTGGAGGAGGGGGGGACTTGAAGAACGCCTTCTTTCTGGACGCCTCCTTCTGGCTGTGCTCCAGCTGCATGCACTCTGCAGCACTGAAGGTTTAGGAACCTGCTGCTGGCCAGCTTGTGTCCAGGAGTGCAAGGGCTGCGCCTTACTTTCTGAAGCAGCCAGAGCATTCTCAGCTGCATCTGCTTGTGGAGCAGCTCTTGGCTGGACATTTGAAATTGGCTCCCCTGAGTACATGAGCCCGGTGTCCAGCTGCTTCGTTCTTCGCCTTCTGTGCTCTGGACAGAAGTGAAGCCCAGCCATGGCTTGGAGCTTTGCCACTCTTCAGCGTGAACACTGCATGCAGCCACAGTGTGCTGTGCAGGGATTTTCCTTCATCTCGACGGACAAGCATTTTCTTGCTGTTTCACCGAGTGCAAACTGTCCGTGTAGCTCTCGCTCAGCGAAATGCGTTTGGAGAGAAGCACTTGCTGGATTAGCCTTTCGCTGGCCAAGACTTTCAACACAGCACCACAATCCGGGCGACGACGAGCGGAAAGGACGAACATCTTTTGGTCCTGGCACGTTCTTCTGGGCGAGACGTCTATCCGCCTCTTCGCTCCCTGCAAGGCTGTAAGCTTGGCGGTGGCACTTGCAAGTGAGAAGGCAGGTGCAGAGAGCACCGCGATCTGCCGGCGCTGTGCAGGCTGGAAAGGAAAGAGGGCTACCACTAGGATGTGCTGCAAATACAGGTTTCCACGCGTCGAGGGTAAGCTCCGCGTAAGGTAAGCTCGTTGACCTCAAACTGTTCTCTGTGCGAGACGTAGCTGAGAATCTTTCCGTTAAGATTCAGGCTACAAGGCAGACAGAATGTGCTGCTACCTAGCGCTGAGAGAGAAAGTGCAGAGGAGCCCAGGCGTGTTTCGGCAGAGGCAGCAGCCTGGAGCATTTCTCTGCCGGCACCGTGCTCTCTGGGCGAGAAGTAGACACCGGTTCCACTCCGGCACAATGAAGGCGCAGAGCACGGAGCTGGCATGCGCATCGCCCAGGCTGCAAGAGGAAGCGTGGCTGCCTCTCGCTTGTGTGTGGATTCACGTTAGCACTTGAAAACAGAAAGTTCAAGCTGCGGCTACTTGTGCTGCTACCTATTTCTCTTCCAGCTTTCCCTGGAAAGAGTTGTGCCCAGCTTGATGCTTGGAGATGCAGAGATGACAGTGGCAGATGCAGCGGAGAATGGAAATACAGAGTGCAGAGGAGAGTTTCTGGTGCTTTTACATGAGGCAAGAGGAAAGTGCAGCCCAGCAGAGGCTTTGACTTCTGGAGCCTTTTTCTTTGGCAGCAGCTGCTGCAAGTGGGCAAGGGAGCTGCGAGAGTGAAGAAGGGGACGGTCCGTCTATGTGAGAAGGAAGCTGCCGAGCCGCAGTGTGTTGTGCTCAGTTTCAAGGCTGCCTGGAGGAGGGGGGACTTGAAGAACGCCTTCTTTCTGGACGCCTCCTTCTGGCTGTGCTGCAGCTGCATGCACTCTGCAGCACTGAAGGTTTAGGAACCTGCTGCTGGCCAGCTTGTGTCCAGGAGTGCAAGGGCTGCGCCTTCCTTTCTGAAGCAGCCAGAGCATTCTCAGCTGCATCTGCTTGTGGAGCAGCTCTTGGCTGGACATTGGAAATTGGCTCCCCTGAGTACATGAGCCCGGTGTCCAGCTGCTTCGTTCTTCGCCTTCTGTGCTCTGGACAGAAGTGAAGCCCAGCCATGGCTTGGAGCTTTGCCGCTCTTCAGCGTGAACACTGCATGCAGCCACAGTGTGCTGTGCAGGGATTTTCCTTCAGCTCGACGGACAAGCATTTTCTTGCTGTTTCACCGAGTGCAAACTGTCCGTGTAGCTCTCGCTCAGCGAAATGCGTTTGGAGAGAAGCACTTGCTGGATTAGCCTTTCGCTGGCCAAGACTTTCAACACAGCACCACAATCCGGGCAAGGAGCAGCAGAAAGGAAGACCATCTTTTGGTCCTGGCACGTTCTTCTGGGCGACACGCCTATCGGCCTCTTCGCTCCCTGCAAGGCTGTAAGCTTGGCGGTGGCACTTGCAAGTGAGAAGGCAGGTGCAGAGAGCACCGCGATCTGCCGGCGCTGTGCAGGCTGGAAAGGAAAGAGGGCTACCACTAGGATGTGCTGCAAATACAGGTTTCCACGCGTCGAGGGTAAGCTCCGCGTAAGGTAAGCTCGTTGACCTAAAACTGTTCTCTGTGCGAGACGTAGCTGAGAATCTTTCCGTTAAGATTCAGGCTACAAGGCAGACAGAATGTGCTGCTACCTAGCGCTGAGAGAGAAAGTGCAGAGGAGCCCAGGCGTGTTTCGGCAGAGGCAGCAGCCTGGAGCATTTCTCTGCCGGCACCGTGCTCTCTGGGCGAGAAGTAGACACCGGTTCCACTCCAGCACAATGAAGGCGCAGAGCACGGAGCTGGCATGCGCATCGCACAGGCTGCAAGAGGAAGCGTGGCTGCCTCTCGCTTGTGTGTGGATTCACGTTAGCACTTGAAAACAGAAAGTTCAAGCTGCGGCTACGTGTGCTGCTACCTATTTCTCTTCCAGCTTTCCCTGGAAAGAGTTGTGCCCAGCTTGATGCTTGGAGATGCAGAGATGACAGTGGCAGATGCAGCGGAGAATGGAAATACAGAGTGCAGAGGAGAGTTTCTGGTGCTTTTACATGAGGCAAGAGGAAAGTGCAGCCCAGCAGAGGCTTTGACTTCTGGAGCCTTTTTCTTTGGCAGCAGCTGCTGCAAGTGGGCAAGGGAGCTGCGAGAGTGAACAAGGGGACGGTCCGTCTATGTGAGAAGGAAGCTGCCGAGCCGCAGTGTGTTGTGCTCAGTTTCAAGGCTGCCTGGAGGAGGGGGGGACTTGAAGAACGCCTTCTTTCTGGACGCCTCCTTCTGGCTGTGCTGCAGCTGCATGCACTCTGCAGCACTGAAGGTTTAGGAACCTGCTGCTGGCCAGCTTGTGTCCAGGAGTGCAAGGGCTGCGCCTTCCTTTCTGAAGCAGCCAGAGCATTCTCAGCTGCATCTGCTTGTGAAGCAGCTCTTGGCTGGACATTGGAAATTGGCTCCCCTGAGTACATGAGCCCGGTGTCCAGCTGCTTTGTTCTTCGCCTTCTGTGCTCTGGACAGAAGTGAAGCCCAGCCATGGCTTGGAGCTTTGCCGCTCTTCAGCGTGAACACTGCATGCAGCCACAGTGTGCTGTGCAGGGATTTTCCTTCAGCTCGACGGACAAGCATTTTCTTGCTGTTTCACCGAGTGCAAACTGTCCGTGTAGCTCTCGCTCAGCGAAATGCGTTTGGAGAGAAGCACTTGCTGGATTAGCCTTTCGCTGGCCAAGACTTTCAACACAGCACCACAATCCGGGCGACGACGAGCGGAAAGGACGAACATCTTTTGGTCCTGGCACGTTCTTCTGGGCGAGACGTCTATCCGCCTCTTCGCTCCCTGCAAGGCTGTAAGCTTGGCGGTGGCACTTGCAAGTGAGAAGGCAGGTGCAGAGAGCACCGCGATCTGCCGGAGCTGTGCAGGCTGGAAAGGAAAGAGGGCTACCACTAGGATGTGCTGCAAATACAGGTTTCCACGCGTCGAGGGTAAGCTCCGCGTAAGGTAAGCTCGTTGACCTCAAACTGTTCTCTGTGCGAGACGTAGCTGAGAATCTTTCCGTTAAGATTCAGGCTACAAGGCAGACAGAATGTGCTGCTACCTAGCGCTGAGAGAGAAAGTGCAGAGGAGCCCAGGCGTGTTTCGGCAGAGGCAGCAGCCTGGAGCATTTCTCTGCCGGCACCGTGCTCTCTGGGCGAGAAGTAGACACCGGTTCCACTCCGGCACAATGAAGGCGCAGAGCACGGAGCTGGCATGCGCATCGCCCAGGCTGCAAGAGGAAGCGTGGCTGCCTCTCGCTTGTGTGTGGATTCACGTTAGCACTTGAAAACAGAAAGTTCAAGCTGCGGCTACTTGTGCTGCTACCTATTTCTCTTCCAGCTTTCCCTGGAAAGAGTTGTGCCCAGCTTGATGCTTGGAGATGCAGAGATGACAGTGGCAGATGCAGCGGAGAATGGAAATACAGAGTGCAGAGGAGATTTTCTGGTGCTTTTACATGAGGCAAGAGGAAAGTGCAGCCCAGCAGAGGCTTTGACTTCTGGAGCCTTTTTCTTTGGCAGCAGCTGCTGCAAGTGGGCAAGGGAGCTGCGAGAGTGAACAAGGGGACGGTCCGTCTATGTGAGAAGGAAGCTGCCGAGCCGCAGTGTGTTGTGCTCAGTTTCAAGGCTGCCTGGAGGAGGGGGGGACTTGAAGAACGCCTTCTTTCTGGACGCCTCCTTCTGGCTGTGCTCCAGCTGCATGCACTCTGCAGCACTGAAGGTTTAGGAACCTGCTGCTGGCCAGCTTGTGTCCAGGAGTGCAAGGGCTGCACCTTCCTTTCTGAAGCAGCCGGAGCATTCTCAGCTGCATCTGCTTGTGAAGCAGCTCTTGGCTGGACATTGGAAATTGGCTCCCCTGAGTACATGAGCCCGGTGCCCAGCTGCTTCGTTCTTCGCCTTCTGTGCTCTGGACAGAAGTGAAGCCCAGCCATGGCTTGGAGCTTTGCCGCTCTTCAGCGTGAACACTGCATGCAGCCACAGTGTGCTGTGCAGGGATTTTCCTTCAGCTCGACGGACAAGCATTTTCTTGCTGTTTCACCGAGTGCAAACTGTCCGTGTAGCTCTCGCTCAGCGAAATGCGTTTGGAGAGAAGCACTTGCTGGATTAGCCTTTCGCTGGCCAAGACTTTCAACACAGCACCACAATCCGGGCAAGGAGCAGCAGAAAGGAAGACCATCTTTTGGTCCTGGCACGTTCTTCTGGGCGACACGCCTATCCGCCTCTTCGCTCCCTGCAAGGCTGTAAGCTTGGCGGTGGCACTTGCAAGTGAGAAGGCAGGTGCAGAGAGCACCGCGATCTGCCGGCGCTGTGCAGGCTGGAAAGGAAAGAGGGCTACCACTAGGATGTGCTGCAAATACAGGTTTCCACGCGTCGAGGGTAAGCTCCGCGTAAGGTAAGCTCGTTGACCTCAAACTGTTCTCTGTGCGAGACGTAGCTGAGAATCTTTCCGTTAAGATTCAGGCTACAAGGCAGACAGAATGTGCTGCTACCTAGCGCTGAGAGAGAAAGTGCAGAGGAGCCCAGGCGTGTTTCGGCAGAGGCAGCAGCCTGGAGCATTTCTCTGCCGGCACCGTGCTCTCTGGGCGAGAAGTAGACACCGGTTCCACTCCGGCACAATGAAGGCGCAGAGCACGGAGCTGGCATGCGCATCGCACAGGCTGCAAGAGGAAGCGTGGCTGCCTCTCGCTTGTGTGTGGATTCACGTTAGCACTTGAAAACAGAAAGTTCAAGCTGCGGCTACTTGTGCTGCTACCTATTTCTCTTCTAGCTTTCCCTGGAAAGAGTTGTGCCCAGCTTGATGCTTGGAGATGCAGAGATGACAGTGGCAGATGCAGCGGAGAATGGAAATACAGAGTGCAGAGGAGAGTTTCTGGTGCTTTTACATGAGGCAAGAGGAAAGTGCAGCCCAGCAGAGGCTTTGACTTCTGGAGCCTTTTTCTTTGGCAGCAGCTGCTGCAAGTGGGCAAGGGAGCTGCGAGAGTGAACAAGGGGACGGTCCGTCTATGTGAGAAGGAAGCTGCCGAGCCGCAGTGTGTTGTGCTCAGTTTCAAGGCTGCCTGGAGGAGGGGGGACTTGAAGAACGCCTTCTTTCTGGACGCGTCCTTCTGGCTGTGCTCCAGCTGCATGCACTCTGCAGCACTGAAGGTTTAGGAACGTGCTTCTGGCCAGCTTGTGTCCAGGAGTTCAAGGGCTGCGCTTTACTTTCTGAAGCAGCCAGAGCATTCTCAGCTGCATCTGCTTGTGGAGCAGCTCTTGGCTGGACATTGGAAATTGGCTCCCCTGAGTACATGAGCCCGGTGCCCAGCTGCTTGGTTCTTCGCCTTCTGTGCTCTGGACAGAAGTGAAGCCCAGCCATGGCTTGGAGCTTTGCCGCTCTTCAGCGTGAACACTGCATGCAGCCACAGTGTGCTGTGCAGGGATTTTCCTTCAGCTCGACGGACAAGCATTTTCTTGCTGTTTCACCGAGTCCAAACTGTCCGTGTAGCTCTCGCTCAGCGAAATGCGTTTGGAGAGAAGCACTTGCTGGATTAGCCTTTCGCTGGCCAAGACTTTCAACACAGCACCACAATCCGGGCGACGACGAGCGGAAAGGACGAACATCTTTTGGTCCTGGCACGTTCTTCTGGGCGAGACGTCTATCCGCCTCTTCGCTCCCTGCAAGGCTGTAAGCTTGGCGGTGGCACTTGCAAGTGAGAAGGCAGGTGCAGAGAGCACCGCGATCTGCCGGCGCTGTGCAGGCTGGAAAGGAAAGAGGGCTACCACTAGGATGTGCTGCAAATACAGGTTTCCACGCGTCGAGGGTAAGCTCCGCGTAAGGTAAGCTCGTTGACCTCAAACTGTTCTCTGTGCGAGACGTAGCTGAGAATCTTTCCGTTAAGATTCAGGCTACAAGGCAGACAGAATGTGCTGCTACCTAGCGCTGAGAGAGAAAGTGCAGAGGAGCCCAGGCGTGTTTCGGCAGAGGCAGCAGCCTGGAGCATTTCCCTGCCGGCACCGTGCTCTCTGGGCGAGAAGTAGACACCGGTTCCACTCCGGCACAATGAAGGCGCAGAGCACGGAGCTGGCATGCGCATCGCCCAGGCTGCAAGAGGAAGCGTGGCTGCCTCTCGCTTGTGTGTGGATTCACGTTAGCATTTGAAAACAGAAAGTTCAAGCTGCGGCTACGTGTGCTGCTACCTATTTCTCTTCCAGCTTTCCCTGGAAAGAGTTGTGCCCAGCTTGATGCTTGGAGATGCAGAGATGACAGTGGCAGATGCAGCGGAGAATGGAAATACAGAGTGCAGAGGAGAGTTTCTGGTGCTTTTACATGAGGCAAGAGGAAAGTGCAGCCCAGCAGAGGCTTTGACTTCTGGAGCCTTTTTCTTTGGCAGCAGCTGCTGCAAGTGGGCAAGGGAGCTGCGAGAGTGAACAAGGGGACGGTCCGTCTATGTGAGAAGGAAGCTGCCGAGCCGCAGTGTGTTGTGCTCAGTTTCAAGGCTGCCTGGAGGAGGGGGGGACTTGAAGAACGCCTTCTTTCTGGACGCCTCCTTCTGGCTGTGCTCCAGCTGCATGCACTCTGCAGCACTGAAGGTTTAGGAACCTGCTGCTGGCCAGCTTGTGTCCAGGAGTGCAAGGGCTGCGCCTTCCTTTCTGAAGCAGCCAGAGCATTCTCAGCTGCAGCTGCTTGTGAAGCAGCTCTTGGCTGGACATTGGAAATTGGCTCCCCTGCGTACATGAGCCCGGTGTCCAGCTGCTTCGTTCTTCGCCTTCTGTGCTCTGGACAGAAGTGAAGCCCAGCCATGGCTTGGAGCTTTGCCGCTCTTCAGCGTGAACACTGCATGCAGCCACAGTGTGCTGTGCAGGGATTTTCCTTCAGCTCGACGGACAAGCATTTTCTTGCTGTTTCACCGAGTGCAAACTGTCCGTGTAGCTCTCGCTCAGCGAAATGCGTTTGGAGAGAAGCACTTGCTGGATTAGCCTTTCGCTGGCCAAGACTTTCAACACAGCACCACAATCCGGGCAAGGAGCAGCAGAAAGGAAGACCATCTTTTGGTCCTGGCACGTTCTTCTGGGCGACACGCCTATCGGCCTCTTCGCTCCCTGCAAGGCTGTAAGCTTGGCGGTGGCACTTGCAAGTGAGAAGGCAGGTGCAGAGAGCACCGCGATCTGCCGGCGCTGTGCAGGCTGGAAAGGAAAGAGGGCTACCACTAGGATGTGCTGCAAATACAGGTTTCCACGCGTCGAGGGTAAGCTCCGCGTAAGGTAAGCTCGTTGACCTAAAACTGTTCTCTGTGCGAGACGTAGCTGAGAATCTTTCCGTTAAGATTCAGGCTACAAGGCAGACAGAATGTGCTGCTACCTAGCGCTGAGAGAGAAAGTGCAGAGGAGCCCAGGCGTGTTTCGGCAGAGGCAGCAGCCTGGAGCATTTCTCTGCCGGCACCGTGCTCTCTGGGCGAGAAGTAGACACCGGTTCCACTCCAGCACAATGAAGGCGCAGAGCACGGAGCTGGCATGCGCATCGCACAGGCTGCAAGAGGAAGCGTGGCTGCCTCTCGCTTGTGTGTGGATTCACGTTAGCACTTGAAAACAGAAAGTTCAAGCTGCGGCTACGTGTGCTGCTACCTATTTCTCTTCCAGCTTTCCCTGGAAAGAGTTGTGCCCAGCTTGATGCTTGGAGATGCAGAGATGACAGTGGCAGATGCAGCGGAGAATGGAAATACAGAGTGCAGAGGAGAGTTTCTGGTGCTTTTACATGAGGCAAGAGGAAAGTGCAGCCCAGCAGAGGCTTTGACTTCTGGAGCCTTTTTCTTTGGCAGCAGCTGCTGCAAGTGGGCAAGGGAGCTGCGAGAGTGAACAAGGGGACGGTCCGTCTATGTGAGAAGGAAGCTGCCGAGCCGCAGTGTGTTGTGCTCAGTTTCAAGGCTGCCTGGAGGAGGGGGGGACTTGAAGAACGCCTTCTTTCTGGACGCCTCCTTCTGGCTGTGCTGCAGCTGCATGCACTCTGCAGCACTGAAGGTTTAGGAACCTGCTGCTGGCCAGCTTGTGTCCAGGAGTGCAAGGGCTGCGCCTTCCTTTCTGAAGCAGCCAGAGCATTCTCAGCTGCATCTGCTTGTGAAGCAGCTCTTGGCTGGACATTGGAAATTGGCTCCCCTGAGTACATGAGCCCGGTGTCCAGCTGCTTTGTTCTTCGCCTTCTGTGCTCTGGACAGAAGTGAAGCCCAGCCATGGCTTGGAGCTTTGCCGCTCTTCAGCGTGAACACTGCATGCAGCCACAGTGTGCTGTGCAGGGATTTTCCTTCAGCTCGACGGACAAGCATTTTCTTGCTGTTTCACCGAGTGCAAACTGTCCGTGTAGCTCTCGCTCAGCGAAATGCGTTTGGAGAGAAGCACTTGCTGGATTAGCCTTTCGCTGGCCAAGACTTTCAACACAGCACCACAATCCGGGCGACGACGAGCGGAAAGGACGAACATCTTTTGGTCCTGGCACGTTCTTCTGGGCGAGACGTCTATCCGCCTCTTCGCTCCCTGCAAGGCTGTAAGCTTGGCGGTGGCACTTGCAAGTGAGAAGGCAGGTGCAGAGAGCACCGCGATCTGCCGGAGCTGTGCAGGCTGGAAAGGAAAGAGGGCTACCACTAGGATGTGCTGCAAATACAGGTTTCCACGCGTCGAGGGTAAGCTCCGCGTAAGGTAAGCTCGTTGACCTCAAACTGTTCTCTGTGCGAGACGTAGCTGAGAATCTTTCCGTTAAGATTCAGGCTACAAGGCAGACAGAATGTGCTGCTACCTAGCGCTGAGAGAGAAAGTGCAGAGGAGCCCAGGCGTGTTTCGGCAGAGGCAGCAGCCTGGAGCATTTCTCTGCCGGCACCGTGCTCTCTGGGCGAGAAGTAGACACCGGTTCCACTCCGGCACAATGAAGGCGCAGAGCACGGAGCTGGCATGCGCATCGCACAGGCTGCAAGAGGAAGCGTGGCTGCCTCTCGCTTGTGTGTGGATTCACGTTAGCACTTGAAAACAGAAAGTTCAAGCTGCGGCTACTTGTGCTGCTACCTATTTCTCTTCCAGCTTTCCCTGGAAAGAGTTGTGCCCAGCTTGATGCTTGGAGATGCAGAGATGACAGTGGCAGATGCAGCGGAGAATGGAAATACAGAGTGCAGAGGAGATTTTCTGGTGCTTTTACATGAGGCAAGAGGAAAGTGCAGCCCAGCAGAGGCTTTGACTTCTGGAGCCTTTTTCTTTGGCAGCAGCTGCTGCAAGTGGGCAAGGGAGCTGCGAGAGTGAACAAGGGGACGGTCCGTCTATGTGAGAAGGAAGCTGCCGAGCCGCAGTGTGTTGTGCTCAGTTTCAAGGCTGCCTGGAGGAGGGGGGGACTTGAAGAACGCCTTCTTTCTGGACGCCTCCTTCTGGCTGTGCTCCAGCTGCATGCACTCTGCAGCACTGAAGGTTTAGGAACCTGCTGCTGGCCAGCTTGTGTCCAGGAGTGCAAGGGCTGCACCTTCCTTTCTGAAGCAGCCGGAGCATTCTCAGCTGCATCTGCTTGTGAAGCAGCTCTTGGCTGGACATTGGAAATTGGCTCCCCTGAGTACATGAGCCCGGTGCCCAGCTGCTTCGTTCTTCGCCTTCTGTGCTCTGGACAGAAGTGAAGCCCAGCCATGGCTTGGAGCTTTGCCGCTCTTCAGCGTGAACACTGCATGCAGCCACAGTGTGCTGTGCAGGGATTTTCCTTCAGCTCGACGGACAAGCATTTTCTTGCTGTTTCACCGAGTGCAAACTGTCCGTGTAGCTCTCGCTCAGCGAAATGCGTTTGGAGAGAAGCACTTGCTGGATTAGCCTTTCGCTGGCCAAGACTTTCAACACAGCACCACAATCCGGGCAAGGAGCAGCAGAAAGGAAGACCATCTTTTGGTCCTGGCACGTTCTTCTGGGCGACACGCCTATCCGCCTCTTCGCTCCCTGCAAGGCTGTAAGCTTGGCGGTGGCACTTGCAAGTGAGAAGGCAGGTGCAGAGAGCACCGCGATCTGCCGGCGCTGTGCAGGCTGGAAAGGAAAGAGGGCTACCACTAGGATGTGCTGCAAATACAGGTTTCCACGCGTCGAGGGTAAGCTCCGCGTAAGGTAAGCTCGTTGACCTCAAACTGTTCTCTGTGCGAGACGTAGCTGAGAATCTTTCCGTTAAGATTCAGGCTACAAGGCAGACAGAATGTGCTGCTACCTAGCGCTGAGAGAGAAAGTGCAGAGGAGCCCAGGCGTGTTTCGGCAGAGGCAGCAGCCTGGAGCATTTCTCTGCCGGCACCGTGCTCTCTGGGCGAGAAGTAGACACCGGTTCCACTCCGGCACAATGAAGGCGCAGAGCACGGAGCTGGCATGCGCATCGCACAGGCTGCAAGAGGAAGCGTGGCTGCCTCTCGCTTGTGTGTGGATTCACGTTAGCACTTGAAAACAGAAAGTTCAAGCTGCGGCTACTTGTGCTGCTACCTATTTCTCTTCCAGCTTTCCCTGGAAAGAGTTGTGCCCAGCTTGATGCTTGGAGATGCAGAGATGACAGTGGCAGATGCAGCGGAGAATGGAAATACAGAGTGCAGAGGAGAGTTTCTGGTGCTTTTACATGAGGCAAGAGGAAAGTGCAGCCCAGCAGAGGCTTTGACTTCTGGAGCCTTTTTCTTTGGCAGCAGCTGCTGCAAGTGGGCAAGGGAGCTGCGAGAGTGAACAAGGGGACGGTCCGTCTATGTGAGAAGGAAGCTGCCGAGCCGCAGTGTGTTGTGCTCAGTTTCAAGGCTGCCTGGAGGAGGGGGGACTTGAAGAACGCCTTCTTTCTGGACGCGTCCTTCTGGCTGTGCTCCAGCTGCATGCACTCTGCAGCACTGAAGGTTTAGGAACGTGCTTCTGGCCAGCTTGTGTCCAGGAGTTCAAGGGCTGCGCTTTACTTTCTGAAGCAGCCAGAGCATTCTCAGCTGCATCTGCTTGTGGAGCAGCTCTTGGCTGGACATTGGAAATTGGCTCCCCTGAGTACATGAGCCCGGTGCCCAGCTGCTTGGTTCTTCGCCTTCTGTGCTCTGGACAGAAGTGAAGCCCAGCCATGGCTTGGAGCTTTGCCGCTCTTCAGCGTGAACACTGCATGCAGCCACAGTGTGCTGTGCAGGGATTTTCCTTCAGCTCGACGGACAAGCATTTTCTTGCTGTTTCACCGAGTCCAAACTGTCCGTGTAGCTCTCGCTCAGCGAAATGCGTTTGGAGAGAAGCACTTGCTGGATTAGCCTTTCGCTGGCCAAGACTTTCAACACAGCACCACAATCCGGGCGACGACGAGCGGAAAGGACGAACATCTTTTGGTCCTGGCACGTTCTTCTGGGCGAGACGTCTATCCGCCTCTTCGCTCCCTGCAAGGCTGTAAGCTTGGCGGTGGCACTTGCAAGTGAGAAGGCAGGTGCAGAGAGCACCGCGATCTGCCGGCGCTGTGCAGGCTGGAAAGGAAAGAGGGCTACCACTAGGATGTGCTGCAAATACAGGTTTCCACGCGTCGAGGGTAAGCTCCGCGTAAGGTAAGCTCGTTGACCTCAAACTGTTCTCTGTGCGAGACGTAGCTGAGAATCTTTCCGTTAAGATTCAGGCTACAAGGCAGACAGAATGTGCTGCTACCTAGCGCTGAGAGAGAAAGTGCAGAGGAGCCCAGGCGTGTTTCGGCAGAGGCAGCAGCCTGGAGCATTTCCCTGCCGGCACCGTGCTCTCTGGGCGAGAAGTAGACACCGGTTCCACTCCGGCACAATGAAGGCGCAGAGCACGGAGCTGGCATGCGCATCGCCCAGGCTGCAAGAGGAAGCGTGGCTGCCTCTCGCTTGTGTGTGGATTCACGTTAGCATTTGAAAACAGAAAGTTCAAGCTGCGGCTACGTGTGCTGCTACCTATTTCTCTTCCAGCTTTCCCTGGAAAGAGTTGTGCCCAGCTTGATGCTTGGAGATGCAGAGATGACAGTGGCAGATGCAGCGGAGAATGGAAATACAGAGTGCAGAGGAGAGTTTCTGGTGCTTTTACATGAGGCAAGAGGAAAGTGCAGCCCAGCAGAGGCTTTGACTTCTGGAGCCTTTTTCTTTGGCAGCAGCTGCTGCAAGTGAGCAAGGGAGCTGCGAGAGTGAACAAGGGGACGGTCCGTCTATGTGAGAAGGAAGCTGCCGAGCCGCAGTGTGTTGTGCTCAGTTTCAAGGCTGCCTGGAGGAGGGGGGGACTTGAAGAACGCCTTCTTTCTGGACGCCTCCTTCTGGCTGTGCTCCAGCTGCATGCACTCTGCAGCACTGAAGGTTTAGGAACCTGCTGCTGGCCAGCTTGTGTCCAGGAGTGCAAGGGCTGCGCCTTCCTTTCTGAAGCAGCCAGAGCATTCTCAGCTGCAGCTGCTTGTGAAGCAGCTCTTGGCTGGACATTGGAAATTGGCTCCCCTGAGTACATGAGCCCGGTGTCCAGCTGCTTCGTTCTTCGCCTTCTGTGCTCTGGACAGAAGTGAAGCCCAGCCATGGCTTGGAGCTTTGCCGCTCTTCAGCGTCAACACTGCATGCAGCCACAGTGTGCTGTGCAGGGATTTTCCTTCAGCTCGACGGACAAGCATTTTCTTGCTGTTTCACCGAGTGCAAACTGTCCGTGTAGCTCTCGCTCAGCGAAATGCGTTTGGAGAGAAGCACTTGCTGGATTAGCCTTTCGCTGGCCAAGACTTTCAACACAGCACCACAATCCGGGCGACGACGAGCGGAAAGGACGAACATCTTTTGGTCCTGGCACGTTCTTCTGGGCGAGACGTCTATCGGCCTCTTCGCTCCCTGCAAGGCTGTAAGCTTGGCGGTGGCACTTGCAAGTGAGAAGGCAGGTGCAGAGAGCACCGCGATCTGCCGGCGCTGTGCAGGCTGGAAAGGAAAGAGGGCTACCACTAGGATGTGCTGCAAATACAGGTTTCCACGCGTCGAGGGTAAGCTCCGCGTAAGGTAAGCTCGTTGACCTAAAACTGTTCTCTGTGCGAGACGTAGCTGAGAATCTTTCCGTTAAGATTCAGGCTACAAGGCAGACAGAATGTGCTGCTACCTAGCGCTGAGAGAGAAAGTGCAGAGGAGCCCAGGCGTGTTTCGGCAGAGGCAGCAGCCTGGAGCATTTCTCTGCCGGCACCGTGCTCTCTGGGCGAGAAGTAGACACCGGTTCCACTCCGGCACAATGAAGGCGCAGAGCACGGAGCTGGCATGCGCATCGCACAGGCTGCAAGAGGAAGCGTGGCTGCCTCTCGCTTGTGTGTGGATTCACGTTAGCACTTGAAAACAGAAAGTTCAAGCTGCGGCTACGTGTGCTGCTACCTATTTCTCTTCCAGCTTTCCCTGGAAAGAGTTGTGCCCAGCTTGATGCTTGGAGATGCAGAGATGACAGTGGCAGATGCAGCGGAGAATGGAAATACAAAGTGTAGCGGAGAGTTTCTGGTGCTTTTACATGAGGCAAGGGGAAAGTGCAGCCCAGCAAAGGCTTTGACTTCTGGAGCCTTTTTCTTTGGCAGCAGCTGCTGCAAGTGAGCAAGGGAGCTGCGAGAGTGAAGAAGGGGACGGTCCGTCTATGTGAGAAGGAAGCTGCCGGGGCGCAGTGTGTTGTGCTCAGTTTCAAGGCTGCCTGGAGGAGGGGGGGACTTGAAGAACGCCTTCTTTCTGGACGCCTCCTTCTGGCTGTGCTCCAGCTGCATGCACTCTGCAGCACTGAAGGTTTAGGAACCTGCTGCTGGCGTGGTTGTGTCCAGGAGTGCAAGGGCTGCGCCTTCCTTTCTGAAGCAGCCAGAGCATTCTCAGCTGCAGCTGCTTGTGAAGCAGCTCTTGGCTGGACATTGGAAATTGGCTCCCCTGCGTACATGAGCCCGGTGCCCAGCTGCTTCGTTCTTCGCCTTCTGTGCTCTGGACAGAAGTGAAGCCCAGCCATGGCTTGGAGCTTTGCCGCTCTTCAGCGTCAACACTGCATGCAGCCACAGTGTGCTGTGCAGGGATTTTCCTTCAGCTCGACGGACAAGCATTTTCTTGCTGTTTCACCGAGTCCAAACTGTCCGTGTAGCTCTCGCTCAGCGAAATGCGTTTGGAGACAAGCACTTGCTGGATTAGCCTTTCGCTGGCCAAGACTTTCAACACAGCACCACAATCCGGGCGACGACGAGCGGAAAGGACGAACATCTTTTGGTCCTGGCACGTTCTTCTGGGCGAGACGTCTATCCGCCTCTTCGCTCCCTGCAAGGCTGTAAGCTTGGCGGTGGCCCTTGGAAGTGAGAAGGCAGGTGCAGAGAGCACCGCGTCTGCCGGAGCTGTGCAGGCTGGAAAGGAAAGAGGGCTACCACTAGGATGTGCTGCAAATACAGGTTTCCACGCGTCGAGGGTAAGCTCCGCGTAAGGTAAGCTCGTTGACCTCAAACTGTTCTCTGTGCGAGACGTAGCTGAGAATCTTTCCGTTAAGATTCAGGCTACAAGGCAGACAGAATGTGCTGCTACCTAGCGCTGAGAGAGAAAGTGCAGAGGAGCCCAGGCGTGTTTCGGCAGAGGCAGCAGCCTGGAGCATTTCCCTGCCGGCACCGTGCTCTCTGGGCGAGAAGTAGACACCGGTTCCACTCCGGCACAATGAAGGCGCAGAGCACGGAGCTGGCATGCGCATCGCACAGGCTGCAAGAGGAAGCGTGGCTGCCTCTCGCTTATGTGTGGATTCACGTTAGTACTTGAAAACAGAAAGTTCAAGCTGCGGCTACTTGTGCTGCTACCTATTTCTCTTCCAGCTTTCCCTGGAAAGAATTGTGCCCAGCTTGATGCTTGGAGATGCAGAGATGACAGTGGCAGATGCAGCGGAGAATGGAAATACAAAGTGCAGCGGAGAGTTTCTGGTGCTTTTACATGAGGCAAGGGGAAAGTGCAGCCCAGCAGAGGCTTTGACTTCTGGAGCCTTTTTCTTTGGCAGCAGCTGCTGCAAGTGAGCAAGGGAGCTGCGAGAGTGAACAAGGGGACGGTCCGTCTATGTGAGAAGGAAGCTGCCGAGCCGCAGTGTGTTGTGCTCAGTTTCAAGGCTGCCTGGAGGAGGGGGGGACTTGAAGAACGCCTTCTTTCTGGACGCCTCCTTCTGGCTGTGCTCTAGCTGCACGCACTCTGCAGCACTGAAGGTTTAGGAACGTGCTTCTGGCCAGCTTGTGTCCAGGAGTGCAAGGGCTGCGCCTTCCTTTCTGAAGCAGCCAGAGCATTCTCAGCTGCATCTGCTTGTGGAGCAGCTCTTGGCTGGACATTGGAAATTGGCTCCCCTGAGTACATGAGCCCGGTGTCCAGCTGCTTGGTTCTTCGCCTTCTGTGCTCTGGACAGAAGTGAAGCCCAGCCATGGCTTGGAGCTTTGCCACTCTTCAGCGTGAACACTGCATGCAGCCACAGTGTGCTGTGCAGGGATTTTCCTTCAGCTCGACGGACAAGCATTTTCTTGCTGTTTCACCGAGTGCAAACTGTCCGTGTAGCTCTCGCTCAGCGAAATGCGTTTGGAGAGAAGCACTTGCTGGATTAGCCTTTCGCTGGCCAAGACTTTCAACACAGCACCACAATCCGGGCGACGACGAGCGGAAAGGACGAACATCTTTTGGTCCTGGCACGTTCTTCTGGGCGAGACGTCTATCCGCCTCTTCGCTCCCTGCAAGGCTGTAAGCTTGGCGGTGGCACTTGCAAGTGAGAAGGCAGGTGCAGAGAGCACCGCGATCTGCCGGCGCTGTGCAGGCTGGAAAGGAAAGAGGGCTACCACTAGGATGTGCTGCAAATACAGGTTTCCACGCGTCGAGGGTAAGCTCCGCGTAAGGTAAGCTCGTTGACCTAAAACTGTTCTCTGTGCGAGACGTAGCTGAGAATCTTTCCGTTAAGATTCAGGCTACAAGGCAGACAGAATGTGCTGCTACCTAGCGCTGAGAGAGAAAGTGCAGAGGAGCCCAGGCGTGTTTCGGCAGAGGCAGCAGCCTGGAGCATTTCTCTGCCGGCACCGTGCTCTCTGGGCGAGAAGTAGACACCGGTTCCACTCCGGCACAATGAAGGCGCAGAGCACGGAGCTGGCATGCGCATCGCCCAGGCTGCAAGAGGAAGCGTGGCTGCCTCTCGCTTGTGTGTGGATTCACGTTAGCACTTGAAAACAGAAAGTTCAAGCTGCGGCTACTTGTGCTGCTACCTATTTCTCTTCTAGCTTTCCCTGGAAAGAGTTGTGCCCAGCTTGATGCTTGGAGATGCAGAGATGACAGTGGCAGATGCAGCGGAGAATGGAAATACAAAGTGCAGCGGAGAGTTTCTGGTGCTTTTACATGAGGCAAGGGGAAAGTGCAGCCCAGCAGAGGCTTTGACTTCTGGAGCCTTTTTCTTTGGCAGCAGCTGCTGCAAGTGAGCAAGGGAGCTGCGAGAGTGAACAAGGGGACGGTCCGTCTATGTGAGAAGGAAGCTGCCGAGCCGCAGTGTGTTGTGCTCAGTTTCAAGGCTGCCTGGAGGAGGGGGGGACTTGAAGAACGCCTTCTTTCTGGACGCCTCCTTCTGGCTGTGCTCTAGCTGCACGCACTCTGCAGCACTGAAGGTTTAGGAACGTGCTTCTGGCCAGCTTGTGTCCAGGAGTGCAAGGGCTGCGCCTTCCTTTCTGAAGCAGCCAGAGCATTCTCAGCTGCATCTGCTTGTGGAGCAGCTCTTGGCTGGACATTGGAAATTGGCTCCCCTGAGTACATGAGCCCGGTGTCCAGCTGCTTGGTTCTTCGCCTTCTGTGCTCTGGACAGAAGTGAAGCCCAGCCATGGCTTGGAGCTTTGCCACTCTTCAGCGTGAACACTGCATGCAGCCACAGTGTGCTGTGCAGGGATTTTCCTTCAGCTCGACGGACAAGCATTTTCTTGCTGTTTCACCGAGTGCAAACTGTCCGTGTAGCTCTCGCTCAGCGAAATGCGTTTGGAGAGAAGCACTTGCTGGATTAGCCTTTCGCTGGCCAAGACTTTCAACACAGCACCACAATCCGGGCGACGACGAGCGGAAAGGACGAACATCTTTTGGTCCTGGCACGTTCTTCTGGGCGAGACGTCTATCCGCCTCTTCGCTCCCTGCAAGGCTGTAAG
Organism: Corvus hawaiiensis; assembly: GCF_020740725.1. Classification (NCBI taxonomy): domain Eukaryota; kingdom Metazoa; phylum Chordata; class Aves; order Passeriformes; family Corvidae; genus Corvus; species Corvus hawaiiensis. The sequence goes on along the minus strand of NC_063226.1, from coordinate 8,270,406 downwards.
CTTGGCGGTGGCACTTGCAAGTGAGAAGGCAGGTGCAGAGAGCACCGCGATCTGCCGGCGCTGTGCAGGCTGGAAAGGAAAGAGGGCTACCACTAGGATGTGCTGCAAATACAGGTTTCCACGCGTCGAGGGTAAGCTCCGCGTAAGGTAAGCTCGTTGACCTAAAACTGTTCTCTGTGCGAGACGTAGCTGAGAATCTTTCCGTTAAGATTCAGGCTACAAGGCAGACAGAATGTGCTGCTACCTAGCGCTGAGAGAGAAAGTGCAGAGGAGCCCAGGCGTGTTTCGGCAGAGGCAGCAGCCTGGAGCATTTCTCTGCCGGCACCGTGCTCTCTGGGCGAGAAGTAGACACCGGTTCCACTCCGGCACAATGAAGGCGCAGAGCACGGAGCTGGCATGCGCATCGCACAGGCTGCAAGAGGAAGCGTGGCTGCCTCTCGCTTGTGTGTGGATTCACGTTAGCACTTGAAAACAGAAAGTTCAAGCTGCGGCTACGTGTGCTGCTACCTATTTCTCTTCCAGCTTTCCCTGGAAAGAGTTGTGCCCAGCTTGATGCTTGGAGATGCAGAGATGACAGCGGCAGATGCAGCGGAGAATGGAAATACAGAGTGCAGAGGAGAGTTTCTGGTGCTTTTACATGAGGCAAGAGGAAAGTGCAGCCCAGCAGAGGCTTTGACTTCTGGAGCCTTTTTCTTTGGCAGCAGCTGCTGCAAGTGGGCAAGGGAGCTGCGAGAGTGAACAAGGGGACGGTCCGTCTATGTGAGAAGGAAGCTGCCGAGCCGCAGTGTGTTGTGCTCAGTTTCAAGGCTGCCTGGAGGAGGGGGGACTTGAAGAACGCCTTCTTTCTGGACGCCTCCTTCTGGCTGTGCTCCAGCTGCATGCACTCTGCAGCACTGAAGGTTTAGGAACCTGCTGCTGGCCAGCTTGTGTCCAGGAGTGCAAGGGCTGCGCCTTCCTTTCTGAAGCAGCCAGAGCATTCTCAGCTGCATCTGCTTGTGGAGCAGCTCTTGGCTGGACATTGGAAATTGGCTCCCCTGAGTACATGAGCCCGGTGTCCAGCTGCTTGGTTCTTCGCCTTCTGTGCTCTGGACAGAAGTGAAGCCCAGCCATGGCTTGGAGCTTTGCCGCTCTTCAGCGTCAACACTGCATGCAGCCACAGTGTGCTGTGCAGGGATTTTCCTTCAGCTCGACGGACAAGCATTTTCTTGCTGTTTCACCGAGTGCAAACTGTCCGTGTAGCTCTCGCTCAGCGAAATGCGTTTGGAGAGAAGCACTTGCTGGATTAGCCTTTCGCTGGCCAAGACTTTCAACACAGCACCACAATCCGGGCAAGGAGCAGCAGAAAGGAAGACCATCTTTTGGTCCTGGCACGTTCTTCTGGGCGACACGCCTATCCGCCTCTTCGCTCCCTGCAAGGCTGTAAGCTTGGCGGTGGCACTTGCAAGTGAGAAGGCAGGTGCAGAGAGCACCGCGATCTGCCGGCGCTGTGCAGGCTGGAAAGGAAAGAGGGCTACCACTAGGATGTGCTGCAAATACAGGTTTCCACGCGTCGAGGGTAAGCTCCGCGTAAGGTAAGCTCGTTGACCTCAAACTGTTCTCTGTGCGAGACGTAGCTGAGAATCTTTCCGTTAAGATTCAGGCTACAAGGCAGACAGAATGTGCTGCTACCTAGCGCTGAGAGAGAAAGTGCAGAGGAGCCCAGGCGTGTTTGGGCAGAGGCAGCAGCCTGGAGCATTTCTCTGCCGGCACCGTGCTCTCTGGGCGAGAAGTAGACACCGGTTCCACTCCGGCACAATGAAGGCGCAGAGCACGGAGCTGGCATGCGCATCGCACAGGCTGCAAGAGGAAGCGTGGCTGCCTCTCGCTTGTGTGTGGATTCACGTTAGCACTTGAAAACAGAAAGTTCAAGCTGCGGCTACGTGTGCTGCTACCTATTTCTCTTCCAGCTTTCCCTGGAAAGAGTTGTGCCCAGCTTGATGCTTGGAGATGCAGAGATGACAGTGGCAGATGCAGCGGAGAATGGAAATACAGAGTGCAGAGGAGAGTTTCTGGTGCTTTTACATGAGGCAAGAGGAAAGTGCAGCCCAGCAGAGGCTTTGACTTCTGGAGCCTTTTTCTTTGGCAGCAGCTGCTGCAAGTGGGCAAGGGAGCTGCGAGAGTGAACAAGGGGACGGTCCGTCTATGTGAGAAGGAAGCTGCCGAGCCGCAGTGTGTTGTGCTCAGTTTCAAGGCTGCCTGGAGGAGGGGGGGACTTGAAGAACGCCTTCTTTCTGGACGCCTCCTTCTGGCTGTGCTGCAGCTGCATGCACTCTGCAGCACTGAAGGTTTAGGAACCTGCTGCTGGCCAGCTTGTGTCCAGGAGTGCAAGGGCTGCGCCTTCCTTTCTGAAGCAGCCAGAGCATTCTCAGCTGCATCTGCTTGTGAAGCAGCTCTTGGCTGGACATTGGAAATTGGCTCCCCTGAGTACATGAGCCCGGTGCCCAGCTGCTTTGTTCTTCGCCTTCTGTGCTCTGGACAGAAGTGAAGCCCAGCCATGGCTTGGAGCTTTGCCGCTCTTCAGCGTCAACACTGCATGCAGCCACAGTGTGCTGTGCAGGGATTTTCCTTCAGCTCGACGGACAAGCATTTTCTTGCTGTTTCACCGAGTGCAAACTGTCCGTGTAGCTCTCGCTCAGCGAAATGCGTTTGGAGACAAGCACTTGCTGGATTAGCCTTTCGCTGGCCAAGACTTTCAACACAGCACCACAATCCGGGCGACGACGAGCGGAAAGGACGAACATCTTTTGGTCCTGGCACGTTCTTCTGGGCGAGACGTCTATCCGCCTCTTCGCTCCCTGCAAGGCTGTAAGCTTGGCGGTGGCACTTGCAAGTGAGAAGGCAGGTGCAGAGAGCACCGCGATCTGCCGGAGCTGTGCAGGCTGGAAAGGAAAGAGGGCTACCACTAGGATGTGCTGCAAATACAGGTTTCCACGCGTCGAGGGTAAGCTCCGCGTAAGGTAAGCTCGTTGACCTAAAACTGTTCTCTGTGCGAGACGTAGCTGAGAATCTTTCCGTTAAGATTCAGGCTACAAGGCAGACAGAATGTGCTGCTACCTAGCGCTGAGAGAGAAAGTGCAGAGGAGCCCAGGCGTGTTTCGGCAGAGGCAGCAGCCTGGAGCATTTCTCTGCCGGCACCGTGCTCTCTGGGCGAGAAGTAGACACCGGTTCCACTCCGGCACAATGAAGGCGCAGAGCACGGAGCTGGCATGCGCATCGCACAGGCTGCAAGAGGAAGCGTGGCTGCCTCTCGCTTGTGTGTGGATTCACGTTAGCACTTGAAAACAGAAAGTTCAAGCTGCGGCTACTTGTGCTGCTACCTATTTCTCTTCCAGCTTTCCCTGGAAAGAGTTGTGCCCAGCTTGATGCTTGGAGATGCAGAGATGACAGTGGCAGATGCAGCGGAGAATGGAAATACAGAGTGCAGAGGAGAGTTTCTGGTGCTTTTACATGAGGCAAGACGAAAGTGCAGCCCAGCAGAGGCTTTGACTTCTGGAGCCTTTTTCTTTGGCAGCAGCTGCTGCAAGTGGGCAAGGGAGCTGCGAGAGTGAACAAGGGGACGGTCCGTCTATGTGAGAAGGAAGCTGCCGAGCCGCAGTGTGTTGTGCTCAGTTTCAAGGCTGCCTGGAGGAGGGGGGGACTTGAAGAACGCCTTCTTTCTGGACGCCTCCTTCTGGCTGTGCTCCAGCTGCATGCACTCTGCAGCACTGAAGGTTTAGGAACCTGCTGCTGGCCAGCTTGTGTCCAGGAGTGCAAGGGCTGCGCCTTCCTTTCTGAAGCAGCCAGAGCATTCTCAGCTGCATCTGCTTGTGAAGCAGCTCTTGGCTGGACATTGGAAATTGGCTCCCCTGAGTACATGAGCCCGGTGCCCAGCTGCTTTGTTCTTCGCCTTCTGTGCTCTGGACAGAAGTGAAGCCCAGCCATGGCTTGGAGCTTTGCCGCTCTTCAGCGTCAACACTGCATGCAGCCACAGTGTGCTGTGCAGGGATTTTCCTTCAGCTCGACGGACAAGCATTTTCTTGCTGTTTCACCGAGTGCAAACTGTCCGTGTAGCTCTCGCTCAGCGAAATGCGTTTGGAGACAAGCACTTGCTGGATTAGCCTTTCGCTGGCCAAGACTTTCAACACAGCACCACAATCCGGGCAAGGAGCAGCAGAAAGGAAGACCATCTTTTGGTCCTGGCACGTTCTTCTGGGCGACACGCCTATCCGCCTCTTCGCTCCCTGCAAGGCTGTAAGCTTGGCGGTGGCACTTGCAAGTGAGAAGGCAGGTGCAGAGAGCACCGCGATCTGCCGGCGCTGTGCAGGCTGGAAAGGAAAGAGGGCTACCACTAGGATGTGCTGCAAATACAGGTTTCCACGCGTCGAGGGTAAGCTCCGCGTAAGGTAAGCTCGTTGACCTCAAACTGTTCTCTGTGCGAGACGTAGCTGAGAATCTTTCCGTTAAGATTCAGGCTACAAGGCAGACAGAATGTGCTGCTACCTAGCGCTGAGAGAGAAAGTGCAGAGGAGCCCAGGCGTGTTTCGGCAGAGGCAGCAGCCTGGAGCATTTCTCTGCCGGCACCGTGCTCTCTGGGCGAGAAGTAGACACCGGTTCCACTCCGGCACAATGAAGGCGCAGAGCACGGAGCTGGCATGCGCATCGCACAGGCTGCAAGAGGAAGCGTGGCTGCCTCTCGCTTGTGTGTGGATTCACGTTAGCACTTGAAAACAGAAAGTTCAAGCTGCGGCTACTTGTGCTGCTACCTATTTCTCTTCCAGCTTTCCCTGGAAAGAGTTGTGCCCAGCTTGATGCTTGGAGATGCAGAGATGACAGTGGCAGATGCAGCGGAGAATGGAAATACAGAGTGCAGAGGAGAGTTTCTGGTGCTTTTACATGAGGCAAGAGGAAAGTGCAGCCCAGCAGAGGCTTTGACTTCTGGAGCCTTTTTCTTTGGCAGCAGCTGCTGCAAGTGGGCAAGGGAGCTGCGAGAGTGAACAAGGGGACGGTCCGTCTATGTGAGAAGGAAGCTGCCGAGCCGCAGTGTGTTGTGCTCAGTTTCAAGGCTGCCTGGAGGAGGGGGGACTTGAAGAACGCCTTCTTTCTGGACGCGTCCTTCTGGCTGTGCTCCAGCTGCATGCACTCTGCAGCACTGAAGGTTTAGGAACGTGCTTCTGGCCAGCTTGTGTCCAGGAGTTCAAGGGCTGCGCTTTACTTTCTGAAGCAGCCAGAGCATTCTCAGCTGCATCTGCTTGTGGAGCAGCTCTTGGCTGGACATTGGAAATTGGCTCCCCTGAGTACATGAGCCCGGTGTCCAGCTGCTTGGTTCTTCGCCTTCTGTGCTCTGGACAGAAGTGAAGCCCAGCCATGGCTTGGAGCTTTGCCGCTCTTCAGCGTCAACACTGCATGCAGCCACAGTGTGCTGTGCAGGGATTTTCCTTCAGCTCGACGGACAAGCATTTTCTTGCTGTTTCACCGAGTGCAAACTGTCCGTGTAGCTCTCGCTCAGCGAAATGCGTTTGGAGAGAAGCACTTGCTGGATTAGCCTTTCGCTGGCCAAGACTTTCAACACAGCACCACAATCCGGGCGACGACGAGCGGAAAGGACGAACATCTTTTGGTCCTGGCACGTTCTTCTGGGCGAGACGTCTATCGGCCTCTTCGCTCCCTGCAAGGCTGTAAGCTTGGCGGTGGCACTTGCAAGTGAGAAGGCAGGTGCAGAGAGCACCGCGATCTGCCGGCGCTGTGCAGGCTGGAAAGGAAAGAGGGCTACCACTAGGATGTGCTGCAAATACAGGTTTCCACGCGTCGAGGGTAAGCTCCGCGTAAGGTAAGCTCGTTGACCTAAAACTGTTCTCTGTGCGAGACGTAGCTGAGAATCTTTCCGTTAAGATTCAGGCTACAAGGCAGACAGAATGTGCTGCTACCTAGCGCTGAGAGAGAAAGTGCAGAGGAGCCCAGGCGTGTTTCGGCAGAGGCAGCAGCCTGGAGCATTTCTCTGCCGGCACCGTGCTCTCTGGGCGAGAAGTAGACACCGGTTCCACTCCGGCACAATGAAGGCGCAGAGCACGGAGCTGGCATGCGCATCGCACAGGCTGCAAGAGGAAGCGTGGCTGCCTCTCGCTTGTGTGTGGATTCACGTTAGCACTTGAAAACAGAAAGTTCAAGCTGCGGCTACGTGTGCTGCTACCTATTTCTCTTCCAGCTTTCCCTGGAAAGAGTTGTGCCCAGCTTGATGCTTGGAGATGCAGAGATGACAGTGGCAGATGCAGCGGAGAATGGAAATACAAAGTGTAGCGGAGAGTTTCTGGTGCTTTTACATGAGGCAAGGGGAAAGTGCAGCCCAGCAAAGGCTTTGACTTCTGGAGCCTTTTTCTTTGGCAGCAGCTGCTGCAAGTGAGCAAGGGAGCTGCGAGAGTGAAGAAGGGGACGGTCCGTCTATGTGAGAAGGAAGCTGCCGGGGCGCAGTGTGTTGTGCTCAGTTTCAAGGCTGCCTGGAGGAGGGGGGGACTTGAAGAACGCCTTCTTTCTGGACGCCTCCTTCTGGCTGTGCTCCAGCTGCATGCACTCTGCAGCACTGAAGGTTTAGGAACCTGCTGCTGGCCAGCTTGTGTCCAGGAGTGCAAGGGCTGCGCCTTCCTTTCTGAAGCAGCCAGAGCATTCTCAGCTGCATCTGCTTGTGAAGCAGCTCTTGGCTGGACATTGGAAATTGGCTCCCCTGAGTACATGAGCCCGGTGCCCAGCTGCTTGGTTCTTCGCCTTCTGTGCTCTGGACAGAAGTGAAGCCCAGCCATGGCTTGGAGCTTTGCCGCTCTTCAGCGTCAACACTGCATGCAGCCACAGTGTGCTGTGCAGGGATTTTCCTTCAGCTCGACGGACAAGCATTTTCTTGCTGTTTCACCGAGTGCAAACTGTCCGTGTAGCTCTCGCTCAGCGAAATGCGTTTGGAGAGAAGCACTTGCTGGATTAGCCTTTCGCTGGCCAAGACTTTCAACACAGCACCACAATCCGGGCAAGGAGCAGCAGAAAGGAAGACCATCTTTTGGTCCTGGCACGTTCTTCTGGGCGAGACGTCTATCCGCCTCTTCGCTCCCTGCAAGGCTGTAAGCTTGGCGGTGGCACTTGCAAGTGAGAAGGCAGGTGCAGAGAGCACCGCGATCTGCCGGCGCTGTGCAGGCTGGAAAGGAAAGAGGGCTACCACTAGGATGTGCTGCAAATACAGGTTTCCACGCGTCGAGGGTAAGCTCCGCGTAAGGTAAGCTCGTTGACCTCAAACTGTTCTCTGTGCGAGACGTAGCTGAGAATCTTTCCGTTAAGATTCAGGCTACAAGGCAGACAGAATGTGCTGCTACCTAGCGCTGAGAGAGAAAGTGCAGAGGAGCCCAGGCGTGTTTCGGCAGAGGCAGCAGCCTGGAGCATTTCTCTGCCGGCACCGTGCTCTCTGGGCGAGAAGTAGACACCGGTTCCACTCCGGCACAATGAAGGCGCAGAGCACGGAGCTGGCATGCGCATCGCACAGGCTGCAAGAGGAAGCGTGGCTGCCTCTCGCTTGTGTGTGGATTCACGTTAGCACTTGAAAACAGAAAGTTCAAGCTGCGGCTACTTGTGCTGCTACCTATTTCTCTTCCAGCTTTCCCTGGAAAGAGTTGTGCCCAGCTTGATGCTTGGAGATGCAGAGATGACAGTGGCAGATGCAGCGGAGAATGGAAATACAGAGTGCAGAGGAGAGTTTCTGGTGCTTTTACATGAGGCAAGAGGAAAGTGCAGCCCAGCAGAGGCTTTGACTTCTGGAGCCTTTTTCTTTGGCAGCAGCTGCTGCAAGTGGGCAAGGGAGCTGCGAGAGTGAACAAGGGGACGGTCCGTCTATGTGAGAAGGAAGCTGCCGAGCCGCAGTGTGTTGTGCTCAGTTTCAAGGCTGCCTGGAGGAGGGGGGACTTGAAGAACGCCTTCTTTCTGGACGCGTCCTTCTGGCTGTGCTCCAGCTGCATGCACTCTGCAGCACTGAAGGTTTAGGAACGTGCTTCTGGCCAGCTTGTGTCCAGGAGTTCAAGGGCTGCGCTTTACTTTCTGAAGCAGCCAGAGCATTCTCAGCTGCATCTGCTTGTGGAGCAGCTCTTGGCTGGACATTGGAAATTGGCTCCCCTGAGTACATGAGCCCGGTGTCCAGCTGCTTGGTTCTTCGCCTTCTGTGCTCTGGACAGAAGTGAAGCCCAGCCATGGCTTGGAGCTTTGCCGCTCTTCAGCGTCAACACTGCATGCAGCCACAGTGTGCTGTGCAGGGATTTTCCTTCAGCTCGACGGACAAGCATTTTCTTGCTGTTTCACCGAGTGCAAACTGTCCGTGTAGCTCTCGCTCAGCGAAATGCGTTTGGAGAGAAGCACTTGCTGGATTAGCCTTTCGCTGGCCAAGACTTTCAACACAGCACCACAATCCGGGCGACGACGAGCGGAAAGGACGAACATCTTTTGGTCCTGGCACGTTCTTCTGGGCGAGACGTCTATCGGCCTCTTCGCTCCCTGCAAGGCTGTAAGCTTGGCGGTGGCACTTGCAAGTGAGAAGGCAGGTGCAGAGAGCACCGCGATCTGCCGGCGCTGTGCAGGCTGGAAAGGAAAGAGGGCTACCACTAGGATGTGCTGCAAATACAGGTTTCCACGCGTCGAGGGTAAGCTCCGCGTAAGGTAAGCTCGTTGACCTAAAACTGTTCTCTGTGCGAGACGTAGCTGAGAATCTTTCCGTTAAGATTCAGGCTACAAGGCAGACAGAATGTGCTGCTACCTAGCGCTGAGAGAGAAAGTGCAGAGGAGCCCAGGCGTGTTTGGGCAGAGGCAGCAGCCTGGAGCATTTCTCTGCCGGCACCGTGCTCTCTGGGCGAGAAGTAGACACCGGTTCCACTCCGGCACAATGAAGGCGCAGAGCACGGAGCTGGCATGCGCATCGCACAGGCTGCAAGAGGAAGCGTGGCTGCCTCTCGCTTGTGTGTGGATTCACGTTAGCACTTGAAAACAGAAAGTTCAAGCTGCGGCTACGTGTGCTGCTACCTATTTCTCTTCCAGCTTTCCCTGGAAAGAGTTGTGCCCAGCTTGATGCTTGGAGATGCAGAGATGACAGTGGCAGATGCAGCGGAGAATGGAAATACAAAGTGTAGCGGAGAGTTTCTGGTGCTTTTACATGAGGCAAGGGGAAAGTGCAGCCCAGCAAAGGCTTTGACTTCTGGAGCCTTTTTCTTTGGCAGCAGCTGCTGCAAGTGAGCAAGGGAGCTGCGAGAGTGAAGAAGGGGACGGTCCGTCTATGTGAGAAGGAAGCTGCCGGGGCGCAGTGTGTTGTGCTCAGTTTCAAGGCTGCCTGGAGGAGGGGGGGACTTGAAGAACGCCTTCTTTCTGGACGCCTCCTTCTGGCTGTGCTCCAGCTGCATGCACTCTGCAGCACTGAAGGTTTAGGAACCTGCTGCTGGCCAGCTTGTGTCCAGGAGTGCAAGGGCTGCGCCTTCCTTTCTGAAGCAGCCAGAGCATTCTCAGCTGCATCTGCTTGTGAAGCAGCTCTTGGCTGGACATTGGAAATTGGCTCCCCTGCGTACATGAGCCCGGTGCCCAGCTGCTTGGTTCTTCGCCTTCTGTGCTCTGGACAGAAGTGAAGCCCAGCCATAGCTTGGAGCTTTGCCGCTCTTCAGCGTGAACACTGCATGCAGCCACAGTGTGCTGTGCAGGGATTTTCCTTCAGCTCGACGGACAAGCATTTTCTTGCTGTTTCACCGAGTCCAAACTGTCCGTGTAGCTCTCGCTCAGCGAAATGCGTTTGGAGACAAGCACTTGCTGGATTAGCCTTTCGCTGGCCAAGACTTTCAACACAGCACCACAATCCGGGCGACGACGAGCGGAAAGGACGAACATCTTTTGGTCCTGGCACGTTCTTCTGGGCGAGACGTCTATCCGCCTCTTCGCTCCCTGCAAGGCTGTAAGCTTGGCGGTGGCCCTTGGAAGTGAGAAGGCAGGTGCAGAGAGCACCGCGTCTGCCGGAGCTGTGCAGGCTGGAAAGGAAAGAGGGCTACCACTAGGATGTGCTGCAAATACAGGTTTCCACGCGTCGAGGGTAAGCTCCGCGTAAGGTAAGCTCGTTGACCTCAAACTGTTCTCTGTGCGAGACGTAGCTGAGAATCTTTCCGTTAAGATTCAGGCTACAAGGCAGACAGAATGTGCTGCTACCTAGCGCTGAGAGAGAAAGTGCAGAGGAGCCCAGGCGTGTTTCGGCAGAGGCAGCAGCCTGGAGCATTTCCCTGCCGGCACCGTGCTCTCTGGGCGAGAAGTAGACACCGGTTCCACTCCGGCACAATGAAGGCGCAGAGCACGGAGCTGGCATGCGCATCGCACAGGCTGCAAGAGGAAGCGTGGCTGCCTCTCGCTTGTGTGTGGATTCACGTTAGTACTTGAAAACAGAAAGTTCAAGCTGCGGCTACTTGTGCTGCTACCTATTTCTCTTCCAGCTTTCCCTGGAAAGAGTTGTGCCCAGCTTGATGCTTGGAGATGCAGAGATGACAGTGGCAGATGCAGCGGAGAATGGAAATACAAAGTGCAGCGGAGAGTTTCTGGTGCTTTTACATGAGGCAAGAGGAAAGTGCAGCCCAGCAGAGGCTTTGACTTCTGGAGCCTTTTTCTTTGGCAGCAGCTGCTGCAAGTGAGCAAGGGAGCTGCGAGAGTGAACAAGGGGACGGTCCGTCTATGTGAGAAGGAAGCTGCCGAGCCGCAGTGTGTTGTGCTCAGTTTCAAGGCTGCCTGGAGGAGGGGGGGACTTGAAGAACGCCTTCTTTCTGGACGCCTCCTTCTGGCTGTGCTCCAGCTGCATGCACTCTGCAGCACTGAAGGTTTAGGAACCTGCTGCTGGCCAGCTTGTGTCCAGGAGTGCAAGGGCTGCGCCTTCCTTTCTGAAGCAGCCAGAGCATTCTCAGCTGCATCTGCTTGTGGAGCAGCTCTTGGCTGGACATTTGAAATTGGCTCCCCTGAGTACATGAGCCCGGTGTCCAGCTGCTTCGTTCTTCGCCTTCTGTGCTCTGGACAGAAGTGAAGCCCAGCCATGGCTTGGAGCTTTGCCACTCTTCAGCGTGAACACTGCATGCAGCCACAGTGTGCTGTGCAGGGATTTTCCTTCAGCTCGACGGACAAGCATTTTCTTGCTGTTTCACCGAGTGCAAACTGTCCGTGTAGCTCTCGCTCAGCGAAATGCGTTTGGAGAGAAGCACTTGCTGGATTAGCCTTTCGCTGGCCAAGACTTTCAACACAGCACCACAATCCGGGCGACGACGAGCGGAAAGGACGAACATCTTTTGGTCCTGGCACGTTCTTCTGGGCGAGACGTCTATCCGCCTCTTCGCTCCCTGCAAGGCTGTAAGCTTGGCGGTGGCACTTGCAAGTGAGAAGGCAGGTGCAGAGAGCACCGCGATCTGCCGGCGCTGTGCAGGCTGGAAAGGAAAGAGGGCTACCACTAGGATGTGCTGCAAATACAGGTTTCCACGCGTCGAGGGTAAGCTCCGCGTAAGGTAAGCTCGTTGACCTAAAACTGTTCTCTGTGCGAGACGTAGCTGAGAATCTTTCCGTTAAGATTCAGGCTACAAGGCAGACAGAATGTGCTGCTACCTAGCGCTGAGAGAGAAAGTGCAGAGGAGCCCAGGCGTGTTTCGGCAGAGGCAGCAGCCTGGAGCATTTCTCTGCCGGCACCGTGCTCTCTGGGCGAGAAGTAGACACCGGTTCCACTCCGGCACAATGAAGGCGCAGAGCACGGAGCTGGCATGCGCATCGCACAGGCTGCAAGAGGAAGCGTGGCTGCCTCTCGCTTGTGTGTGGATTCACGTTAGCACTTGAAAACAGAAAGTTCAAGCTGCGGCTACTTGTGCTGCTACCTATTTCTCTTCCAGCTTTCCCTGGAAAGAGTTGTGCCCAGCTTGATGCTTGGAGATGCAGAGATGACAGTGGCAGATGCAGCGGAGAATGGAAATACAAAGTGTAGCGGAGAGTTTCTGGTGCTTTTACAGGAGGCAAGGGGAAAGTGCAGCCCAGCAAAGGCTTTGACTTCTGGAGCCTTTTTCTTTGGCAGCAGCTGCTGCAAGTGAGCAAGGGAGCTGCGAGAGTGAAGAAGGGGACGGTCCGTCTATGTGAGAAGGAAGCTGCCGGGGCGCAGTGTGTTGTGCTCAGTTTCAAGGCTGCCTGGAGGAGGGGGGGACTTGAAGAACGCCTTCTTTCTGGACGCCTCCTTCTGGCTGTGCTGCAGCTGCATGCACTCTGCAGCACTGAAGGTTTAGGAACCTGCTGCTGGCGTGGTTGTGTCCAGGAGTGCAAGGGCTGCGCCTTCCTTTCTGAAGCAGCCAGAGCATTCTCAGCTGCATCTGCTTGTGAAGCAGCTCTTGGCTGGACATTGGAAATTGGCTCCCCTGCGTACATGAGCCCGGTGCCCAGCTGCTTCGTTCTTCGCCTTCTGTGCTCTGGACAGAAGTGAAGCCCAGCCATGGCTTGGAGCTTTGCCGCTCTTCAGCGTCAACACTGCATGCAGCCACAGTGTGCTGTGCAGGGATTTTCCTTCAGCTCGACGGACAAGCATTTTCTTGCTGTTTCACCGAGTCCAAACTGTCCGTGTAGCTCTCGCTCAGCGAAATGCGTTTGGAGAGAAGCACTTGCTGGATTAGCCTTTCGCTGGCCAAGACTTTCAACACAGCACCACAATCCGGGCGACGACGAGCGGAAAGGACGAACATCTTTTGGTCCTGGCACGTTCTTCTGGGCGAGACGTCTATCCGCCTCTTCGCTCCCTGCAAGGCTGTAAGCTTGGCGGTGGCCCTTGGAAGTGAGAAGGCAGGTGCAGAGAGCACCGCGTCTGCCGGAGCTGTGCAGGCTGGAAAGGAAAGAGGGCTACCACTAGGATGTGCTGCAAATACAGGTTTCCACGCGTCGAGGGTAAGCTCCGCGTAAGGTAAGCTCGTTGACCTCAAACTGTTCTCTGTGCGAGACGTAGCTGAGAATCTTTCCGTTAAGATTCAGGCTACAAGGCAGACAGAATGTGCTGCTACCTAGCGCTGAGAGAGAAAGTGCAGAGGAGCCCAGGCGTGTTTCGGCAGAGGCAGCAGCCTGGAGCATTTCCCTGCCGGCACCGTGCTCTCTGGGCGAGAAGTAGACACCGGTTCCACTCCGGCACAATGAAGGCGCAGAGCACGGAGCTGGCATGCGCATCGCACAGGCTGCAAGAGGAAGCGTGGCTGCCTCTCGCTTGTGTGTGGATTCACGTTAGCACTTGAAAACAGAAAGTTCAAGCTGCGGCTACTTGTGCTGCTACCTATTTCTCTTCCAGCTTTCCCTGGAAAGAATTGTGCCCAGCTTGATGCTTGGAGATGCAGAGATGACAGTGGCAGATGCAGCGGAGAATGGAAATACAAAGTGCAGAGGAGAGTTTCTGGTGCTTTTACATGAGGCAAGGGGAAAGTGCAGCCCAGCAGAGGCTTTGACTTCTGGAGCCTTTTTCTTTGGCAGCAGCTGCTGCAAGTGAGCAAGGGAGCTGCGAGAGTGAACAAGGGGACGGTCCGTCTATGTGAGAAGGAAGCTGCCGAGCCGCAGTGTGTTGTGCTCAGTTTCAAGGCTGCCTGGAGGAGGGGGGGACTTGAAGAACGCCTTCTTTCTGGACGCCTCCTTCTGGCTGTGCTCTAGCTGCACGCACTCTGCAGCACTGAAGGTTTAGGAACGTGCTTCTGGCCAGCTTGTGTCCAGGAGTGCAAGGGCTGCGCCTTCCTTTCTGAAGCAGCCAGAGCATTCTCAGCTGCATCTGCTTGTGGAGCAGCTCTTGGCTGGACATTGGAAATTGGCTCCCCTGAGTACATGAGCCCGGTGTCCAGCTGCTTGGTTCTTCGCCTTCTGTGCTCTGGACAGAAGTGAAGCCCAGCCATGGCTTGGAGCTTTGCCACTCTTCAGCGTGAACACTGCATGCAGCCACAGTGTGCTGTGCAGGGATTTTCCTTCAGCTCGACGGACAAGCATTTTCTTGCTGTTTCACCGAGTGCAAACTGTCCGTGTAGCTCTCGCTCAGCGAAATGCGTTTGGAGAGAAGCACTTGCTGGATTAGCCTTTCGCTGGCCAAGACTTTCAACACAGCACCACAATCCGGGCGACGACGAGCGGAAAGGACGAACATCTTTTGGTCCTGGCACGTTCTTCTGGGCGAGACGTCTATCCGCCTCTTCGCTCCCTGCAAGGCTGTAAGCTTGGCGGTGGCACTTGCAAGTGAGAAGGCAGGTGCAGAGAGCACCGCGATCTGCCGGCGCTGTGCAGGCTGGAAAGGAAAGAGGGCTACCACTAGGATGTGCTGCAAATACAGGTTTCCACGCGTCGAGGGTAAGCTCCGCGTAAGGTAAGCTCGTTGACCTCAAACTGTTCTCTGTGCGAGACGTAGCTGAGAATCTTTCCGTTAAGATTCAGGCTACAAGGCAGACAGAATGTGCTGCTACCTAGCGCTGAGAGAGAAAGTGCAGAGGAGCCCAGGCGTGTTTCGGCAGAGGCAGCAGCCTGGAGCATTTCTCTGCCGGCACCGTGCTCTCTGGGCGAGAAGTAGACACCGGTTCCACTCCGGCACAATGAAGGCGCAGAGCACGGAGCTGGCATGCGCATCGCACAGGCTGCAAGAGGAAGCGTGGCTGCCTCTCGCTTGTGTGTGGATTCACGTTAGCACTTGAAAACAGAAAGTTCAAGCTGCGGCTACTTGTGCTGCTACCTATTTCTCTTCCAGCTTTCCCTGGAAAGAGTTGTGCCCAGCTTGATGCTTGGAGATGCAGAGATGACAGTGGCAGATGCAGCGGAGAATGGAAATACAGAGTGCAGAGGAGAGTTTCTGGTGCTTTTACATGAGGCAAGAGGAAAGTGCAGCCCAGCAGAGGCTTTGACTTCTGGAGCCTTTTTCTTTGGCAGCAGCTGCTGCAAGTGGGCAAGGGAGCTGCGAGAGTGAACAAGGGGACGGTCCGTCTATGTGAGAAGGAAGCTGCCGAGCCGCAGTGTGTTGTGCTCAGTTTCAAGGCTGCCTGGAGGAGGGGGGACTTGAAGAACGCCTTCTTTCTGGACGCCTCCTTCTGGCTGTGCTCCAGCTGCATGCACTCTGCAGCACTGAAGGTTTAGGAACCTGCTGCTGGCCAGCTTGTGTCCAGGAGTGCAAGGGCTGCGCCTTCCTTTCTGAAGCAGCCAGAGCATTCTCAGCTGCATCTGCTTGTGGAGCAGCTCTTGGCTGGACATTGGAAATTGGCTCCCCTGAGTACATGAGCCCGGTGTCCAGCTGCTTGGTTCTTCGCCTTCTGTGCTCTGGACAGAAGTGAAGCCCAGCCATGGCTTGGAGCTTTGCCGCTCTTCAGCGTGAACACTGCATGCAGCCACAGTGTGCTGTGCAGGGATTTTCCTTCAGCTCGACGGACAAGCATTTTCTTGCTGTTTCACCGAGTGCAAACTGTCCGTGTAGCTCTCGCTCAGCGAAATGCGTTTGGAGACAAGCACTTGCTGGATTAGCCTTTCGCTGGCCAAGACTTTCAACACAGCACCACAATCCGGGCAAGGAGCAGCAGAAAGGAAGACCATCTTTTGGTCCTGGCACGTTCTTCTGGGCGACACGCCTATCGGCCTCTTCGCTCCCTGCAAGGCTGTAAGCTTGGCGGTGGCCCTTGGAAGTGAGAAGGCAGGTGCAGAGAGCACCGCGTCTGCCGGAGCTGTGCAGGCTGGAAAGGAAAGAGGGCTACCACTAGGATGTGCTGCAAATACAGGTTTCCACGCGTCGAGGGTAAGCTCCGCGTAAGGTAAGCTCGTTGACCTCAAACTGTTCTCTGTGCGAGACGTAGCTGAGAATCTTTCCGTTAAGATTCAGGCTACAAGGCAGACAGAATGTGCTGCTACCTAGCGCTGAGAGAGAAAGTGCAGAGGAGCCCAGGCGTGTTTCGGCAGAGGCAGCAGCCTGGAGCATTTCCCTGCCGGCACCGTGCTCTCTGGGCGAGAAGTAGACACCGGTTCCACTCCGGCACAATGAAGGCGCAGAGCACGGAGCTGGCATGCGCATCGCCCAGGCTGCAAGAGGAAGCGTGGCTGCCTCTCGCTTGTGTGTGGATTCACGTTAGTACTTGAAAACAGAAAGTTCAAGCTGCGGCTACTTGTGCTGCTACCTATTTCTCTTCCAGCTTTCCCTGGAAAGAATTGTGCCCAGCTTGATGCTTGGAGATGCAGAGATGACAGTGGCAGATGCAGCGGAGAATGGAAATACAAAGTGCAGCGGAGAGTTTCTGGTGCTTTTACATGAGGCAAGGGGAAAGTGCAGCCCAGCAGAGGCTTTGACTTCTGGAGCCTTTTTCTTTGGCAGCAGCTGCTGCAAGTGAGCAAGGGAGCTGCGAGAGTGAAGAAGGGGACGGTCCGTCTATGTGAGAAGGAAGCTGCCGAGCCGCAGTGTGTTGTGCTCAGTTTCAAGGCTGCCTGGAGGAGGGGGGGACTTGAAGAACGCCTTCTTTCTGGACGCCTCCTTCTGGCTGTGCTCTAGCTGCACGCACTCTGCAGCACTGAAGGTTTAGGAACGTGCTTCTGGCCAGCTTGTGTCCAGGAGTGCAAGGGCTGCGCCTTCCTTTCTGAAGCAGCCAGAGCATTCTCAGCTGCATCTGCTTGTGGAGCAGCTCTTGGCTGGACATTGGAAATTGGCTCCCCTGAGTACATGAGCCCGGTGTCCAGCTGCTTGGTTCTTCGCCTTCTGTGCTCTGGACAGAAGTGAAGCCCAGCCATGGCTTGGAGCTTTGCCACTCTTCAGCGTGAACACTGCATGCAGCCACAGTGTGCTGTGCAGGGATTTTCCTTCAGCTCGACGGACAAGCATTTTCTTGCTGTTTCACCGAGTGCAAACTGTCCGTGTAGCTCTCGCTCAGCGAAATGCGTTTGGAGAGAAGCACTTGCTGGATTAGCCTTTCGCTGGCCAAGACTTTCAACACAGCACCACAATCCGGGCGACGACGAGCGGAAAGGACGAACATCTTTTGGTCCTGGCACGTTCTTCTGGGCGAGACGTCTATCCGCCTCTTCGCTCCCTGCAAGGCTGTAAGCTTGGCGGTGGCACTTGCAAGTGAGAAGGCAGGTGCAGAGAGCACCGCGATCTGCCGGCGCTGTGCAGGCTGGAAAGGAAAGAGGGCTACCACTAGGATGTGCTGCAAATACAGGTTTCCACGCGTCGAGGGTAAGCTCCGCGTAAGGTAAGCTCGTTGACCTAAAACTGTTCTCTGTGCGAGACGTAGCTGAGAATCTTTCCGTTAAGATTCAGGCTACAAGGCAGACAGAATGTGCTGCTACCTAGCGCTGAGAGAGAAAGTGCAGAGGAGCCCAGGCGTGTTTCGGCAGAGGCAGCAGCCTGGAGCATTTCTCTGCCGGCACCGTGCTCTCTGGGCGAGAAGTAGACACCGGTTCCACTCCGGCACAATGAAGGCGCAGAGCACGGAGCTGGCATGCGCATCGCACAGGCTGCAAGAGGAAGCGTGGCTGCCTCTCGCTTATGTGTGGATTCACGTTAGCACTTGAAAACAGAAAGTTCAAGCTGCGGCTACTTGTGCTGCTACCTATTTCTCTTCCAGCTTTCCCTGGAAAGAGTTGTGCCCAGCTTGATGCTTGGAGATGCAGAGATGACAGTGGCAGATGCAGCGGAGAATGGAAATACAGAGTGCAGAGGAGAGTTTCTGGTGCTTTTACATGAGGCAAGAGGAAAGTGCAGCCCAGCAGAGGCTTTGACTTCTGGAGCCTTTTTCTTTGGCAGCAGCTGCTGCAAGTGGGCAAGGGAGCTGCGAGAGTGAAGAAGGGGACGGTCCGTCTATGTGAGAAGGAAGCTGCCGAGCCGCAGTGTGTTGTGCTCAGTTTCAAGGCTGCCTGGAGGAGGGGGGACTTGAAGAACGCCTTCTTTCTGGACGCCTCCTTCTGGCTGTGCTCCAGCTGCATGCACTCTGCAGCACTGAAGGTTTAGGAACCTGCTGCTGGCCAGCTTGTGTCCAGGAGTGCAAGGGCTGCGCCTTCCTTTCTGAAGCAGCCAGAGCATTCTCAGCTGCATCTGCTTGTGGAGCAGCTCTTGGCTGGACATTGGAAATTGGCTCCCCTGAGTACATGAGCCCGGTGTCCAGCTGCTTGGTTCTTCGCCTTCTGTGCTCTGGACAGAAGTGAAGCCCAGCCATGGCTTGGAGCTTTGCCGCTCTTCAGCGTGAACACTGCATGCAGCCACAGTGTGCTGTGCAGGGATTTTCCTTCAGCTCGACGGACAAGCATTTTCTTACTGTTTCACCGAGTGCAAACTGTCCGTGTAGCTCTCGCTCAGCGAAATGCGTTTGGAGAGAAGCACTTGCTGGATTAGCCTTTCGCTGGCCAAGACTTTCAACACAGCACCACAATCAGGGCAAGGAGCAGCAGAAAGGAAGACCATCTTTTGGTCCTGGCACGTTCTTCTGGGCGACACGCCTATCGGCCTCTTCGCTCCCTGCAAGGCTGTAAGCTTGGCGGTGGCACTTGCAAGTGAGAAGGCAGGTGCAGAGAGCACCGCGATCTGCCGGCGCTGTGCAGGCTGGAAAGGAAAGAGGGCTACCACTAGGATGTGCTGCAAATACAGGTTTCCACGCGTCGAGGGTAAGCTCCGCGTAAGGTAAGCTCGTTGACCTAAAACTGTTCTCTGTGCGAGACGTAGCTGAGAATCTTTCCGTTAAGATTCAGGCTACAAGGCAGACAGAATGTGCTGCTACCTAGCGCTGAGAGAGAAAGTGCAGAGGAGCCCAGGCGTGTTTGGGCAGAGGCAGCAGCCTGGAGCATTTCTCTGCCGGCACCGTGCTCTCTGGGCGAGAAGTAGACACCGGTTCCACTCCGGCACAATGAAGGCGCAGAGCACGGAGCTGGCATGCGCATCGCACAGGCTGCAAGAGGAAGTGTGGCTGCCTCTCGCTTGTGTGTGGATTCACGTTAGCACTTGAAAACAGAAAGTTCAAGCTGCGGCTACGTGTGCTGCTACCTATTTCTCTTCCAGCTTTCCCTGGAAAGAGTTGTGCCCAGCTTGATGCTTGGAGATGCAGAGATGACAGTGGCAGATGCAGCGGAGAATGGAAATACAGAGTGCAGAGGAGAGTTTCTGGTGCTTTTACATGAGGCAAGAGGAAAGTGCAGCCCAGCAGAGGCTTTGACTTCTGGAGCCTTTTTCTTTGGCAGCAGCTGCTGCAAGTGGGCAAGGGAGCTGCGAGAGTGAACAAGGGGACGGTCCGTCTATGTGAGAAGGAAGCTGCCGAGCCGCAGTGTGTTGTGCTCAGTTTCAAGGCTGCCTGGAGGAGGGGGGGACTTGAAGAACGCCTTCTTTCTGGACGCCTCCTTCTGGCTGTGCTGCAGCTGCATGCACTCTGCAGCACTGAAGGTTTAGGAACCTGCTGCTGGCCAGCTTGTGTCCAGGAGTGCAAGGGCTGCGCCTTCCTTTCTGAAGCAGCCAGAGCATTCTCAGCTGCATCTGCTTGTGAAGCAGCTCTTGGCTGGACATTGGAAATTGGCTCCCCTGAGTACATGAGCCCGGTGCCCAGCTGCTTTGTTCTTCGCCTTCTGTGCTCTGGACAGAAGTGAAGCCCAGCCATGGCTTGGAGCTTTGCCGCTCTTCAGCGTCAACACTGCATGCAGCCACAGTGTGCTGTGCAGGGATTTTCCTTCAGCTCGACGGACAAGCATTTTCTTGCTGTTTCACCGAGTGCAAACTGTCCGTGTAGCTCTCGCTCAGCGAAATGCGTTTGGAGACAAGCACTTGCTGGATTAGCCTTTCGCTGGCCAAGACTTTCAACACAGCACCACAATCCGGGCGACGACGAGCGGAAAGGACGAACATCTTTTGGTCCTGGCACGTTCTTCTGGGCGAGACGTCTATCCGCCTCTTCGCTCCCTGCAAGGCTGTAAGCTTGGCGGTGGCACTTGCAAGTGAGAAGGCAGGTGCAGAGAGCACCGCGATCTGCCGGAGCTGTGCAGGCTGGAAAGGAAAGAGGGCTACCACTAGGATGTGCTGCAAATACAGGTTTCCACGCGTCGAGGGTAAGCTCCGCGTAAGGTAAGCTCGTTGACCTAAAACTGTTCTCTGTGCGAGACGTAGCTGAGAATCTTTCCGTTAAGATTCAGGCTACAAGGCAGACAGAATGTGCTGCTACCTAGCGCTGAGAGAGAAAGTGCAGAGGAGCCCAGGCGTGTTTGGGCAGAGGCAGCAGCCTGGAGCATTTCTCTGCCGGCACCGTGCTCTCTGGGCGAGAAGTAGACACCGGTTCCACTCCGGCACAATGAAGGCGCAGAGCACGGAGCTGGCATGCGCATCGCACAGGCTGCAAGAGGAAGCGTGGCTGCCTCTCGCTTGTGTGTGGATTCACGTTAGCACTTGAAAACAGAAAGTTCAAGCTGCGGCTACTTGTGCTGCTACCTATTTCTCTTCCAGCTTTCCCTGGAAAGAGTTGTGCCCAGCTTGATGCTTGGAGATGCAGAGATGACAGTGGCAGATGCAGCGGAGAATGGAAATACAGAGTGCAGAGGAGAGTTTCTGGTGCTTTTACATGAGGCAAGAGGAAAGTGCAGCCCAGCAGAGGCTTTGACTTCTGGAGCCTTTTTCTTTGGCAGCAGCTGCTGCAAGTGGGCAAGGGAGCTGCGAGAGTGAACAAGGGGACGGTCCGTCTATGTGAGAAGGAAGCTGCCGGGGCGCAGTGTGTTGTGCTCAGTTTCAAGGCTGCCTGGAGGAGGGGGGGACTTGAAGAACGCCTTCTTTCTGGACGCCTCCTTCTGGCTGTGCTCCAGCTGCATGCACTCTGCAGCACTGAAGGTTTAGGAACCTGCTGCTGGCCAGCTTGTGTCCAGGAGTGCAAGGGCTGCGCCTTCCTTTCTGAAGCAGCCAGAGCATTCTCAGCTGCATCTGCTTGTGAAGCAGCTCTTGGCTGGACATTGGAAATTGGCTCCCCTGAGTACATGAGCCCGGTGCCCAGCTGCTTTGTTCTTCGCCTTCTGTGCTCTGGACAGAAGTGAAGCCCAGCCATGGCTTGGAGCTTTGCCGCTCTTCAGCGTCAACACTGCATGCAGCCACAGTGTGCTGTGCAGGGATTTTCCTTCAGCTCGACGGACAAGCATTTTCTTGCTGTTTCACCGAGTGCAAACTGTCCGTGTAGCTCTCGCTCAGCGAAATGCGTTTGGAGAGAAGCACTTGCTGGATTAGCCTTTCGCTGGCCAAGACTTTCAACACAGCACCACAATCCGGGCAAGGAGCAGCAGAAAGGAAGACCATCTTTTGGTCCTGGCACGTTCTTCTGGGCGACACGCCTATCCGCCTCTTCGCTCCCTGCAAGGCTGTAAGCTTGGCGGTGGCACTTGCAAGTGAGAAGGCAGGTGCAGAGAGCACCGCGATCTGCCGGCGCTGTGCAGGCTGGAAAGGAAAGAGGGCTACCACTAGGATGTGCTGCAAATACAGGTTTCCACGCGTCGAGGGTAAGCTCCGCGTAAGGTAAGCTCGTTGACCTCAAACTGTTCTCTGTGCGAGACGTAGCTGAGAATCTTTCCGTTAAGATTCAGGCTACAAGGCAGACAGAATGTGCTGCTACCTAGCGCTGAGAGAGAAAGTGCAGAGGAGCCCAGGCGTGTTTCGGCAGAGGCAGCAGCCTGGAGCATTTCTCTGCCGGCACCGTGCTCTCTGGGCGAGAAGTAGACACCGGTTCCACTCCGGCACAATGAAGGCGCAGAGCACGGAGCTGGCATGCGCATCGCACAGGCTGCAAGAGGAAGCGTGGCTGCCTCTCGCTTGTGTGTGGATTCACGTTAGCACTTGAAAACAGAAAGTTCAAGCTGCGGCTACTTGTGCTGCTACCTATTTCTCTTCCAGCTTTCCCTGGAAAGAGTTGTGCCCAGCTTGATGCTTGGAGATGCAGAGATGACAGTGGCAGATGCAGCGGAGAATGGAAATACAGAGTGCAGAGGAGAGTTTCTGGTGCTTTTACATGAGGCAAGAGGAAAGTGCAGCCCAGCAGAGGCTTTGACTTCTGGAGCCTTTTTCTTTGGCAGCAGCTGCTGCAAGTGGGCAAGGGAGCTGCGAGAGTGAACAAGGGGACGGTCCGTCTATGTGAGAAGGAAGCTGCCGAGCCGCAGTGTGTTGTGCTCAGTTTCAAGGCTGCCTGGAGGAGGGGGGACTTGAAGAACGCCTTCTTTCTGGACGCGTCCTTCTGGCTGTGCTCCAGCTGCATGCACTCTGCAGCACTGAAGGTTTAGGAACGTGCTTCTGGCCAGCTTGTGTCCAGGAGTTCAAGGGCTGCGCTTTACTTTCTGAAGCAGCCAGAGCATTCTCAGCTGCATCTGCTTGTGGAGCAGCTCTTGGCTGGACATTGGAAATTGGCTCCCCTGAGTACATGAGCCCGGTGCCCAGCTGCTTGGTTCTTCGCCTTCTGTGCTCTGGACAGAAGTGAAGCCCAGCCATGGCTTGGAGCTTTGCCGCTCTTCAGCGTCAACACTGCATGCAGCCACAGTGTGCTGTGCAGGGATTTTCCTTCAGCTCGACGGACAAGCATTTTCTTGCTGTTTCACCGAGTGCAAACTGTCCGTGTAGCTCTCGCTCAGCGAAATGCGTTTGGAGAGAAGCACTTGCTGGATTAGCCTTTCGCTGGCCAAGACTTTCAACACAGCACCACAATCCGGGCGACGACGAGCGGAAAGGACGAACATCTTTTGGTCCTGGCACGTTCTTCTGGGCGAGACGTCTATCCGCCTCTTCGCTCCCTGCAAGGCTGTAAGCTTGGCGGTGGCACTTGCAAGTGAGAAGGCAGGTGCAGAGAGCACCGCGATCTGCCGGCGCTGTGCAGGCTGGAAAGGAAAGAGGGCTACCACTAGGATGTGCTGCAAATACAGGTTTCCACGCGTCGAGGGTAAGCTCCGCGTAAGGTAAGCTCGTTGACCTAAAACTGTTCTCTGTGCGAGACGTAGCTGAGAATCTTTCCGTTAAGATTCAGGCTACAAGGCAGACAGAATGTGCTGCTACCTAGCGCTGAGAGAGAAAGTGCAGAGGAGCCCAGGCGTGTTTGGGCAGAGGCAGCAGCCTGGAGCATTTCTCTGCCGGCACCGTGCTCTCTGGGCGAGAAGTAGACACCGGTTCCACTCCGGCACAATGAAGGCGCAGAGCACGGAGCTGGCATGCGCATCGCACAGGCTGCAAGAGGAAGCGTGGCTGCCTCTCGCTTGTGTGTGGATTCACGTTAGCACTTGAAAACAGAAAGTTCAAGCTGCGGCTACTTGTGCTGCTACCTATTTCTCTTCCAGCTTTCCCTGGAAAGAGTTGTGCCCAGCTTGATGCTTGGAGATGCAGAGATGACAGTGGCAGATGCAGCGGAGAATGGAAATACAAAGTGTAGCGGAGAGTTTCTGGTGCTTTTACATGAGGCAAGAGGAAAGTGCAGCCCAGCAAAGGCTTTGACTTCTGGAGCCTTTTTCTTTGGCAGCAGCTGCTGCAAGTGGGCAAGGGAGCTGCGAGAGTGAAGAAGGGGACGGTCCGTCTATGTGAGAAGGAAGCTGCCGGGGCGCAGTGTGTTGTGCTCAGTTTCAAGGCTGCCTGGAGGAGGGGGGGACTTGAAGAACGCCTTCTTTCTGGACGCCTCCTTCTGGCTGTGCTCCAGCTGCATGCACTCTGCAGCACTGAAGGTTTAGGAACCTGCTGCTGGCCAGCTTGTGTCCAGGAGTGCAAGGGCTGCGCCTTCCTTTCTGAAGCAGCCAGAGCATTCTCAGCTGCATCTGCTTGTGAAGCAGCTCTTGGCTGGACATTGGAAATTGGCTCCCCTGCGTACATGAGCCCGGTGCCCAGCTGCTTGGTTCTTCGCCTTCTGTGCTCTGGACAGAAGTGAAGCCCAGCCATAGCTTGGAGCTTTGCCGCTCTTCAGCGTCAACACTGCATGCAGCCACAGTGTGCTGTGCAGGGATTTTCCTTCAGCTCGACGGACAAGCATTTTCTTGCTGTTTCACCGAGTCCAAACTGTCCGTGTAGCTCTCGCTCAGCGAAATGCGTTTGGAGAGAAGCACTTGCTGGATTAGCCTTTCGCTGGCCAAGACTTTCAACACAGCACCACAATCCGGGCGACGACGAGCGGAAAGGACGAACATCTTTTGGTCCTGGCACGTTCTTCTGGGCGAGACGTCTATCCGCCTCTTCGCTCCCTGCAAGGCTGTAAGCTTGGCGGTGGCCCTTGGAAGTGAGAAGGCAGGTGCAGAGAGCACCGCGTCTGCCAGAGCTGTGCAGGCTGGAAAGGAAAGAGGGCTACCACTAGGATGTGCTGCAAATACAGGTTTCCACGCGTCGAGGGTAAGCTCCGCGTAAGGTAAGCTCGTTGACCTAAAACTGTTCTCTGTGCGAGACGTAGCTGAGAATCTTTCCGTTAAGATTCAGGCTACAAGGCAGACAGAATGTGCTGCTACCTAGCGCTGAGAGAGAAAGTGCAGAGGAGCCCAGGCGTGTTTCGGCAGAGGCAGCAGCCTGGAGCATTTCCCTGCCGGCACCGTGCTCTCTGGGCGAGAAGTAGACACCGGTTCCACTCCGGCACAATGAAGGCGCAGAGCACGGAGCTGGCATGCGCATCGCACAGGCTGCAAGAGGAAGCGTGGCTGCCTCTCGCTTGTGTGTGGATTCACGTTAGTACTTGAAAACAGAAAGTTCAAGCTGCGGCTACTTGTGCTGCTACCTATTTCTCTTCCAGCTTTCCCTGGAAAGAATTGTGCCCAGCTTGATGCTTGGAGATGCAGAGATGACAGTGGCAGATGCAGCGGAGAATGGAAATACAAAGTGCAGCGGAGAGTTTCTGGTGCTTTTACATGAGGCAAGAGGAAAGTGCAGCCCAGCAGAGGCTTTGACTTCTGGAGCCTTTTTCTTTGGCAGCAGCTGCTGCAAGTGAGCAAGGGAGCTGCGAGAGTGAACAAGGGGACGGTCCGTCTATGTGAGAAGGAAGCTGCCGAGCCGCAGTGTGTTGTGCTCAGTTTCAAGGCTGCCTGGAGGAGGGGGGGACTTGAAGAACGCCTTCTTTCTGGACGCCTCCTTCTGGCTGTGC
Organism: Corvus hawaiiensis; assembly: GCF_020740725.1. Classification (NCBI taxonomy): domain Eukaryota; kingdom Metazoa; phylum Chordata; class Aves; order Passeriformes; family Corvidae; genus Corvus; species Corvus hawaiiensis. The sequence continues at coordinate 8,245,321 of NC_063226.1, read as the reverse complement.
TCCAGCTGCATGCACTCTGCAGCACTGAAGGTTTAGGAACGTGCTTCTGGCCAGCTTGTGTCCAGGAGTGCAAGGGCTGCGCCTTCCTTTCTGAAGCAGCCAGAGCATTCTCAGCTGCATCTGCTTGTGGAGCAGCTCTTGGCTGGACATTGGAAATTGGCTCCCCTGCGTACATGAGCCCGGTGCCCAGCTGCTTGGTTCTTCGCCTTCTGTGCTCTGGACAGAAGTGAAGCCCAGCCATGGCTTGGAGCTTTGCCGCTCTTCAGCGTCAACACTGCATGCAGCCACAGTGTGCTGTGCAGGGATTTTCCTTCAGCTCGACGGACAAGCATTTTCTTGCTGTTTCACCGAGTCCAAACTGTCCGTGTAGCTCTCGCTCAGCGAAATGCGTTTGGAGACAAGCACTTGCTGGATTAGCCTTTCGCTGGCCAAGACTTTCAACACAGCACCACAATCCGGGCGACGACGAGCGGAAAGGACGAACATCTTTTGGTCCTGGCACGTTCTTCTGGGCGAGACGTCTATCCGCCTCTTCGCTCCCTGCAAGGCTGTAAGCTTGGCGGTGGCCCTTGGAAGTGAGAAGGCAGGTGCAGAGAGCACCGCGTCTGCCGGAGCTGTGCAGGCTGGAAAGGAAAGAGGGCTACCACTAGGATGTGCTGCAAATACAGGTTTCCACGCGTCGAGGGTAAGCTCCGCGTAAGGTAAGCTCGTTGACCTCAAACTGTTCTCTGTGCGAGACGTAGCTGAGAATCTTTCCGTTAAGATTCAGGCTACAAGGCAGACAGAATGTGCTGCTACCTAGCGCTGAGAGAGAAAGTGCAGAGGAGCCCAGGCGTGTTTCGGCAGAGGCAGCAGCCTGGAGCATTTCCCTGCCGGCACCGTGCTCTCTGGGCGAGAAGTAGACACCGGTTCCACTCCGGCACAATGAAGGCGCAGAGCACGGAGCTGGCATGCGCATCGCACAGGCTGCAAGAGGAAGCGTGGCTGCCTCTCGCTTGTGTGTGGATTCACGTTAGTACTTGAAAACAGAAAGTTCAAGCTGCGGCTACTTGTGCTGCTACCTATTTCTCTTCCAGCTTTCCCTGGAAAGAATTGTGCCCAGCTTGATGCTTGGAGATGCAGAGATGACAGTGGCAGATGCAGCGGAGAATGGAAATACAAAGTGCAGCGGAGAGTTTCTGGTGCTTTTACATGAGGCAAGAGGAAAGTGCAGCCCAGCAGAGGCTTTGACTTCTGGAGCCTTTTTCTTTGGCAGCAGCTGCTGCAAGTGAGCAAGGGAGCTGCGAGAGTGAACAAGGGGACGGTCCGTCTATGTGAGAAGGAAGCTGCCGAGCCGCAGTGTGTTGTGCTCAGTTTCAAGGCTGCCTGGAGGAGGGGGGGACTTGAAGAACGCCTTCTTTCTGGACGCCTCCTTCTGGCTGTGCTCCAGCTGCATGCACTCTGCAGCACTGAAGGTTTAGGAACGTGCTTCTGGCCAGCTTGTGTCCAGGAGTGCAAGGGCTGCGCCTTCCTTTCTGAAGCAGCCAGAGCATTCTCAGCTGCATCTGCTTGTGGAGCAGCTCTTGGCTGGACATTGGAAATTGGCTCCCCTGAGTACATGAGCCCGGTGTCCAGCTGCTTGGTTCTTCGCCTTCTGTGCTCTGGACAGAAGTGAAGCCCAGCCATGGCTTGGAGCTTTGCCACTCTTCAGCGTGAACACTGCATGCAGCCACAGTGTGCTGTGCAGGGATTTTCCTTCAGCTCGACGGACAAGCATTTTCTTGCTGTTTCACCGAGTCCAAACTGTCCGTGTAGCTCTCGCTCAGCGAAATGCGTTTGGAGAGAAGCACTTGCTGGATTAGCCTTTCGCTGGCCAAGACTTTCAACACAGCACCACAATCCGGGCGACGACGAGCGGAAAGGACGAACATCTTTTGGTCCTGGCACGTTCTTCTGGGCGAGACGTCTATCCGCCTCTTCGCTCCCTGCAAGGCTGTAAGCTTGGCGGTGGCACTTGCAAGTGAGAAGGCAGGTGCAGAGAGCACCGCGATCTGCCGGCGCTGTGCAGGCTGGAAAGGAAAGAGGGCTACCACTAGGATGTGCTGCAAATACAGGTTTCCACGCGTCGAGGGTAAGCTCCGCGTAAGGTAAGCTCGTTGACCTAAAACTGTTCTCTGTGCGAGACGTAGCTGAGAATCTTTCCGTTAAGATTCAGGCTACAAGGCAGACAGAATGTGCTGCTACCTAGCGCTGAGAGAGAAAGTGCAGAGGAGCCCAGGCGTGTTTGGGCAGAGGCAGCAGCCTGGAGCATTTCTCTGCCGGCACCGTGCTCTCTGGGCGAGAAGTAGACACCGGTTCCACTCCGGCACAATGAAGGCGCAGAGCACGGAGCTGGCATGCGCATCGCACAGGCTGCAAGAGGAAGCGTGGCTGCCTCTCGCTTGTGTGTGGATTCACGTTAGCACTTGAAAACAGAAAGTTCAAGCTGCGGCTACTTGTGCTGCTACCTATTTCTCTTCCAGCTTTCCCTGGAAAGAGTTGTGCCCAGCTTGATGCTTGGAGATGCAGAGATGACAGTGGCAGATGCAGCGGAGAATGGAAATACAGAGTGCAGAGGAGAGTTTCTGGTGCTTTTACATGAGGCAAGAGGAAAGTGCAGCCCAGCAGAGGCTTTGACTTCTGGAGCCTTTTTCTTTGGCAGCAGCTGCTGCAAGTGGGCAAGGGAGCTGCGAGAGTGAACAAGGGGACGGTCCGTCTATGTGAGAAGGAAGCTGCCGAGCCGCAGTGTGTTGTGCTCAGTTTCAAGGCTGCCTGGAGGAGGGGGGACTTGAAGAACGCCTTCTTTCTGGACGCCTCCTTCTGGCTGTGCTCCAGCTGCATGCACTCTGCAGCACTGAAGGTTTAGGAACGTGCTTCTGGCCAGCTTGTGTCCAGGAGTGCAAGGGCTGCGCCTTCCTTTCTGAAGCAGCCAGAGCATTCTCAGCTGCATCTGCTTGTGGAGCAGCTCTTGGCTGGACATTGGAAATTGGCTCCCCTGAGTACATGAGCCCGGTGTCCAGCTGCTTCGTTCTTCGCCTTCTGTGCTCTGGACAGAAGTGAAGCCCAGCCATGGCTTGGAGCTTTGCCGCTCTTCAGCGTGAACACTGCATGCAGCCACAGTGTGCTGTGCAGGGATTTTCCTTCAGCTCGACGGACAAGCATTTTCTTGCTGTTTCACCGAGTGCAAACTGTCCGTGTAGCTCTCGCTCAGCGAAATGCGTTTGGAGAGAAGCACTTGCTGGATTAGCCTTTCGCTGGCCAAGACTTTCAACACAGCACCACAATCCGGGCAAGGAGCAGCAGAAAGGAAGACCATCTTTTGGTCCTGGCACGTTCTTCTGGGCGACACGCCTATCGGCCTCTTCGCTCCCTGCAAGGCTGTAAGCTTGGCGGTGGCACTTGCAAGTGAGAAGGCAGGTGCAGAGAGCACCGCGATCTGCCGGCGCTGTGCAGGCTGGAAAGGAAAGAGGGCTACCACTAGGATGTGCTGCAAATACAGGTTTCCACGCGTCGAGGGTAAGCTCCGCGTAAGGTAAGCTCGTTGACCTAAAACTGTTCTCTGTGCGAGACGTAGCTGAGAATCTTTCCGTTAAGATTCAGGCTACAAGGCAGACAGAATGTGCTGCTACCTAGCGCTGAGAGAGAAAGTGCAGAGGAGCCCAGGCGTGTTTCGGCAGAGGCAGCAGCCTGGAGCATTTCTCTGCCGGCACCGTGCTCTCTGGGCGAGAAGTAGACACCGGTTCCACTCCGGCACAATGAAGGCGCAGAGCACGGAGCTGGCATGCGCATCGCACAGGCTGCAAGAGGAAGCGTGGCTGCCTCTCGCTTGTGTGTGGATTCACGTTAGCACTTGAAAACAGAAAGTTCAAGCTGCGGCTACGTGTGCTGCTACCTATTTCTCTTCCAGCTTTCCCTGGAAAGAGTTGTGCCCAGCTTGATGCTTGGAGATGCAGAGATGACAGTGGCAGATGCAGCGGAGAATGGAAATACAGAGTGCAGAGGAAAGTTTCTGGTGCTTTTACATGAGGCAAGAGGAAAGTGCAGCCCAGCAGAGGCTTTGACTTCTGGAGCCTTTTTCTTTGGCAGCAGCTGCTGCAAGTGGGCAAGGGAGCTGCGAGAGTGAACAAGGAGACGGTCCGTCTATGTGAGAAGGAAGCTGCCGAGCCGCAGTGTGTTGTGCTCAGTTTCAAGGCTGCCTGGAGGAGGGGGGGACTTGAAGAACGCCTTCTTTCTGGACGCCTCCTTCTGGCTGTGCTCCAGCTGCATGCACTCTGCAGCACTGAAGGTTTAGGAACCTGCTGCTGGCCAGCTTGTGTCCAGGAGTGCAAGGGCTGCGCCTTCCTTTCTGAAGCAGCCAGAGCATTCTCAGCTGCATCTGCTTGTGAAGCCGCTCTTGGCTGGACATTGGAAATTGGCTCCCCTGAGTACATGAGCCCGGTGTCCAGCTGCTTTGTTCTTCGCCTTCTGTGCTCTGGACAGAAGTGAAGCCCAGCCATGGCTTGGAGCTTTGCCGCTCTTCAGCGTGAACACTGCATGCAGCCACAGTGTGCTGTGCAGGGATTTTCCTTCAGCTCGACGGACAAGCATTTTCTTGCTGTTTCACCGAGTGCAAACTGTCCGTGTAGCTCTCGCTCAGCGAAATGCGTTTGGAGAGAAGCACTTGCTGGATTAGCCTTTCGCTGGCCAAGACTTTCAACACAGCACCACAATCCGGGCGACGACGAGCGGAAAGGACGAACATCTTTTGGTCCTGGCACGTTCTTCTGGGCGAGACGTCTATCCGCCTCTTCGCTCCCTGCAAGGCTGTAAGCTTGGCGGTGGCACTTGCAAGTGAGAAGGCAGGTGCAGAGAGCACCGCGATCTGCCGGAGCTGTGCAGGCTGGAAAGGAAAGAGGGCTACCACTAGGATGTGCTGCAAATACAGGTTTCCACGCGTCGAGGGTAAGCTCCGCGTAAGGTAAGCTCGTTGACCTAAAACTGTTCTCTGTGCGAGACGTAGCTGAGAATCTTTCCGTTAAGATTCAGGCTACAAGGCAGACAGAATGTGCTGCTACCTAGCGCTGAGAGAGAAAGTGCAGAGGAGCCCAGGCGTGTTTCGGCAGAGGCAGCAGCCTGGAGCATTTCTCTGCCGGCACCGTGCTCTCTGGGCGAGAAGTAGACACCGGTTCCACTCCGGCACAATGAAGGCGCAGAGCACGGAGCTGGCATGCGCATCGCCCAGGCTGCAAGAGGAAGCGTGGCTGCCTCTCGCTTGTGTGTGGATTCACGTTAGCACTTGAAAACAGAAAGTTCAAGCTGCGGCTACTTGTGCTGCTACCTATTTCTCTTCCAGCTTTCCCTGGAAAGAATTGTGCCCAGCTTGATGCTTGGAGATGCAGAGATGACAGTGGCAGATGCAGCGGAGAATGGAAATACAGAGTGCAGAGGAGATTTTCTGGTGCTTTTACATGAGGCAAGAGGAAAGTGCAGCCCAGCAGAGGCTTTGACTTCTGGAGCCTTTTTCTTTGGCAGCAGCTGCTGCAAGTGGGCAAGGGAGCTGCGAGAGTGAACAAGGGGACGGTCCGTCTATGTGAGAAGGAAGCTGCCGAGCCGCAGTGTGTTGTGCTCAGTTTCAAGGCTGCCTGGAGGAGGGGGGGACTTGAAGAACGCCTTCTTTCTGGACGCCTCCTTCTGGCTGTGCTCCAGCTGCATGCACTCTGCAGCACTGAAGGTTTAGGAACCTGCTGCTGGCCAGCTTGTGTCCAGGAGTGCAAGGGCTGCACCTTCCTTTCTGAAGCAGCCGGAGCATTCTCAGCTGCATCTGCTTGTGAAGCAGCTCTTGGCTGGACATTGGAAATTGGCTCCCCTGAGTACATGAGCCCGGTGTCCAGCTGCTTTGTTCTTCGCCTTCTGTGCTCTGGACAGAAGTGAAGCCCAGCCATGGCTTGGAGCTTTGCCGCTCTTCAGCGTGAACACTGCATGCAGCCACAGTGTGCTGTGCAGGGATTTTCCTTCAGCTCGACGGACAAGCATTTTCTTGCTGTTTCACCGAGTGCAAACTGTCCGTGTAGCTCTCGCTCAGCGAAATGCGTTTGGAGAGAAGCACTTGCTGGATTAGCCTTTCGCTGGCCAAGACTTTCAACACAGCACCACAATCCGGGCAAGGAGCAGCAGAAAGGAAGACCATCTTTTGGTCCTGGCACGTTCTTCTGGGCGACACGCCTATCCGCCTCTTCGCTCCCTGCAAGGCTGTAAGCTTGGCGGTGGCACTTGCAAGTGAGAAGGCAGGTGCAGAGAGCACCGCGATCTGCCGGCGCTGTGCAGGCTGGAAAGGAAAGAGGGCTACCACTAGGATGTGCTGCAAATACAGGTTTCCACGCGTCGAGGGTAAGCTCCGCGTAAGGTAAGCTCGTTGACCTCAAACTGTTCTCTGTGCGAGACGTAGCTGAGAATCTTTCCGTTAAGATTCAGGCTACAAGGCAGACAGAATGTGCTGCTACCTAGCGCTGAGAGAGAAAGTGCAGAGGAGCCCAGGCGTGTTTCGGCAGAGGCAGCAGCCTGGAGCATTTCTCTGCCGGCACCGTGCTCTCTGGGCGAGAAGTAGACACCGGTTCCACTCCGGCACAATGAAGGCGCAGAGCACGGAGCTGGCATGCGCATCGCCCAGGCTGCAAGAGGAAGCGTGGCTGCCTCTCGCTTGTGTGTGGATTCACGTTAGCACTTGAAAACAGAAAGTTCAAGCTGCGGCTACTTGTGCTGCTACCTATTTCTCTTCCAGCTTTCCCTGGAAAGAGTTGTGCCCAGCTTGATGCTTGGAGATGCAGAGATGACAGTGGCAGATGCAGCGGAGAATGGAAATACAGAGTGCAGAGGAGAGTTTCTGGTGCTTTTACATGAGGCAAGAGGAAAGTGCAGCCCAGCAGAGGCTTTGACTTCTGGAGCCTTTTTCTTTGGCAGCAGCTGCTGCAAGTGGGCAAGGGAGCTGCGAGAGTGAAGAAGGGGACGGTCCGTCTATGTGAGAAGGAAGCTGCCGAGCCGCAGTGTGTTGTGCTCAGTTTCAAGGCTGCCTGGAGGAGGGGGGACTTGAAGAACGCCTTCTTTCTGGACGCGTCCTTCTGGCTATGCTCCAGCTGCATGCACTCTGCAGCACTGAAGGTTTAGGAACCTGCTGCTGGCCAGCTTGTGTCCAGGAGTTCAAGGGCTGCGCCTTCCTTTCTGAAGCAGCCAGAGCATTCTCAGCTGCATCTGCTTGTGGAGCAGCTCTTGGCTGGACATTGGAAATTGGCTCCCCTGAGTACATGAGCCCGGTGCCCAGCTGCTTGGTTCTTCGCCTTCTGTGCTCTGGACAGAAGTGAAGCCCAGCCATGGCTTGGAGCTTTGCCGCTCTTCAGCGTCAACACTGCATGCAGCCACAGTGTGCTGTGCAGGGATTTTCCTTCAGCTCGACGGACAAGCATTTTCTTGCTGTTTCACCGAGTGCAAACTGTCCGTGTAGCTCTCGCTCAGCGAAATGCGTTTGGAGAGAAGCACTTGCTGGATTAGCCTTTCGCTGGCCAAGACTTTCAACATAGCACCACAATCCGGGCGACGACGAGCGGAAAGGACGAACATCTTTTGGTCCTGGCACGTTCTTCTGGGCGAGACGTCTATCCGCCTCTTCGCTCCCTGCAAGGCTGTAAGCTTGGCGGTGGCACTTGCAAGTGAGAAGGCAGGTGCAGAGAGCACCGCGATCTGCCGGCGCTGTGCAGGCTGGAAAGGAAAGAGGGCTACCACTAGGATGTGCTGCAAATACAGGTTTCCACGCGTCGAGGGTAAGCTCCGCGTAAGGTAAGCTCGTTGACCTCAAACTGTTCTCTGTGCGAGACGTAGCTGAGAATCTTTCCGTTAAGATTCAGGCTACAAGGCAGACAGAATGTGCTGCTACCTAGCGCTGAGAGAGAAAGTGCAGAGGAGCCCAGGCGTGTTTCGGCAGAGGCAGCAGCCTGGAGCATTTCTCTGCCGGCACCGTGCTCTCTGGGCGAGAAGTAGACACCGGTTCCACTCCGGCACAATGAAGGCGCAGAGCACGGAGCTGGCATGCGCATCGCCCAGGCTGCAAGAGGAAGCGTGGCTGCCTCTCGCTTGTGTGTGGATTCACGTTAGCACTTGAAAACAGAAAGTTCAAGCTGCGGCTACTTGTGCTGCTACCTATTTCTCTTCCAGCTTTCCCTGGAAAGAGTTGTGCCCAGCTTGATGCTTGGAGATGCAGAGATGACAGTGGCAGATGCAGCGGAGAATGGAAATACAAAGTGCAGCGGAGAGTTTCTGGTGCTTTTACATGAGGCAAGGGGAAAGTGCAGCCCAGCAAAGGCTTTGACTTCTGGAGCCTTTTTCTTTGGCAGCAGCTGCTGCAAGTGAGCAAGGGAGCTGCGAGAGTGAACAAGGGGACGGTCCGTCTATGTGAGAAGGAAGCTGCCGAGCCGCAGTGTGTTGTGCTCAGTTTCAAGGCTGCCTGGAGGAGGGGGGGACTTGAAGAACGCCTTCTTTCTGGACGCCTCCTTCTGGCTGTGCTGCAGCTGCATGCACTCTGCAGCACTGAAGGTTTAGGAACCTGCTGCTGGCCAGCTTGTGTCCAGGAGTGCAAGGGCTGTGCCTTCCTTTCTGAAGCAGCCAGAGCATTCTCAGCTGCATCTGCTTGTGAAGCAGCTCTTGGCTGGACATTGGAAATTGGCTCCCCTGCGTACATGAGCCCGGTGCCCAGCTGCTTGGTTCTTCGCCTTCTGTGCTCTGGACAGAAGTGAAGCCCAGCCATGGCTTGGAGCTTTGCCGCTCTTCAGCGTCAACACTGCATGCAGCCACAGTGTGCTGTGCAGGGATTTTCCTTCAGCTCGACGGACAAGCATTTTCTTGCTGTTTCACCGAGTGCAAACTGTCCGTGTAGCTCTCGCTCAGCGAAATGCGTTTGGAGAGAAGCACTTGCTGGATTAGCCTTTCGCTGGCCAAGACTTTCAACACAGCACCACAATCCGGGCGACGACGAGCGGAAAGGACGAACATCTTTTGGTCCTGGCACGTTCTTCTGGGCGAGACGTCTATCCGCCTCTTCGCTCCCTGCAAGGCTGTAAGCTTGGCGGTGGCACTTGCAAGTGAGAAGGCAGGTGCAGAGAGCACCGCGATCTGCCGGCGCTGTGCAGGCTGGAAAGGAAAGAGGGCTACCACTAGGATGTGCTGCAAATACAGGTTTCCACGCGTCGAGGGTAAGCTCCGCGTAAGGTAAGCTCGTTGACCTCAAACTGTTCTCTGTGCGAGACGTAGCTGAGAATCTTTCCGTTAAGATTCAGGCTACAAGGCAGACAGAATGTGCTGCTACCTAGCGCTGAGAGAGAAAGTGCAGAGGAGCCCAGGCGTGTTTCGGCAGAGGCAGCAGCCTGGAGCATTTCCCTGCCGGCACCGTGCTCTCTGGGCGAGAAGTAGACACCGGTTCCACTCCGGCACAATGAAGGCGCAGAGCACGGAGCTGGCATGCGCATCGCACAGGCTGCAAGAGGAAGCGTGGCTGCCTCTCGCTTGTGTGTGGATTCACGTTAGCACTTGAAAACAGAAAGTTCAAGCTGCGGCTACTTGTGCTGCTACCTATTTCTCTTCCAGCTTTCCCTGGAAAGAATTGTGCCCAGCTTGATGCTTGGAGATGCAGAGATGACAGTGGCAGATGCAGCGGAGAATGGAAATACAAAGTGCAGAGGAGAGTTTCTGGTGCTTTTACATGAGGCAAGAGGAAAGTGCAGCCCAGCAGAGGCTTTGACTTCTGGAGCCTTTTTCTTTGGCAGCAGCTGCTGCAAGTGGGCAAGGGAGCTGCGAGAGTGAACAAGGGGACGGTCCGTCTATGTGAGAAGGAAGCTGCCGAGCCGCAGTGTGTTGTGCTCAGTTTCAAGGCTGCCTGGAGGAGGGGGGGACTTGAAGAACGCCTTCTTTCTGGACGCGTCCTTCTGGCTGTGCTCCAGCTGCATGCACTCTGCAGCACTGAAGGTTTAGGAACGTGCTTCTGGCCAGCTTGTGTCCAGGAGTGCAAGGGCTGCGCCTTCCTTTCTGAAGCAGCCAGAGCATTCTCAGCTGCATCTGCTTGTGGAGCAGCTCTTGGCTGGACATTGGAAATTGGCTCCCCTGAGTACATGAGCCCGGTGTCCAGCTGCTTCGTTCTTCGCCTTCTGTGCTCTGGACAGAAGTGAAGCCCAGCCATGGCTTGGAGCTTTGCCGCTCTTCAGCGTGAACACTGCATGCAGCCACAGTGTGCTGTGCAGGGATTTTCCTTCAGCTCGACGGACAAGCATTTTCTTGCTGTTTCACCGAGTGCAAACTGTCCGTGTAGCTCTCGCTCAGCGAAATGCGTTTGGAGAGAAGCACTTGCTGGATTAGCCTTTCGCTGGCCAAGACTTTCAACACAGCACCACAATCCGGGCGACGACGAGCGGAAAGGACGAACATCTTTTGGTCCTGGCACGTTCTTCTGGGCGAGACGTCTATCGGCCTCTTCGCTCCCTGCAAGGCTGTAAGCTTGGCGGTGGCACTTGCAAGTGAGAAGGCAGGTGCAGAGAGCACCGCGATCTGCCGGCGCTGTGCAGGCTGGAAAGGAAAGAGGGCTACCACTAGGATGTGCTGCAAATACAGGTTTCCACGCGTCGAGGGTAAGCTCCGCGTAACGTAAGCTCGTTGACCTAAAACTGTTCTCTGTGCGAGACGTAGCTGAGAATCTTTCCGTTAAGATTCAGGCTACAAGGCAGACAGAATGTGCTGCTACCTAGCGCTGAGAGAGAAAGTGCAGAGGAGCCCAGGCGTGTTTCGGCAGAGGCAGCAGCCTGGAGCATTTCTCTGCCGGCACCGTGCTCTCTGGGCGAGAAGTAGACACCGGTTCCACTCCGGCACAATGAAGGCGCAGAGCACGGAGCTGGCATGCGCATCGCACAGGCTGCAAGAGGAAGCGTGGCTGCCTCTCGCTTGTGTGTGGATTCACGTTAGCACTTGAAAACAGAAAGTTCAAGCTGCGGCTACTTGTGCTGCTACCTATTTCTCTTCCAGCTTTCCCTGGAAAGAATTGTGCCCAGCTTGATGCTTGGAGATGCAGAGATGACAGTGGCAGATGCAGCGGAGAATGGAAATACAAAGTGCAGAGGAGAGTTTCTGGTGCTTTTACATGAGGCAAGAGGAAAGTGCAGCCCAGCAGAGGCTTTGACTTCTGGAGCCTTTTTCTTTGGCAGCAGCTGCTGCAAGTGGGCAAGGGAGCTGCGAGAGTGAACAAGGGGACGGTCCGTCTATGTGAGAAGGAAGCTGCCGAGCCGCAGTGTGTTGTGCTCAGTTTCAAGGCTGCCTGGAGGAGGGGGGGACTTGAAGAACGCCTTCTTTCTGGACGCCTCCTTCTGGCTGTGCTCCAGCTGCATGCACTCTGCAGCACTGAAGGTTTAGGAACCTGCTGCTGGCCAGCTTGTGTCCAGGAGTGCAAGGGCTGCGCCTTCCTTTCTGAAGCAGCCAGAGCATTCTCAGCTGCATCTGCTTGTGAAGCAGCTCTTGGCTGGACATTGGAAATTGGCTCCCCTGCGTACATGAGCCCGGTGTCCAGCTGCTTCGTTCTTCGCCTTCTGTGCTCTGGACAGAAGTGAAGCCCAGCCATGGCTTGGAGCTTTGCCGCTCTTCAGCGTCAACACTGCATGCAGCCACAGTGTGCTGTGCAGGGATTTTCCTTCAGCTCGACGGACAAGCATTTTCTTGCTGTTTCACCGAGTGCAAACTGTCCGTGTAGCTCTCGCTCAGCGAAATGCGTTTGGAGAGAAGCACTTGCTGGATTAGCCTTTCGCTGGCCAAGACTTTCAACACAGCACCACAATCCGGGCGACGACGAGCGGAAAGGACGAACATCTTTTGGTCCTGGCACGTTCTTCTGGGCGAGACGTCTATCCGCCTCTTCGCTCCCTGCAAGGCTGTAAGCTTGGCGGTGGCACTTGCAAGTGAGAAGGCAGGTGCAGAGAGCACCGCGATCTGCCGGCGCTGTGCAGGCTGGAAAGGAAAGAGGGCTACCACTAGGATGTGCTGCAAATACAGGTTTCCACGCGTCGAGGGTAAGCTCCGCGTAAGGTAAGCTCGTTGACCTAAAACTGTTCTCTGTGCGAGACGTAGCTGAGAATCTTTCCGTTAAGATTCAGGCTACAAGGCAGACAGAATGTGCTGCTACCTAGCGCTGAGAGAGAAAGTGCAGAGGAGCCCAGGCGTGTTTCGGCAGAGGCAGCAGCCTGGAGCATTTCTCTGCCGGCACCGTGCTCTCTGGGCGAGAAGTAGACACCGGTTCCACTCCGGCACAATGAAGGCGCAGAGCACGGAGCTGGCATGCGCATCGCCCAGGCTGCAAGAGGAAGCGTGGCTGCCTCTCGCTTGTGTGTGGATTCACGTTAGCACTTGAAAACAGAAAGTTCAAGCTGCGGCTACTTGTGCTGCTACCTATTTCTCTTCCAGCTTTCCCTGGAAAGAATTGTGCCCAGCTTGATGCTTGGAGATGCAGAGATGACAGTGGCAGATGCAGCGGAGAATGGAAATACAGAGTGCAGAGGAGATTTTCTGGTGCTTTTACATGAGGCAAGAGGAAAGTGCAGCCCAGCAGAGGCTTTGACTTCTGGAGCCTTTTTCTTTGGCAGCAGCTGCTGCAAGTGGGCAAGGGAGCTGCGAGAGTGAACAAGGGGACGGTCCGTCTATGTGAGAAGGAAGCTGCCGAGCCGCAGTGTGTTGTGCTCAGTTTCAAGGCTGCCTGGAGGAGGGGGGGACTTGAAGAACGCCTTCTTTCTGGACGCCTCCTTCTGGCTGTGCTCCAGCTGCATGCACTCTGCAGCACTGAAGGTTTAGGAACCTGCTGCTGGCCAGCTTGTGTCCAGGAGTGCAAGGGCTGCACCTTCCTTTCTGAAGCAGCCGGAGCATTCTCAGCTGCATCTGCTTGTGAAGCAGCTCTTGGCTGGACATTGGAAATTGGCTCCCCTGAGTACATGAGCCCGGTGTCCAGCTGCTTTGTTCTTCGCCTTCTGTGCTCTGGACAGAAGTGAAGCCCAGCCATGGCTTGGAGCTTTGCCGCTCTTCAGCGTGAACACTGCATGCAGCCACAGTGTGCTGTGCAGGGATTTTCCTTCAGCTCGACGGACAAGCATTTTCTTGCTGTTTCACCGAGTGCAAACTGTCCGTGTAGCTCTCGCTCAGCGAAATGCGTTTGGAGAGAAGCACTTGCTGGATTAGCCTTTCGCTGGCCAAGACTTTCAACACAGCACCACAATCCGGGCAAGGAGCAGCAGAAAGGAAGACCATCTTTTGGTCCTGGCACGTTCTTCTGGGCGACACGCCTATCCGCCTCTTCGCTCCCTGCAAGGCTGTAAGCTTGGCGGTGGCACTTGCAAGTGAGAAGGCAGGTGCAGAGAGCACCGCGATCTGCCGGCGCTGTGCAGGCTGGAAAGGAAAGAGGGCTACCACTAGGATGTGCTGCAAATACAGGTTTCCACGCGTCGAGGGTAAGCTCCGCGTAAGGTAAGCTCGTTGACCTCAAACTGTTCTCTGTGCGAGACGTAGCTGAGAATCTTTCCGTTAAGATTCAGGCTACAAGGCAGACAGAATGTGCTGCTACCTAGCGCTGAGAGAGAAAGTGCAGAGGAGCCCAGGCGTGTTTCGGCAGAGGCAGCAGCCTGGAGCATTTCTCTGCCGGCACCGTGCTCTCTGGGCGAGAAGTAGACACCGGTTCCACTCCGGCACAATGAAGGCGCAGAGCACGGAGCTGGCATGCGCATCGCACAGGCTGCAAGAGGAAGCGTGGCTGCCTCTCGCTTGTGTGTGGATTCACGTTAGCACTTGAAAACAGAAAGTTCAAGCTGCGGCTACTTGTGCTGCTACCTATTTCTCTTCCAGCTTTCCCTGGAAAGAGTTGTGCCCAGCTTGATGCTTGGAGATGCAGAGATGACAGTGGCAGATGCAGCGGAGAATGGAAATACAGAGTGCAGAGGAGAGTTTCTGGTGCTTTTACATGAGGCAAGAGGAAAGTGCAGCCCAGCAGAGGCTTTGACTTCTGGAGCCTTTTTCTTTGGCAGCAGCTGCTGCAAGTGGGCAAGGGAGCTGCGAGAGTGAAGAAGGGGACGGTCCGTCTATGTGAGAAGGAAGCTGCCGAGCCGCAGTGTGTTGTGCTCAGTTTCAAGGCTGCCTGGAGGAGGGGGGACTTGAAGAACGCCTTCTTTCTGGACGCGTCCTTCTGGCTATGCTCCAGCTGCATGCACTCTGCAGCACTGAAGGTTTAGGAACCTGCTGCTGGCCAGCTTGTGTCCAGGAGTTCAAGGGCTGCGCCTTCCTTTCTGAAGCAGCCAGAGCATTCTCAGCTGCATCTGCTTGTGGAGCAGCTCTTGGCTGGACATTGGAAATTGGCTCCCCTGAGTACATGAGCCCGGTGCCCAGCTGCTTGGTTCTTCGCCTTCTGTGCTCTGGACAGAAGTGAAGCCCAGCCATGGCTTGGAGCTTTGCCGCTCTTCAGCGTCAACACTGCATGCAGCCACAGTGTGCTGTGCAGGGATTTTCCTTCAGCTCGACGGACAAGCATTTTCTTGCTGTTTCACCGAGTGCAAACTGTCCGTGTAGCTCTCGCTCAGCGAAATGCGTTTGGAGAGAAGCACTTGCTGGATTAGCCTTTCGCTGGCCAAGACTTTCAACATAGCACCACAATCCGGGCGACGACGAGCGGAAAGGACGAACATCTTTTGGTCCTGGCACGTTCTTCTGGGCGAGACGTCTATCCGCCTCTTCGCTCCCTGCAAGGCTGTAAGCTTGGCGGTGGCACTTGCAAGTGAGAAGGCAGGTGCAGAGAGCACCGCGATCTGCCGGCGCTGTGCAGGCTGGAAAGGAAAGAGGGCTACCACTAGGATGTGCTGCAAATACAGGTTTCCACGCGTCGAGGGTAAGCTCCGCGTAAGGTAAGCTCGTTGACCTAAAACTGTTCTCTGTGCGAGACGTAGCTGAGAATCTTTCCGTTAAGATTCAGGCTACAAGGCAGACAGAATGTGCTGCTACCTAGCGCTGAGAGAGAAAGTGCAGAGGAGCCCAGGCGTGTTTCGGCAGAGGCAGCAGCCTGGAGCATTTCTCTGCCGGCACCGTGCTCTCTGGGCGAGAAGTAGACACCGGTTCCACTCCGGCACAATGAAGGCGCAGAGCACGGAGCTGGCATGCGCATCGCCCAGGCTGCAAGAGGAAGCGTGGCTGCCTCTCGCTTGTGTGTGGATTCACGTTAGCACTTGAAAACAGAAAGTTCAAGCTGCGGCTACTTGTGCTGCTACCTATTTCTCTTCCAGCTTTCCCTGGAAAGAGTTGTGCCCAGCTTGATGCTTGGAGATGCAGAGATGACAGTGGCAGATGCAGCGGAGAATGGAAATACAAAGTGCAGCGGAGAGTTTCTGGTGCTTTTACATGAGGCAAGGGGAAAGTGCAGCCCAGCAAAGGCTTTGACTTCTGGAGCCTTTTTCTTTGGCAGCAGCTGCTGCAAGTGAGCAAGGGAGCTGCGAGAGTGAACAAGGGGACGGTCCGTCTATGTGAGAAGGAAGCTGCCGAGCCGCAGTGTGTTGTGCTCAGTTTCAAGGCTGCCTGGAGGAGGGGGGGACTTGAAGAACGCCTTCTTTCTGGACGCCTCCTTCTGGCTGTGCTGCAGCTGCATGCACTCTGCAGCACTGAAGGTTTAGGAACCTGCTGCTGGCCAGCTTGTGTCCAGGAGTGCAAGGGCTGTGCCTTCCTTTCTGAAGCAGCCAGAGCATTCTCAGCTGCATCTGCTTGTGAAGCAGCTCTTGGCTGGACATTGGAAATTGGCTCCCCTGCGTACATGAGCCCGGTGCCCAGCTGCTTGGTTCTTCGCCTTCTGTGCTCTGGACAGAAGTGAAGCCCAGCCATGGCTTGGAGCTTTGCCGCTCTTCAGCGTCAACACTGCATGCAGCCACAGTGTGCTGTGCAGGGATTTTCCTTCAGCTCGACGGACAAGCATTTTCTTGCTGTTTCACCGAGTGCAAACTGTCCGTGTAGCTCTCGCTCAGCGAAATGCGTTTGGAGAGAAGCACTTGCTGGATTAGCCTTTCGCTGGCCAAGACTTTCAACACAGCACCACAATCCGGGCGACGACGAGCGGAAAGGACGAACATCTTTTGGTCCTGGCACGTTCTTCTGGGCGAGACGTCTATCCGCCTCTTCGCTCCCTGCAAGGCTGTAAGCTTGGCGGTGGCACTTGCAAGTGAGAAGGCAGGTGCAGAGAGCACCGCGATCTGCCGGCGCTGTGCAGGCTGGAAAGGAAAGAGGGCTACCACTAGGATGTGCTGCAAATACAGGTTTCCACGCGTCGAGGGTAAGCTCCGCGTAAGGTAAGCTCGTTGACCTCAAACTGTTCTCTGTGCGAGACGTAGCTGAGAATCTTTCCGTTAAGATTCAGGCTACAAGGCAGACAGAATGTGCTGCTACCTAGCGCTGAGAGAGAAAGTGCAGAGGAGCCCAGGCGTGTTTCGGCAGAGGCAGCAGCCTGGAGCATTTCCCTGCCGGCACCGTGCTCTCTGGGCGAGAAGTAGACACCGGTTCCACTCCGGCACAATGAAGGCGCAGAGCACGGAGCTGGCATGCGCATCGCACAGGCTGCAAGAGGAAGCGTGGCTGCCTCTCGCTTGTGTGTGGATTCACGTTAGCACTTGAAAACAGAAAGTTCAAGCTGCGGCTACTTGTGCTGCTACCTATTTCTCTTCCAGCTTTCCCTGGAAAGAATTGTGCCCAGCTTGATGCTTGGAGATGCAGAGATGACAGTGGCAGATGCAGCGGAGAATGGAAATACAAAGTGCAGAGGAGAGTTTCTGGTGCTTTTACATGAGGCAAGAGGAAAGTGCAGCCCAGCAGAGGCTTTGACTTCTGGAGCCTTTTTCTTTGGCAGCAGCTGCTGCAAGTGGGCAAGGGAGCTGCGAGAGTGAACAAGGGGACGGTCCGTCTATGTGAGAAGGAAGCTGCCGAGCCGCAGTGTGTTGTGCTCAGTTTCAAGGCTGCCTGGAGGAGGGGGGGACTTGAAGAACGCCTTCTTTCTGGACGCCTCCTTCTGGCTGTGCTCCAGCTGCATGCACTCTGCAGCACTGAAGGTTTAGGAACCTGCTGCTGGCCAGCTTGTGTCCAGGAGTGCAAGGGCTGCGCCTTCCTTTCTGAAGCAGCCAGAGCATTCTCAGCTGCATCTGCTTGTGAAGCAGCTCTTGGCTGGACATTGGAAATTGGCTCCCCTGAGTACATGAGCCCGGTGCCCAGCTGCTTTGTTCTTCGCCTTCTGTGCTCTGGACAGAAGTGAAGCCCAGCCATGGCTTGGAGCTTTGCCGCTCTTCAGCGTCAACACTGCATGCAGCCACAGTGTGCTGTGCAGGGATTTTCCTTCAGCTCGACGGACAAGCATTTTCTTGCTGTTTCACCGAGTGCAAACTGTCCGTGTAGCTCTCGCTCAGCGAAATGCGTTTGGAGAGAAGCACTTGCTGGATTAGCCTTTCGCTGGCCAAGACTTTCAACACAGCACCACAATCCGGGCAAGGAGCAGCAGAAAGGAAGACCATCTTTTGGTCCTGGCACGTTCTTCTGGGCGACACGCCTATCCGCCTCTTCGCTCCCTGCAAGGCTGTAAGCTTGGCGGTGGCACTTGCAAGTGAGAAGGCAGGTGCAGAGAGCACCGCGATCTGCCGGCGCTGTGCAGGCTGGAAAGGAAAGAGGGCTACCACTAGGATGTGCTGCAAATACAGGTTTCCACGCGTCGAGGGTAAGCTCCGCGTAAGGTAAGCTCGTTGACCTCAAACTGTTCTCTGTGCGAGACGTAGCTGAGAATCTTTCCGTTAAGATTCAGGCTACAAGGCAGACAGAATGTGCTGCTACCTAGCGCTGAGAGAGAAAGTGCAGAGGAGCCCAGGCGTGTTTCGGCAGAGGCAGCAGCCTGGAGCATTTCTCTGCCGGCACCGTGCTCTCTGGGCGAGAAGTAGACACCGGTTCCACTCCGGCACAATGAAGGCGCAGAGCACGGAGCTGGCATGCGCATCGCACAGGCTGCAAGAGGAAGCGTGGCTGCCTCTCGCTTGTGTGTGGATTCACGTTAGCACTTGAAAACAGAAAGTTCAAGCTGCGGCTACTTGTGCTGCTACCTATTTCTCTTCCAGCTTTCCCTGGAAAGAGTTGTGCCCAGCTTGATGCTTGGAGATGCAGAGATGACAGTGGCAGATGCAGCGGAGAATGGAAATACAGAGTGCAGAGGAGAGTTTCTGGTGCTTTTACATGAGGCAAGAGGAAAGTGCAGCCCAGCAGAGGCTTTGACTTCTGGAGCCTTTTTCTTTGGCAGCAGCTGCTGCAAGTGGGCAAGGGAGCTGCGAGAGTGAACAAGGGGACGGTCCGTCTATGTGAGAAGGAAGCTGCCGAGCCGCAGTGTGTTGTGCTCAGTTTCAAGGCTGCCTGGAGGAGGGGGGACTTGAAGAACGCCTTCTTTCTGGACGCGTCCTTCTGGCTGTGCTCCAGCTGCATGCACTCTGCAGCACTGAAGGTTTAGGAACGTGCTTCTGGCCAGCTTGTGTCCAGGAGTTCAAGGGCTGCGCTTTACTTTCTGAAGCAGCCAGAGCATTCTCAGCTGCATCTGCTTGTGGAGCAGCTCTTGGCTGGACATTGGAAATTGGCTCCCCTGAGTACATGAGCCCGGTGCCCAGCTGCTTGGTTCTTCGCCTTCTGTGCTCTGGACAGAAGTGAAGCCCAGCCATGGCTTGGAGCTTTGCCGCTCTTCAGCGTCAACACTGCATGCAGCCACAGTGTGCTGTGCAGGGATTTTCCTTCAGCTCGACGGACAAGCATTTTCTTGCTGTTTCACCGAGTGCAAACTGTCCGTGTAGCTCTCGCTCAGCGAAATGCGTTTGGAGAGAAGCACTTGCTGGATTAGCCTTTCGCTGGCCAAGACTTTCAACACAGCACCACAATCCGGGCGACGACGAGCGGAAAGGACGAACATCTTTTGGTCCTGGCACGTTCTTCTGGGCGAGACGTCTATCCGCCTCTTCGCTCCCTGCAAGGCTGTAAGCTTGGCGGTGGCACTTGCAAGTGAGAAGGCAGGTGCAGAGAGCACCGCGATCTGCCGGCGCTGTGCAGGCTGGAAAGGAAAGAGGGCTACCACTAGGATGTGCTGCAAATACAGGTTTCCACGCGTCGAGGGTAAGCTCCGCGTAAGGTAAGCTCGTTGACCTAAAACTGTTCTCTGTGCGAGACGTAGCTGAGAATCTTTCCGTTAAGATTCAGGCTACAAGGCAGACAGAATGTGCTGCTACCTAGCGCTGAGAGAGAAAGTGCAGAGGAGCCCAGGCGTGTTTGGGCAGAGGCAGCAGCCTGGAGCATTTCTCTGCCGGCACCGTGCTCTCTGGGCGAGAAGTAGACACCGGTTCCACTCCGGCACAATGAAGGCGCAGAGCACGGAGCTGGCATGCGCATCGCACAGGCTGCAAGAGGAAGCGTGGCTGCCTCTCGCTTGTGTGTGGATTCACGTTAGCACTTGAAAACAGAAAGTTCAAGCTGCGGCTACTTGTGCTGCTACCTATTTCTCTTCCAGCTTTCCCTGGAAAGAGTTGTGCCCAGCTTGATGCTTGGAGATGCAGAGATGACAGTGGCAGATGCAGCGGAGAATGGAAATACAAAGTGTAGCGGAGAGTTTCTGGTGCTTTTACATGAGGCAAGAGGAAAGTGCAGCCCAGCAAAGGCTTTGACTTCTGGAGCCTTTTTCTTTGGCAGCAGCTGCTGCAAGTGGGCAAGGGAGCTGCGAGAGTGAAGAAGGGGACGGTCCGTCTATGTGAGAAGGAAGCTGCCGGGGCGCAGTGTGTTGTGCTCAGTTTCAAGGCTGCCTGGAGGAGGGGGGGACTTGAAGAACGCCTTCTTTCTGGACGCCTCCTTCTGGCTGTGCTCCAGCTGCATGCACTCTGCAGCACTGAAGGTTTAGGAACCTGCTGCTGGCCAGCT
Organism: Corvus hawaiiensis; assembly: GCF_020740725.1. Taxonomy (NCBI): domain Eukaryota; kingdom Metazoa; phylum Chordata; class Aves; order Passeriformes; family Corvidae; genus Corvus; species Corvus hawaiiensis. Next base: position 8,225,320 of record NC_063226.1, on the reverse strand, counting down.
TGTGTCCAGGAGTGCAAGGGCTGCGCCTTCCTTTCTGAAGCAGCCAGAGCATTCTCAGCTGCATCTGCTTGTGAAGCAGCTCTTGGCTGGACATTGGAAATTGGCTCCCCTGCGTACATGAGCCCGGTGCCCAGCTGCTTGGTTCTTCGCCTTCTGTGCTCTGGACAGAAGTGAAGCCCAGCCATAGCTTGGAGCTTTGCCGCTCTTCAGCGTCAACACTGCATGCAGCCACAGTGTGCTGTGCAGGGATTTTCCTTCAGCTCGACGGACAAGCATTTTCTTGCTGTTTCACCGAGTGCAAACTGTCCGTGTAGCTCTCGCTCAGCGAAATGCGTTTGGAGAGAAGCACTTGCTGGATTAGCCTTTCGCTGGCCAAGACTTTCAACACAGCACCACAATCCGGGCGACGACGAGCGGAAAGGACGAACATCTTTTGGTCCTGGCACGTTCTTCTGGGCGAGACGTCTATCCGCCTCTTCGCTCCCTGCAAGGCTGTAAGCTTGGCGGTGGCCCTTGGAAGTGAGAAGGCAGGTGCAGAGAGCACCGCGTCTGCCGGAGCTGTGCAGGCTGGAAAGGAAAGAGGGCTACCACTAGGATGTGCTGCAAATACAGGTTTCCACGCGTCGAGGGTAAGCTCCGCGTAAGGTAAGCTCGTTGACCTAAAACTGTTCTCTGTGCGAGACGTAGCTGAGAATCTTTCCGTTAAGATTCAGGCTACAAGGCAGACAGAATGTGCTGCTACCTAGCGCTGAGAGAGAAAGTGCAGAGGAGCCCAGGCGTGTTTGGGCAGAGGCAGCAGCCTGGAGCATTTCCCTGCCGGCACCGTGCTCTCTGGGCGAGAAGTAGACACCGGTTCCACTCCGGCACAATGAAGGCGCAGAGCACGGAGCTGGCATGCGCATCGCACAGGCTGCAAGAGGAAGCGTGGCTGCCTCTCGCTTGTGTGTGGATTCACGTTAGTACTTGAAAACAGAAAGTTCAAGCTGCGGCTACTTGTGCTGCTACCTATTTCTCTTCCAGCTTTCCCTGGAAAGAATTGTGCCCAGCTTGATGCTTGGAGATGCAGAGATGACAGTGGCAGATGCAGCGGAGAATGGAAATACAAAGTGCAGCGGAGAGTTTCTGGTGCTTTTACATGAGGCAAGAGGAAAGTGCAGCCCAGCAGAGGCTTTGACTTCTGGAGCCTTTTTCTTTGGCAGCAGCTGCTGCAAGTGAGCAAGGGAGCTGCGAGAGTGAACAAGGGGACGGTCCGTCTATGTGAGAAGGAAGCTGCCGAGCCGCAGTGTGTTGTGCTCAGTTTCAAGGCTGCCTGGAGGAGGGGGGGACTTGAAGAACGCCTTCTTTCTGGACGCCTCCTTCTGGCTGTGCTCCAGCTGCATGCACTCTGCAGCACTGAAGGTTTAGGAACGTGCTTCTGGCCAGCTTGTGTCCAGGAGTGCAAGGGCTGCGCCTTCCTTTCTGAAGCAGCCAGAGCATTCTCAGCTGCATCTGCTTGTGGAGCAGCTCTTGGCTGGACATTGGAAATTGGCTCCCCTGCGTACATGAGCCCGGTGCCCAGCTGCTTGGTTCTTCGCCTTCTGTGCTCTGGACAGAAGTGAAGCCCAGCCATGGCTTGGAGCTTTGCCGCTCTTCAGCGTCAACACTGCATGCAGCCACAGTGTGCTGTGCAGGGATTTTCCTTCAGCTCGACGGACAAGCATTTTCTTGCTGTTTCACCGAGTCCAAACTGTCCGTGTAGCTCTCGCTCAGCGAAATGCGTTTGGAGACAAGCACTTGCTGGATTAGCCTTTCGCTGGCCAAGACTTTCAACACAGCACCACAATCCGGGCGACGACGAGCGGAAAGGACGAACATCTTTTGGTCCTGGCACGTTCTTCTGGGCGAGACGTCTATCCGCCTCTTCGCTCCCTGCAAGGCTGTAAGCTTGGCGGTGGCCCTTGGAAGTGAGAAGGCAGGTGCAGAGAGCACCGCGTCTGCCGGAGCTGTGCAGGCTGGAAAGGAAAGAGGGCTACCACTAGGATGTGCTGCAAATACAGGTTTCCACGCGTCGAGGGTAAGCTCCGCGTAAGGTAAGCTCGTTGACCTCAAACTGTTCTCTGTGCGAGACGTAGCTGAGAATCTTTCCGTTAAGATTCAGGCTACAAGGCAGACAGAATGTGCTGCTACCTAGCGCTGAGAGAGAAAGTGCAGAGGAGCCCAGGCGTGTTTCGGCAGAGGCAGCAGCCTGGAGCATTTCCCTGCCGGCACCGTGCTCTCTGGGCGAGAAGTAGACACCGGTTCCACTCCGGCACAATGAAGGCGCAGAGCACGGAGCTGGCATGCGCATCGCACAGGCTGCAAGAGGAAGCGTGGCTGCCTCTCGCTTGTGTGTGGATTCACGTTAGTACTTGAAAACAGAAAGTTCAAGCTGCGGCTACTTGTGCTGCTACCTATTTCTCTTCCAGCTTTCCCTGGAAAGAATTGTGCCCAGCTTGATGCTTGGAGATGCAGAGATGACAGTGGCAGATGCAGCGGAGAATGGAAATACAAAGTGCAGCGGAGAGTTTCTGGTGCTTTTACATGAGGCAAGAGGAAAGTGCAGCCCAGCAGAGGCTTTGACTTCTGGAGCCTTTTTCTTTGGCAGCAGCTGCTGCAAGTGAGCAAGGGAGCTGCGAGAGTGAACAAGGGGACGGTCCGTCTATGTGAGAAGGAAGCTGCCGAGCCGCAGTGTGTTGTGCTCAGTTTCAAGGCTGCCTGGAGGAGGGGGGGACTTGAAGAACGCCTTCTTTCTGGACGCCTCCTTCTGGCTGTGCTGCAGCTGCATGCACTCTGCAGCACTGAAGGTTTAGGAACGTGCTTCTGGCCAGCTTGTGTCCAGGAGTGCAAGGGCTGCGCCTTCCTTTCTGAAGCAGCCAGAGCATTCTCAGCTGCATCTGCTTGTGGAGCAGCTCTTGGCTGGACATTGGAAATTGGCTCCCCTGAGTACATGAGCCCGGTGTCCAGCTGCTTCGTTCTTCGCCTTCTGTGCTCTGGACAGAAGTGAAGCCCAGCCATGGCTTGGAGCTTTGCCACTCTTCAGCGTGAACACTGCATGCAGCCACAGTGTGCTGTGCAGGGATTTTCCTTCAGCTCGACGGACAAGCATTTTCTTGCTGTTTCACCGAGTCCAAACTGTCCGTGTAGCTCTCGCTCAGCGAAATGCGTTTGGAGAGAAGCACTTGCTGGATTAGCCTTTCGCTGGCCAAGACTTTCAACACAGCACCACAATCCGGGCGACGACGAGCGGAAAGGACGAACATCTTTTGGTCCTGGCACGTTCTTCTGGGCGAGACGTCTATCCGCCTCTTCGCTCCCTGCAAGGCTGTAAGCTTGGCGGTGGCACTTGCAAGTGAGAAGGCAGGTGCAGAGAGCACCGCGATCTGCCGGCGCTGTGCAGGCTGGAAAGGAAAGAGGGCTACCACTAGGATGTGCTGCAAATACAGGTTTCCACGCGTCGAGGGTAAGCTCCGCGTAAGGTAAGCTCGTTGACCTAAAACTGTTCTCTGTGCGAGACGTAGCTGAGAATCTTTCCGTTAAGATTCAGGCTACAAGGCAGACAGAATGTGCTGCTACCTAGCGCTGAGAGAGAAAGTGCAGAGGAGCCCAGGCGTGTTTGGGCAGAGGCAGCAGCCTGGAGCATTTCTCTGCCGGCACCGTGCTCTCTGGGCGAGAAGTAGACACCGGTTCCACTCCGGCACAATGAAGGCGCAGAGCACGGAGCTGGCATGCGCATCGCCCAGGCTGCAAGAGGAAGCGTGGCTGCCTCTCGCTTGTGTGTGGATTCACGTTAGCACTTGAAAACAGAAAGTTCAAGCTGCGGCTACTTGTGCTGCTACCTATTTCTCTTCCAGCTTTCCCTGGAAAGAGTTGTGCCCAGCTTGATGCTTGGAGATGCAGAGATGACAGTGGCAGATGCAGCGGAGAATGGAAATACAGAGTGCAGAGGAGAGTTTCTGGTGCTTTTACATGAGGCAAGAGGAAAGTGCAGCCCAGCAGAGGCTTTGACTTCTGGAGCCTTTTTCTTTGGCAGCAGCTGCTGCAAGTGGGCAAGGGAGCTGCGAGAGTGAACAAGGGGACGGTCCGTCTATGTGAGAAGGAAGCTGCCGAGCCGCAGTGTGTTGTGCTCAGTTTCAAGGCTGCCTGGAGGAGGGGGGACTTGAAGAACGCCTTCTTTCTGGACGCCTCCTTCTGGCTGTGCTCCAGCTGCATGCACTCTGCAGCACTGAAGGTTTAGGAACCTGCTGCTGGCCAGCTTGTGTCCAGGAGTGCAAGGGCTGCGCCTTCCTTTCTGAAGCAGCCAGAGCATTCTCAGCTGCATCTGCTTGTGGAGCAGCTCTTGGCTGGACATTGGAAATTGGCTCCCCTGAGTACATGAGCCCGGTGTCCAGCTGCTTCGTTCTTCGCCTTCTGTGCTCTGGACAGAAGTGAAGCCCAGCCATGGCTTGGAGCTTTGCCGCTCTTCAGCGTCAACACTGCATGCAGCCACAGTGTGCTGTGCAGGGATTTTCCTTCAGCTCGACGGACAAGCATTTTCTTGCTGTTTCACCGAGTGCAAACTGTCCGTGTAGCTCTCGCTCAGCGAAATGCGTTTGGAGAGAAGCACTTGCTGGATTAGCCTTTCGCTGGCCAAGACTTTCAACACAGCACCACAATCCGGGCAAGGAGCAGCAGAAAGGAAGACCATCTTTTGGTCCTGGCACGTTCTTCTGGGCGACACGCCTATCGGCCTCTTCGCTCCCTGCAAGGCTGTAAGCTTGGCGGTGGCACTTGCAAGTGAGAAGGCAGGTGCAGAGAGCACCGCGATCTGCCGGCGCTGTGCAGGCTGGAAAGGAAAGAGGGCTACCACTAGGATGTGCTGCAAATACAGGTTTCCACGCGTCGAGGGTAAGCTCCGCGTAAGGTAAGCTCGTTGACCTAAAACTGTTCTCTGTGCGAGACGTAGCTGAGAATCTTTCCGTTAAGATTCAGGCTACAAGGCAGACAGAATGTGCTGCTACCTAGCGCTGAGAGAGAAAGTGCAGAGGAGCCCAGGCGTGTTTCGGCAGAGGCAGCAGCCTGGAGCATTTCTCTGCCGGCACCGTGCTCTCTGGGCGAGAAGTAGACACCGGTTCCACTCCGGCACAATGAAGGCGCAGAGCACGGAGCTGGCATGCGCATCGCACAGGCTGCAAGAGGAAGCGTGGCTGCCTCTCGCTTGTGTGTGGATTCACGTTAGCACTTGAAAACAGAAAGTTCAAGCTGCGGCTACGTGTGCTGCTACCTATTTCTCTTCCAGCTTTCCCTGGAAAGAGTTGTGCCCAGCTTGATGCTTGGAGATGCAGAGATGACAGTGGCAGATGCAGCGGAGAATGGAAATACAGAGTGCAGAGGAAAGTTTCTGGTGCTTTTACATGAGGCAAGAGGAAAGTGCAGCCCAGCAGAGGCTTTGACTTCTGGAGCCTTTTTCTTTGGCAGCAGCTGCTGCAAGTGGGCAAGGGAGCTGCGAGAGTGAACAAGGAGACGGTCCGTCTATGTGAGAAGGAAGCTGCCGAGCCGCAGTGTGTTGTGCTCAGTTTCAAGGCTGCCTGGAGGAGGGGGGGACTTGAAGAACGCCTTCTTTCTGGACGCCTCCTTCTGGCTGTGCTCCAGCTGCATGCACTCTGCAGCACTGAAGGTTTAGGAACCTGCTGCTGGCCAGCTTGTGTCCAGGAGTGCAAGGGCTGCGCCTTCCTTTCTGAAGCAGCCAGAGCATTCTCAGCTGCATCTGCTTGTGAAGCAGCTCTTGGCTGGACATTGGAAATTGGCTCCCCTGAGTACATGAGCCCGGTGTCCAGCTGCTTTGTTCTTCGCCTTCTGTGCTCTGGACAGAAGTGAAGCCCAGCCATGGCTTGGAGCTTTGCCGCTCTTCAGCGTGAACACTGCATGCAGCCACAGTGTGCTGTGCAGGGATTTTCCTTCAGCTCGACGGACAAGCATTTTCTTGCTGTTTCACCGAGTGCAAACTGTCCGTGTAGCTCTCGCTCAGCGAAATGCGTTTGGAGAGAAGCACTTGCTGGATTAGCCTTTCGCTGGCCAAGACTTTCAACACAGCACCACAATCCGGGCGACGACGAGCGGAAAGGACGAACATCTTTTGGTCCTGGCACGTTCTTCTGGGCGAGACGTCTATCCGCCTCTTCGCTCCCTGCAAGGCTGTAAGCTTGGCGGTGGCACTTGCAAGTGAGAAGGCAGGTGCAGAGAGCACCGCGATCTGCCGGCGCTGTGCAGGCTGGAAAGGAAAGAGGGCTACCACTAGGATGTGCTGCAAATACAGGTTTCCACGCGTCGAGGGTAAGCTCCGCGTAAGGTAAGCTCGTTGACCTAAAACTGTTCTCTGTGCGAGACGTAGCTGAGAATCTTTCCGTTAAGATTCAGGCTACAAGGCAGACAGAATGTGCTGCTACCTAGCGCTGAGAGAGAAAGTGCAGAGGAGCCCAGGCGTGTTTCGGCAGAGGCAGCAGCCTGGAGCATTTCTCTGCCGGCACCGTGCTCTCTGGGCGAGAAGTAGACACCGGTTCCACTCCGGCACAATGAAGGCGCAGAGCACGGAGCTGGCATGCGCATCGCCCAGGCTGCAAGAGGAAGCGTGGCTGCCTCTCGCTTGTGTGTGGATTCACGTTAGCACTTGAAAACAGAAAGTTCAAGCTGCGGCTACTTGTGCTGCTACCTATTTCTCTTCCAGCTTTCCCTGGAAAGAATTGTGCCCAGCTTGATGCTTGGAGATGCAGAGATGACAGTGGCAGATGCAGCGGAGAATGGAAATACAGAGTGCAGAGGAGATTTTCTGGTGCTTTTACATGAGGCAAGAGGAAAGTGCAGCCCAGCAGAGGCTTTGACTTCTGGAGCCTTTTTCTTTGGCAGCAGCTGCTGCAAGTGGGCAAGGGAGCTGCGAGAGTGAACAAGGGGACGGTCCGTCTATGTGAGAAGGAAGCTGCCGAGCCGCAGTGTGTTGTGCTCAGTTTCAAGGCTGCCTGGAGGAGGGGGGGACTTGAAGAACGCCTTCTTTCTGGACGCCTCCTTCTGGCTGTGCTCCAGCTGCATGCACTCTGCAGCACTGAAGGTTTAGGAACCTGCTGCTGGCCAGCTTGTGTCCAGGAGTGCAAGGGCTGCACCTTCCTTTCTGAAGCAGCCGGAGCATTCTCAGCTGCATCTGCTTGTGAAGCAGCTCTTGGCTGGACATTGGAAATTGGCTCCCCTGAGTACATGAGCCCGGTGTCCAGCTGCTTTGTTCTTCGCCTTCTGTGCTCTGGACAGAAGTGAAGCCCAGCCATGGCTTGGAGCTTTGCCGCTCTTCAGCGTGAACACTGCATGCAGCCACAGTGTGCTGTGCAGGGATTTTCCTTCAGCTCGACGGACAAGCATTTTCTTGCTGTTTCACCGAGTGCAAACTGTCCGTGTAGCTCTCGCTCAGCGAAATGCGTTTGGAGAGAAGCACTTGCTGGATTAGCCTTTCGCTGGCCAAGACTTTCAACACAGCACCACAATCCGGGCAAGGAGCAGCAGAAAGGAAGACCATCTTTTGGTCCTGGCACGTTCTTCTGGGCGACACGCCTATCCGCCTCTTCGCTCCCTGCAAGGCTGTAAGCTTGGCGGTGGCACTTGCAAGTGAGAAGGCAGGTGCAGAGAGCACCGCGATCTGCCGGCGCTGTGCAGGCTGGAAAGGAAAGAGGGCTACCACTAGGATGTGCTGCAAATACAGGTTTCCACGCGTCGAGGGTAAGCTCCGCGTAAGGTAAGCTCGTTGACCTAAAACTGTTCTCTGTGCGAGACGTAGCTGAGAATCTTTCCGTTAAGATTCAGGCTACAAGGCAGACAGAATGTGCTGCTACCTAGCGCTGAGAGAGAAAGTGCAGAGGAGCCCAGGCGTGTTTCGGCAGAGGCAGCAGCCTGGAGCATTTCTCTGCCGGCACCGTGCTCTCTGGGCGAGAAGTAGACACCGGTTCCACTCCGGCACAATGAAGGCGCAGAGCACGGAGCTGGCATGCGCATCGCACAGGCTGCAAGAGGAAGCGTGGCTGCCTCTCGCTTGTGTGTGGATTCACGTTAGCACTTGAAAACAGAAAGTTCAAGCTGCGGCTACTTGTGCTGCTACCTATTTCTCTTCCAGCTTTCCCTGGAAAGAGTTGTGCCCAGCTTGATGCTTGGAGATGCAGAGATGACAGTGGCAGATGCAGCGGAGAATGGAAATACAGAGTGCAGAGGAGAGTTTCTGGTGCTTTTACATGAGGCAAGAGGAAAGTGCAGCCCAGCAGAGGCTTTGACTTCTGGAGCCTTTTTCTTTGGCAGCAGCTGCTGCAAGTGGGCAAGGGAGCTGCGAGAGTGAACAAGGGGACGGTCCGTCTATGTGAGAAGGAAGCTGCCGAGCCGCAGTGTGTTGTGCTCAGTTTCAAGGCTGCCTGGAGGAGGGGGGACTTGAAGAACGCCTTCTTTCTGGACGCGTCCTTCTGGCTATGCTCCAGCTGCATGCACTCTGCAGCACTGAAGGTTTAGGAACCTGCTGCTGGCCAGCTTGTGTCCAGGAGTTCAAGGGCTGCGCCTTCCTTTCTGAAGCAGCCAGAGCATTCTCAGCTGCATCTGCTTGTGGAGCAGCTCTTGGCTGGACATTGGAAATTGGCTCCCCTGAGTACATGAGCCCGGTGCCCAGCTGCTTGGTTCTTCGCCTTCTGTGCTCTGGACAGAAGTGAAGCCCAGCCATGGCTTGGAGCTTTGCCGCTCTTCAGCGTCAACACTGCATGCAGCCACAGTGTGCTGTGCAGGGATTTTCCTTCAGCTCGACGGACAAGCATTTTCTTGCTGTTTCACCGAGTGCAAACTGTCCGTGTAGCTCTCGCTCAGCGAAATGCGTTTGGAGAGAAGCACTTGCTGGATTAGCCTTTCGCTGGCCAAGACTTTCAACATAGCACCACAATCCGGGCGACGACGAGCGGAAAGGACGAACATCTTTTGGTCCTGGCACGTTCTTCTGGGCGAGACGTCTATCCGCCTCTTCGCTCCCTGCAAGGCTGTAAGCTTGGCGGTGGCACTTGCAAGTGAGAAGGCAGGTGCAGAGAGCACCGCGATCTGCCGGCGCTGTGCAGGCTGGAAAGGAAAGAGGGCTACCACTAGGATGTGCTGCAAATACAGGTTTCCACGCGTCGAGGGTAAGCTCCGCGTAAGGTAAGCTCGTTGACCTCAAACTGTTCTCTGTGCGAGACGTAGCTGAGAATCTTTCCGTTAAGATTCAGGCTACAAGGCAGACAGAATGTGCTGCTACCTAGCGCTGAGAGAGAAAGTGCAGAGGAGCCCAGGCGTGTTTCGGCAGAGGCAGCAGCCTGGAGCATTTCTCTGCCGGCACCGTGCTCTCTGGGCGAGAAGTAGACACCGGTTCCACTCCGGCACAATGAAGGCGCAGAGCACGGAGCTGGCATGCGCATCGCCCAGGCTGCAAGAGGAAGCGTGGCTGCCTCTCGCTTGTGTGTGGATTCACGTTAGCACTTGAAAACAGAAAGTTCAAGCTGCGGCTACTTGTGCTGCTACCTATTTCTCTTCCAGCTTTCCCTGGAAAGAGTTGTGCCCAGCTTGATGCTTGGAGATGCAGAGATGACAGTGGCAGATGCAGCGGAGAATGGAAATACAAAGTGCAGCGGAGAGTTTCTGGTGCTTTTACATGAGGCAAGGGGAAAGTGCAGCCCAGCAAAGGCTTTGACTTCTGGAGCCTTTTTCTTTGGCAGCAGCTGCTGCAAGTGAGCAAGGGAGCTGCGAGAGTGAACAAGGGGACGGTCCGTCTATGTGAGAAGGAAGCTGCCGAGCCGCAGTGTGTTGTGCTCAGTTTCAAGGCTGCCTGGAGGAGGGGGGGACTTGAAGAACGCCTTCTTTCTGGACGCCTCCTTCTGGCTGTGCTGCAGCTGCATGCACTCTGCAGCACTGAAGGTTTAGGAACCTGCTGCTGGCCAGCTTGTGTCCAGGAGTGCAAGGGCTGTGCCTTCCTTTCTGAAGCAGCCAGAGCATTCTCAGCTGCATCTGCTTGTGAAGCAGCTCTTGGCTGGACATTGGAAATTGGCTCCCCTGCGTACATGAGCCCGGTGCCCAGCTGCTTGGTTCTTCGCCTTCTGTGCTCTGGACAGAAGTGAAGCCCAGCCATGGCTTGGAGCTTTGCCGCTCTTCAGCGTCAACACTGCATGCAGCCACAGTGTGCTGTGCAGGGATTTTCCTTCAGCTCGACGGACAAGCATTTTCTTGCTGTTTCACCGAGTGCAAACTGTCCGTGTAGCTCTCGCTCAGCGAAATGCGTTTGGAGAGAAGCACTTGCTGGATTAGCCTTTCGCTGGCCAAGACTTTCAACACAGCACCACAATCCGGGCGACGACGAGCGGAAAGGACGAACATCTTTTGGTCCTGGCACGTTCTTCTGGGCGAGACGTCTATCCGCCTCTTCGCTCCCTGCAAGGCTGTAAGCTTGGCGGTGGCACTTGCAAGTGAGAAGGCAGGTGCAGAGAGCACCGCGATCTGCCGGCGCTGTGCAGGCTGGAAAGGAAAGAGGGCTACCACTAGGATGTGCTGCAAATACAGGTTTCCACGCGTCGAGGGTAAGCTCCGCGTAAGGTAAGCTCGTTGACCTCAAACTGTTCTCTGTGCGAGACGTAGCTGAGAATCTTTCCGTTAAGATTCAGGCTACAAGGCAGACAGAATGTGCTGCTACCTAGCGCTGAGAGAGAAAGTGCAGAGGAGCCCAGGCGTGTTTCGGCAGAGGCAGCAGCCTGGAGCATTTCCCTGCCGGCACCGTGCTCTCTGGGCGAGAAGTAGACACCGGTTCCACTCCGGCACAATGAAGGCGCAGAGCACGGAGCTGGCATGCGCATCGCACAGGCTGCAAGAGGAAGCGTGGCTGCCTCTCGCTTGTGTGTGGATTCACGTTAGCACTTGAAAACAGAAAGTTCAAGCTGCGGCTACTTGTGCTGCTACCTATTTCTCTTCCAGCTTTCCCTGGAAAGAATTGTGCCCAGCTTGATGCTTGGAGATGCAGAGATGACAGTGGCAGATGCAGCGGAGAATGGAAATACAAAGTGCAGAGGAGAGTTTCTGGTGCTTTTACATGAGGCAAGAGGAAAGTGCAGCCCAGCAGAGGCTTTGACTTCTGGAGCCTTTTTCTTTGGCAGCAGCTGCTGCAAGTGGGCAAGGGAGCTGCGAGAGTGAACAAGGGGACGGTCCGTCTATGTGAGAAGGAAGCTGCCGAGCCGCAGTGTGTTGTGCTCAGTTTCAAGGCTGCCTGGAGGAGGGGGGGACTTGAAGAACGCCTTCTTTCTGGACGCGTCCTTCTGGCTGTGCTCCAGCTGCATGCACTCTGCAGCACTGAAGGTTTAGGAACGTGCTTCTGGCCAGCTTGTGTCCAGGAGTGCAAGGGCTGCGCCTTCCTTTCTGAAGCAGCCAGAGCATTCTCAGCTGCATCTGCTTGTGGAGCAGCTCTTGGCTGGACATTGGAAATTGGCTCCCCTGAGTACATGAGCCCGGTGTCCAGCTGCTTCGTTCTTCGCCTTCTGTGCTCTGGACAGAAGTGAAGCCCAGCCATGGCTTGGAGCTTTGCCGCTCTTCAGCGTGAACACTGCATGCAGCCACAGTGTGCTGTGCAGGGATTTTCCTTCAGCTCGACGGACAAGCATTTTCTTGCTGTTTCACCGAGTGCAAACTGTCCGTGTAGCTCTCGCTCAGCGAAATGCGTTTGGAGAGAAGCACTTGCTGGATTAGCCTTTCGCTGGCCAAGACTTTCAACACAGCACCACAATCCGGGCGACGACGAGCGGAAAGGACGAACATCTTTTGGTCCTGGCACGTTCTTCTGGGCGAGACGTCTATCGGCCTCTTCGCTCCCTGCAAGGCTGTAAGCTTGGCGGTGGCACTTGCAAGTGAGAAGGCAGGTGCAGAGAGCACCGCGATCTGCCGGCGCTGTGCAGGCTGGAAAGGAAAGAGGGCTACCACTAGGATGTGCTGCAAATACAGGTTTCCACGCGTCGAGGGTAAGCTCCGCGTAAGGTAAGCTCGTTGACCTAAAACTGTTCTCTGTGCGAGACGTAGCTGAGAATCTTTCCGTTAAGATTCAGGCTACAAGGCAGACAGAATGTGCTGCTACCTAGCGCTGAGAGAGAAAGTGCAGAGGAGCCCAGGCGTGTTTCGGCAGAGGCAGCAGCCTGGAGCATTTCTCTGCCGGCACCGTGCTCTCTGGGCGAGAAGTAGACACCGGTTCCACTCCGGCACAATGAAGGCGCAGAGCACGGAGCTGGCATGCGCATCGCACAGGCTGCAAGAGGAAGCGTGGCTGCCTCTCGCTTGTGTGTGGATTCACGTTAGCACTTGAAAACAGAAAGTTCAAGCTGCGGCTACTTGTGCTGCTACCTATTTCTCTTCCAGCTTTCCCTGGAAAGAATTGTGCCCAGCTTGATGCTTGGAGATGCAGAGATGACAGTGGCAGATGCAGCGGAGAATGGAAATACAAAGTGCAGAGGAGAGTTTCTGGTGCTTTTACATGAGGCAAGAGGAAAGTGCAGCCCAGCAGAGGCTTTGACTTCTGGAGCCTTTTTCTTTGGCAGCAGCTGCTGCAAGTGGGCAAGGGAGCTGCGAGAGTGAACAAGGGGACGGTCCGTCTATGTGAGAAGGAAGCTGCCGAGCCGCAGTGTGTTGTGCTCAGTTTCAAGGCTGCCTGGAGGAGGGGGGGACTTGAAGAACGCCTTCTTTCTGGACGCCTCCTTCTGGCTGTGCTCCAGCTGCATGCACTCTGCAGCACTGAAGGTTTAGGAACCTGCTGCTGGCCAGCTTGTGTCCAGGAGTGCAAGGGCTGCGCCTTCCTTTCTGAAGCAGCCAGAGCATTCTCAGCTGCATCTGCTTGTGAAGCAGCTCTTGGCTGGACATTGGAAATTGGCTCCCCTGCGTACATGAGCCCGGTGTCCAGCTGCTTCGTTCTTCGCCTTCTGTGCTCTGGACAGAAGTGAAGCCCAGCCATGGCTTGGAGCTTTGCCGCTCTTCAGCGTCAACACTGCATGCAGCCACAGTGTGCTGTGCAGGGATTTTCCTTCAGCTCGACGGACAAGCATTTTCTTGCTGTTTCACCGAGTGCAAACTGTCCGTGTAGCTCTCGCTCAGCGAAATGCGTTTGGAGAGAAGCACTTGCTGGATTAGCCTTTCGCTGGCCAAGACTTTCAACACAGCACCACAATCCGGGCGACGACGAGCGGAAAGGACGAACATCTTTTGGTCCTGGCACGTTCTTCTGGGCGAGACGTCTATCCGCCTCTTCGCTCCCTGCAAGGCTGTAAGCTTGGCGGTGGCACTTGCAAGTGAGAAGGCAGGTGCAGAGAGCACCGCGATCTGCCGGCGCTGTGCAGGCTGGAAAGGAAAGAGGGCTACCACTAGGATGTGCTGCAAATACAGGTTTCCACGCGTCGAGGGTAAGCTCCGCGTAAGGTAAGCTCGTTGACCTAAAACTGTTCTCTGTGCGAGACGTAGCTGAGAATCTTTCCGTTAAGATTCAGGCTACAAGGCAGACAGAATGTGCTGCTACCTAGCGCTGAGAGAGAAAGTGCAGAGGAGCCCAGGCGTGTTTCGGCAGAGGCAGCAGCCTGGAGCATTTCTCTGCCGGCACCGTGCTCTCTGGGCGAGAAGTAGACACCGGTTCCACTCCGGCACAATGAAGGCGCAGAGCACGGAGCTGGCATGCGCATCGCCCAGGCTGCAAGAGGAAGCGTGGCTGCCTCTCGCTTGTGTGTGGATTCACGTTAGCACTTGAAAACAGAAAGTTCAAGCTGCGGCTACTTGTGCTGCTACCTATTTCTCTTCCAGCTTTCCCTGGAAAGAATTGTGCCCAGCTTGATGCTTGGAGATGCAGAGATGACAGTGGCAGATGCAGCGGAGAATGGAAATACAGAGTGCAGAGGAGATTTTCTGGTGCTTTTACATGAGGCAAGAGGAAAGTGCAGCCCAGCAGAGGCTTTGACTTCTGGAGCCTTTTTCTTTGGCAGCAGCTGCTGCAAGTGGGCAAGGGAGCTGCGAGAGTGAACAAGGGGACGGTCCGTCTATGTGAGAAGGAAGCTGCCGAGCCGCAGTGTGTTGTGCTCAGTTTCAAGGCTGCCTGGAGGAGGGGGGGACTTGAAGAACGCCTTCTTTCTGGACGCCTCCTTCTGGCTGTGCTCCAGCTGCATGCACTCTGCAGCACTGAAGGTTTAGGAACCTGCTGCTGGCCAGCTTGTGTCCAGGAGTGCAAGGGCTGCACCTTCCTTTCTGAAGCAGCCGGAGCATTCTCAGCTGCATCTGCTTGTGAAGCAGCTCTTGGCTGGACATTGGAAATTGGCTCCCCTGAGTACATGAGCCCGGTGTCCAGCTGCTTTGTTCTTCGCCTTCTGTGCTCTGGACAGAAGTGAAGCCCAGCCATGGCTTGGAGCTTTGCCGCTCTTCAGCGTCAACACTGCATGCAGCCACAGTGTGCTGTGCAGGGATTTTCCTTCAGCTCGACGGACAAGCATTTTCTTGCTGTTTCACCGAGTGCAAACTGTCCGTGTAGCTCTCGCTCAGCGAAATGCGTTTGGAGAGAAGCACTTGCTGGATTAGCCTTTCGCTGGCCAAGACTTTCAACACAGCACCACAATCCGGGCAAGGAGCAGCAGAAAGGAAGACCATCTTTTGGTCCTGGCACGTTCTTCTGGGCGACACGCCTATCCGCCTCTTCGCTCCCTGCAAGGCTGTAAGCTTGGCGGTGGCACTTGCAAGTGAGAAGGCAGGTGCAGAGAGCACCGCGATCTGCCGGCGCTGTGCAGGCTGGAAAGGAAAGAGGGCTACCACTAGGATGTGCTGCAAATACAGGTTTCCACGCGTCGAGGGTAAGCTCCGCGTAAGGTAAGCTCGTTGACCTCAAACTGTTCTCTGTGCGAGACGTAGCTGAGAATCTTTCCGTTAAGATTCAGGCTACAAGGCAGACAGAATGTGCTGCTACCTAGCGCTGAGAGAGAAAGTGCAGAGGAGCCCAGGCGTGTTTCGGCAGAGGCAGCAGCCTGGAGCATTTCTCTGCCGGCACCGTGCTCTCTGGGCGAGAAGTAGACACCGGTTCCACTCCGGCACAATGAAGGCGCAGAGCACGGAGCTGGCATGCGCATCGCACAGGCTGCAAGAGGAAGCGTGGCTGCCTCTCGCTTGTGTGTGGATTCACGTTAGCACTTGAAAACAGAAAGTTCAAGCTGCGGCTACTTGTGCTGCTACCTATTTCTCTTCCAGCTTTCCCTGGAAAGAGTTGTGCCCAGCTTGATGCTTGGAGATGCAGAGATGACAGTGGCAGATGCAGCGGAGAATGGAAATACAGAGTGCAGAGGAGAGTTTCTGGTGCTTTTACATGAGGCAAGAGGAAAGTGCAGCCCAGCAGAGGCTTTGACTTCTGGAGCCTTTTTCTTTGGCAGCAGCTGCTGCAAGTGGGCAAGGGAGCTGCGAGAGTGAAGAAGGGGACGGTCCGTCTATGTGAGAAGGAAGCTGCCGAGCCGCAGTGTGTTGTGCTCAGTTTCAAGGCTGCCTGGAGGAGGGGGGACTTGAAGAACGCCTTCTTTCTGGACGCGTCCTTCTGGCTATGCTCCAGCTGCATGCACTCTGCAGCACTGAAGGTTTAGGAACCTGCTGCTGGCCAGCTTGTGTCCAGGAGTTCAAGGGCTGCGCCTTCCTTTCTGAAGCAGCCAGAGCATTCTCAGCTGCATCTGCTTGTGGAGCAGCTCTTGGCTGGACATTGGAAATTGGCTCCCCTGAGTACATGAGCCCGGTGCCCAGCTGCTTGGTTCTTCGCCTTCTGTGCTCTGGACAGAAGTGAAGCCCAGCCATGGCTTGGAGCTTTGCCGCTCTTCAGCGTCAACACTGCATGCAGCCACAGTGTGCTGTGCAGGGATTTTCCTTCAGCTCGACGGACAAGCATTTTCTTGCTGTTTCACCGAGTGCAAACTGTCCGTGTAGCTCTCGCTCAGCGAAATGCGTTTGGAGAGAAGCACTTGCTGGATTAGCCTTTCGCTGGCCAAGACTTTCAACATAGCACCACAATCCGGGCGACGACGAGCGGAAAGGACGAACATCTTTTGGTCCTGGCACGTTCTTCTGGGCGAGACGTCTATCCGCCTCTTCGCTCCCTGCAAGGCTGTAAGCTTGGCGGTGGCACTTGCAAGTGAGAAGGCAGGTGCAGAGAGCACCGCGATCTGCCGGCGCTGTGCAGGCTGGAAAGGAAAGAGGGCTACCACTAGGATGTGCTGCAAATACAGGTTTCCACGCGTCGAGGGTAAGCTCCGCGTAAGGTAAGCTCGTTGACCTCAAACTGTTCTCTGTGCGAGACGTAGCTGAGAATCTTTCCGTTAAGATTCAGGCTACAAGGCAGACAGAATGTGCTGCTACCTAGCGCTGAGAGAGAAAGTGCAGAGGAGCCCAGGCGTGTTTCGGCAGAGGCAGCAGCCTGGAGCATTTCTCTGCCGGCACCGTGCTCTCTGGGCGAGAAGTAGACACCGGTTCCACTCCGGCACAATGAAGGCGCAGAGCACGGAGCTGGCATGCGCATCGCCCAGGCTGCAAGAGGAAGCGTGGCTGCCTCTCGCTTGTGTGTGGATTCACGTTAGCACTTGAAAACAGAAAGTTCAAGCTGCGGCTACTTGTGCTGCTACCTA
The DNA here is from genome assembly GCF_020740725.1 of Corvus hawaiiensis. Lineage (NCBI taxonomy): Eukaryota > Metazoa > Chordata > Aves > Passeriformes > Corvidae > Corvus > Corvus hawaiiensis. Next base: position 8,208,641 of record NC_063226.1, on the reverse strand, counting down.
TTTCTCTTCCAGCTTTCCCTGGAAAGAGTTGTGCCCAGCTTGATGCTTGGAGATGCAGAGATGACAGTGGCAGATGCAGCGGAGAATGGAAATACAAAGTGCAGCGGAGAGTTTCTGGTGCTTTTACATGAGGCAAGGGGAAAGTGCAGCCCAGCAAAGGCTTTGACTTCTGGAGCCTTTTTCTTTGGCAGCAGCTGCTGCAAGTGAGCAAGGGAGCTGCGAGAGTGAACAAGGGGACGGTCCGTCTATGTGAGAAGGAAGCTGCCGAGCCGCAGTGTGTTGTGCTCAGTTTCAAGGCTGCCTGGAGGAGGGGGGGACTTGAAGAACGCCTTCTTTCTGGACGCCTCCTTCTGGCTGTGCTGCAGCTGCATGCACTCTGCAGCACTGAAGGTTTAGGAACCTGCTGCTGGCCAGCTTGTGTCCAGGAGTGCAAGGGCTGTGCCTTCCTTTCTGAAGCAGCCAGAGCATTCTCAGCTGCATCTGCTTGTGAAGCAGCTCTTGGCTGGACATTGGAAATTGGCTCCCCTGCGTACATGAGCCCGGTGCCCAGCTGCTTGGTTCTTCGCCTTCTGTGCTCTGGACAGAAGTGAAGCCCAGCCATGGCTTGGAGCTTTGCCGCTCTTCAGCGTCAACACTGCATGCAGCCACAGTGTGCTGTGCAGGGATTTTCCTTCAGCTCGACGGACAAGCATTTTCTTGCTGTTTCACCGAGTGCAAACTGTCCGTGTAGCTCTCGCTCAGCGAAATGCGTTTGGAGAGAAGCACTTGCTGGATTAGCCTTTCGCTGGCCAAGACTTTCAACACAGCACCACAATCCGGGCGACGACGAGCGGAAAGGACGAACATCTTTTGGTCCTGGCACGTTCTTCTGGGCGAGACGTCTATCCGCCTCTTCGCTCCCTGCAAGGCTGTAAGCTTGGCGGTGGCACTTGCAAGTGAGAAGGCAGGTGCAGAGAGCACCGCGATCTGCCGGCGCTGTGCAGGCTGGAAAGGAAAGAGGGCTACCACTAGGATGTGCTGCAAATACAGGTTTCCACGCGTCGAGGGTAAGCTCCGCGTAAGGTAAGCTCGTTGACCTAAAACTGTTCTCTGTGCGAGACGTAGCTGAGAATCTTTCCGTTAAGATTCAGGCTACAAGGCAGACAGAATGTGCTGCTACCTAGCGCTGAGAGAGAAAGTGCAGAGGAGCCCAGGCGTGTTTCGGCAGAGGCAGCAGCCTGGAGCATTTCCCTGCCGGCACCGTGCTCTCTGGGCGAGAAGTAGACACCGGTTCCACTCCGGCACAATGAAGGCGCAGAGCACGGAGCTGGCATGCGCATCGCACAGGCTGCAAGAGGAAGCGTGGCTGCCTCTCGCTTGTGTGTGGATTCACGTTAGCACTTGAAAACAGAAAGTTCAAGCTGCGGCTACTTGTGCTGCTACCTATTTCTCTTCCAGCTTTCCCTGGAAAGAATTGTGCCCAGCTTGATGCTTGGAGATGCAGAGATGACAGTGGCAGATGCAGCGGAGAATGGAAATACAAAGTGCAGAGGAGAGTTTCTGGTGCTTTTACATGAGGCAAGAGGAAAGTGCAGCCCAGCAGAGGCTTTGACTTCTGGAGCCTTTTTCTTTGGCAGCAGCTGCTGCAAGTGGGCAAGGGAGCTGCGAGAGTGAACAAGGGGACGGTCCGTCTATGTGAGAAGGAAGCTGCCGAGCCGCAGTGTGTTGTGCTCAGTTTCAAGGCTGCCTGGAGGAGGGGGGGACTTGAAGAACGCCTTCTTTCTGGACGCGTCCTTCTGGCTGTGCTCCAGCTGCATGCACTCTGCAGCACTGAAGGTTTAGGAACGTGCTTCTGGCCAGCTTGTGTCCAGGAGTGCAAGGGCTGCGCCTTCCTTTCTGAAGCAGCCAGAGCATTCTCAGCTGCATCTGCTTGTGGAGCAGCTCTTGGCTGGACATTGGAAATTGGCTCCCCTGAGTACATGAGCCCGGTGTCCAGCTGCTTCGTTCTTCGCCTTCTGTGCTCTGGACAGAAGTGAAGCCCAGCCATGGCTTGGAGCTTTGCCGCTCTTCAGCGTGAACACTGCATGCAGCCACAGTGTGCTGTGCAGGGATTTTCCTTCAGCTCGACGGACAAGCATTTTCTTGCTGTTTCACCGAGTGCAAACTGTCCGTGTAGCTCTCGCTCAGCGAAATGCGTTTGGAGAGAAGCACTTGCTGGATTAGCCTTTCGCTGGCCAAGACTTTCAACACAGCACCACAATCCGGGCGACGACGAGCGGAAAGGACGAACATCTTTTGGTCCTGGCACGTTCTTCTGGGCGAGACGTCTATCGGCCTCTTCGCTCCCTGCAAGGCTGTAAGCTTGGCGGTGGCACTTGCAAGTGAGAAGGCAGGTGCAGAGAGCACCGCGATCTGCCGGCGCTGTGCAGGCTGGAAAGGAAAGAGGGCTACCACTAGGATGTGCTGCAAATACAGGTTTCCACGCGTCGAGGGTAAGCTCCGCGTAACGTAAGCTCGTTGACCTAAAACTGTTCTCTGTGCGAGACGTAGCTGAGAATCTTTCCGTTAAGATTCAGGCTACAAGGCAGACAGAATGTGCTGCTACCTAGCGCTGAGAGAGAAAGTGCAGAGGAGCCCAGGCGTGTTTCGGCAGAGGCAGCAGCCTGGAGCATTTCTCTGCCGGCACCGTGCTCTCTGGGCGAGAAGTAGACACCGGTTCCACTCCGGCACAATGAAGGCGCAGAGCACGGAGCTGGCATGCGCATCGCACAGGCTGCAAGAGGAAGCGTGGCTGCCTCTCGCTTGTGTGTGGATTCACGTTAGCACTTGAAAACAGAAAGTTCAAGCTGCGGCTACTTGTGCTGCTACCTATTTCTCTTCCAGCTTTCCCTGGAAAGAATTGTGCCCAGCTTGATGCTTGGAGATGCAGAGATGACAGTGGCAGATGCAGCGGAGAATGGAAATACAGAGTGCAGAGGAGAGTTTCTGGTGCTTTTACATGAGGCAAGAGGAAAGTGCAGCCCAGCAGAGGCTTTGACTTCTGGAGCCTTTTTCTTTGGCAGCAGCTGCTGCAAGTGGGCAAGGGAGCTGCGAGAGTGAACAAGGGGACGGTCCGTCTATGTGAGAAGGAAGCTGCCGAGCCGCAGTGTGTTGTGCTCAGTTTCAAGGCTGCCTGGAGGAGGGGGGGACTTGAAGAACGCCTTCTTTCTGGACGCCTCCTTCTGGCTGTGCTCCAGCTGCATGCACTCTGCAGCACTGAAGGTTTAGGAACCTGCTGCTGGCCAGCTTGTGTCCAGGAGTGCAAGGGCTGCGCCTTCCTTTCTGAAGCAGCCAGAGCATTCTCAGCTGCATCTGCTTGTGAAGCAGCTCTTGGCTGGACATTGGAAATTGGCTCCCCTGCGTACATGAGCCCGGTGTCCAGCTGCTTCGTTCTTCGCCTTCTGTGCTCTGGACAGAAGTGAAGCCCAGCCATGGCTTGGAGCTTTGCCGCTCTTCAGCGTCAACACTGCATGCAGCCACAGTGTGCTGTGCAGGGATTTTCCTTCAGCTCGACGGACAAGCATTTTCTTGCTGTTTCACCGAGTGCAAACTGTCCGTGTAGCTCTCGCTCAGCGAAATGCGTTTGGAGAGAAGCACTTGCTGGATTAGCCTTTCGCTGGCCAAGACTTTCAACACAGCACCACAATCCGGGCGACGACGAGCGGAAAGGACGAACATCTTTTGGTCCTGGCACGTTCTTCTGGGCGAGACGTCTATCCGCCTCTTCGCTCCCTGCAAGGCTGTAAGCTTGGCGGTGGCACTTGCAAGTGAGAAGGCAGGTGCAGAGAGCACCGCGATCTGCCGGCGCTGTGCAGGCTGGAAAGGAAAGAGGGCTACCACTAGGATGTGCTGCAAATACAGGTTTCCACGCGTCGAGGGTAAGCTCCGCGTAAGGTAAGCTCGTTGACCTAAAACTGTTCTCTGTGCGAGACGTAGCTGAGAATCTTTCCGTTAAGATTCAGGCTACAAGGCAGACAGAATGTGCTGCTACCTAGCGCTGAGAGAGAAAGTGCAGAGGAGCCCAGGCGTGTTTGGGCAGAGGCAGCAGCCTGGAGCATTTCTCTGCCGGCACCGTGCTCTCTGGGCGAGAAGTAGACACCGGTTCCACTCCGGCACAATGAAGGCGCAGAGCACGGAGCTGACATGCGCATCGCCCAGGCTGCAAGAGGAAGTGTGGCTGCCTCTCGCTTGTGTGTGGATTCACGTTAGCACTTGAAAACAGAAAGTTCAAGCTGCGGCTACTTGTGCTGCTACCTATTTCTCTTCCAGCTTTCCCTGGAAAGAATTGTGCCCAGCTTGATGCTTGGAGATGCAGAGATGACAGTGGCAGATGCAGCGGAGAATGGAAATACAAAGTGCAGCGGAGAGTTTCTGGTGCTTTTACATGAGGCAAGAGGAAAGTGCAGCCCAGCAGAGGCTTTGACTTCTGGAGCCTTTTTCTTTGGCAGCAGCTGCTGCAAGTGGGCAAGGGAGCTGCGAGAGTGAAGAAGGGGACGGTCCGTCTATGTGAGAAGGAAGCTGCCGAGCCGCAGTGTGTTGTGCTCAGTTTCAAGGCTGCCTGGAGGAGGGGGGGACTTGAAGAACGCCTTCTTTCTGGACGCCTCCTTCTGGCTGTGCTCCAGCTGCATGCACTCTGCAGCACTGAAGGTTTAGGAACGTGCTTCTGGCCAGCTTGTGTCCAGGAGTGCAAGGGCTGCGCCTTCCTTTCTGAAGCAGCCAGAGCATTCTCAGCTGCATCTGCTTGTGAAGCAGCTCTTGGCTGGACATTGGAAATTGGCTCCCCTGAGTACATGAGCCCGGTGTCCAGCTGCTTCGTTCTTCGCCTTCTGTGCTCTGGACAGAAGTGAAGCCCAGCCATGGCTTGGAGCTTTGCCGCTCTTCAGCGTGAACACTGCATGCAGCCACAGTGTGCTGTGCAGGGATTTTCCTTCAGCTCGACGGACAAGCATTTTCTTGCTGTTTCACCGAGTCCAAACTGTCCGTGTAGCTCTCGCTCAGCGAAATGCGTTTGGAGAGAAGCACTTGCTGGATTAGCCTTTCGCTGGCCAAGACTTTCAACACAGCACCACAATCCGGGCAAGGAGCAGCAGAAAGGAAGACCATCTTTTGGTCCTGGCACGTTCTTCTGGGCGACACGCCTATCGGCCTCTTCGCTCCCTGCAAGGCTGTAAGCTTGGCGGTGGCACTTGCAAGTGAGAAGGCAGGTGCAGAGAGCACCGCGATCTGCCGGCGCTGTGCAGGCTGGAAAGGAAAGAGGGCTACCACTAGGATGTGCTGCAAATACAGGTTTCCACGCGTCGAGGGTAAGCTCCGCGTAACGTAAGCTCGTTGACCTAAAACTGTTCTCTGTGCGAGACGTAGCTGAGAATCTTTCCGTTAAGATTCAGGCTACAAGGCAGACAGAATGTGCTGCTACCTAGCGCTGAGAGAGAAAGTGCAGAGGAGCCCAGGCGTGTTTCGGCAGAGGCAGCAGCCTGGAGCATTTCTCTGCCGGCACCGTGCTCTCTGGGCGAGAAGTAGACACCGGTTCCACTCCGGCACAATGAAGGCGCAGAGCACGGAGCTGGCATGCGCATCGCACAGGCTGCAAGAGGAAGCGTGGCTGCCTCTCGCTTGTGTGTGGATTCACGTTAGCACTTGAAAACAGAAAGTTCAAGCTGCGGCTACGTGTGCTGCTACCTATTTCTCTTCCAGCTTTCCCTGGAAAGAGTTGTGCCCAGCTTGATGCTTGGAGATGCAGAGATGACAGTGGCAGATGCAGCGGAGAATGGAAATACAGAGTGCAGCGGAGAGTTTCTGGTGCTTTTACATGAGGCAAGAGGAAAGTGCAGCCCAGCAGAGGCTTTGACTTCTGGAGCCTTTTTCTTTGGCAGCAGCTGCTGCAAGTGGGCAAGGGAGCTGCGAGAGTGAAGAAGGGGACGGTCCGTCTATGTGAGAAGGAAGCTGCCGAGCCGCAGTGTGTTGTGCTCAGTTTCAAGGCTGCCTGGAGGAGGGGGGGACTTGAAGAACGCCTTCTTTCTGGACGCCTCCTTCTGGCTGTGCTGCAGCTGCATGCACTCTGCAGCACTGAAGGTTTAGGAACGTGCTTCTGGCCAGCTTGTGTCCAGGAGTGCAAGGGCTGCGCCTTCCTTTCTGAAGCAGCCAGAGCATTCTCAGCTGCATCTGCTTGTGAAGCAGCTCTTGGCTGGACATTGGAAATTGGCTCCCCTGAGTACATGAGCCCGGTGTCCAGCTGCTTCGTTCTTCGCCTTCTGTGCTCTGGACAGAAGTGAAGCCCAGCCATGGCTTGGAGCTTTGCCGCTCTTCAGCGTGAACACTGCATGCAGCCACAGTGTGCTGTGCAGGGATTTTCCTTCAGCTCGACGGACAAGCATTTTCTTGCTGTTTCACCGAGTGCAAACTGTCCGTGTAGCTCTCGCTCAGCGAAATGCGTTTGGAGAGAAGCACTTGCTGGATTAGCCTTTCGCTGGCCAAGACTTTCAACACAGCACCACAATCCGGGCAAGGAGCAGCAGAAAGGAAGACCATCTTTTGGTCCTGGCACGTTCTTCTGGGCGACACGCCTATCGGCCTCTTCGCTCCCTGCAAGGCTGTAAGCTTGGCGGTGGCACTTGCAAGTGAGAAGGCAGGTGCAGAGAGCACCGCGATCTGCCGGCGCTGTGCAGGCTGGAAAGGAAAGAGGGCTACCACTAGGATGTGCTGCAAATACAGGTTTCCACGCGTCGAGGGTAAGCTCCGCGTAAGGTAAGCTCGTTGACCTAAAACTGTTCTCTGTGCGAGACGTAGCTGAGAATCTTTCCGTTAAGATTCAGGCTACAAGGCAGACAGAATGTGCTGCTACCTAGCGCTGAGAGAGAAAGTGCAGAGGAGCCCAGGCGTGTTTCGGCAGAGGCAGCAGCCTGGAGCATTTCTCTGCCGGCACCGTGCTCTCTGGGCGAGAAGTAGACACCGGTTCCACTCCGGCACAATGAAGGCGCAGAGCACGGAGCTGGCATGCGCATCGCACAGGCTGCAAGAGGAAGCGTGGCTGCCTCTCGCTTGTGTGTGGATTCACGTTAGCACTTGAAAACAGAAAGTTCAAGCTGCGGCTACTTGTGCTGCTACCTATTTCTCTTCCAGCTTTCCCTGGAAAGAGTTGTGCCCAGCTTGATGCTTGGAGATGCAGAGATGACAGTGGCAGATGCAGCGGAGAATGGAAATACAGAGTGCAGAGGAGAGTTTCTGGTGCTTTTACATGAGGCAAGAGGAAAGTGCAGCCCAGCAGAGGCTTTGACTTCTGGAGCCTTTTTCTTTGGCAGCAGCTGCTGCAAGTGGGCAAGGGAGCTGCGAGAGTGAACAAGGGGACGGTCCGTCTATGTGAGAAGGAAGCTGCCGAGCCGCAGTGTGTTGTGCTCAGTTTCAAGGCTGCCTGGAGGAGGGGGGACTTGAAGAACGCCTTCTTTCTGGACGCGTCCTTCTGGCTGTGCTGCAGCTGCATGCACTCTGCAGCACTGAAGGTTTAGGAACCTGCTTCTGGCCAGCTTGTGTCCAGGAGTTCAAGGGCTGCGCTTTACTTTCTGAAGCAGCCAGAGCATTCTCAGCTGCATCTGCTTGTGGAGCAGCTCTTGGCTGGACATTGGAAATTGGCTCCCCTGCGTACATGAGCCCGGTGCCCAGCTGCTTGGTTCTTCGCCTTCTGTGCTCTGGACAGAAGTGAAGCCCAGCCATGGCTTGGAGCTTTGCCGCTCTTCAGCGTGAACACTGCATGCAGCCACAGTGTGCTGTGCAGGGATTTTCCTTCAGCTCGACGGACAAGCATTTTCTTGCTGTTTCACCGAGTGCAAACTGTCCGTGTAGCTCTCGCTCAGCGAAATGCGTTTGGAGAGAAGCACTTGCTGGATTAGCCTTTCGCTGGCCAAGACTTTCAACACAGCACCACAATCCGGGCGACGACGAGCGGAAAGGACGAACATCTTTTGGTCCTGGCACGTTCTTCTGGGCGAGACGTCTATCCGCCTCTTCGCTCCCTGCAAGGCTGTAAGCTTGGCGGTGGCACTTGCAAGTGAGAAGGCAGGTGCAGAGAGCACCGCGATCTGCCGGCGCTGTGCAGGCTGGAAAGGAAAGAGGGCTACCACTAGGATGTGCTGCAAATACAGGTTTCCACGCGTCGAGGGTAAGCTCCGCGTAAGGTAAGCTCGTTGACCTAAAACTGTTCTCTGTGCGAGACGTAGCTGAGAATCTTTCCGTTAAGATTCAGGCTACAAGGCAGACAGAATGTGCTGCTACCTAGCGCTGAGAGAGAAAGTGCAGAGGAGCCCAGGCGTGTTTCGGCAGAGGCAGCAGCCTGGAGCATTTCCCTGCCGGCACCGTGCTCTCTGGGCGAGAAGTAGACACCGGTTCCACTCCGGCACAATGAAGGCGCAGAGCACGGAGCTGGCATGCGCATCGCACAGGCTGCAAGAGGAAGCGTGGCTGCCTCTCGCTTGTGTGTGGATTCACGTTAGCACTTGAAAACAGAAAGTTCAAGCTGCGGCTACGTGTGCTGCTACCTATTTCTCTTCCAGCTTTCCCTGGAAAGAGTTGTGCCCAGCTTGATGCTTGGAGATGCAGAGATGACAGTGGCAGATGCAGCGGAGAATGGAAATACAGAGTGCAGAGGAGAGTTTCTGGTGCTTTTACATGAGGCAAGAGGAAAGTGCAGCCCAGCAGAGGCTTTGACTTCTGGAGCCTTTTTCTTTGGCAGCAGCTGCTGCAAGTGGGCAAGGGAGCTGCGAGAGTGAAGAAGGGGACGGTCCGTCTATGTGAGAAGGAAGCTGCCGAGCCGCAGTGTGTTGTGCTCAGTTTCAAGGCTGCCTGGAGGAGGGGGGGACTTGAAGAACGCCTTCTTTCTGGACGCCTCCTTCTGGCTGTGCTGCAGCTGCATGCACTCTGCAGCACTGAAGGTTTAGGAACCTGCTGCTGGCCAGCTTGTGTCCAGGAGTGCAAGGGCTGCGCCTTCCTTTCTGAAGCAGCCAGAGCATTCTCAGCTGCATCTGCTTGTGAAGCAGCTCTTGGCTGGACATTGGAAATTGGCTCCCCTGAGTACATGAGCCCGGTGTCCAGCTGCTTCGTTCTTCGCCTTCTGTGCTCTGGACAGAAGTGAAGCCCAGCCATGGCTTGGAGCTTTGCCGCTCTTCAGCGTGAACACTGCATGCAGCCACAGTGTGCTGTGCAGGGATTTTCCTTCAGCTCGACGGACAAGCATTTTCTTGCTGTTTCACCGAGTGCAAACTGTCCGTGTAGCTCTCGCTCAGCGAAATGCGTTTGGAGAGAAGCACTTGCTGGATTAGCCTTTCGCTGGCCAAGACTTTCAACACAGCACCACAATCCGGGCGACGACGAGCGGAAAGGACGAACATCTTTTGGTCCTGGCACGTTCTTCTGGGCGAGACGTCTATCCGCCTCTTCGCTCCCTGCAAGGCTGTAAGCTTGGCGGTGGCACTTGCAAGTGAGAAGGCAGGTGCAGAGAGCACCGCGATCTGCCGGCGCTGTGCAGGCTGGAAAGGAAAGAGGGCTACCACTAGGATGTGCTGCAAATACAGGTTTCCACGCGTCGAGGGTAAGCTCCGCGTAAGGTAAGCTCGTTGACCTAAAACTGTTCTCTGTGCGAGACGTAGCTGAGAATCTTTCCGTTAAGATTCAGGCTACAAGGCAGACAGAATGTGCTGCTACCTAGCGCTGAGAGAGAAAGTGCAGAGGAGCCCAGGCGTGTTTGGGCAGAGGCAGCAGCCTGGAGCATTTCTCTGCCGGCACCGTGCTCTCTGGGCGAGAAGTAGACACCGGTTCCACTCCGGCACAATGAAGGCGCAGAGCACGGAGCTGGCATGCGCATCGCACAGGCTGCAAGAGGAAGCGTGGCTGCCTCTCGCTTGTGTGTGGATTCACGTTAGCACTTGAAAACAGAAAGTTCAAGCTGCGGCTACTTGTGCTGCTACCTATTTCTCTTCCAGCTTTCCCTGGAAAGAGTTGTGCCCAGCTTGATGCTTGGAGATGCAGAGATGACAGTGGCAGATGCAGCGGAGAATGGAAATACAAAGTGCAGCGGAGAGTTTCTGGTGCTTTTACATGAGGCAAGGGGAAAGTGCAGCCCAGCAAAGGCTTTGACTTCTGGAGCCTTTTTCTTTGGCAGCAGCTGCTGCAAGTGAGCAAGGGAGCTGCGAGAGTGAACAAGGGGACGGTCCGTCTATGTGAGAAGGAAGCTGCCGAGCCGCAGTGTGTTGTGCTCAGTTTCAAGGCTGCCTGGAGGAGGGGGGGACTTGAAGAACGCCTTCTTTCTGGACGCCTCCTTCTGGCTGTGCTGCAGCTGCATGCACTCTGCAGCACTGAAGGTTTAGGAACCTGCTGCTGGCCAGCTTGTGTCCAGGAGTGCAAGGGCTGCGCCTTCCTTTCTGAAGCAGCCAGAGCATTCTCAGCTGCATCTGCTTGTGAAGCAGCTCTTGGCTGGACATTGGAAATTGGCTCCCCTGCGTACATGAGCCCGGTGCCCAGCTGCTTGGTTCTTCGCCTTCTGTGCTCTGGACAGAAGTGAAGCCCAGCCATGGCTTGGAGCTTTGCCGCTCTTCAGCGTCAACACTGCATGCAGCCACAGTGTGCTGTGCAGGGATTTTCCTTCAGCTCGACGGACAAGCATTTTCTTGCTGTTTCACCGAGTGCAAACTGTCCGTGTAGCTCTCGCTCAGCGAAATGCGTTTGGAGAGAAGCACTTGCTGGATTAGCCTTTCGCTGGCCAAGACTTTCAACACAGCACCACAATCCGGGCGACGACGAGCGGAAAGGACGAACATCTTTTGGTCCTGGCACGTTCTTCTGGGCGAGACGTCTATCCGCCTCTTCGCTCCCTGCAAGGCTGTAAGCTTGGCGGTGGCACTTGCAAGTGAGAAGGCAGGTGCAGAGAGCACCGCGTCTGCCGGAGCTGTGCAGGCTGGAAAGGAAAGAGGGCTACCACTAGGATGTGCTGCAAATACAGGTTTCCACGCGTCGAGGGTAAGCTCCGCGTAAGGTAAGCTCGTTGACCTAAAACTGTTCTCTGTGCGAGACGTAGCTGAGAATCTTTCCGTTAAGATTCAGGCTACAAGGCAGACAGAATGTGCTGCTACCTAGCGCTGAGAGAGAAAGTGCAGAGGAGCCCAGGCGTGTTTCGGCAGAGGCAGCAGCCTGGAGCATTTCCCTGCCGGCACCGTGCTCTCTGGGCGAGAAGTAGACACCGGTTCCACTCCGGCACAATGAAGGCGCAGAGCACGGAGCTGGCATGCGCATCGCACAGGCTGCAAGAGGAAGCGTGGCTGCCTCTCGCTTGTGTGTGGATTCACGTTAGCACTTGAAAACAGAAAGTTCAAGCTGCGGCTACTTGTGCTGCTACCTATTTCTCTTCCAGCTTTCCCTGGAAAGAATTGTGCCCAGCTTGATGCTTGGAGATGCAGAGATGACAGTGGCAGATGCAGCGGAGAATGGAAATACAAAGTGCAGCGGAGAGTTTCTGGTGCTTTTACATGAGGCAAGAGGAAAGTGCAGCCCAGCAGAGGCTTTGACTTCTGGAGCCTTTTTCTTTGGCAGCAGCTGCTGCAAGTGGGCAAGGGAGCTGCGAGAGTGAACAAGGGGACGGTCCGTCTATGTGAGAAGGAAGCTGCCGAGCCGCAGTGTGTTGTGCTCAGTTTCAAGGCTGCCTGGAGGAGGGGGGGACTTGAAGAACGCCTTCTTTCTGGACGCCTCCTTCTGGCTGTGCTCCAGCTGCATGCACTCTGCAGCACTGAAGGTTTAGGAACCTGCTGCTGGCCAGCTTGTGTCCAGGAGTGCAAGGGCTGCGCCTTCCTTTCTGAAGCAGCCAGAGCATTCTCAGCTGCATCTGCTTGTGGAGCAGCTCTTGGCTGGACATTGGAAATTGGCTCCCCTGCGTACATGAGCCCGGTGCCCAGCTGCTTGGTTCTTCGCCTTCTGTGCTCTGGACAGAAGTGAAGCCCAGCCATGGCTTGGAGCTTTGCCGCTCTTCAGCGTCAACACTGCATGCAGCCACAGTGTGCTGTGCAGGGATTTTCCTTCAGCTCGACGGACAAGCATTTTCTTGCTGTTTCACCGAGTCCAAACTGTCCGTGTAGCTCTCGCTCAGCGAAATGCGTTTGGAGAGAAGCACTTGCTGGATTAGCCTTTCGCTGGCCAAGACTTTCAACACAGCACCACCATCCGGGCGACGACGAGCGGAAAGGACGAACATCTTTTGGTCCTGGCACGTTCTTCTGGGCGAGACGTCTATCCGCCTCTTCGCTCCCTGCAAGGCTGTAAGCTTGGCGGTGGCACTTGCAAGTGAGAAGGCAGGTGCAGAGAGCACCGCGATCTGCCGGCGCTGTGCAGGCTGGAAAGGAAAGAGGGCTACCACTAGGATGTGCTGCAAATACAGGTTTCCACGCGTCGAGGGTAAGCTCCGCGTAAGGTAAGCTCGTTGACCTAAAACTGTTCTCTGTGCGAGACGTAGCTGAGAATCTTTCCGTTAAGATTCAGGCTACAAGGCAGACAGAATGTGCTGCTACCTAGCGCTGAGAGAGAAAGTGCAGAGGAGCCCAGGCGTGTTTCGGCAGAGGCAGCAGCCTGGAGCATTTCTCTGCCGGCACCGTGCTCTCTGGGCGAGAAGTAGACACCGGTTCCACTCCGGCACAATGAAGGCGCAGAGCACGGAGCTGGCATGCGCATCGCACAGGCTGCAAGAGGAAGCGTGGCTGCCTCTCGCTTGTGTGTGGATTCACGTTAGCACTTGAAAACAGAAAGTTCAAGCTGCGGCTACTTGTGCTGCTACCTATTTCTCTTCCAGCTTTCCCTGGAAAGAGTTGTGCCCAGCTTGATGCTTGGAGATGCAGAGATGACAGTGGCAGATGCAGCGGAGAATGGAAATACAAAGTGCAGCGGAGAGTTTCTGGTGCTTTTACATGAGGCAAGGGGAAAGTGCAGCCCAGCAAAGGCTTTGACTTCTGGAGCCTTTTTCTTTGGCAGCAGCTGCTGCAAGTGAGCAAGGGAGCTGCGAGAGTGAACAAGGGGACGGTCCGTCTATGTGAGAAGGAAGCTGCCGAGCCGCAGTGTGTTGTGCTCAGTTTCAAGGCTGCCTGGAGGAGGGGGGGACTTGAAGAACGCCTTCTTTCTGGACGCCTCCTTCTGGCTGTGCTGCAGCTGCATGCACTCTGCAGCACTGAAGGTTTAGGAACCTGCTGCTGGCGTGGTTGTGTCCAGGAGTGCAAGGGCTGCGCCTTCCTTTCTGAAGCAGCCAGAGCATTCTCAGCTGCATCTGCTTGTGAAGCAGCTCTTGGCTGGACATTGGAAATTGGCTCCCCTGCGTACATGAGCCCGGTGCCCAGCTGCTTGGTTCTTCGCCTTCTGTGCTCTGGACAGAAGTGAAGCCCAGCCATGGCTTGGAGCTTTGCCGCTCTTCAGCGTCAACACTGCATGCAGCCACAGTGTGCTGTGCAGGGATTTTCCTTCAGCTCGACGGACAAGCATTTTCTTGCTGTTTCACCGAGTGCAAACTGTCCGTGTAGCTCTCGCTCAGCGAAATGCGTTTGGAGAGAAGCACTTGCTGGATTAGCCTTTCGCTGGCCAAGACTTTCAACATAGCACCACAATCCGGGCGACGACGAGCGGAAAGGACGAACATCTTTTGGTCCTGGCACGTTCTTCTGGGCGAGACGTCTATCGGCCTCTTCGCTCCCTGCAAGGCTGTAAGCTTGGCGGTGGCACTTGCAAGTGAGAAGGCAGGTGCAGAGAGCACCGCGATCTGCCGGCGCTGTGCAGGCTGGAAAGGAAAGAGGGCTACCACTAGGATGTGCTGCAAATACAGGTTTCCACGCGTCGAGGGTAAGCTCCGCGTAAGGTAAGCTCGTTGACCTAAAACTGTTCTCTGTGCGAGACGTAGCTGAGAATCTTTCCGTTAAGATTCAGGCTACAAGGCAGACAGAATGTGCTGCTACCTAGCGCTGAGAGAGAAAGTGCAGAGGAGCCCAGGCGTGTTTCGGCAGAGGCAGCAGCCTGGAGCATTTCTCTGCCGGCACCGTGCTCTCTGGGCGAGAAGTAGACACCGGTTCCACTCCGGCACAATGAAGGCGCAGAGCACGGAGCTGGCATGCGCATCGCACAGGCTGCAAGAGGAAGCGTGGCTGCCTCTCGCTTGTGTGTGGATTCACGTTAGCACTTGAAAACAGAAAGTTCAAGCTGCGGCTACTTGTGCTGCTACCTATTTCTCTTCCAGCTTTCCCTGGAAAGAGTTGTGCCCAGCTTGATGCTTGGAGATGCAGAGATGACAGTGGCAGATGCAGCGGAGAATGGAAATACAGAGTGCAGAGGAGAGTTTCTGGTGCTTTTACATGAGGCAAGAGGAAAGTGCAGCCCAGCAGAGGCTTTGACTTCTGGAGCCTTTTTCTTTGGCAGCAGCTGCTGCAAGTGGGCAAGGGAGCTGCGAGAGTGAACAAGGGGACGGTCCGTCTATGTGAGAAGGAAGCTGCCGAGCCGCAGTGTGTTGTGCTCAGTTTCAAGGCTGCCTGGAGGAGGGGGGACTTGAAGAACGCCTTCTTTCTGGACGCGTCCTTCTGGCTGTGCTCCAGCTGCATGCACTCTGCAGCACTGAAGGTTTAGGAACGTGCTTCTGGCCAGCTTGTGTCCAGGAGTTCAAGGGCTGCGCTTTACTTTCTGAAGCAGCCAGAGCATTCTCAGCTGCATCTGCTTGTGGAGCAGCTCTTGGCTGGACATTGGAAATTGGCTCCCCTGAGTACATGAGCCCGGTGCCCAGCTGCTTCGTTCTTCGCCTTCTGTGCTCTGGACAGAAGTGAAGCCCAGCCATGGCTTGGAGCTTTGCCGCTCTTCAGCGTGAACACTGCATGCAGCCACAGTGTGCTGTGCAGGGATTTTCCTTCAGCTCGACGGACAAGCATTTTCTTGCTGTTTCACCGAGTGCAAACTGTCCGTGTAGCTCTCGCTCAGCGAAATGCGTTTGGAGAGAAGCACTTGCTGGATTAGCCTTTCGCTGGCCAAGACTTTCAACACAGCACCACAATCCGGGCGACGACGAGCGGAAAGGACGAACATCTTTTGGTCCTGGCACGTTCTTCTGGGCGAGACGTCTATCCGCCTCTTCGCTCCCTGCAAGGCTGTAAGCTTGGCGGTGGCACTTGCAAGTGAGAAGGCAGGTGCAGAGAGCACCGCGATCTGCCGGCGCTGTGCAGGCTGGAAAGGAAAGAGGGCTACCACTAGGATGTGCTGCAAATACAGGTTTCCACGCGTCGAGGGTAAGCTCCGCGTAAGGTAAGCTCGTTGACCTAAAACTGTTCTCTGTGCGAGACGTAGCTGAGAATCTTTCCGTTAAGATTCAGGCTACAAGGCAGACAGAATGTGCTGCTACCTAGCGCTGAGAGAGAAAGTGCAGAGGAGCCCAGGCGTGTTTCGGCAGAGGCAGCAGCCTGGAGCATTTCCCTGCCGGCACCGTGCTCTCTGGGCGAGAAGTAGACACCGGTTCCACTCCGGCACAATGAAGGCGCAGAGCACGGAGCTGGCATGCGCATCGCCCAGGCTGCAAGAGGAAGCGTGGCTGCCTCTCGCTTGTGTGTGGATTCACGTTAGCACTTGAAAACAGAAAGTTCAAGCTGCGGCTACGTGTGCTGCTACCTATTTCTCTTCCAGCTTTCCCTGGAAAGAGTTGTGCCCAGCTTGATGCTTGGAGATGCAGAGATGACAGTGGCAGATGCAGCGGAGAATGGAAATACAGAGTGCAGAGGAGAGTTTCTGGTGCTTTTACATGAGGCAAGAGGAAAGTGCAGCCCAGCAGAGGCTTTGACTTCTGGAGCCTTTTTCTTTGGCAGCAGCTGCTGCAAGTGGGCAAGGGAGCTGCGAGAGTGAACAAGGGGACGGTCCGTCTATGTGAGAAGGAAGCTGCCGAGCCGCAGTGTGTTGTGCTCAGTTTCAAGGCTGCCTGGAGGAGGGGGGGACTTGAAGAACGCCTTCTTTCTGGACGCCTCCTTCTGGCTGTGCTGCAGCTGCATGCACTCTGCAGCACTGAAGGTTTAGGAACCTGCTGCTGGCCAGCTTGTGTCCAGGAGTGCAAGGGCTGCACCTTCCTTTCTGAAGCAGCCGGAGCATTCTCAGCTGCAGCTGCTTGTGAAGCAGCTCTTGGCTGGACATTGGAAATTGGCTCCCCTGAGTACATGAGCCCGGTGCCCAGCTGCTTGGTTCTTCGCCTTCTGTGCTCTGGACAGAAGTGAAGCCCAGCCATGGCTTGGAGCTTTGCCGCTCTTCAGCGTGAACACTGCATGCAGCCACAGTGTGCTGTGCAGGGATTTTCCTTCAGCTCGACGGACAAGCATTTTCTTGCTGTTTCACCGAGTCCAAACTGTCCGTGTAGCTCTCGCTCAGCGAAATGCGTTTGGAGAGAAGCACTTGCTGGATTAGCCTTTCGCTGGCCAAGACTTTCAACACAGCACCACAATCCGGGCAAGGAGCAGCAGAAAGGAAGACCATCTTTTGGTCCTGGCACGTTCTTCTGGGCGACACGCCTATCGGCCTCTTCGCTCCCTGCAAGGCTGTAAGCTTGGCGGTGGCACTTGCAAGTGAGAAGGCAGGTGCAGAGAGCACCGCGATCTGCCGGCGCTGTGCAGGCTGGAAAGGAAAGAGGGCTACCACTAGGATGTGCTGCAAATACAGGTTTCCACGCGTCGAGGGTAAGCTCCGCGTAAGGTAAGCTCGTTGACCTAAAACTGTTCTCTGTGCGAGACGTAGCTGAGAATCTTTCCGTTAAGATTCAGGCTACAAGGCAGACAGAATGTGCTGCTACCTAGCGCTGAGAGAGAAAGTGCAGAGGAGCCCAGGCGTGTTTCGGCAGAGGCAGCAGCCTGGAGCATTTCTCTGCCGGCACCGTGCTCTCTGGGCGAGAAGTAGACACCGGTTCCACTCCGGCACAATGAAGGCGCAGAGCACGGAGCTGGCATGCGCATCGCACAGGCTGCAAGAGGAAGCGTGGCTGCCTCTCGCTTGTGTGTGGATTCACGTTAGCACTTGAAAACAGAAAGTTCAAGCTGCGGCTACTTGTGCTGCTACCTATTTCTCTTCCAGCTTTCCCTGGAAAGAGTTGTGCCCAGCTTGATGCTTGGAGATGCAGAGATGACAGTGGCAGATGCAGCGGAGAATGGAAATACAGAGTGCAGAGGAGAGTTTCTGGTGCTTTTACATGAGGCAAGAGGAAAGTGCAGCCCAGCAGAGGCTTTGACTTCTGGAGCCTTTTTCTTTGGCAGCAGCTGCTGCAAGTGGGCAAGGGAGCTGCGAGAGTGAACAAGGAGACGGTCCGTCTATGTGAGAAGGAAGCTGCCGAGCCGCAGTGTGTTGTGCTCAGTTTCAAGGCTGCCTGGAGGAGGGGGGACTTGAAGAACGCCTTCTTTCTGGACGCGTCCTTCTGGCTGTGCTCCAGCTGCATGCACTCTGCAGCACTGAAGGTTTAGGAACGTGCTTCTGGCCAGCTTGTGTCCAGGAGTTCAAGGGCTGCGCTTTACTTTCTGAAGCAGCCAGAGCATTCTCAGCTGCATCTGCTTGTGGAGCAGCTCTTGGCTGGACATTGGAAATTGGCTCCCCTGAGTACATGAGCCCGGTGCCCAGCTGCTTCGTTCTTCGCCTTCTGTGCTCTGGACAGAAGTGAAGCCCAGCCATGGCTTGGAGCTTTGCCGCTCTTCAGCGTGAACACTGCATGCAGCCACAGTGTGCTGTGCAGGGATTTTCCTTCAGCTCGACGGACAAGCATTTTCTTGCTGTTTCACCGAGTGCAAACTGTCCGTGTAGCTCTCGCTCAGCGAAATGCGTTTGGAGAGAAGCACTTGCTGGATTAGCCTTTCGCTGGCCAAGACTTTCAACACAGCACCACAATCCGGGCGACGACGAGCGGAAAGGACGAACATCTTTTGGTCCTGGCACGTTCTTCTGGGCGAGACGTCTATCCGCCTCTTCGCTCCCTGCAAGGCTGTAAGCTTGGCGGTGGCACTTGCAAGTGAGAAGGCAGGTGCAGAGAGCACCGCGATCTGCCGGCGCTGTGCAGGCTGGAAAGGAAAGAGGGCTACCACTAGGATGTGCTGCAAATACAGGTTTCCACGCGTCGAGGGTAAGCTCCGCGTAAGGTAAGCTCGTTGACCTAAAACTGTTCTCTGTGCGAGACGTAGCTGAGAATCTTTCCGTTAAGATTCAGGCTACAAGGCAGACAGAATGTGCTGCTACCTAGCGCTGAGAGAGAAAGTGCAGAGGAGCCCAGGCGTGTTTCGGCAGAGGCAGCAGCCTGGAGCATTTCCCTGCCGGCACCGTGCTCTCTGGGCGAGAAGTAGACACCGGTTCCACTCCGGCACAATGAAGGCGCAGAGCACGGAGCTGGCATGCGCATCGCCCAGGCTGCAAGAGGAAGCGTGGCTGCCTCTCGCTTGTGTGTGGATTCACGTTAGCACTTGAAAACAGAAAGTTCAAGCTGCGGCTACGTGTGCTGCTACCTATTTCTCTTCCAGCTTTCCCTGGAAAGAGTTGTGCCCAGCTTGATGCTTGGAGATGCAGAGATGACAGTGGCAGATGCAGCGGAGAATGGAAATACAGAGTGCAGAGGAGAGTTTCTGGTGCTTTTACATGAGGCAAGAGGAAAGTGCAGCCCAGCAGAGGCTTTGACTTCTGGAGCCTTTTTCTTTGGCAGCAGCTGCTGCAAGTGGGCAAGGGAGCTGCGAGAGTGAACAAGGGGACGGTCCGTCTATGTGAGAAGGAAGCTGCCGAGCCGCAGTGTGTTGTGCTCAGTTTCAAGGCTGCCTGGAGGAGGGGGGGACTTGAAGAACGCCTTCTTTCTGGACGCCTCCTTCTGGCTGTGCTGCAGCTGCATGCACTCTGCAGCACTGAAGGTTTAGGAACCTGCTGCTGGCCAGCTTGTGTCCAGGAGTGCAAGGGCTGCACCTTCCTTTCTGAAGCAGCCGGAGCATTCTCAGCTGCAGCTGCTTGTGAAGCAGCTCTTGGCTGGACATTGGAAATTGGCTCCCCTGAGTACATGAGCCCGGTGCCCAGCTGCTTGGTTCTTCGCCTTCTGTGCTCTGGACAGAAGTGAAGCCCAGCCATGGCTTGGAGCTTTGCCGCTCTTCAGCGTGAACACTGCATGCAGCCACAGTGTGCTGTGCAGGGATTTTCCTTCAGCTCGACGGACAAGCATTTTCTTGCTGTTTCACCGAGTCCAAACTGTCCGTGTAGCTCTCGCTCAGCGAAATGCGTTTGGAGAGAAGCACTTGCTGGATTAGCCTTTCGCTGGCCAAGACTTTCAACACAGCACCACAATCCGGGCAAGGAGCAGCAGAAAGGAAGACCATCTTTTGGTCCTGGCACGTTCTTCTGGGCGACACGCCTATCGGCCTCTTCGCTCCCTGCAAGGCTGTAAGCTTGGCGGTGGCACTTGCAAGTGAGAAGGCAGGTGCAGAGAGCACCGCGATCTGCCGGCGCTGTGCAGGCTGGAAAGGAAAGAGGGCTACCACTAGGATGTGCTGCAAATACAGGTTTCCACGCGTCGAGGGTAAGCTCCGCGTAAGGTAAGCTCGTTGACCTAAAACTGTTCTCTGTGCGAGACGTAGCTGAGAATCTTTCCGTTAAGATTCAGGCTACAAGGCAGACAGAATGTGCTGCTACCTAGCGCTGAGAGAGAAAGTGCAGAGGAGCCCAGGCGTGTTTCGGCAGAGGCAGCAGCCTGGAGCATTTCTCTGCCGGCACCGTGCTCTCTGGGCGAGAAGTAGACACCGGTTCCACTCCGGCACAATGAAGGCGCAGAGCACGGAGCTGGCATGCGCATCGCACAGGCTGCAAGAGGAAGCGTGGCTGCCTCTCGCTTGTGTGTGGATTCACGTTAGCACTTGAAAACAGAAAGTTCAAGCTGCGGCTACTTGTGCTGCTACCTATTTCTCTTCCAGCTTTCCCTGGAAAGAGTTGTGCCCAGCTTGATGCTTGGAGATGCAGAGATGACAGTGGCAGATGCAGCGGAGAATGGAAATACAGAGTGCAGAGGAGAGTTTCTGGTGCTTTTACATGAGGCAAGAGGAAAGTGCAGCCCAGCAGAGGCTTTGACTTCTGGAGCCTTTTTCTTTGGCAGCAGCTGCTGCAAGTGGGCAAGGGAGCTGCGAGAGTGAACAAGGAGACGGTCCGTCTATGTGAGAAGGAAGCTGCCGAGCCGCAGTGTGTTGTGCTCAGTTTCAAGGCTGCCTGGAGGAGGGGGGACTTGAAGAACGCCTTCTTTCTGGACGCGTCCTTCTGGCTGTGCTCCAGCTGCATGCACTCTGCAGCACTGAAGGTTTAGGAACGTGCTTCTGGCCAGCTTGTGTCCAGGAGTTCAAGGGCTGCGCTTTACTTTCTGAAGCAGCCAGAGCATTCTCAGCTGCATCTGCTTGTGGAGCAGCTCTTGGCTGGACATTGGAAATTGGCTCCCCTGAGTACATGAGCCCGGTGCCCAGCTGCTTGGTTCTTCGCCTTCTGTGCTCTGGACAGAAGTGAAGCCCAGCCATGGCTTGGAGCTTTGCCGCTCTTCAGCGTGAACACTGCATGCAGCCACAGTGTGCTGTGCAGGGATTTTCCTTCAGCTCGACGGACAAGCATTTTCTTGCTGTTTCACCGAGTGCAAACTGTCCGTGTAGCTCTCGCTCAGCGAAATGCGTTTGGAGAGAAGCACTTGCTGGATTAGCCTTTCGCTGGCCAAGACTTTCAACACAGCACCACAATCCGGGCGACGACGAGCGGAAAGGACGAACATCTTTTGGTCCTGGCACGTTCTTCTGGGCGAGACGTCTATCCGCCTCTTCGCTCCCTGCAAGGCTGTAAGCTTGGCGGTGGCACTTGCAAGTGAGAAGGCAGGTGCAGAGAGCACCGCGATCTGCCGGCGCTGTGCAGGCTGGAAAGGAAAGAGGGCTACCACTAGGATGTGCTGCAAATACAGGTTTCCACGCGTCGAGGGTAAGCTCCGCGTAAGGTAAGCTCGTTGACCTAAAACTGTTCTCTGTGCGAGACGTAGCTGAGAATCTTTCCGTTAAGATTCAGGCTACAAGGCAGACAGAATGTGCTGCTACCTAGCGCTGAGAGAGAAAGTGCAGAGGAGCCCAGGCGTGTTTCGGCAGAGGCAGCAGCCTGGAGCATTTCCCTGCCGGCACCGTGCTCTCTGGGCGAGAAGTAGACACCGGTTCCACTCCGGCACAATGAAGGCGCAGAGCACGGAGCTGGCATGCGCATCGCCCAGGCTCCAAGAGGAAGCGTGGCTGCCTCTCGCTTGTGTGTGGATTCACGTTAGCACTTGAAAACAGAAAGTTCAAGCTGCGGCTACGTGTGCTGCTACCTATTTCTCTTCCAGCTTTCCCTGGAAAGAGTTGTGCCCAGCTTGATGCTTGGAGATGCAGAGATGACAGTGGCAGATGCAGCGGAGAATGGAAATACAGAGTGCAGAGGAGAGTTTCTGGTGCTTTTACATGAGGCAAGAGGAAAGTGCAGCCCAGCAGAGGCTTTGACTTCTGGAGCCTTTTTCTTTGGCAGCAGCTGCTGCAAGTGGGCAAGGGAGCTGCGAGAGTGAACAAGGGGACGGTCCGTCTATGTGAGAAGGAAGCTGCCGAGCCGCAGTGTGTTGTGCTCAGTTTCAAGGCTGCCTGGAGGAGGGGGGGACTTGAAGAACGCCTTCTTTCTGGACGCCTCCTTCTGGCTGTGCTGCAGCTGCATGCACTCTGCAGCACTGAAGGTTTAGGAACCTGCTGCTGGCCAGCTTGTGTCCAGGAGTGCAAGGGCTGCGCCTTCCTTTCTGAAGCAGCCAGAGCATTCTCAGCTGCATCTGCTTGTGAAGCAGCTCTTGGCTGGACATTGGAAATTGGCTCCCCTGAGTACATGAGCCCGGTGTCCAGCTGCTTTGTTCTTCGCCTTCTGTGCTCTGGACAGAAGTGAAGCCCAGCCATGGCTTGGAGCTTTGCCGCTCTTCAGTGTGAACACTGCATGCAGCCACAGTGTGCTGTGCAGGGATTTTCCTTCAGCTCGACGGACAAGCATTTTCTTGCTGTTTCACCGAGTGCAAACTGTCCGTGTAGCTCTCGCTCAGCGAAATGCGTTTGGAGAGAAGCACTTGCTGGATTAGCCTTTCGCTGGCCAAGACTTTCAACACAGCACCACAATCCGGGCGACGACGAGCGGAAAGGACGAACATCTTTTGGTCCTGGCACGTTCTTCTGGGCGAGACGTCTATCGGCCTCTTCGCTCCCTGCAAGGCTGTAAGCTTGGCGGTGGCACTTGCAAGTGAGAAGGCAGGTGCAGAGAGCACCGCGATCTGCCGGCGCTGTGCAGGCTGGAAAGGAAAGAGGGCTACCACTAGGATGTGCTGCAAATACAGGTTTCCACGCGTCGAGGGTAAGCTCCGCGTAAGGTAAGCTCGTTGACCTCAAACTGTTCTCTGTGCGAGACGTAGCTGAGAATCTTTCCGTTAAGATTCAGGCTACAAGGCAGACAGAATGTGCTGCTACCTAGCGCTGAGAGAGAAAGTGCAGAGGAGCCCAGGCGTGTTTCGGCAGAGGCAGCAGCCTGGAGCATTTCTCTGCCGGCACCGTGCTCTCTGGGCGAGAAGTAGACACCGGTTCCACTCCGGCACAATGAAGGCGCAGAGCACGGAGCTGGCATGCGCATCGCACAGGCTGCAAGAGGAAGCGTGGCTGCCTCTCGCTTGTGTGTGGATTCACGTTAGCACTTGAAAACAGAAAGTTCAAGCTGCGGCTACTTGTGCTGCTACCTATTTCTCTTCCAGCTTTCCCTGGAAAGAGTTGTGCCCAGCTTGATGCTTGGAGATGCAGAGATGACAGTGGCAGATGCAGCGGAGAATGGAAATACAAAGTGCAGCGGAGAGTTTCTGGTGCTTTTACATGAGGCAAGGGGAAAGTGCAGCCCAGCAAAGGCTTTGACTTCTGGAGCCTTTTTCTTTGGCAGCAGCTGCTGCAAGTGAGCAAGGGAGCTGCGAGAGTGAACAAGGGGACGGTCCGTCTATGTGAGAAGGAAGCTGCCGAGCCGCAGTGTGTTGTGCTCAGTTTCAAGGCTGCCTGGAGGAGGGGGGGACTTGAAGAACGCCTTCTTTCTGGACGCCTCCTTCTGGCTGTGCTGCAGCTGCATGCACTCCGCAGCACTGAAGGTTTAGGAACCTGCTGCTGGCCAGCTTGTGTCCAGGAGTGCAAGGGCTGCGCCTTCCTTTCTGAAGCAGCCAGAGCATTCTCAGCTGCATCTGCTTGTGAAGCAGCTCTTGGCTGGACATTGGAAATTGGCTCCCCTGCGTACATGAGCCCGGTGCCCAGCTGCTTGGTTCTTCGCCTTCTGTGCTCTGGACAGAAGTGAAGCCCAGCCATGGCTTGGAGCTTTGCCGCTCTTCAGCGTCAACACTGCATGCAGCCACAGTGTGCTGTGCAGGGATTTTCCTTCAGCTCGACGGACAAGCATTTTCTTGCTGTTTCACCGAGTGCAAACTGTCCGTGTAGCTCTCGCTCAGCGAAATGCGTTTGGAGAGAAGCACTTGCTGGATTAGCCTTTCGCTGGCCAAGACTTTCAACACAGCACCACAATCCGGGCGACGACGAGCGGAAAGGACGAACATCTTTTGGTCCTGGCACGTTCTTCTGGGCGAGACGTCTATCCGCCTCTTCGCTCCCTGCAAGGCTGTAAGCTTGGCGGTGGCACTTGCAAGTGAGAAGGCAGGTGCAGAGAGCACCGCGATCTGCCGGCGCTGTGCAGGCTGGAAAGGAAAGAGGGCTACCACTAGGATGTGCTGCAAATACAGGTTTCCACGCGTCGAGGGTAAGCTCCGCGTAAGGTAAGCTCGTTGACCTAAAACTGTTCTCTGTGCGAGACGTAGCTGAGAATCTTTCCGTTAAGATTCAGGCTACAAGGCAGACAGAATGTGCTGCTACCTAGCGCTGAGAGAGAAAGTGCAGAGGAGCCCAGGCGTGTTTGGGCAGAGGCAGCAGCCTGGAGCATTTCTCTGCCGGCACCGTGCTCTCTGGGCGAGAAGTAGACACCGGTTCCACTCCGGCACAATGAAGGCGCAGAGCACGGAGCTGGCATGCGCATCGCACAGGCTGCAAGAGGAAGCGTGGCTGCCTCTCGCTTGTGTGTGGATTCACGTTAGCACTTGAAAACAGAAAGTTCAAGCTGCGGCTACTTGTGCTGCTACCTATTTCTCTTCCAGCTTTCCCTGGAAAGAGTTGTGCCCAGCTTGATGCTTGGAGATGCAGAGATGACAGTGGCAGATGCAGCGGAGAATGGAAATACAAAGTGCAGCGGAGAGTTTCTGGTGCTTTTACATGAGGCAAGGGGAAAGTGCAGCCCAGCAAAGGCTTTGACTTCTGGAGCCTTTTTCTTTGGCAGCAGCTGCTGCAAGTGAGCAAGGGAGCTGCGAGAGTGAACAAGGGGACGGTCCGTCTATGTGAGAAGGAAGCTGCCGAGCCGCAGTGTGTTGTGCTCAGTTTCAAGGCTGCCTGGAGGAGGGGGGGACTTGAAGAACGCCTTCTTTCTGGACGCCTCCTTCTGGCTGTGCTGCAGCTGCATGCACTCTGCAGCACTGAAGGTTTAGGAACCTGCTGCTGGCGTGGTTGTGTCCAGGAGTGCAAGGGCTGCGCCTTCCTTTCTGAAGCAGCCAGAGCATTCTCAGCTGCATCTGCTTGTGAAGCAGCTCTTGGCTGGACATTGGAAATTGGCTCCCCTGCGTACATGAGCCCGGTGCCCAGCTGCTTGGTTCTTCGCCTTCTGTGCTCTGGACAGAAGTGAAGCCCAGCCATGGCTTGGAGCTTTGCCGCTCTTCAGCGTCAACACTGCATGCAGCCACAGTGTGCTGTGCAGGGATTTTCCTTCAGCTCGACGGACAAGCATTTTCTTGCTGTTTCACCGAGTGCAAACTGTCCGTGTAGCTCTCGCTCAGCGAAATGCGTTTGGAGAGAAGCACTTGCTGGATTAGCCTTTCGCTGGCCAAGACTTTCAACACAGCACCACAATCCGGGCGACGACGAGCGGAAAGGACGAACATCTTTTGGTCCTGGCACGTTCTTCTGGGCGAGACGTCTATCGGCCTCTTCGCTCCCTGCAAGGCTGTAAGCTTGGCGGTGGCACTTGCAAGTGAGAAGGCAGGTGCAGAGAGCACCGCGATCTGCCAGCGCTGTGCAGGCTGGAAAGGAAAGAGGGCTACCACTAGGATGTGCTGCAAATACAGGTTTCCACGCGTCGAGGGTAAGCTCCGCGTAAGGTAAGCTCGTTGACCTAAAACTGTTCTCTGTGCGAGACGTAGCTGAGAATCTTTCCGTTAAGATTCAGGCTACAAGGCAGACAGAATGTGCTGCTACCTAGCGCTGAGAGAGAAAGTGCAGAGGAGCCCAGGCGTGTTTGGGCAGAGGCAGCAGCCTGGAGCATTTCTCTGCCGGCACCGTGCTCTCTGGGCGAGAAGTAGACACCGGTTCCACTCCGGCACAATGAAGGCGCAGAGCACGGAGCTGGCATGCGCATCGCACAGGCTGCAAGAGGAAGCGTGGCTGCCTCTCGCTTGTGTGTGGATTCACGTTAGCACTTGAAAACAGAAAGTTCAAGCTGCGGCTACTTGTGCTGCTACCTATTTCTCTTCCAGCTTTCCCTGGAAAGAGTTGTGCCCAGCTTGATGCTTGGAGATGCAGAGATGACAGTGGCAGATGCAGCGGAGAATGGAAATACAAAGTGCAGCGGAGAGTTTCTGGTGCTTTTACATGAGGCAAGGGGAAAGTGCAGCCCAGCAAAGGCTTTGACTTCTGGAGCCTTTTTCTTTGGCAGCAGCTGCTGCAAGTGAGCAAGGGAGCTGCGAGAGTGAACAAGGGGACGGTCCGTCTATGTGAGAAGGAAGCTGCCGAGCCGCAGTGTGTTGTGCTCAGTTTCAAGGCTGCCTGGAGGAGGGGGGGACTTGAAGAACGCCTTCTTTCTGGACGCCTCCTTCTGGCTGTGCTCCAGCTGCATGCACTCTGCAGCACTGAAGGTTTAGGAACCTGCTGCTGGCCAGCTTGTGTCCAGGAGTGCAAGGGCTGCGCCTTCCTTTCTGAAGCAGCCAGAGCATTCTCAGCTGCATCTGCTTGTGAAGCAGCTCTTGGCTGGACATTGGAAATTGGCTCCCCTGCGTACATGAGCCCGGTGCCCAGCTGCTTGGTTCTTCGCCTTCTGTGCTCTGGACAGAAGTGAAGCCCAGCCATGGCTTGGAGCTTTGCCGCTCTTCAGCGTCAACACTGCATGCAGCCACAGTGTGCTGTGCAGGGATTTTCCTTCAGCTCGACGGACAAGCATTTTCTTGCTGTTTCACCGAGTGCAAACTGTCCGTGTAGCTCTCGCTCAGCGAAATGCGTTTGGAGAGAAGCACTTGCTGGATTAGCCTTTCGCTGGCCAAGACTTTCAACACAGCACCACAATCCGGGCGACGACGAGCGGAAAGGACGAACATCTTTTGGTCCTGGCACGTTCTTCTGGGCGAGACGTCTATCCGCCTCTTCGCTCCCTGCAAGGCTGTAAGCTTGGCGGTGGCACTTGCAAGTGAGAAGGCAGGTGCAGAGAGCACCGCGATCTGCCGGCGCTGTGCAGGCTGGAAAGGAAAGAGGGCTACCACTAGGATGTGCTGCAAATACAGGTTTCCACGCGTCGAGGGTAAGCTCCGCGTAAGGTAAGCTCGTTGACCTAAAACTGTTCTCTGTGCGAGACGTAGCTGAGAATCTTTCCGTTAAGATTCAGGCTACAAGGCAGACAGAATGTGCTGCTACCTAGCGCTGAGAGAGAAAGTGCAGAGGAGCCCAGGCGTGTTTGGGCAGAGGCAGCAGCCTGGAGCATTTCTCTGCCGGCACCGTGCTCTCTGGGCGAGAAGTAGACACCGGTTCCACTCCGGCACAATGAAGGCGCAGAGCACGGAGCTGGCATGCGCATCGCACAGGCTGCAAGAGGAAGCGTGGCTGCCTCTCGCTTGTGTGTGGATTCACGTTAGCACTTGAAAACAGAAAGTTCAAGCTGCGGCTACTTGTGCTGCTACCTATTTCTCTTCCAGCTTTCCCTGGAAAGAGTTGTGCCCAGCTTGATGCTTGGAGATGCAGAGATGACAGTGGCAGATGCAGCGGAGAATGGAAATACAAAGTGCAGCGGAGAGTTTCTGGTGCTTTTACATGAGGCAAGGGGAAAGTGCAGCCCAGCAAAGGCTTTGACTTCTGGAGCCTTTTTCTTTGGCAGCAGCTGCTGCAAGTGAGCAAGGGAGCTGCGAGAGTGAACAAGGGGACGGTCCGTCTATGTGAGAAGGAAGCTGCCGAGCCGCAGTGTGTTGTGCTCAGTTTCAAGGCTGCCTGGAGGAGGGGGGGACTTGAAGAACGCCTTCTTTCTGGACGCCTCCTTCTGGCTGTGCTCCAGCTGCATGCACTCTGCAGCACTGAAGGTTTAGGAACCTGCTGCTGGCCAGCTTGTGTCCAGGAGTGCAAGGGCTGCGCCTTCCTTTCTGAAGCAGCCAGAGCATTCTCAGCTGCATCTGCTTGTGAAGCAGCTCTTGGCTGGACATTGGAAATTGGCTCCCCTGCGTACATGAGCCCGGTGTCCAGCTGCTTCGTTCTTCGCCTTCTGTGCTCTGGACAGAAGTGAAGCCCAGCCATGGCTTGGAGCTTTGCCGCTCTTCAGCGTCAACACTGCATGCAGCCACAGTGTGCTGTGCAGGGATTTTCCTTCAGCTCGACGGACAAGCATTTTCTTGCTGTTTCACCGAGTGCAAACTGTCCGTGTAGCTCTCGCTCAGCGAAATGCGTTTGGAGAGAAGCACTTGCTGGATTAGCCTTTCGCTGGCCAAGACTTTCAACACAGCACCACAATCCGGGCGACGACGAGCGGAAAGGACGAACATCTTTTGGTCCTGGCACGTTCTTCTGGGCGAGACGTCTATCCGCCTCTTCGCTCCCTGCAAGGCTGTAAGCTTGGCGGTGGCACTTGCAAGTGAGAAGGCAGGTGCAGAGAGCACCGCGTCTGCCGGAGCTGTGCAGGCTGGAAAGGAAAGAGGGCTACCACTAGGATGTGCTGCAAATACAGGTTTCCACGCGTCGAGGGTAAGCTCCGCGTAAGGTAAGCTCGTTGACCTCAAACTGTTCTCTGTGCGAGACGTAGCTGAGAATCTTTCTGTTAAGATTCAGGCTACAAGGCAGACAGAATGTGCTGCTACCTAGCGCTGAGAGAGAAAGTGCAGAGGAGCCCAGGCGTGTTTCGGCAGAGGCAGCAGCCTGGAGCATTTCCCTGCCGGCACCGTGCTCTCTGGGCGAGAAGTAGACACCGGTTCCACTCCGGCACAATGAAGGCGCAGAGCACGGAGCTGGCATGCGCATCGCACAGGCTGCAAGAGGAAGCGTGGCTGCCTCTCGCTTGTGTGTGGATTCACGTTAGCACTTGAAAACAGAAAGTTCAAGCTGCGGCTACTTGTGCTGCTACCTATTTCTCTTCCAGCTTTCCCTGGAAAGAATTGTGCCCAGCTTGATGCTTGGAGATGCAGAGATGACAGTGGCAGATGCAGCGGAGAATGGAAATACAAAGTGCAGCGGAGAGTTTCTGGTGCTTTTACATGAGGCAAGAGGAAAGTGCAGCCCAGCAGAGGCTTTGACTTCTGGAGCCTTTTTCTTTGGCAGCAGCTGCTGCAAGTGGGCAAGGGAGCTGCGAGAGTGAACAAGGGGACGGTCCGTCTATGTGAGAAGGAAGCTGCCGAGCCGCAGTGTGTTGTGCTCAGTTTCAAGGCTGCCTGGAGGAGGGGGGACTTGAAGAACGCCTTCTTTCTGGACGCGTCCTTCTGGCTGTGCTCCAGCTGCATGCACTCTGCAGCACTGAAGGTTTAGGAACCTGCTGCTGGCCAGCTTGTGTCCAGGAGTGCAAGGGCTGCGCCTTCCTTTCTGAAGCAGCCAGAGCATTCTCAGCTGCATCTGCTTGTGGAGCAGCTCTTGGCTGGACATTGGAAATTGGCTCCCCTGCGTACATGAGCCCGGTGCCCAGCTGCTTGGTTCTTCGCCTTCTGTGCTCTGGACAGAAGTGAAGCCCAGCCATGGCTTGGAGCTTTGCCGCTCTTCAGCGTCAACACTGCATGCAGCCACAGTGTGCTGTGCAGGGATTTTCCTTCAGCTCGACGGACAAGCATTTTCTTGCTGTTTCACCGAGTGCAAACTGTCCGTGTAGCTCTCGCTCAGCGAAATGCGTTTGGAGAGAAGCACTTGCTGGATTAGCCTTTCGCTGGCCAAGACTTTCAACACAGCACCACAATCCGGGCGACGACGAGCGGAAAGGACGAACATCTTTTGGTCCTGGCACGTTCTTCTGGGCGAGACGTCTATCCGCCTCTTCGCTCCCTGCAAGGCTGTAAGCTTGGCGGTGGCACTTGCAAGTGAGAAGGCAGGTGCAGAGAGCACCGCGATCTGCCGGCGCTGTGCAGGCTGGAAAGGAAAGAGGGCTACCACTAGGATGTGCTGCAAATACAGGTTTCCACGCGTCGAGGGTAAGCTCCGCGTAAGGTAAGCTCGTTGACCTAAAACTGTTCTCTGTGCGAGACGTAGCTGAGAATCTTTCCGTTAAGATTCAGGCTACAAGGCAGACAGAATGTGCTGCTACCTAGCGCTGAGAGAGAAAGTGCAGAGGAGCCCAGGCGTGTTTCGGCAGAGGCAGCAGCCTGGAGCATTTCTCTGCCGGCACCGTGCTCTCTGGGCGAGAAGTAGACACCGGTTCCACTCCGGCACAATGAAGGCGCAGAGCACGGAGCTGGCATGCGCATCGCACAGGCTGCAAGAGGAAGCGTGGCTGCCTCTCGCTTGTGTGTGGATTCACGTTAGCACTTGAAAACAGAAAGTTCAAGCTGCGGCTACTTGTGCTGCTACCTATTTCTCTTCCAGCTTTCCCTGGAAAGAGTTGTGCCCAGCTTGATGCTTGGAGATGCAGAGATGACAGTGGCAGATGCAGCGGAGAATGGAAATACAAAGTGCAGCGGAGAGTTTCTGGTGCTTTTACATGAGGCAAGGGGAAAGTGCAGCCCAGCAAAGGCTTTGACTTCTGGAGCCTTTTTCTTTGGCAGCAGCTGCTGCAAGTGAGCAAGGGAGCTGCGAGAGTGAACAAGGGGACGGTCCATCTATGTGAGAAGGAAGCTGCCGAGCCGCAGTGTGTTGTGCTCAGTTTCAAGGCTGCCTGGAGGAGGGGGGGACTTGAAGAACGCCTTCTTTCTGGACGCCTCCTTCTGGCTGTGCTGCAGCTGCATGCACTCTGCAGCACTGAAGGTTTAGGAACCTGCTGCTGGCGTGGTTGTGTCCAGGAGTGCAAGGGCTGCGCCTTACTTTCTGAAGCAGCCAGAGCATTCTCAGCTGCATCTGCTTGTGAAGCAGCTCTTGGCTGGACATTGGAAATTGGCTCCCCTGCGTACATGAGCCCGGTGCCCAGCTGCTTGGTTCTTCGCCTTCTGTGCTCTGGACAGAAGTGAAGCCCAGCC
Organism: Corvus hawaiiensis; assembly: GCF_020740725.1. Classification (NCBI taxonomy): domain Eukaryota; kingdom Metazoa; phylum Chordata; class Aves; order Passeriformes; family Corvidae; genus Corvus; species Corvus hawaiiensis. The sequence continues at coordinate 8,178,124 of NC_063226.1, read as the reverse complement.
ATGGCTTGGAGCTTTGCCGCTCTTCAGCGTCAACACTGCATGCAGCCACAGTGTGCTGTGCAGGGATTTTCCTTCAGCTCGACGGACAAGCATTTTCTTGCTGTTTCACCGAGTGCAAACTGTCCGTGTAGCTCTCGCTCAGCGAAATGCGTTTGGAGAGAAGCACTTGCTGGATTAGCCTTTCGCTGGCCAAGACTTTCAACACAGCACCACAATCCGGGCGACGACGAGCGGAAAGGACGAACATCTTTTGGTCCTGGCACGTTCTTCTGGGCGAGACGTCTATCCGCCTCTTCGCTCCCTGCAAGGCTGTAAGCTTGGCGGTGGCACTTGCAAGTGAGAAGGCAGGTGCAGAGAGCACCGCGATCTGCCGGCGCTGTGCAGGCTGGAAAGGAAAGAGGGCTACCACTAGGATGTGCTGCAAATACAGGTTTCCACGCGTCGAGGGTAAGCTCCGCGTAAGGTAAGCTCGTTGACCTAAAACTGTTCTCTGTGCGAGACGTAGCTGAGAATCTTTCCGTTAAGATTCAGGCTACAAGGCAGACAGAATGTGCTGCTACCTAGCGCTGAGAGAGAAAGTGCAGAGGAGCCCAGGCGTGTTTCGGCAGAGGCAGCAGCCTGGAGCATTTCTCTGCCGGCACCGTGCTCTCTGGGCGAGAAGTAGACACCGGTTCCACTCCGGCACAATGAAGGCGCAGAGCACGGAGCTGGCATGCGCATCGCACAGGCTGCAAGAGGAAGCGTGGCTGCCTCTCGCTTGTGTGTGGATTCACGTTAGCACTTGAAAACAGAAAGTTCAAGCTGCGGCTACTTGTGCTGCTACCTATTTCTCTTCCAGCTTTCCCTGGAAAGAGTTGTGCCCAGCTTGATGCTTGGAGATGCAGAGATGACAGTGGCAGATGCAGCGGAGAATGGAAATACAAAGTGCAGCGGAGAGTTTCTGGTGCTTTTACATGAGGCAAGGGGAAAGTGCAGCCCAGCAAAGGCTTTGACTTCTGGAGCCTTTTTCTTTGGCAGCAGCTGCTGCAAGTGAGCAAGGGAGCTGCGAGAGTGAACAAGGGGACGGTCCGTCTATGTGAGAAGGAAGCTGCCGAGCCGCAGTGTGTTGTGCTCAGTTTCAAGGCTGCCTGGAGGAGGGGGGGACTTGAAGAACGCCTTCTTTCTGGACGCCTCCTTCTGGCTGTGCTGCAGCTGCATGCACTCTGCAGCACTGAAGGTTTAGGAACCTGCTGCTGGCCAGCTTGTGTCCAGGAGTGCAAGGGCTGCGCCTTCCTTTCTGAAGCAGCCAGAGCATTCTCAGCTGCATCTGCTTGTGAAGCAGCTCTTGGCTGGACATTGGAAATTGGCTCCCCTGCGTACATGAGCCCGGTGTCCAGCTGCTTCGTTCTTCGCCTTCTGTGCTCTGGACAGAAGTGAAGCCCAGCCATGGCTTGGAGCTTTGCCGCTCTTCAGCGTCAACACTGCATGCAGCCACAGTGTGCTGTGCAGGGATTTTCCTTCAGCTCGACGGACAAGCATTTTCTTGCTGTTTCACCGAGTGCAAACTGTCCGTGTAGCTCTCGCTCAGCGAAATGCGTTTGGAGAGAAGCACTTGCTGGATTAGCCTTTCGCTGGCCAAGACTTTCAACACAGCACCACAATCCGGGCGACGACGAGCGGAAAGGACGAACATCTTTTGGTCCTGGCACGTTCTTCTGGGCGAGACGTCTATCCGCCTCTTCGCTCCCTGCAAGGCTGTAAGCTTGGCGGTGGCCCTTGGAAGTGAGAAGGCAGGTGCAGAGAGCACCGCGTCTGCCGGAGCTGTGCAGGCTGGAAAGGAAAGAGGGCTACCACTAGGATGTGCTGCAAATACAGGTTTCCACGCGTCGAGGGTAAGCTCCGCGTAAGGTAAGCTCGTTGACCTAAAACTGTTCTCTGTGCGAGACGTAGCTGAGAATCTTTCTGTTAAGATTCAGGCTACAAGGCAGACAGAATGTGCTGCTACCTAGCGCTGAGAGAGAAAGTGCAGAGGAGCCCAGGCGTGTTTCGGCAGAGGCAGCAGCCTGGAGCATTTCCCTGCCGGCACCGTGCTCTCTGGGCGAGAAGTAGACACCGGTTCCACTCCGGCACAATGAAGGCGCAGAGCACGGAGCTGGCATGCGCATCGCACAGGCTGCAAGAGGAAGCGTGGCTGCCTCTCGCTTGTGTGTGGATTCACGTTAGCACTTGAAAACAGAAAGTTCAAGCTGCGGCTACTTGTGCTGCTACCTATTTCTCTTCCAGCTTTCCCTGGAAAGAATTGTGCCCAGCTTGATGCTTGGAGATGCAGAGATGACAGTGGCAGATGCAGCGGAGAATGGAAATACAAAGTGCAGCGGAGAGTTTCTGGTGCTTTTACATGAGGCAAGAGGAAAGTGCAGCCCAGCAGAGGCTTTGACTTCTGGAGCCTTTTTCTTTGGCAGCAGCTGCTGCAAGTGGGCAAGGGAGCTGCGAGAGTGAACAAGGGGACGGTCCGTCTATGTGAGAAGGAAGCTGCCGAGCCGCAGTGTGTTGTGCTCAGTTTCAAGGCTGCCTGGAGGAGGGGGGACTTGAAGAACGCCTTCTTTCTGGACGCGTCCTTCTGGCTGTGCTCCAGCTGCATGCACTCTGCAGCACTGAAGGTTTAGGAACCTGCTGCTGGCCAGCTTGTGTCCAGGAGTGCAAGGGCTGCGCCTTCCTTTCTGAAGCAGCCAGAGCATTCTCAGCTGCATCTGCTTGTGGAGCAGCTCTTGGCTGGACATTGGAAATTGGCTCCCCTGCGTACATGAGCCCGGTGCCCAGCTGCTTGGTTCTTCGCCTTCTGTGCTCTGGACAGAAGTGAAGCCCAGCCATGGCTTGGAGCTTTGCCGCTCTTCAGCGTCAACACGGCATGCAGCCACAGTGTGCTGTGCAGGGATTTTCCTTCAGCTCGACGGACAAGCATTTTCTTGCTGTTTCACCGAGTCCAAACTGTCCGTGTAGCTCTCGCTCAGCGAAATGCGTCAGGAGAGAAACACTTGCTGGAGTAGCTTTTCGCTGGCCAAGACTTTCAACACAGCACCACAATTCGGGCAAGGAGCAGCAGAAAGGAAGACCATCTTTTGGTCCTGGCACGTTCTTCTGGGCAACACGCCTATCGGCCTCTTCGCTCCCTGCAAGGCTGTAAGCTTGGCGGTGGTACTTGCAAGTGAGAAGGCAGGTGCAGAGAGGACCGCGATCTGCCGGCGCTGTGCAGGCTGGAAAGGAAAGAGGGCTACCACTAGGATGTGCTGCAAATACAGGTTTCCACGCGTCGAGGGTAAGCTCCGCGTAAGGTAAGCTCGTTGACCTAAAACTGTTCTCTGTGCGAGACGTAGCTGAGAATCTTTCCGTTAAGATTCAGGCTACAAGGCAGACAGAATGTGCTGCTACCTAGCGCTGAGAGAGAAAGTGCAGAGGAGCCCAGGCGTGTTTCGGCAGAGGCAGCAGCCTGGAGCATTTCTCTGCCGGCACCGTGCTCTCTGGGCGAGAAGTAGACACCGGTTCCACTCCGGCACAATGAAGGCGCAGAGCACGGAGCTGGCATGCGCATCGCCCAGGCTGCAAGAGGAAGCGTGGCTGCCTCTCGCTTGTGTGTGGATTCACGTTAGCACTTGAAAACAGAAAGTTCAAGCTGCGGCTACTTGTGCTGCTACCTATTTCTCTTCCAGCTTTCCCTGGAAAGAGTTGTGCCCAGCTTGATGCTTGGAGATGCAGAGATGACAGTGGCAGATGCAGCGGAGAATGGAAATACAAAGTGCAGCGGAGAGTTTCTGGTGCTTTTACATGAGGCAAGGGGAAAGTGCAGCCCAGCAAAGGCTTTGACTTCTGGAGCCTTTTTCTTTGGCAGCAGCTGCTGCAAGTGAGCAAGGGAGCTGCGAGAGTGAACAAGGGGACGGTCCGTCTATGTGAGAAGGAAGCTGCCGAGCCGCAGTGTGTTGTGCTCAGTTTCAAGGCTGCCTGGAGGAGGGGGGGACTTGAAGAACGCCTTCTTTCTGGACGCCTCCTTCTGGCTGTGCTGCAGCTGCATGCACTCTGCAGCACTGAAGGTTTAGGAACGTGCTGCTGGCGTGGTTGTGTCCAGGAGTGCAAGGGCTGCGCCTTCCTTTCTGAAGCAGCCAGAGCATTCTCAGCTGCAGCTGCTTGTGAAGCAGCTCTTGGCTGGACATTGGAAATTGGCTCCCCTGCGTACATGAGCCCGGTGCCCAGCTGCTTGGTTCTTCGCCTTCTGTGCTCTGGACAGAAGTGAAGCCCAGCCATGGCTTGGAGCTTTGCCGCTCTTCAGCGTCAACACTGCATGCAGCCACAGTGTGCTGTGCAGGGATTTTCCTTCAGCTCGACGGACAAGCATTTTCTTACTGTTTCACCGAGTGCAAACTGTCCGTGTAGCTCTCGCTCAGCGAAATGCGTTTGGAGAGAAGCACTTGCTGGATTAGCCTTTCGCTGGCCAAGACTTTCAACACAGCACCACAATCCGGGCGACGACGAGCGGAAAGGACGAACATCTTTTGGTCTTGGCACGTTCTTCTGGGCGAGACGTCTATCCGCCTCTTCGCTCCCTGCAAGGCTGTAAGCTTGGCGGTGGCACTTGCAAGTGAGAAGGCAGGTGCAGAGAGCACCGCGATCTGCCGGCGCTGTGCAGGCTGGAAAGGAAAGAGGGCTACCACTAGGATGTGCTGCAAATACAGGTTTCCACGCGTCGAGGGTAAGCTCCGCGTAAGGTAAGCTCGTTGACCTAAAACTGTTCTCTGTGCGAGACGTAGCTGAGAATCTTTCCGTTAAGATTCAGGCTACAAGGCAGACAGAATGTGCTGCTACCTAGCGCTGAGAGAGAAAGTGCAGAGGAGCCCAGGCGTGTTTCGGCAGAGGCAGCAGCCTGGAGCATTTCTCTGCCGGCACCGTGCTCTCTGGGCGAGAAGTAGACACCGGTTCCACTCCGGCACAATGAAGGCGCAGAGCACGGAGCTGGCATGCGCATCGCCCAGGCTGCAAGAGGAAGCGTGGCTGCCTCTCGCTTGTGTGTGGATTCACGTTAGCACTTGAAAACAGAAAGTTCAAGCTGCGGCTACTTGTGCTGCTACCTATTTCTCTTCCAGCTTTCCCTGGAAAGAATTGTGCCCAGCTTGATGCTTGGAGATGCAGAGATGACAGTGGCAGATGCAGCGGAGAATGGAAATACAAAGTGCAGCGGAGAGTTTCTGGTGCTTTTACATGAGGCAAGAGGAAAGTGCAGCCCAGCAGAGGCTTTGACTTCTGGAGCCTTTTTCTTTGGCAGCAGCTGCTGCAAGTGGGCAAGGGAGCTGCGAGAGTGAACAAGGGGACGGTCCGTCTATGTGAGAAGGAAGCTGCCGAGCCGCAGTGTGTTGTGCTCAGTTTCAAGGCTGCCTGGAGGAGGGGGGGACTTGAAGAACGCCTTCTTTCTGGACGCCTCCTTCTGGCTGTGCTCCAGCTGCATGCACTCTGCAGCACTGAAGGTTTAGGAACCTGCTGCTGGCCAGCTTGTGTCCAGGAGTGCAAGGGCTGCGCCTTCCTTTCTGAAGCAGCCAGAGCATTCTCAGCTGCAGCTGCTTGTGAAGCAGCTCTTGGCTGGACATTGGAAATTGGCTCCCCTGAGTACATGAGCCCGGTGTCCAGCTGCTTCGTTCTTCGCCTTCTGTGCTCTGGACAGAAGTGAAGCCCAGCCATGGCTTGGAGCTTTGCCGCTCTTCAGCGTGAACACTGCATGCAGCCACAGTGTGCTGTGCAGGGATTTTCCTTCAGCTCGACGGACAAGCATTTTCTTGCTGTTTCACCGAGTGCAAACTGTCCGTGTAGCTCTCGCTCAGCGAAATGCGTTTGGAGAGAAGCACTTGCTGGATTAGCCTTTCGCTGGCCAAGACTTTCAACACAGCACCACAATCCGGGCGACGACGAGCGGAAAGGACGAACATCTTTTGGTCCTGGCACGTTCTTCTGGGCGAGACGTCTATCCGCCTCTTCGCTCCCTGCAAGGCTGTAAGCTTGGCGGTGGCACTTGCAAGTGAGAAGGCAGGTGCAGAGAGCACCGCGATCTGCCGGCGCTGTGCAGGCTGGAAAGGAAAGAGGGCTACCACTAGGATGTGCTGCAAATACAGGTTTCCACGCGTCGAGGGTAAGCTCCGCGTAAGGTAAGCTCGTTGACCTAAAACTGTTCTCTGTGCGAGACGTAGCTGAGAATCTTTCCGTTAAGATTCAGGCTACAAGGCAGACAGAATGTGCTGCTACCTAGCGCTGAGAGAGAAAGTGCAGAGGAGCCCAGGCGTGTTTCGGCAGAGGCAGCAGCCTGGAGCATTTCTCTGCCGGCACCGTGCTCTCTGGGCGAGAAGTAGACACTGGTTCCACTCCGGCACAATGAAGGCGCAGAGCACGGAGCTGGCATGCGCATCGCCCAGGCTGCAAGAGGAAGCGTGGCTGCCTCTCGCTTGTGTGTGGATTCACGTTAGCACTTGAAAACAGAAAGTTCAAGCTGCGGCTACGTGTGCTGCTACCTATTTCTCTTCCAGCTTTCCCTGGAAAGAATTGTGCCCAGCTTGATGCTTGGAGATGCAGAGATGACAGTGGCAGATTGTAGCGGGTTGAGTTTGAAACAGGGCAGAAACACCAATTAAATGTAGTGGTTTTGATTCAAAATATTCATTATTTACTTATTTTCCTTCTGTGAGATAAGAATTAGGAGAAAAGCAAAGCAGGCCACAAACCTTAAACAGTTGCAGTACAATGAAAGAGCTTTATTACTAACAGAATTAAAAGTAAAGAGAAAACAACAAAACAAAATTAAAGTAAATTCCCCCCCCCCCCCCCCCCCTCTTTCCAGCACTTCTCTCCTTTTATCCAGCTCACACAAGGGATAACAGAACATGGGATGTTAGTCAGTGTTGCAGTTCTTGAAAAGTCTCTCTCTTATGCTTAAGGAAAAAAGGGTTTTCCTTCAGTTGCACGTGGTTCCCAAACTGCCACCAATAGCAGACCCGCCCGGAAACAAACAGTCTGCTATGTGTAGAACATCTCTCCCATGAAGAATTTCACAGTTCTTTCATACTACAGAACATGGGCCATCACATGGGGTTATTCATCTTTTTAAGGATAAGTTCTTTTGGCCTGCACACAGAGGCTTTTCTTCGCCACAAGTCTCTAACAGCCTCTTACTACTTCTATATAGCCTGGCATAGGCACTCTTCATGAACTTCATAGGCACACGTTGATTCTCCACCCCCCCCCCCCTCCCATGTTCTTCAAATGGATTAAAGAGACAAACAGTTTGTGGTATTACAGTTTCTTACCACGGCATGCAAGAAGGTTTCTTTTAAGCTGCGCGCCAGAATCGCGGCACCGCCCTCTTTTCTCCTGTCGCCATGCTCAGCTCCGTCCCACGTGACTCACTTCTCTTTCTCTCTGACTCTGACGCCGCCATGTTGAAGAGTGTTCTTGTTCGGGCTTTACGGTGGGGAAAGCCTCGCTCCCTCTGTGCTGCTGGCTGCGTGGTGTCCTCTTCAGTTCCGCACGGAGTGTGCTGGCTGCAGACAGGAGGCTCTGCCGGCTCCCGCTGGCTCCGCCGGCTCCGCATGGAGAGGAGAGGGACCCGCCTGTCCCCAGAAGCCGCGCTGGATGGGTTTAGCTGTGAGCAGTCCATGGCTGGTTTTAGCTGCCTGCGGCTCTGGGACAGTCCCCCTCAGTGACCCAGGGTCCGTGCCGCAGCGATGGGAAAGGGGGAAAGGGGCAGTGGCCCCGGCCCGGCCCAGCGGGGCCGGGAGGCTCGGAGCCCCCCCACCTTCCAGCATGCGAGCTCCGACCAAAAAGGGGAAGTCCCGCCTTTCCGTGCGGTTTAAATATGTAAATTGTGAGAAGCGTAATTGGTCTTAAAGACTGTCCATCAACTCAGGGTCAACCCAACACACAGATGCAGCGGAGAATGGAAATACAAAGTGCAGAGGAGAGTTTCTGGTGCTTTTACATGAGGCAAGAGGAAAGTGCAGCCCAGCAGAGGCTTTGACTTCTGGAGCCTTTTTCTTTGGCAGCAGCTGCTGCAAGTGGGCAAGGGAGCTGCGAGAGTGAACAAGGGGACGGTCCGTCTATGTGAGAAGGAAGCTGCCGAGCCGCAGTGTGTTGTGCTCAGTTTCAAGGCTGCCTGGAGGAGGGGGGGACTTGAAGAACGCCTTCTTTCTGGACGCCTCCTTCTGGCTGTGCTGCAGCTGCATGCACTCTGCAGCACTGAAGGTTTAGGAACCTGCTGCTGGCCAGCTTGTGTCCAGGAGTGCAAGGGCTGCGCCTTCCTTTCTGAAGCAGCCAGAGCATTCTCAGCTGCAGCTGCTTGTGAAGCAGCTCTTGGCTGGACATTGGAAATTGGCTCCCCTGAGTACATGAGCCCGGTGCCCAGCTGCTTGGTTCTTCGCCTTCTGTGCTCTGGACAGAAGTGAAGCCCAGCCATGGCTTGGAGCTTTGCCGCTCTTCAGCGTGAACACTGCATGCAGCCACAGTGTGCTGTGCAGGGATTTTCCTTCAGCTCGACGGACAAGCATTTTCTTGCTGTTTCACCGAGTGCAAACTGTCCGTGTAGCTCTCGCTCAGCGAAATGCGTCAGGAGAGAAACACTTGCTGGAGTAGCTTTTCGCTGGCCAAGACTTTCAACACAGCACCACAATTCGGGCAAGGAGCAGCAGAAAGGAAGACCATCTTTTGGTCCTGGCACGTTCTTCTGGGCGAGACGTCTATCCGCCTCTTCGCTCCCTGCAAGGCTGTAAGCTTGGCGGTGGTACTTGCAAGTGAGAAGGCAGGTGCAGAGAGGACCGCCATCTGCCGGCGCTGTGCAGGCTGGAAAGGAAAGAGGGCTACCACTAGGATGTGCTGCAAATACAGGTTTCCACGCGTCGAGGGTAAGCTCCGCGTAAGGTAAGCTCGTTGACCTAAAACTGTTCTCTGTGCGAGACGTAGCTGAGAATCTTTCCGTTAAGATTCAGGCTACAAGGCAGACAGAATGTGCTGCTACCTAGCGCTGAGAGAGAAAGTGCAGAGGAGCCCAGGCGTGTTTCGGCAGAGGCAGCAGCCTGGAGCATTTCTCTGCCGGCACCGTGCTCTCTGGGCGAGAAGTAGACACCGGTTCCACTCCGGCACAATGAAGGCGCAGAGCACGGAGCTGGCATGCGCATCGCCCAGGCTGCAAGAGGAAGCGTGGCTGCCTCTCGCTTGTGTGTGGATTCACGTTAGCACTTGAAAACAGAAAGTTCAAGCTGCGGCTACGTGTGCTGCTACCTATTTCTCTTCCAGCTTTCCCTGGAAAGAGTTGTGCCCAGCTTGATGCTTGGAGATGCAGAGATGACAGTGGCAGATGCAGCGGAGAATGGAAATACAAAGTGCAGCGGAGAGTTTCTGGTGCTTTTACATGAGGCAAGAGGAAAGTGCAGCCCAGCAGAGGCTTTGACTTCTGGAGCCTTTTTCTTTGGCAGCAGCTGCTGCAAGTGGGCAAGGGAGCTGCGAGAGTGAAGAAGGGGACGGTCCGTCTATGTGAGAAGGAAGCTGCCGAGCCGCAGTGTGTTGTGCTCAGTTTCAAGGCTGCCTGGAGGAGGGGGGGACTTGAAGAACGCCTTCTTTCTGGACGCCTCCTTCTGGCTGTGCTCCAGCTGCATGCACTCTGCAGCACTGAAGGTTTAGGAACGTGCTTCTGGCCAGCTTGTGTCCAGGAGTGCAAGGGCTGCGCCTTACTTTCTGAAGCAGCCAGAGCATTCTCAGCTGCATCTGCTTGTGGAGCAGCTCTTGGCTGGACATTGGAAATTGGCTCCCCTGCGTACATGAGCCCGGTGCCCAGCTGCTTGGTTCTTCGCCTTCTGTGCTCTGGACAGAAGTGAAGCCCAGCCATGGCTTGGAGCTTTGCCGCTCTTCAGCGTGAACACTGCATGCAGCCACAGTGTGCTATGCAGGGATTTTCCTTCAGCTCGACGGACAAGCATTTTCTTGCTGTTTCACCGAGTGCAAACTGTCCGTGTAGCTCTCGCTCAGCGAAATGCGTTTGGAGAGAAGCACTTGCTGGATTAGCCTTTCGCTGGCCAAGACTTTCAACACAGCACCACAATCCGGGCGACGACGAGCGGAAAGGACGAACATCTTTTGGTCCTGGCACGTTCTTCTGGGCGAGACGTCTATCCGCCTCTTCGCTCCCTGCAAGGCTGTAAGCTTGGCGGTGGCACTTGCAAGTGAGAAGGCAGGTGCAGAGAGCACCGCGATCTGCCGGCGCTGTGCAGGCTGGAAAGGAAAGAGGGCTACCACTAGGATGTGCTGCAAATACAGGTTTCCACGCGTCGAGGGTAAGCTCCGCGTAAGGTAAGCTCGTTGACCTAAAACTGTTCTCTGTGCGAGACGTAGCTGAGAATCTTTCCGTTAAGATTCAGGCTACAAGGCAGACAGAATGTGCTGCTACCTAGCGCTGAGAGAGAAAGTGCAGAGGAGCCCAGGCGTGTTTCGGCAGAGGCAGCAGCCTGGAGCATTTCTCTGCCGGCACCGTGCTCTCTGGGCGAGAAGTAGACACCGGTTCCACTCCGGCACAATGAAGGCGCAGAGCACGGAGCTGGCATGCGCATCGCCCAGGCTGCAAGAGGAAGCGTGGCTGCCTCTCGCTTGTGTGTGGATTCACGTTAGCACTTGAAAACAGAAAGTTCAAGCTGCGGCTACGTGTGCTGCTACCTATTTCTCTTCCAGCTTTCCCTGGAAAGAATTGTGCCCAGCTTGATGCTTGGAGATGCAGAGATGACAGTGGCAGATGCAGCGGAGAATGGAAATACAAAGTGCAGCGGAGAGTTTCTGGTGCTTTTACATGAGGCAAGGGGAAAGTGCAGCCCAGCAAAGGCTTTGACTTCTGGAGCCTTTTTCTTTGGCAGCAGCTGCTGCAAGTGAGCAAGGGAGCTGCGAGAGTGAACAAGGGGACGGTCCGTCTACGTAAGAAGGAAGCTGCCGGGGCGCAGTGTGTTGTGCTCAGTTTCAAGGCTGCCTGGAGGAGGGGGGGACTTGAAGAACGCCTTCTTTCTGGACGCCTCCTTCTGGCTGTGCTGCAGCTGCATGCACTCTGCAGCACTGAAGGTTTAGGAACCTGCTGCTGGCGTGGTTGTGTCCAGGAGTGCAAGGGCTGCGCCTTCCTTTCTGAAGCAGCCAGAGCATTCTCAGCTGCATCTGCTTGTGAAGCAGCTCTTGGCTGGACATTGGAAATTGGCTCCCCTGCGTACATGAGCCCGGTGTCCAGCTGCTTCGTTCTTCGCCTTCTGTGCTCTGGACAGAAGTGAAGCCCAGCCATGGCTTGGAGCTTTGCCGCTCTTCAGCGTCAACACTGCATGCAGCCACAGTGTGCTGTGCAGGGATTTTCCTTCAGCTCGACGGACAAGCATTTTCTTGCTGTTTCACCGAGTCCAAACTGTCCGTGTAGCTCTCGCTCAGCGAAATGCGTTTGGAGAGAAGCACTTGCTGGATTAGCCTTTCGCTGGCCAAGACTTTCAACACAGCACCACAATCCGGGCGACGACGAGCGGAAAGGACGAACATCTTTTGGTCCTGGCACGTTCTTCTGGGCGAGACGTCTATCCGCCTCTTCGCTCCCTGCAAGGCTGTAAGCTTGGCGGTGGCACTTGCAAGTGAGAAGGCAGGTGCAGAGAGCACCGCGATCTGCCGGAGCTGTGCAGGCTGGAAAGGAAAGAGGGCTACCACTAGGATGTGCTGCAAATACAGGTTTCCACGCGTCGAGGGTAAGCTCCGCGTAAGGTAAGCTCGTTGACCTAAAACTGTTCTCTGTGCGAGACGTAGCTGAGAATCTTTCCGTTAAGATTCAGGCTACAAGGCAGACAGAATGTGCTGCTACCTAGCGCTGAGAGAGAAAGTGCAGAGGAGCCCAGGCGTGTTTCGGCAGAGGCAGCAGCCTGGAGCATTTCTCTGCCGGCACCGTGCTCTCTGGGCGAGAAGTAGACACCGGTTCCACTCCGGCACAATGAAGGCGCAGAGCACGGAGCTGGCATGCGCATCGCCCAGGCTGCAAGAGGAAGCGTGGCTGCCTCTCGCTTGTGTGTGGATTCACGTTAGCACTTGAAAACAGAAAGTTCAAGCTGCGGCTACTTGTGCTGCTACCTATTTCTCTTCCAGCTTTCCCTGGAAAGAATTGTGCCCAGCTTGATGCTTGGAGATGCAGAGATGACAGTGGCAGATGCAGCGGAGAATGGAAATACAAAGTGCAGCGGAGAGTTTCTGGTGCTTTTACATGAGGCAAGAGGAAAGTGCAGCCCAGCAGAGGCTTTGACTTCTGGAGCCTTTTTCTTTGGCAGCAGCTGCTGCAAGTGGGCAAGGGAGCTGCGAGAGTGAAGAAGGGGACGGTCCGTCTATGTGAGAAGGAAGCTGCCGAGCCGCAGTGTGTTGTGCTCAGTTTCAAGGCTGCCTGGAGGAGGGGGGGACTTGAAGAACGCCTTCTTTCTGGACGCCTCCTTCTGGCTGTGCTCCAGCTGCATGCACTCTGCAGCACTGAAGGTTTAGGAACCTGCTGCTGGCCAGCTTGCGTCCAGGAGTGCAAGGGCTGCGCCTTCCTTTCTGAAGCAGCCGGAGCATTCTCAGCTGCAGCTGCTTGTGAAGCAGCTCTTGGCTGGACATTGGAAATTGGCTCCCCTGAGTACATGAGCCCGGTGCCCAGCTGCTTGGTTCTTCGCCTTCTGTGCTCTGGACAGAAGTGAAGCCCAGCCATGGCTTGGAGCTTTGCCGCTCTTCAGCGTGAACACTGCATGCAGCCACAGTGTGCTGTGCAGGGATTTTCCTTCAGCTCGACGGACAAGCATTTTCTTGCTGTTTCACCGAGTGCAAACTGTCCGTGTAGCTCTCGCTCAGCGAAATGCGTTTGGAGAGAAGCACTTGCTGGATTAGCCTTTCGCTGGCCAAGACTTTCAACACAGCACCACAATCCGGGCGACAACGAGCGGAAAGGACGAACATCTTTTGGTCCTGGCACGTTCTTCTGGGCGAGACGTCTATCCGCCTCTTCGCTCCCTGCAAGGCTGTAAGCTTGGCGGTGGCACTCGCAAGTGAGAAGGCAGGTGCAGAGAGCACCGCGATCTGCCGGAGCTGTGCAGGCTGGAAAGGAAAGAGGGCTACCACTAGGATGTGCTGCAAATACAGGTTTCCACGCGTCGAGGGTAAGCTCCGCGTAAGGTAAGCTCGTTGACCTAAAACTGTTCTCTGTGCGAGACGTAGCTGAGAATCTTTCCGTTAAGATTCAGGCTACAAGGCAGACAGAATGTGCTGCTACCTAGCGCTGAGAGAGAAAGTGCAGAGGAGCCCAGGCGTGTTTCGGCAGAGGCAGCAGCCTGGAGCATTTCTCTGCCGGCACCGTGCTCTCTGGGCGAGAAGTAGACACCGGTTCCACTCTGGCACAATGAAGGCGCAGAGCATGGAGCTGGCATGCGCATCGCCCAGGCTGCAAGAGGAAGCGTGGCTGCCTCTCGCTTGTGTGTGGATTCACGTTAGCACTTGAAAACAGAAAGTTCAAGCTGCGGCTACGTGTGCTGCTACCTATTTCTCTTCCAGCTTTCCCTGGACAGAATTGTGCCCAGCTTGATGCTTGGAGATGCAGAGATGACAGTGGCAGATTGTAGCGGGTTGAGTTTGAAACAGGGCAGAAACACCAATTAAATGTAGTGGTTTTGATTCAAAATATTCATTATTTACTTATTTTCCTTCTGTGAGATAAGAATTAGGAGAAAAGCAAAGCAGGCCACAAACCTTAAACAGTTGCAGTACAATGAAAGAGCTTTATTACTAACAGAATTAAAAGTAAAGAGAAAACAACAAAACAAAATTAAAGTAAATTCCCCCCCCCCCCCCCCCCCCCCTTTCCAGCACTTCTCTCCTTTTATCCAGCTCACACAAGGGATAACAGAACATGGGATGTTAGTCAGTGTTGCAGTTCTTGAAAAGTCTCTCTCTTATGCTTAAGGAAAAAAGGGTTTTCCTTCAGTTGCACGTGGTTCCCAAACTGCCACCAATAGCAGACCCGCCCGGAAACAAACAGTCTGCTATGTGTAGAACATCTCTCCCATGAAGAATTTCACAGTTCTTTCATACTACAGAACATGGGCCATCACACGGGGTTATTCATCTTTTTAAGGATAAGTTCTTTTGGCCTGCACACAGAGGCTTTTCTTCGCCACAAGTCTCTAACAGCCTCTTACTACTTCTATATAGCCAGGCATAGGCACTCTTCATGAACTTCATAGGCACACGTTGATTCTCCACCCCCCCCCCCTCCCATGTTCTTCAAATGGATTAAAGAGACAAACAGTTTGTGGTATTACAGTTTCTTACCACGGCATGCAAGAAGGTTTCTTTTAAGCTGCGCGCCAGAATCGCGGCACCGCCCTCTTTTCTCCTGTCGCCATGCTCAGCTCCGTCCCACGTGACTCACTTCTCTTTCTCTCTGACTCTGACGCCGCCATGTTGAAGAGTGTTCTTGTTCGGGCTTTACGGTGGGGAAAGCCTCGCTCCCTCTGTGCTGCTGGCTGCGTGGTGTCCTCTTCAGTTCCGCACGGAGTGTGCTGGCTGCAGACAGGAGGCTCTGCCGGCTCCCGCTGGCTCCGCCGGCTCCGCATGGAGAGGAGAGGGACCCGCCTGTCCCCAGAAGCCGCGCTGGATGGGTTTAGCTGTGAGCAGTCCATGGCTGGTTTTAGCTGCCTGCGGCTCTGGGACAGTCCCCCTCAGTGACCCAGGGTCCGTGCCGCAGCGATGGGAAAGGGGGAAAGGGGCAGTGGCCCCGGCCCGGCCCAGCGGGGCCGGGAGGCTCGGAGCCCCCCCACCTTCCAGCATGCGAGCTCCGACCAAAAAGGGGAAGTCCCGCCTTTCCGTGCGGTTCAAATATGTAAATTGTGAGAAGCGTAATTGGTCTTAAAGACTGTCCATCAACTCAGGGTCAACCCAACACACAGATGCAGCGGAGAATGGAAATACAAAGTGCAGAGGAGAGTTTCTGGTGCTTTTACATGAGGCAAGAGGAAAGTGCAGCCCAGCAGAGGCTTTGACTTCTGGAGCCTTTTTCTTTGGCAGCAGCTGCTGCAAGTGGGCAAGGGAGCTGCGAGAGTGAAGAAGGGGACGGTCCGTCTATGTGAGAAGGAAGCTGCCGAGCCGCAGTGTGTTGTGCTCAGTTTCAAGGCTGCCTGGAGGAGGGGGGGACTTGAAGAACGCCTTCTTTCTGGACGCCTCCTTCTGGCTGTGCTCCAGCTGCATGCACTCTGCAGCACTGAAGGTTTAGGAACCTGCTGCTGGCCAGCTTGTGTCCAAGAGTGCAAGGGCTGCGCCTTACTTTCTGAAGCAGCCAGAGCATTCTCAGCTGCAGCTGCTTGTGAAGCAGCTCTTGGCTGGACATTGGAAATTGGCTCCCCTGAGTACATGAGCCCGGTGCCCAGCTGCTTGCTTCTTCGCCTTCTGTGCTCTGGACAGAAGTGAAGCCCAGCCATGGCTTGGAGCTTTGCCGCTCTTCAGCGTGAACACTGCATGCAGCCACAGTGTGCTGTGCAGGGATTTTCCTTCAGCTCGACAGACAAGCATTTTTCTTGCTGTTTCACCGAGTCCAAACTGTCCGTGTAGCTCTCGCTCAGCGAAATGCGTCAGGAGAGAAACACTTGCTGGAGTAGCTTTTCGCTGGCCAAGACTTTCAACACAGCACCACAATTCGGGCAAGGAGCAGCAGAAAGGAAGACCATCTTTTGGTCCTGGCACGTTCTTCTGGGCGAGACGTCTATCGGCCTCTTCGCTCCCTGCAAGGCTGTAAGCTTGGCGGTGGTACTTGCAAGTGAGAAGGCAGGTGCAGAGAGGACCGCCATCTGCCGGCGCTGTGCAGGCTGGAAAGGAAAGAGGGCTACCACTAGGATGTGCTGCAAATACAGGTTTCCACGCGTCGAGGGTAAGCTCCGCGTAAGGTAAGCTCGTTGACCTAAAACTGTTCTCTGTGCGAGACGTAGCTGAGAATCTTTCCGTTAAGATTCAGGCTACAAGGCAGACAGAATGTGCTGCTACCTAGCGCTGAGAGAGAAAGTGCAGAGGAGCCCAGGCGTGTTTGGGCAGAGGCAGCAGCCTGGAGCATTTCTCTGCCGGCACCGTGCTCTCTGGGCGAGAAGTAGACACCGGTTCCACTCCGGCACAATGAAGGCGCAGAGCACGGAGCTGGCATGCGCATCGCCCAGGCTGCAAGAGGAAGCGTGGCTGCCTCTCGCTTGTGTGTGGATTCACGTTAGCACTTGAAAACAGAAAGTTCAAGCTGCGGCTACGTGTGCTGCTACCTATTTCTCTTCCAGCTTTCCCTGGAAAGAATTGTGCCCAGCTTGATGCTTGGAGATGCAGAGATGACAGTGGCAGATGCAGCAGAGAATGGAAATACAAAGTGCAGCGGAGAGTTTCTGGTGCTTTTACATGAGGCAAGAGGAAAGTGCAGCCCAGCAGAGGCTTTGACTTCTGGAGCCTTTTTCTTTGGCAGCAGCTGCTGCAAGTGGGCAAGGGAGCTGCGAGAGTGAACAAGGGGACGGTCCGTCTATGTGAGAAGGAAGCTGCCGAGCCGCAGTGTGTTGTGCTCAGTTTCAAGGCTGCCTGGAGGAGGGGGGACTTGAAGAACGCCTTCTTTCTGGACGCCTCCTTCTGGCTGTGCTGCAGCTGCATGCACTCTGCAGCACTGAAGGTTTAGGAACCTGCTGCTGGCCAGCTTGTGTCCAGGAGTGCAAGGGCTGCGCCTTACTTTCTGAAGCAGCCAGAGCATTCTCAGCTGCATCTGCTTGTGAAGCAGCTCTTGGCTGGACATTGGAAATTGGCTCCCCTGCGTACATGAGCCCGGTGCCCAGCTGCTTGGTTCTTCGCCTTCTGTGCTCTGGACAGAAGTGAAGCCCAGCCATGGCTTGGAGCTTTGCCGCTCTTCAGCGTCAACACTGCATGCAGCCACAGTGTGCTGTGCAGGGATTTTCCTTCAGCTCGACGGACAAGCATTTTCTTGCTGTTTCACCGAGTGCAAACTGTCCGTGTAGCTCTCGCTCAGCGAAATGCGTTTGGAGAGAAGCACTTGCTGGATTAGCCTTTCGCTGGCCAAGACTTTCAACACAGCACCACAATCCGGGCGACGACGAGCGGAAAGGACGAACATCTTTTGGTCCTGGCACGTTCTTCTGGGCGAGACGTCTATCCGCCTCTTCGCTCCCTGCAAGGCTGTAAGCTTGGCGGTGGCACTTGCAAGTGAGAAGGCAGGTGCAGAGAGCACCGCGATCTGCCGGCGCTGTGCAGGCTGGAAAGGAAAGAGGGCTACCACTAGGATGTGCTGCAAATACAGGTTTCCACGCGTCGAGGGTAAGCTCCGCGTAAGGTAAGCTCGTTGACCTCAAACTGTTCTCTGTGCGAGACGTAGCTGAGAATCTTTCCGTTAAGATTCAGGCTACAAGGCAGACAGAATGTGCTGCTACCTAGCGCTGAGAGAGAAAGTGCAGAGGAGCCCAGGCGTGTTTCGGCAGAGGCAGCAGCCTGGAGCATTTCTCTGCCGGCACCGTGCTCTCTGGGCGAGAAGTAGACACCGGTTCCACTCCGGCACAATGAAGGCGCAGAGCACGGAGCTGGCATGCGCATCGCACAGGCTGCAAGAGGAAGCGTGGCTGCCTCTCGCTTGTGTGTGGATTCACGTTAGCACTTGAAAACAGAAAGTTCAAGCTGCGGCTACTTGTGCTGCTACCTATTTCTCTTCCAGCTTTCCCTGGAAAGAGTTGTGCCCAGCTTGATGCTTGGAGATGCAGAGATGACAGTGGCAGATGCAGCGGAGAATGGAAATACAGAGTGCAGAGGAGAGTTTCTGGTGCTTTTACATGAGGCAAGAGGAAAGTGCAGCCCAGCAGAGGCTTTGACTTCTGGAGCCTTTTTCTTTGGCAGCAGCTGCTGCAAGTGGGCAAGGGAGCTGCGAGAGTGAAGAAGGGGACGGTCCGTCTATGTGAGAAGGAAGCTGCCGAGCCGCAGTGTGTTGTGCTCAGTTTCAAGGCTGCCTGGAGGAGGGGGGACTTGAAGAACGCCTTCTTTCTGGACGCCTCCTTCTGGCTGTGCTCCAGCTGCATGCACTCTGCAGCACTGAAGGTTTAGGAACGTGCTTCTGGCCAGCTTGTGTCCAGGAGTTCAAGGGCTGCGCTTTACTTTCTGAAGCAGCCAGAGCATTCTCAGCTGCATCTGCTTGTGGAGCAGCTCTTGGCTGGACATTGGAAATTGGCTCCCCTGAGTACATGAGCCCGGTGTCCAGCTGCTTGGTTCTTCGCCTTCTGTGCTCTGGACAGAAGTGAAGCCCAGCCATGGCTTGGAGCTTTGCCGCTCTTCAGCGTGAACACTGCATGCAGCCACAGTGTGCTGTGCAGGGATTTTCCTTCAGCTCGACGGACAAGCATTTTCTTGCTGTTTCACCGAGTGCAAACTGTCCGTGTAGCTCTCGCTCAGCGAAATGCGTTTGGAGAGAAGCACTTGCTGGATTAGCCTTTCGCTGGCCAAGACTTTCAACACAGCACCACAATCCGGGCGACGACGAGCGGAAAGGACGAACATCTTTTGGTCCTGGCACGTTCTTCTGGGCGAGACGTCTATCCGCCTCTTCGCTCCCTGCAAGGCTGTAAGCTTGGCGGTGGCACTCGCAAGTGAGAAGGCAGGTGCAGAGAGCACCGCGATCTGCCGGAGCTGTGCAGGCTGGAAAGGAAAGAGGGCTACCACTAGGATGTGCTGCAAATACAGGTTTCCACGCGTCGAGGGTAAGCTCCGCGTAAGGTAAGCTCGTTGACCTAAAACTGTTCTCTGTGCGAGACGTAGCTGAGAATCTTTCCGTTAAGATTCAGGCTACAAGGCAGACAGAATGTGCTGCTACCTAGCGCTGAGAGAGAAAGTGCAGAGGAGCCCAGGCGTGTTTCGGCAGAGGCAGCAGCCTGGAGCATTTCTCTGCCGGCACCGTGCTCTCTGGGCGAGAAGTAGACACCGGTTCCACTCCGGCACAATGAAGGCGCAGAGCACGGAGCTGGCATGCGCATCGCCCAGGCTGCAAGAGGAAGCGTGGCTGCCTCTCGCTTGTGTGTGGATTCACGTTAGCACTTGAAAACAGAAAGTTCAAGCTGCGGCTACGTGTGCTGCTACCTATTTCTCTTCCAGCTTTCCCTGGAAAGAATTGTGCCCAGCTTGATGCTTGGAGATGCAGAGATGACAGTGGCAGATGCAGCAGAGAATGGAAATACAAAGTGCAGCGGAGAGTTTCTGGTGCTTTTACATGAGGCAAGAGGAAAGTGCAGCCCAGCAGAGGCTTTGACTTCTGGAGCCTTTTTCTTTGGCAGCAGCTGCTGCAAGTGGGCAAGGGAGCTGCGAGAGTGAACAAGGGGACGGTCCGTCTATGTGAGAAGGAAGCTGCCGAGCCGCAGTGTGTTGTGCTCAGTTTCAAGGCTGCCTGGAGGAGGGGGGACTTGAAGAACGCCTTCTTTCTGGACGCCTCCTTCTGGCTGTGCTGCAGCTGCATGCACTCTGCAGCACTGAAGGTTTAGGAACCTGCTGCTGGCCAGCTTGTGTCCAGGAGTGCAAGGGCTGCGCCTTACTTTCTGAAGCAGCCAGAGCATTCTCAGCTGCATCTGCTTGTGAAGCAGCTCTTGGCTGGACATTGGAAATTGGCTCCCCTGCGTACATGAGCCCGGTGCCCAGCTGCTTGGTTCTTCGCCTTCTGTGCTCTGGACAGAAGTGAAGCCCAGCCATGGCTTGGAGCTTTGCCGCTCTTCAGCGTCAACACTGCATGCAGCCACAGTGTGCTGTGCAGGGATTTTCCTTCAGCTCGACGGACAAGCATTTTCTTGCTGTTTCACCGAGTGCAAACTGTCCGTGTAGCTCTCGCTCAGCGAAATGCGTTTGGAGAGAAGCACTTGCTGGATTAGCCTTTCGCTGGCCAAGACTTTCAACACAGCACCACAATCCGGGCGACGACGAGCGGAAAGGACGAACATCTTTTGGTCCTGGCACGTTCTTCTGGGCGAGACGTCTATCCGCCTCTTCGCTCCCTGCAAGGCTGTAAGCTTGGCGGTGGCACTTGCAAGTGAGAAGGCAGGTGCAGAGAGCACCGCGATCTGCCGGCGCTGTGCAGGCTGGAAAGGAAAGAGGGCTACCACTAGGATGTGCTGCAAATACAGGTTTCCACGCGTCGAGGGTAAGCTCCGCGTAAGGTAAGCTCGTTGACCTCAAACTGTTCTCTGTGCGAGACGTAGCTGAGAATCTTTCCGTTAAGATTCAGGCTACAAGGCAGACAGAATGTGCTGCTACCTAGCGCTGAGAGAGAAAGTGCAGAGGAGCCCAGGCGTGTTTCGGCAGAGGCAGCAGCCTGGAGCATTTCTCTGCCGGCACCGTGCTCTCTGGGCGAGAAGTAGACACCGGTTCCACTCCGGCACAATGAAGGCGCAGAGCACGGAGCTGGCATGCGCATCGCACAGGCTGCAAGAGGAAGCGTGGCTGCCTCTCGCTTGTGTGTGGATTCACGTTAGCACTTGAAAACAGAAAGTTCAAGCTGCGGCTACTTGTGCTGCTACCTATTTCTCTTCCAGCTTTCCCTGGAAAGAGTTGTGCCCAGCTTGATGCTTGGAGATGCAGAGATGACAGTGGCAGATGCAGCGGAGAATGGAAATACAAAGTGCAGCGGAGAGTTTCTGGTGCTTTTACATGAGGCAAGGGGAAAGTGCAGCCCAGCAAAGGCTTTGACTTCTGGAGCCTTTTTCTTTGGCAGCAGCTGCTGCAAGTGAGCAAGGGAGCTGCGAGAGTGAACAAGGGGACGGTCCGTCTATGTGAGAAGGAAGCTGCCGAGCCGCAGTGTGTTGTGCTCAGTTTCAAGGCTGCCTGGAGGAGGGGGGGACTTGAAGAACGCCTTCTTTCTGGACGCCTCCTTCTGGCTGTGCTGCAGCTGCATGCACTCTGCAGCACTGAAGGTTTAGGAACCTGCTGCTGGCCAGCTTGTGTCCAGGAGTGCAAGGGCTGCGCCTTCCTTTCTGAAGCAGCCAGAGCATTCTCAGCTGCATCTGCTTGTGAAGCAGCTCTTGGCTGGACATTGGAAATTGGCTCCCCTGCGTACATGAGCCGGGTGTCCAGCTGCTTCGTTCTTCGCCTTCTGTGCTCTGGACAGAAGTGAAGCCCAGCCATGGCTTGGAGCTTTGCCGCTCTTCAGCGTCAACACTGCATGCAGCCACAGTGTGCTGTGCAGGGATTTTCCTTCAGCTCGACGGACAAGCATTTTCTTGCTGTTTCACCGAGTCCAAACTGTCCGTGTAGCTCTCGCTCAGCGAAATGCGTTTGGAGAGAAGCACTTGCTGGATTAGCCTTTCGCTGGCCAAGACTTTCAACACAGCACCACAATCCGGGCGACGACGAGCGGAAAGGACGAACATCTTTTGGTCCTGGCACGTTCTTCTGGGCGAGACGTCTATCCGCCTCTTCGCTCCCTGCAAGGCTGTAAGCTTGGCGGTGGCACTTGCAAGTGAGAAGGCAGGTGCAGAGAGCACCTCGTCTGCCGGAGCTGTGCAGGCTGGAAAGGAAAGAGGGCTACCACTAGGATGTGCTGCAAATACAGGTTTCCACGCGTCGAGGGTAAGCTCCGCGTAAGGTAAGCTCGTTGACCTAAAACTGTTCTCTGTGCGAGACGTAGCTGAGAATCTTTCCGTTAAGATTCAGGCTACAAGGCAGACAGAATGTGCTGCTACCTAGCGCTGAGAGAGAAAGTGCAGAGGAGCCCAGGCGTGTTTGGGCAGAGGCAGCAGCCTGGAGCATTTCTCTGCCGGCACCGTGCTCTCTGGGCGAGAAGTAGACACCGGTTCCACTCCGGCACAATGAAGGCGCAGAGCACGGAGCTGGCATGCGCATCGCACAGGCTGCAAGAGGAAGCGTGGCTGCCTCTCGCTTGTGTGTGGATTCACGTTAGCACTTGAAAACAGAAAGTTCAAGCTGCGGCTACTTGTGCTGCTACCTATTTCTCTTCCAGCTTTCCCTGGAAAGAGTTGTGCCCAGCTTGATGCTTGGAGATGCAGAGATGACAGTGGCAGATGCAGCGGAGAATGGAAATACAAAGTGCAGCGGAGAGTTTCTGGTGCTTTTACATGAGGCAAGGGGAAAGTGCAGCCCAGCAAAGGCTTTGACTTCTGGAGCCTTTTTCTTTGGCAGCAGCTGCTGCAAGTGAGCAAGGGAGCTGCGAGAGTGAACAAGGGGACGGTCCGTCTATGTGAGAAGGAAGCTGCCGAGCCGCAGTGTGTTGTGCTCAGTTTCAAGGCTGCCTGGAGGAGGGGGGGACTTGAAGAACGCCTTCTTTCTGGACGCCTCCTTCTGGCTGTGCTGCAGCTGCATGCACTCTGCAGCACTGAAGGTTTAGGAACCTGCTGCTGGCCAGCTTGTGTCCAGGAGTGCAAGGGCTGCGCCTTCCTTTCTGAAGCAGCCAGAGCATTCTCAGCTGCATCTGCTTGTGAAGCAGCTCTTGGCTGGACATTGGAAATTGGCTCCCCTGCGTACATGAGCCCGGTGCCCAGCTGCTTGGTTCTTCGCCTTCTGTGCTCTGGACAGAAGTGAAGCCCAGCCATGGCTTGGAGCTTTGCCGCTCTTCAGCGTCAACACTGCATGCAGCCACAGTGTGCTGTGCAGGGATTTTCCTTCAGCTCGACGGACAAGCATTTTCTTGCTGTTTCACCGAGTGCAAACTGTCCGTGTAGCTCTCGCTCAGCGAAATGCGTTTGGAGAGAAGCACTTGCTGGATTAGCCTTTCGCTGGCCAAGACTTTCAACACAGCACCACAATCCGGGCGACGACGAGCGGAAAGGACGAACATCTTTTGGTCCTGGCACGTTCTTCTGGGCGAGACGTCTATCGGCCTCTTCGCTCCCTGCAAGGCTGTAAGCTTGGCGGTGGCACTTGCAAGTGAGAAGGCAGGTGCAGAGAGCACCGCGATCTGCCAGCGCTGTGCAGGCTGGAAAGGAAAGAGGGCTACCACTAGGATGTGCTGCAAATACAGGTTTCCACGCGTCGAGGGTAAGCTCCGCGTAAGGTAAGCTCGTTGACCTAAAACTGTTCTCTGTGCGAGACGTAGCTGAGAATCTTTCCGTTAAGATTCAGGCTACAAGGCAGACAGAATGTGCTGCTACCTAGCGCTGAGAGAGAAAGTGCAGAGGAGCCCAGGCGTGTTTCGGCAGAGGCAGCAGCCTGGAGCATTTCTCTGCCGGCACCGTGCTCTCTGGGCGAGAAGTAGACACCGGTTCCACTCCGGCACAATGAAGGCGCAGAGCACGGAGCTGGCATGCGCATCGCACAGGCTGCAAGAGGAAGCGTGGCTGCCTCTCGCTTGTGTGTGGATTCACGTTAGCACTTGAAAACAGAAAGTTCAAGCTGCGGCTACTTGTGCTGCTACCTATTTCTCTTCCAGCTTTCCCTGGAAAGAGTTGTGCCCAGCTTGATGCTTGGAGATGCAGAGATGACAGTGGCAGATGCAGCGGAGAATGGAAATACAAAGTGCAGCGGAGAGTTTCTGGTGCTTTTACATGAGGCAAGGGGAAAGTGCAGCCCAGCAAAGGCTTTGACTTCTGGAGCCTTTTTCTTTGGCAGCAGCTGCTGCAAGTGAGCAAGGGAGCTGCGAGAGTGAACAAGGGGACGGTCCGTCTATGTGAGAAGGAAGCTGCCGAGCCGCAGTGTGTTGTGCTCAGTTTCAAGGCTGCCTGGAGGAGGGGGGGACTTGAAGAACGCCTTCTTTCTGGACGCCTCCTTCTGGCTGTGCTCCAGCTGCATGCACTCTGCAGCACTGAAGGTTTAGGAACCTGCTGCTGGCCAGCTTGTGTCCAGGAGTGCAAGGGCTGCGCCTTCCTTTCTGAAGCAGCCAGAGCATTCTCAGCTGCATCTGCTTGTGAAGCAGCTCTTGGCTGGACATTGGAAATTGGCTCCCCTGCGTACATGAGCCCGGTGCCCAGCTGCTTGGTTCTTCGCCTTCTGTGCTCTGGACAGAAGTGAAGCCCAGCCATGGCTTGGAGCTTTGCCGCTCTTCAGCGTCAACACTGCATGCAGCCACAGTGTGCTGTGCAGGGATTTTCCTTCAGCTCGACGGACAAGCATTTTCTTGCTGTTTCACCGAGTCCAAACTGTCCGTGTAGCTCTCGCTCAGCGAAATGCGTTTGGAGAGAAGCACTTGCTGGATTAGCCTTTCGCTGGCCAAGACTTTCAACACAGCACCACAATCCGGGCGACGACGAGCGGAAAGGACGAACATCTTTTGGTCCTGGCACGTTCTTCTGGGCGAGACGTCTATCCGCCTCTTCGCTCCCTGCAAGGCTGTAAGCTTGGCGGTGGCACTTGCAAGTGAGAAGGCAGGTGCAGAGAGCACCGCGATCTGCCGGCGCTGTGCAGGCTGGAAAGGAAAGAGGGCTACCACTAGGATGTGCTGCAAATACAGGTTTCCACGCGTCGAGGGTAAGCTCCGCGTAAGGTAAGCTCGTTGACCTAAAACTGTTCTCTGTGCGAGACGTAGCTGAGAATCTTTCCGTTAAGATTCAGGCTACAAGGCAGACAGAATGTGCTGCTACCTAGCGCTGAGAGAGAAAGTGCAGAGGAGCCCAGGCGTGTTTGGGCAGAGGCAGCAGCCTGGAGCATTTCTCTGCCGGCACCGTGCTCTCTGGGCGAGAAGTAGACACCGGTTCCACTCCGGCACAATGAAGGCGCAGAGCACGGAGCTGGCATGCGCATCGCCCAGGCTGCAAGAGGAAGCGTGGCTGCCTCTCGCTTGTGTGTGGATTCACGTTAGCACTTGAAAACAGAAAGTTCAAGCTGCGGCTACTTGTGCTGCTACCTATTTCTCTTCCAGCTTTCCCTGGAAAGAGTTGTGCCCAGCTTGATGCTTGGAGATGCAGAGATGACAGTGGCAGATGCAGCGGAGAATGGAAATACAAAGTGCAGCGGAGAGTTTCTGGTGCTTTTACATGAGGCAAGGGGAAAGTGCAGCCCAGCAAAGGCTTTGACTTCTGGAGCCTTTTTCTTTGGCAGCAGCTGCTGCAAGTGAGCAAGGGAGCTGCGAGAGTGAACAAGGGGACGGTCCGTCTATGTGAGAAGGAAGCTGCCGAGCCGCAGTGTGTTGTGCTCAGTTTCAAGGCTGCCTGGAGGAGGGGGGGACTTGAAGAACGCCTTCTTTCTGGACGCCTCCTTCTGGCTGTGCTCCAGCTGCATGCACTCTGCAGCACTGAAGGTTTAGGAACCTGCTGCTGGCCAGCTTGTGTCCAGGAGTGCAAGGGCTGCGCCTTCCTTTCTGAAGCAGCCAGAGCATTCTCAGCTGCATCTGCTTGTGAAGCAGCTCTTGGCTGGACATTGGAAATTGGCTCCCCTGCGTACATGAGCCCGGTGCCCAGCTGCTTGGTTCTTCGCCTTCTGTGCTCTGGACAGAAGTGAAGCCCAGCCATGGCTTGGAGCTTTGCCGCTCTTCAGCGTCAACACTGCATGCAGCCACAGTGTGCTGTGCAGGGATTTTCCTTCAGCTCGACGGACAAGCATTTTCTTGCTGTTTCACCGAGTGCAAACTGTCCGTGTAGCTCTCGCTCAGCGAAATGCGTTTGGAGAGAAGCACTTGCTGGATTAGCCTTTCGCTGGCCAAGACTTTCAACACAGCACCACAATCCGGGCGACGACGAGCGGAAAGGACGAACATCTTTTGGTCCTGGCACGTTCTTCTGGGCAAGACGTCTATCCGCCTCTTCGCTCCCTGCAAGGCTGTAAGCTTGGCGGTGGCACTTGCAAGTGAGAAGGCAGGTGCAGAGAGCACCGCGATCTGCCGGCGCTGTGCAGGCTGGAAAGGAAAGAGGGCTACCACTAGGATGTGCTGCAAATACAGGTTTCCACGCGTCGAGGGTAAGCTCCGCGTAAGGTAAGCTCGTTGACCTAAAACTGTTCTCTGTGCGAGACGTAGCTGAGAATCTTTCCGTTAAGATTCAGGCTACAAGGCAGACAGAATGTGCTGCTACCTAGCGCTGAGAGAGAAAGTGCAGAGGAGCCCAGGCGTGTTTCGGCAGAGGCAGCAGCCTGGAGCATTTCTCTGCCGGCACCGTGCTCTCTGGGCGAGAAGTAGACACCGGTTCCACTCCGGCACAATGAAGGCGCAGAGCACGGAGCTGGCATGCGCATCGCACAGGCTGCAAGAGGAAGCGTGGCTGCCTCTCGCTTGTGTGTGGATTCACGTTAGCACTTGAAAACAGAAAGTTCAAGCTGCGGCTACTTGTGCTGCTACCTATTTCTCTTCCAGCTTTCCCTGGAAAGAGTTGTGCCCAGCTTGATGCTTGGAGATGCAGAGATGACAGTGGCAGATGCAGCGGAGAATGGAAATACAAAGTGCAGCGGAGAGTTTCTGGTGCTTTTACATGAGGCAAGGGGAAAGTGCAGCCCAGCAAAGGCTTTGACTTCTGGAGCCTTTTTCTTTGGCAGCAGCTGCTGCAAGTGAGCAAGGGAGCTGCGAGAGTGAACAAGGGGACGGTCCGTCTATGTGAGAAGGAAGCTGCCGAGCCGCAGTGTGTTGTGCTCAGTTTCAAGGCTGCCTGGAGGAGGGGGGGACTTGAAGAACGCCTTCTTTCTGGACGCCTCCTTCTGGCTGTGCTGCAGCTGCATGCACTCTGCAGCACTGAAGGTTTAGGAACCTGCTGCTGGCGTGGTTGTGTCCAGGAGTGCAAGGGCTGCGCCTTCCTTTCTGAAGCAGCCAGAGCATTCTCAGCTGCATCTGCTTGTGAAGCAGCTCTTGGCTGGACATTGGAAATTGGCTCCCCTGCGTACATGAGCCCGGTGCCCAGCTGCTTGGTTCTTCGCCTTCTGTGCTCTGGACAGAAGTGAAGCCCAGCCATGGCTTGGAGCTTTGCCGCTCTTCAGCGTGAACACTGCATGCAGCCACAGTGTGCTGTGCAGGGATTTTCCTTCAGCTCGACGGACAAGCATTTTCTTGCTGTTTCACCGAGTGCAAACTGTCCGTGTAGCTCTCGCTCAGCGAAATGCGTTTGGAGAGAAGCACTTGCTGGATTAGCCTTTCGCTGGCCAAGACTTTCAACACAGCACCACAATCCGGGCGACGACGAGCGGAAAGGACGAACATCTTTTGGTCCTGGCACGTTCTTCTGGGCAAGACGTCTATCCGCCTCTTCGCTCCCTGCAAGGCTGTAAGCTTGGCGGTGGCACTTGCAAGTGAGAAGGCAGGTGCAGAGAGCACCGCGATCTGCCGGCGCTGTGCAGGCTGGAAAGGAAAGAGGGCTACCACTAGGATGTGCTGCAAATACAGGTTTCCACGCGTCGAGGGTAAGCTCCGCGTAAGGTAAGCTCGTTGACCTAAAACTGTTCTCTGTGCGAGACGTAGCTGAGAATCTTTCCGTTAAGATTCAGGCTACAAGGCAGACAGAATGTGCTGCTACCTAGCGCTGAGAGAGAAAGTGCAGAGGAGCCCAGGCGTGTTTCGGCAGAGGCAGCAGCCTGGAGCATTTCTCTGCCGGCACCGTGCTCTCTGGGCGAGAAGTAGACACCGGTTCCACTCCGGCACAATGAAGGCGCAGAGCACGGAGCTGGCATGCGCATCGCACAGGCTGCAAGAGGAAGCGTGGCTGCCTCTCGCTTGTGTGTGGATTCACGTTAGCACTTGAAAACAGAAAGTTCAAGCTGCGGCTACTTGTGCTGCTACCTATTTCTCTTCCAGCTTTCCCTGGAAAGAGTTGTGCCCAGCTTGATGCTTGGAGATGCAGAGATGACAGTGGCAGATGCAGCGGAGAATGGAAATACAAAGTGCAGCGGAGAGTTTCTGGTGCTTTTACATGAGGCAAGGGGAAAGTGCAGCCCAGCAAAGGCTTTGACTTCTGGAGCCTTTTTCTTTGGCAGCAGCTGCTGCAAGTGAGCAAGGGAGCTGCGAGAGTGAACAAGGGGACGGTCCGTCTATGTGAGAAGGAAGCTGCCGAGCCGCAGTGTGTTGTGCTCAGTTTCAAGGCTGCCTGGAGGAGGGGGGGACTTGAAGAACGCCTTCTTTCTGGACGCCTCCTTCTGGCTGTGCTCCAGCTGCATGCACTCTGCAGCACTGAAGGTTTAGGAACCTGCTGCTGGCCAGCTTGTGTCCAGGAGTGCAAGGGCTGCGCCTTCCTTTCTGAAGCAGCCAGAGCATTCTCAGCTGCAGCTGCTTGTGGAGCAGCTCTTGGCTGGACATTGGAAATTGGCTCCCCTGAGTACATGAGCCCGGTGTCCAGCTGCTTGGTTCTTCGCCTTCTGTGCTCTGGACAGAAGTGAAGCCCAGCCATGGCTTGGAGCTTTGCCGCTCTTCAGCGTCAACACTGCATGCAGCCACAGTGTGCTGTGCAGGGATTTTCCTTCAGCTCGACGGACAAGCATTTTCTTGCTGTTTCACCGAGTGCAAACTGTCCGTGTAGCTCTCGCTCAGCGAAATGCGTTTGGAGAGAAGCACTTGCTGGATTAGCCTTTCGCTGGCCAAGACTTTCAACACAGCACCACAATCCGGGCGACGACGAGCGGAAAGGACGAACATCTTTTGGTCCTGGCACGTTCTTCTGGGCGAGACGTCTATCCGCCTCTTCGCTCCCTGCAAGGCTGTAAGCTTGGCGGTGGCACTTGCAAGTGAGAAGGCAGGTGCAGAGAGCACCGCGTCTGCCGGAGCTGTGCAGGCTGGAAAGGAAAGAGGGCTACCACTAGGATGTGCTGCAAATACAGGTTTCCACGCGTCGAGGGTAAGCTCCGCGTAAGGTAAGCTCGTTGACCTCAAACTGTTCTCTGTGCGAGACGTAGCTGAGAATCTTTCTGTTAAGATTCAGGCTACAAGGCAGACAGAATGTGCTGCTACCTAGCGCTGAGAGAGAAAGTGCAGAGGAGCCCAGGCGTGTTTCGGCAGAGGCAGCAGCCTGGAGCATTTCCCTGCCGGCACCGTGCTCTCTGGGCGAGAAGTAGACACCGGTTCCACTCCGGCACAATGAAGGCGCAGAGCACGGAGCTGGCATGCGCATCGCACAGGCTGCAAGAGGAAGCGTGGCTGCCTCTCGCTTGTGTGTGGATTCACGTTAGCACTTGAAAACAGAAAGTTCAAGCTGCGGCTACTTGTGCTGCTACCTATTTCTCTTCCAGCTTTCCCTGGAAAGAATTGTGCCCAGCTTGATGCTTGGAGATGCAGAGATGACAGTGGCAGATGCAGCGGAGAATGGAAATACAAAGTGCAGCGGAGAGTTTCTGGTGCTTTTACATGAGGCAAGAGGAAAGTGCAGCCCAGCAGAGGCTTTGACTTCTGGAGCCTTTTTCTTTGGCAGCAGCTGCTGCAAGTGGGCAAGGGAGCTGCGAGAGTGAACAAGGGGACGGTCCGTCTATGTGAGAAGGAAGCTGCCGAGCCGCAGTGTGTTGTGCTCAGTTTCAAGGCTGCCTGGAGGAGGGGGGACTTGAAGAACGCCTTCTTTCTGGACGCGTCCTTCTGGCTGTGCTCCAGCTGCATGCACTCTGCAGCACTGAAGGTTTAGGAACCTGCTGCTGGCCAGCTTGTGTCCAGGAGTGCAAGGGCTGCGCCTTCCTTTCTGAAGCAGCCAGAGCATTCTCAGCTGCATCTGCTTGTGGAGCAGCTCTTGGCTGGACATTGGAAATTGGCTCCCCTGCGTACATGAGCCCGGTGCCCAGCTGCTTGGTTCTTCGCCTTCTGTGCTCTGGACAGAAGTGAAGCCCAGCCATGGCTTGGAGCTTTGCCGCTCTTCAGCGTCAACACTGCATGCAGCCACAGTGTGCTGTGCAGGGATTTTCCTTCAGCTCGACGGACAAGCATTTTCTTGCTGTTTCACCGAGTGCAAACTGTCCGTGTAGCTCTCGCTCAGCGAAATGCGTTTGGAGAGAAGCACTTGCTGGATTAGCCTTTCGCTGGCCAAGACTTTCAACACAGCACCACAATCCGGGCGACGACGAGCGGAAAGGACGAACATCTTTTGGTCCTGGCACGTTCTTCTGGGCGAGACGTCTATCCGCCTCTTCGCTCCCTGCAAGGCTGTAAGCTTGGCGGTGGCACTTGCAAGTGAGAAGGCAGGTGCAGAGAGCACCGCGATCTGCCGGCGCTGTGCAGGCTGGAAAGGAAAGAGGGCTACCACTAGGATGTGCTGCAAATACAGGTTTCCACGCGTCGAGGGTAAGCTCCGCGTAAGGTAAGCTCGTTGACCTAAAACTGTTCTCTGTGCGAGACGTAGCTGAGAATCTTTCCGTTAAGATTCAGGCTACAAGGCAGACAGAATGTGCTGCTACCTAGCGCTGAGAGAGAAAGTGCAGAGGAGCCCAGGCGTGTTTCGGCAGAGGCAGCAGCCTGGAGCATTTCTCTGCCGGCACCGTGCTCTCTGGGCGAGAAGTAGACACCGGTTCCACTCCGGCACAATGAAGGCGCAGAGCACGGAGCTGGCATGCGCATCGCACAGGCTGCAAGAGGAAGCGTGGCTGCCTCTCGCTTGTGTGTGGATTCACGTTAGCACTTGAAAACAGAAAGTTCAAGCTGCGGCTACTTGTGCTGCTACCTATTTCTCTTCCAGCTTTCCCTGGAAAGAGTTGTGCCCAGCTTGATGCTTGGAGATGCAGAGATGACAGTGGCAGATGCAGCGGAGAATGGAAATACAAAGTGCAGCGGAGAGTTTCTGGTGCTTTTACATGAGGCAAGGGGAAAGTGCAGCCCAGCAAAGGCTTTGACTTCTGGAGCCTTTTTCTTTGGCAGCAGCTGCTGCAAGTGAGCAAGGGAGCTGCGAGAGTGAACAAGGGGACGGTCCGTCTATGTGAGAAGGAAGCTGCCGAGCCGCAGTGTGTTGTGCTCAGTTTCAAGGCTGCCTGGAGGAGGGGGGGACTTGAAGAACGCCTTCTTTCTGGACGCCTCCTTCTGGCTGTGCTGCAGCTGCATGCACTCTGCAGCACTGAAGGTTTAGGAACCTGCTGCTGGCGTGGTTGTGTCCAGGAGTGCAAGGGCTGCGCCTTCCTTTCTGAAGCAGCCAGAGCATTCTCAGCTGCATCTGCTTGTGAAGCAGCTCTTGGCTGGACATTGGAAATTGGCTCCCCTGCGTACATGAGCCCGGTGTCCAGCTGCTTCGTTCTTCGCCTTCTGTGCTCTGGACAGAAGTGAAGCCCAGCCATGGCTTGGAGCTTTGCCGCTCTTCAGCGTCAACACTGCATGCAGCCACAGTGTGCTGTGCAGGGATTTTCCTTCAGCTCGACGGACAAGCATTTTCTTGCTGTTTCACCGAGTGCAAACTGTCCGTGTAGCTCTCGCTCAGCGAAATGCGTTTGGAGAGAAGCACTTGCTGGATTAGCCTTTCGCTGGCCAAGACTTTCAACACAGCACCACAATCCGGGCGACGACGAGCGGAAAGGACGAACATCTTTTGGTCCTGGCACGTTCTTCTGGGCGAGACGTCTATCCGCCTCTTCGCTCCCTGCAAGGCTGTAAGCTTGGCGGTGGCCCTTGCAAGTGAGAAGGCAGGTGCAGAGAGCACCGCGTCTGCCGGAGCTGTGCAGGCTGGAAAGGAAAGAGGGCTACCACTAGGATGTGCTGCAAATACAGGTTTCCACGCGTCGAGGGTAAGCTCCGCGTAAGGTAAGCTCGTTGACCTAAAACTGTTCTCTGTGCGAGACGTAGCTGAGAATCTTTCTGTTAAGATTCAGGCTACAAGGCAGACAGAATGTGCTGCTACCTAGCGCTGAGAGAGAAAGTGCAGAGGAGCCCAGGCGTGTTTCGGCAGAGGCAGCAGCCTGGAGCATTTCCCTGCCGGCACCGTGCTCTCTGGGCGAGAAGTAGACACCGGTTCCACTCCGGCACAATGAAGGCGCAGAGCACGGAGCTGGCATGCGCATCGCACAGGCTGCAAGAGGAAGCGTGGCTGCCTCTCGCTTGTGTGTGGATTCACGTTAGCACTTGAAAACAGAAAGTTCAAGCTGCGGCTACTTGTGCTGCTACCTATTTCTCTTCCAGCTTTCCCTGGAAAGAATTGTGCCCAGCTTGATGCTTGGAGATGCAGAGATGACAGTGGCAGATGCAGCGGAGAATGGAAATACAAAGTGCAGCGGAGAGTTTCTGGTGCTTTTACATGAGGCAAGAGGAAAGTGCAGCCCAGCAGAGGCTTTGACTTCTGGAGCCTTTTTCTTTGGCAGCAGCTGCTGCAAGTGGGCAAGGGAGCTGCGAGAGTGAAGCAGGGGACGGTCCGTCTATGTGAGAAGGAAGCTGCCGAGCCGCAGTGTGTTGTGCTCAGTTTCAAGGCTGCCTGGAGGAGGGGGGACTTGAAGAACGCCTTCTTTCTGGACGCGTCCTTCTGGCTGTGCTCCAGCTGCATGCACTCTGCAGCACTGAAGGTTTAGGAACCTGCTGCTGGCCAGCTTGTGTCCAGGAGTGCAAGGGCTGCGCCTTCCTTTCTGAAGCAGCCAGAGCATTCTCAGCTGCATCTGCTTGTGGAGCAGCTCTTGGCTGGACATTGGAAATTGGCTCCCCTGCGTACATGAGCCCGGTGCCCAGCTGCTTGGTTCTTCGCCTTCTGTGCTCTGGACAGAAGTGAAGCCCAGCCATGGCTTGGAGCTTTGCCGCTCTTCAGCGTCAACACGGCATGCAGCCACAGTGTGCTGTGCAGGGATTTTCCTTCAGCTCGACGGACAAGCATTTTCTTGCTGTTTCACCGAGTCCAAACTGTCCGTGTAGCTCTCGCTCAGCGAAATGCGTCAGGAGAGAAACACTTGCTGGAGTAGCTTTTCGCTGGCCAAGACTTTCAACACAGCACCACAATTCGGGCAAGGAGCAGCAGAAAGGAAGACCATCTTTTGGTCCTGGCACGTTCTTCTGGGCAACACGCCTATCGGCCTCTTCGCTCCCTGCAAGGCTGTAAGCTTGGCGGTGGTACTTGCAAGTGAGAAGGCAGGTGCAGAGAGGACCGCGATCTGCCGGCGCTGTGCAGGCTGGAAAGGAAAGAGGGCTACCACTAGGATGTGCTGCAAATACAGGTTTCCACGCGTCGAGGGTAAGCTCCGCGTAAGGTAAGCTCGTTGACCTAAAACTGTTCTCTGTGCGAGACGTAGCTGAGAATCTTTCCGTTAAGATTCAGGCTACAAGGCAGACAGAATGTGCTGCTACCTAGCGCTGAGAGAGAAAGTGCAGAGGAGCCCAGGCGTGTTTCGGCAGAGGCAGCAGCCTGGAGCATTTCTCTGCCGGCACCGTGCTCTCTGGGCGAGAAGTAGACACCGGTTCCACTCCGGCACAATGAAGGCGCAGAGCACGGAGCTGGCATGCGCATCGCACAGGCTGCAAGAGGAAGCGTGGCTGCCTCTCGCTTGTGTGTGGATTCACGTTAGCACTTGAAAACAGAAAGTTCAAGCTGCGGCTACTTGTGCTGCTACCTATTTCTCTTCCAGCTTTCCCTGGAAAGAATTGTGCCCAGCTTGATGCTTGGAGATGCAGAGATGACAGTGGCAGATGCAGCGGAGAATGGAAATACAAAGTGCAGCGGAGAGTTTCTGGTGCTTTTACATGAGGCAAGGGGAAAGTGCAGCCCAGCAAAGGCTTTGACTTCTGGAGCCTTTTTCTTTGGCAGCAGCTGCTGCAAGTGAGCAAGGGAGCTGCGAGAGTGAACAAGGGGACGGTCCGTCTATGTGAGAAGGAAGCTGCCGAGCCGCAGTGTGTTGTGCTCAGTTTCAAGGCTGCCTGGAGGAGGGGGGGACTTGAAGAACGCCTTCTTTCTGGACGCCTCCTTCTGGCTGTGCTGCAGCTGCATGCACTCTGCAGCACTGAAGGTTTAGGAACCTGCTGCTGGCGTGGTTGTGTCCAGGAGTGCAAGGGCTGCGCCTTCCTTTCTGAAGCAGCCAGAGCATTCTCAGCTGCATCTGCTTGTGAAGCAGCTCTTGGCTGGACATTGGAAATTGGCTCCCCTGCGTACATGAGCCCGGTGCCCAGCTGCTTGGTTCTTCGCCTTCTGTGCTCTGGACAGAAGTGAAGCCCAGCCATGGCTTGGAGCTTTGCCGCTCTTCAGCGTCAACACTGCATGCAGCCACAGTGTGCTGTGCAGGGATTTTCCTTCAGCTCGACGGACAAGCATTTTCTTACTGTTTCACCGAGTGCAAACTGTCCGTGTAGCTCTCGCTCAGCGAAATGCGTTTGGAGAGAAGCACTTGCTGGATTAGCCTTTCGCTGGCCAAGACTTTCAACACAGCACCACAATCCGGGCGACGACGAGCGGAAAGGACGAACATCTTTTGGTCTTGGCACGTTCTTCTGGGCGAGACGTCTATCCGCCTCTTCGCTCCCTGCAAGGCTGTAAGCTTGGCGGTGGCACTTGCAAGTGAGAAGGCAGGTGCAGAGAGCACCGCGATCTGCCGGCGCTGTGCAGGCTGGAAAGGAAAGAGGGCTACCACTAGGATGTGCTGCAAATACAGGTTTCCACGCGTCGAGGGTAAGCTCCGCGTAAGGTAAGCTCGTTGACCTAAAACTGTTCTCTGTGCGAGACGTAGCTGAGAATCTTTCCGTTAAGATTCAGGCTACAAGGCAGACAGAATGTGCTGCTACCTAGCGCTGAGAGAGAAAGTGCAGAGGAGCCCAGGCGTGTTTCGGCAGAGGCAGCAGCCTGGAGCATTTCTCTGCCGGCACCGTGCTCTCTGGGCGAGAAGTAGACACCGGTTCCACTCCGGCACAATGAAGGCGCAGAGCACGGAGCTGGCATGCGCATCGCCCAGGCTGCAAGAGGAAGCGTGGCTGCCTCTCGCTTGTGTGTGGATTCACGTTAGCACTTGAAAACAGAAAGTTCAAGCTGCGGCTACTTGTGCTGCTACCTATTTCTCTTCCAGCTTTCCCTGGAAAGAATTGTGCCCAGCTTGATGCTTGGAGATGCAGAGATGACAGTGGCAGATGCAGCGGAGAATGGAAATACAAAGTGCAGCGGAGAGTTTCTGGTGCTTTTACATGAGGCAAGAGGAAAGTGCAGCCCAGCAGAGGCTTTGACTTCTGGAGCCTTTTTCTTTGGCAGCAGCTGCTGCAAGTGGGCAAGGGAGCTGCGAGAGTGAACAAGGGGACGGTCCGTCTATGTGAGAAGGAAGCTGCCGAGCCGCAGTGTGTTGTGCTCAGTTTCAAGGCTGCCTGGAGGAGGGGGGGACTTGAAGAACGCCTTCTTTCTGGACGCCTCCTTCTGGCTGTGCTCCAGCTGCATGCACTCTGCAGCACTGAAGGTTTAGGAACCTGCTGCTGGCCAGCTTGTGTCCAGGAGTGCAAGGGCTGCGCCTTCCTTTCTGAAGCAGCCAGAGCATTCTCAGCTGCAGCTGCTTGTGAAGCAGCTCTTGGCTGGACATTGGAAATTGGCTCCCCTGAGTACATGAGCCCGGTGTCCAGCTGCTTCGTTCTTCGCCTTCTGTGCTCTGGACAGAAGTGAAGCCCAGCCATGGCTTGGAGCTTTGCCGCTCTTCAGCGTCAACACTGCATGCAGCCACAGTGTGCTGTGCAGGGATTTTCCTTCAGCTCGACGGACAAGCATTTTCTTGCTGTTTCACCGAGTGCAAACTGTCCGTGTAGCTCTCGCTCAGCGAAATGCGTTTGGAGAGAAGCACTTGCTGGATTAGCCTTTCGCTGGCCAAGACTTTCAACACAGCACCACAATCCGGGCGACGACGAGCGGAAAGGACGAACATCTTTTGGTCCTGGCACGTTCTTCTGGGCGAGACGTCTATCCGCCTCTTCGCTCCCTGCAAGGCTGTAAGCTTGGCGGTGGCACTTGCAAGTGAGAAGGCAGGTGCAGAGAGCACCGCGATCTGCCGGCGCTGTGCAGGCTGGAAAGGAAAGAGGGCTACCACTAGGATGTGCTGCAAATACAGGTTTCCACGCGTCGAGGGTAAGCTCCGCGTAAGGTAAGCTCGTTGACCTAAAACTGTTCTCTGTGCGAGACGTAGCTGAGAATCTTTCCGTTAAGATTCAGGCTACAAGGCAGACAGAATGTGCTGCTACCTAGCGCTGAGAGAGAAAGTGCAGAGGAGCCCAGGCGTGTTTCGGCAGAGGCAGCAGCCTGGAGCATTTCTCTGCCGGCACCGTGCTCTCTGGGCGAGAAGTAGACACGGGTTCCACTCCGGCACAATGAAGGCGCAGAGCACGGAGCTGGCATGCGCATCGCACAGGCTGCAAGAGGAAGCGTGGCTGCCTCTCGCTTGTGTGTGGATTCACGTTAGCACTTGAAAACAGAAAGTTCAAGCTGCGGCTACGTGTGCTGCTACCTATTTCTCTTCCAGCTTTCCCTGGAAAGAATTGTGCCCAGCTTGATGCTTGGAGATGCAGAGATGACAGTGGCAGATTGTAGCGGGTTGAGTTTGAAACAGGGCAGAAACACCAATTAAATGTAGTGGTTTTGATTCAAAATATTCATTATTTACTTATTTTCCTTCTGTGAGATAAGAATTAGGAGAAAAGCAAAGCAGGCCACAAACCTTAAACAGTTGCAGTACAATGAAAGAGCTTTATTACTAACAGAATTAAAAGTAAAGAGAAAACAACAAAACAAAATTAAAGTAAATTCCCCCCCCCCCCCTCTTTCCAGCACTTCTCTCCTTTTATCCAGCTCACACAAGGGATAACAGAACATGGGATGTTAGTCAGTGTTGCAGTTCTTGAAAAGTCTCTCTCTTATGCTTAAGGAAAAAAGGGTTTTCCTTCAGTTGCACGTGGTTCCCAAACTGCCACCAATAGCAGACCCGCCCGGAAACAAACAGTCTGCTATGTGTAGAACATCTCTCCCATGAAGAATTTCACAGTTCTTTCATACTACAGAACATGGGCCATCACATGGGGTTATTCATCTTTTTAAGGATAAGTTCTTTTGGCCTGCACACAGAGGCTTTTCTTCGCCACAAGTCTCTAACAGCCTCTTACTACTTCTATATAGCCTGGCATAGGCACTCTTCATGAACTTCATAGGCACACGTTGATTCTCCACCCCCCCCCCCTCCCATGTTCTTCAAATGGATTAAAGAGACAAACAGTTTGTGGTATTACAGTTTCTTACCACGGCATGCAAGAAGGTTTCTTTTAAGCTGCGCGCCAGAATCGCGGCACCGCCCTCTTTTCTCCTGTCGCCATGCTCAGCTCCGTCCCACGTGACTCACTTCTCTTTCTCTCTGACTCTGACGCCGCCATGTTGAAGAGTGTTCTTGTTCGGGCTTTACGGTGGGGAAAGCCTCGCTCCCTCTGTGCTGCTGGCTGCGTGGTGTCCTCTTCAGTTCCGCACGGAGTGTGCTGGCTGCAGACAGGAGGCTCTGCCGGCTCCCGCTGGCTCCGCCGGCTCCGCATGGAGAGGAGAGGGACCCGCCTGTCCCCAGAAGCCGCGCTGGATGGGTTTAGCTGTGAGCAGTCCATGGCTGGTTTTAGCTGCCTGCGGCTCTGGGACAGTCCCCCTCAGTGACCCAGGGTCCGTGCCGCAGCGATGGGAAAGGGGGAAAGGGGCAGTGGCCCCGGCCCGGCCCAGCGGGGCCGGGAGGCTCGGAGCCCCCCCACCTTCCAGCATGCGAGCTCCGACCAAAAAGGGGAAGTCCCGCCTTTCCGTGCGGTTCAAATATGTAAATTGTGAGAAGCGTAATTGGTCTTAAAGACTGTCCATCAACTCAGGGTCAACCCAACACACAGATGCAGCGGAGAATGGAAATACAAAGTGCAGAGGAGAGTTTCTGGTGCTTTTACATGAGGCAAGAGGAAAGTGCAGCCCAGCAGAGGCTTTGACTTCTGGAGCCTTTTTCTTTGGCAGCAGCTGCTGCAAGTGGGCAAGGGAGCTGCGAGAGTGAAGAAGGGGACGGTCCGTCTATGTGAGAAGGAAGCTGCCGAGCCGCAGTGTGTTGTGCTCAGTTTCAAGGCTGCCTGGAGGAGGGGGGGACTTGAAGAACGCCTTCTTTCTGGACGCCTCCTTCTGGCTGTGCTGCAGCTGCATGCACTCTGCAGCACTGAAGGTTTAGGAACCTGCTGCTGGCCAGCTTGTGTCCAGGAGTGCAAGGGCTGCGCCTTACTTTCTGAAGCAGCCAGAGCATTCTCAGCTGCAGCTGCTTGTGAAGCAGCTCTTGGCTGGACATTGGAAATTGGCTCCCCTGAGTACATGAGCCCGGTGCCCAGCTGCTTCGTTCTTCGCCTTCTGTGCTCTGGACAGAAGTGAAGCCCAGCCATGGCTTGGAGCTTTGCCGCTCTTCAGCGTCAACACTGCATGCAGCCACAGTGTGCTGTGCAGGGATTTTCCTTCAGCTCGACGGACAAGCATTTTCTTGCTGTTTCACCGAGTGCAAACTGTCCGTGTAGCTCTCGCTCAGCGAAATGCGTCAGGAGAGAAACACTTGCTGGAGTAGCTTTTCGCTGGCCAAGACTTTCAACACAGCACCACAATTCGGGCAAGGAGCAGCAGAAAGGAAGACCATCTTTTGGTCCTGGCACGTTCTTCTGGGCGAGACGTCTATCCGCCTCTTCGCTCCCTGCAAGGCTGTAAGCTTGGCGGTGGTACTTGCAAGTGAGAAGGCAGGTGCAGAGAGGACCGCCATCTGCCGGCGCTGTGCAGGCTGGAAAGGAAAGAGGGCTACCACTAGGATGTGCTGCAAATACAGGTTTCCACGCGTCGAGGGTAAGCTCCGCGTAAGGTAAGCTCGTTGACCTAAAACTGTTCTCTGTGCGAGACGTAGCTGAGAATCTTTCCGTTAAGATTCAGGCTACAAGGCAGACAGAATGTGCTGCTACCTAGCGCTGAGAGAGAAAGTGCAGAGGAGCCCAGGCGTGTTTCGGCAGAGGCAGCAGCCTGGAGCATTTCTCTGCCGGCACCGTGCTCTCTGGGCGAGAAGTAGACACCGGTTCCACTCCGGCACAATGAAGGCGCAGAGCACGGAGCTGGCATGCGCATCGCACAGGCTGCAAGAGGAAGCGTGGCTGCCTCTCGCTTGTGTGTGGATTCACGTTAGCACTTGAAAACAGAAAGTTCAAGCTGCGGCTACGTGTGCTGCTACCTATTTCTCTTCCAGCTTTCCCTGGAAAGAGTTGTGCCCAGCTTGATGCTTGGAGATGCAGAGATGACAGTGGCAGATGCAGCGGAGAATGGAAATACAAAGTGCAGCGGAGAGTTTCTGGTGCTTTTACATGAGGCAAGAGGAAAGTGCAGCCCAGCAGAGGCTTTGACTTCTGGAGCCTTTTTCTTTGGCAGCAGCTGCTGCAAGTGGGCAAGGGAGCTGCGAGAGTGAACAAGGGGACGGTCCGTCTATGTGAGAAGGAAGCTGCCGAGCCGCAGTGTGTTGTGCTCAGTTTCAAGGCTGCCTGGAGGAGGGGGGGACTTGAAGAACGCCTTCTTTCTGGACGCCTCCTTCTGGCTGTGCTCCAGCTGCATGCACTCTGCAGCACTGAAGGTTTAGGAACGTGCTTCTGGCCAGCTTGTGTCCAGGAGTGCAAGGGCTGCGCCTTACTTTCTGAAGCAGCCAGAGCATTCTCAGCTGCATCTGCTTGTGAAGCAGCTCTTGGCTGGACATTGGAAATTGGCTCCCCTGCGTACATGAGCCCGGTGCCCAGCTGCTTGGTTCTTCGCCTTCTGTGCTCTGGACAGAAGTGAAGCCCAGCCATGGCTTGGAGCTTTGCCGCTCTTCAGCGTCAACACTGCATGCAGCCACAGTGTGCTGTGCAGGGATTTTCCTTCAGCTCGACGGACAAGCATTTTCTTGCTGTTTCACCGAGTGCAAACTGTCCGTGTAGCTCTCGCTCAGCGAAATGCGTTTGGAGAGAAGCACTTGCTGGATTAGCCTTTCGCTGGCCAAGACTTTCAACACAGCACCACAATCCGGGCGACGACGAGCGGAAAGGACGAACATCTTTTGGTCCTGGCACGTTCTTCTGGGCGAGACGTCTATCCGCCTCTTCGCTCCCTGCAAGGCTGTAAGCTTGGCGGTGGCACTTGCAAGTGAGAAGGCAGGTGCAGAGAGCACCGCGATCTGCCGGCGCTGTGCAGGCTGGAAAGGAAAGAGGGCTACCACTAGGATGTGCTGCAAATACAGGTTTCCACGCGTCGAGGGTAAGCTCCGCGTAAGGTAAGCTCGTTGACCTAAAACTGTTCTCTGTGCGAGACGTAGCTGAGAATCTTTCCGTTAAGATTCAGGCTACAAGGCAGACAGAATGTG
Organism: Corvus hawaiiensis; assembly: GCF_020740725.1. Taxonomy (NCBI): domain Eukaryota; kingdom Metazoa; phylum Chordata; class Aves; order Passeriformes; family Corvidae; genus Corvus; species Corvus hawaiiensis. Next base: position 8,137,963 of record NC_063226.1, on the reverse strand, counting down.
CTGCTACCTAGCGCTGAGAGAGAAAGTGCAGAGGAGCCCAGGCGTGTTTCGGCAGAGGCAGCAGCCTGGAGCATTTCTCTGCCGGCACCGTGCTCTCTGGGCGAGAAGTAGACACCGGTTCCACTCCGGCACAATGAAGGCGCAGAGCACGGAGCTGGCATGCGCATCGCACAGGCTGCAAGAGGAAGCGTGGCTGCCTCTCGCTTGTGTGTGGATTCACGTTAGCACTTGAAAACAGAAAGTTCAAGCTGCGGCTACTTGTGCTGCTACCTATTTCTCTTCCAGCTTTCCCTGGAAAGAGTTGTGCCCAGCTTGATGCTTGGAGATGCAGAGATGACAGTGGCAGATGCAGCGGAGAATGGAAATACAAAGTGCAGCGGAGAGTTTCTGGTGCTTTTACATGAGGCAAGGGGAAAGTGCAGCCCAGCAAAGGCTTTGACTTCTGGAGCCTTTTTCTTTGGCAGCAGCTGCTGCAAGTGAGCAAGGGAGCTGCGAGAGTGAACAAGGGGACGGTCCGTCTATGTGAGAAGGAAGCTGCCGAGCCGCAGTGTGTTGTGCTCAGTTTCAAGGCTGCCTGGAGGAGGGGGGGACTTGAAGAACGCCTTCTTTCTGGACGCCTCCTTCTGGCTGTGCTCCAGCTGCATGCACTCTGCAGCACTGAAGGTTTAGGAACCTGCTGCTGGCCAGCTTGTGTCCAGGAGTGCAAGGGCTGCGCCTTCCTTTCTGAAGCAGCCAGAGCATTCTCAGCTGCAGCTGCTTGTGAAGCAGCTCTTGGCTGGACATTGGAAATTGGCTCCCCTGCGTACATGAGCCCGGTGTCCAGCTGCTTCGTTCTTCGCCTTCTGTGCTCTGGACAGAAGTGAAGCCCAGCCATGGCTTGGAGCTTTGCCGCTCTTCAGCGTCAACACTGCATGCAGCCACAGTGTGCTGTGCAGGGATTTTCCTTCAGCTCGACGGACAAGCATTTTCTTGCTGTTTCACCGAGTGCAAACTGTCCGTGTAGCTCTCGCTCAGCGAAATGCGTTTGGAGAGAAGCACTTGCTGGATTAGCCTTTCGCTGGCCAAGACTTTCAACACAGCACCACAATCCGGGCGACGACGAGCGGAAAGGACGAACATCTTTTGGTCCTGGCACGTTCTTCTGGGCGAGACGTCTATCCGCCTCTTCGCTCCCTGCAAGGCTGTAAGCTTGGCGGTGGCCCTTGGAAGTGAGAAGGCAGGTGCAGAGAGCACCGCGTCTGCCGGAGCTGTGCAGGCTGGAAAGGAAAGAGGGCTACCACTAGGATGTGCTGCAAATACAGGTTTCCACGCGTCGAGGGTAAGCTCCGCGTAAGGTAAGCTCGTTGACCTAAAACTGTTCTCTGTGCGAGACGTAGCTGAGAATCTTTCTGTTAAGATTCAGGCTACAAGGCAGACAGAATGTGCTGCTACCTAGCGCTGAGAGAGAAAGTGCAGAGGAGCCCAGGCGTGTTTCGGCAGAGGCAGCAGCCTGGAGCATTTCCCTGCCGGCACCGTGCTCTCTGGGCGAGAAGTAGACACCGGTTCCACTCCGGCACAATGAAGGCGCAGAGCACGGAGCTGGCATGCGCATCGCACAGGCTGCAAGAGGAAGCGTGGCTGCCTCTCGCTTGTGTGTGGATTCACGTTAGCACTTGAAAACAGAAAGTTCAAGCTGCGGCTACTTGTGCTGCTACCTATTTCTCTTCCAGCTTTCCCTGGAAAGAATTGTGCCCAGCTTGATGCTTGGAGATGCAGAGATGACAGTGGCAGATGCAGCGGAGAATGGAAATACAAAGTGCAGCGGAGAGTTTCTGGTGCTTTTACATGAGGCAAGAGGAAAGTGCAGCCCAGCAGAGGCTTTGACTTCTGGAGCCTTTTTCTTTGGCAGCAGCTGCTGCAAGTGGGCAAGGGAGCTGCGAGAGTGAAGCAGGAGACGGTCCGTCTATGTGAGAAGGAAGCTGCCGAGCCGCAGTGTGTTGTGCTCAGTTTCAAGGCTGCCTGGAGGAGGGGGGACTTGAAGAACGCCTTCTTTCTGGACGCGTCCTTCTGGCTGTGCTCCAGCTGCATGCACTCTGCAGCACTGAAGGTTTAGGAACCTGCTGCTGGCCAGCTTGTGTCCAGGAGTGCAAGGGCTGCGCCTTCCTTTCTGAAGCAGCCAGAGCATTCTCAGCTGCATCTGCTTGTGGAGCAGCTCTTGGCTGGACATTGGAAATTGGCTCCCCTGCGTACATGAGCCCGGTGCCCAGCTGCTTGGTTCTTCGCCTTCTGTGCTCTGGACAGAAGTGAAGCCCAGCCATGGCTTGGAGCTTTGCCGCTCTTCAGCGTCAACACGGCATGCAGCCACAGTGTGCTGTGCAGGGATTTTCCTTCAGCTCGACGGACAAGCATTTTCTTGCTGTTTCACCGAGTCCAAACTGTCCGTGTAGCTCTCGCTCAGCGAAATGCGTCAGGAGAGAAACACTTGCTGGAGTAGCTTTTCGCTGGCCAAGACTTTCAACACAGCACCACAATTCGGGCAAGGAGCAGCAGAAAGGAAGACCATCTTTTGGTCCTGGCACGTTCTTCTGGGCAACACGCCTATCGGCCTCTTCGCTCCCTGCAAGGCTGTAAGCTTGGCGGTGGTACTTGCAAGTGAGAAGGCAGGTGCAGAGAGGACCGCGATCTGCCGGCGCTGTGCAGGCTGGAAAGGAAAGAGGGCTACCACTAGGATGTGCTGCAAATACAGGTTTCCACGCGTCGAGGGTAAGCTCCGCGTAAGGTAAGCTCGTTGACCTAAAACTGTTCTCTGTGCGAGACGTAGCTGAGAATCTTTCCGTTAAGATTCAGGCTACAAGGCAGACAGAATGTGCTGCTACCTAGCGCTGAGAGAGAAAGTGCAGAGGAGCCCAGGCGTGTTTCGGCAGAGGCAGCAGCCTGGAGCATTTCTCTGCCGGCACCGTGCTCTCTGGGCGAGAAGTAGACACCGGTTCCACTCCGGCACAATGAAGGCGCAGAGCACGGAGCTGGCATGCGCATCGCACAGGCTGCAAGAGGAAGCGTGGCTGCCTCTCGCTTGTGTGTGGATTCACGTTAGCACTTGAAAACAGAAAGTTCAAGCTGCGGCTACTTGTGCTGCTACCTATTTCTCTTCCAGCTTTCCCTGGAAAGAATTGTGCCCAGCTTGATGCTTGGAGATGCAGAGATGACAGTGGCAGATGCAGCGGAGAATGGAAATACAAAGTGCAGCGGAGAGTTTCTGGTGCTTTTACATGAGGCAAGGGGAAAGTGCAGCCCAGCAAAGGCTTTGACTTCTGGAGCCTTTTTCTTTGGCAGCAGCTGCTGCAAGTGAGCAAGGGAGCTGCGAGAGTGAACAAGGGGACGGTCCGTCTATGTGAGAAGGAAGCTGCCGAGCCGCAGTGTGTTGTGCTCAGTTTCAAGGCTGCCTGGAGGAGGGGGGGACTTGAAGAACGCCTTCTTTCTGGACGCCTCCTTCTGGCTGTGCTCCAGCTGCATGCACTCTGCAGCACTGAAGGTTTAGGAACCTGCTGCTGGCGTGGTTGTGTCCAGGAGTGCAAGGGCTGCGCCTTCCTTTCTGAAGCAGCCAGAGCATTCTCAGCTGCAGCTGCTTGTGAAGCAGCTCTTGGCTGGACATTGGAAATTGGCTCCCCTGCGTACATGAGCCCGGTGCCCAGCTGCTTGGTTCTTCGCCTTCTGTGCTCTGGACAGAAGTGAAGCCCAGCCATGGCTTGGAGCTTTGCCGCTCTTCAGCGTCAACACTGCATGCAGCCACAGTGTGCTGTGCAGGGATTTTCCTTCAGCTCGACGGACAAGCATTTTCTTACTGTTTCACCGAGTGCAAACTGTCCGTGTAGCTCTCGCTCAGCGAAATGCGTTTGGAGAGAAGCACTTGCTGGATTAGCCTTTCGCTGGCCAAGACTTTCAACACAGCACCACAATCCGGGCGACGACGAGCGGAAAGGACGAACATCTTTTGGTCTTGGCACGTTCTTCTGGGCGAGACGTCTATCCGCCTCTTCGCTCCCTGCAAGGCTGTAAGCTTGGCGGTGGCACTTGCAAGTGAGAAGGCAGGTGCAGAGAGCACCGCGATCTGCCGGCGCTGTGCAGGCTGGAAAGGAAAGAGGGCTACCACTAGGATGTGCTGCAAATACAGGTTTCCACGCGTCGAGGGTAAGCTCCGCGTAAGGTAAGCTCGTTGACCTAAAACTGTTCTCTGTGCGAGACGTAGCTGAGAATCTTTCCGTTAAGATTCAGGCTACAAGGCAGACAGAATGTGCTGCTACCTAGCGCTGAGAGAGAAAGTGCAGAGGAGCCCAGGCGTGTTTCGGCAGAGGCAGCAGCCTGGAGCATTTCTCTGCCGGCACCGTGCTCTCTGGGCGAGAAGTAGACACCGGTTCCACTCCGGCACAATGAAGGCGCAGAGCACGGAGCTGGCATGCGCATCGCCCAGGCTGCAAGAGGAAGCGTGGCTGCCTCTCGCTTGTGTGTGGATTCACGTTAGCACTTGAAAACAGAAAGTTCAAGCTGCGGCTACTTGTGCTGCTACCTATTTCTCTTCCAGCTTTCCCTGGAAAGAATTGTGCCCAGCTTGATGCTTGGAGATGCAGAGATGACAGTGGCAGATGCAGCGGAGAATGGAAATACAAAGTGCAGCGGAGAGTTTCTGGTGCTTTTACATGAGGCAAGAGGAAAGTGCAGCCCAGCAGAGGCTTTGACTTCTGGAGCCTTTTTCTTTGGCAGCAGCTGCTGCAAGTGGGCAAGGGAGCTGCGAGAGTGAACAAGGGGACGGTCCGTCTATGTGAGAAGGAAGCTGCCGAGCCGCAGTGTGTTGTGCTCAGTTTCAAGGCTGCCTGGAGGAGGGGGGGACTTGAAGAACGCCTTCTTTCTGGACGCCTCCTTCTGGCTGTGCTCCAGCTGCATGCACTCTGCAGCACTGAAGGTTTAGGAACCTGCTGCTGGCCAGCTTGTGTCCAGGAGTGCAAGGGCTGCGCCTTCCTTTCTGAAGCAGCCAGAGCATTCTCAGCTGCAGCTGCTTGTGAAGCAGCTCTTGGCTGGACATTGGAAATTGGCTCCCCTGAGTACATGAGCCCGGTGTCCAGCTGCTTCGTTCTTCGCCTTCTGTGCTCTGGACAGAAGTGAAGCCCAGCCATGGCTTGGAGCTTTGCCGCTCTTCAGCGTGAACACTGCATGCAGCCACAGTGTGCTGTGCAGGGATTTTCCTTCAGCTCGACGGACAAGCATTTTCTTGCTGTTTCACCGAGTGCAAACTGTCCGTGTAGCTCTCGCTCAGCGAAATGCGTTTGGAGAGAAGCACTTGCTGGATTAGCCTTTCGCTGGCCAAGACTTTCAACACAGCACCACAATCCGGGCGACGACGAGCGGAAAGGACGAACATCTTTTGGTCCTGGCACGTTCTTCTGGGCGAGACGTCTATCCGCCTCTTCGCTCCCTGCAAGGCTGTAAGCTTGGCGGTGGCACTTGCAAGTGAGAAGGCAGGTGCAGAGAGCACCGCGATCTGCCGGCGCTGTGCAGGCTGGAAAGGAAAGAGGGCTACCACTAGGATGTGCTGCAAATACAGGTTTCCACGCGTCGAGGGTAAGCTCCGCGTAAGGTAAGCTCGTTGACCTCAAACTGTTCTCTGTGCGAGACGTAGCTGAGAATCTTTCCGTTAAGATTCAGGCTACAAGGCAGACAGAATGTGCTGCTACCTAGCGCTGAGAGAGAAAGTGCAGAGGAGCCCAGGCGTGTTTCGGCAGAGGCAGCAGCCTGGAGCATTTCTCTGCCGGCACCGTGCTCTCTGGGCGAGAAGTAGACACTGGTTCCACTCCGGCACAATGAAGGCGCAGAGCACGGAGCTGGCATGCGCATCGCACAGGCTGCAAGAGGAAGCGTGGCTGCCTCTCGCTTGTGTGTGGATTCACGTTAGCACTTGAAAACAGAAAGTTCAAGCTGCGGCTACGTGTGCTGCTACCTATTTCTCTTCCAGCTTTCCCTGGAAAGAATTGTGCCCAGCTTGATGCTTGGAGATGCAGAGATGACAGTGGCAGATTGTAGCGGGTTGAGTTTGAAACAGGGCAGAAACACCAATTAAATGTAGTGGTTTTGATTCAAAATATTCATTATTTACTTATTTTCCTTCTGTGAGATAAGAATTAGGAGAAAAGCAAAGCAGGCCACAAACCTTAAACAGTTGCAGTACAATGAAAGAGCTTTATTACTAACAGAATTAAAAGTAAAGAGAAAACAACAAAACAAAATTAAAGTAAATTCCCCCCCCCCCCCCCCCCCCTCTTTCCAGCACTTCTCTCCTTTTATCCAGCTCACACAAGGGATAACAGAACATGGGATGTTAGTCAGTGTTGCAGTTCTTGAAAAGTCTCTCTCTTATGCTTAAGGAAAAAAGGGTTTTCCTTCAGTTGCACGTGGTTCCCAAACTGCCACCAATAGCAGACCCGCCCGGAAACAAACAGTCTGCTATGTGTAGAACATCTCTCCCATGAAGAATTTCACAGTTCTTTCATACTACAGAACATGGGCCATCACATGGGGTTATTCATCTTTTTAAGGATAAGTTCTTTTGGCCTGCACACAGAGGCTTTTCTTCGCCACAAGTCTCTAACAGCCTCTTACTACTTCTATATAGCCTGGCATAGGCACTCTTCATGAACTTCATAGGCACACGTTGATTCTCCACCCCCCCCCCCTCCCATGTTCTTCAAATGGATTAAAGAGACAAACAGTTTGTGGTATTACAGTTTCTTACCACGGCATGCAAGAAGGTTTCTTTTAAGCTGCGCGCCAGAATCGCGGCACCGCCCTCTTTTCTCCTGTCGCCATGCTCAGCTCCGTCCCACGTGACTCACTTCTCTTTCTCTCTGACTCTGACGCCGCCATGTTGAAGAGTGTTCTTGTTCGGGCTTTACGGTGGGGAAAGCCTCGCTCCCTCTGTGCTGCTGGCTGCGTGGTGTCCTCTTCAGTTCCGCACGGAGTGTGCTGGCTGCAGACAGGAGGCTCTGCCGGCTCCCGCTGGCTCCGCCGGCTCCGCATGGAGAGGAGAGGGACCCGCCTGTCCCCAGAAGCCGCGCTGGATGGGTTTAGCTGTGAGCAGTCCATGGCTGGTTTTAGCTGCCTGCGGCTCTGGGACAGTCCCCCTCAGTGACCCAGGGTCCGTGCCGCAGCGATGGGAAAGGGGGAAAGGGGCAGTGGCCCCGGCCCGGCCCAGCGGGGCCGGGAGGCTCGGAGCCCCCCCACCTTCCAGCATGCGAGCTCCGACCAAAAAGGGGAAGTCCCGCCTTTCCGTGCGGTTTAAATATGTAAATTGTGAGAAGCGTAATTGGTCTTAAAGACTGTCCATCAACTCAGGGTCAACCCAACACACAGATGCAGCGGAGAATGGAAATACAAAGTGCAGAGGAGAGTTTCTGGTGCTTTTACATGAGGCAAGAGGAAAGTGCAGCCCAGCAGAGGCTTTGACTTCTGGAGCCTTTTTCTTTGGCAGCAGCTGCTGCAAGTGGGCAAGGGAGCTGCGAGAGTGAACAAGGGGACGGTCCGTCTATGTGAGAAGGAAGCTGCCGAGCCGCAGTGTGTTGTGCTCAGTTTCAAGGCTGCCTGGAGGAGGGGGGGACTTGAAGAACGCCTTCTTTCTGGACGCCTCCTTCTGGCTGTGCTGCAGCTGCATGCACTCTGCAGCACTGAAGGTTTAGGAACCTGCTGCTGGCCAGCTTGTGTCCAGGAGTGCAAGGGCTGCGCCTTACTTTCTGAAGCAGCCAGAGCATTCTCAGCTGCATCTGCTTGTGAAGCAGCTCTTGGCTGGACATTGGAAATTGGCTCCCCTGAGTACATGAGCCCGGTGCCCAGCTGCTTCGTTCTTCGCCTTCTGTGCTCTGGACAGAAGTGAAGCCCAGCCATGGCTTGGAGCTTTGCCGCTCTTCAGCGTGAACACTGCATGCAGCCACAGTGTGCTGTGCAGGGATTTTCCTTCAGCTCGACGGACAAGCATTTTCTTGCTGTTTCACCGAGTGCAAACTGTCCGTGTAGCTCTCGCTCAGCGAAATGCGTCAGGAGAGAAACACTTGCTGGAGTAGCTTTTCGCTGGCCAAGACTTTCAACACAGCACCACAATTCGGGCAAGGAGCAGCAGAAAGGAAGACCATCTTTTGGTCCTGGCACGTTCTTCTGGGCGAGACGTCTATCCGCCTCTTCGCTCCCTGCAAGGCTGTAAGCTTGGCGGTGGTACTTGCAAGTGAGAAGGCAGGTGCAGAGAGGACCGCCATCTGCCGGCGCTGTGCAGGCTGGAAAGGAAAGAGGGCTACCACTAGGATGTGCTGCAAATACAGGTTTCCACGCGTCGAGGGTAAGCTCCGCGTAAGGTAAGCTCGTTGACCTAAAACTGTTCTCTGTGCGAGACGTAGCTGAGAATCTTTCCGTTAAGATTCAGGCTACAAGGCAGACAGAATGTGCTGCTACCTAGCGCTGAGAGAGAAAGTGCAGAGGAGCCCAGGCGTGTTTCGGCAGAGGCAGCAGCCTGGAGCATTTCTCTGCCGGCACCGTGCTCTCTGGGCGAGAAGTAGACACCGGTTCCACTCCGGCACAATGAAGGCGCAGAGCACGGAGCTGGCATGCGCATCGCCCAGGCTGCAAGAGGAAGCGTGGCTGCCTCTCGCTTGTGTGTGGATTCACGTTAGCACTTGAAAACAGAAAGTTCAAGCTGCGGCTACGTGTGCTGCTACCTATTTCTCTTCCAGCTTTCCCTGGAAAGAGTTGTGCCCAGCTTGATGCTTGGAGATGCAGAGATGACAGTGGCAGATGCAGCGGAGAATGGAAATACAAAGTGCAGCGGAGAGTTTCTGGTGCTTTTACATGAGGCAAGAGGAAAGTGCAGCCCAGCAGAGGCTTTGACTTCTGGAGCCTTTTTCTTTGGCAGCAGCTGCTGCAAGTGGGCAAGGGAGCTGCGAGAGTGAACAAGGGGACGGTCCGTCTATGTGAGAAGGAAGCTGCCGAGCCGCAGTGTGTTGTGCTCAGTTTCAAGGCTGCCTGGAGGAGGGGGGGACTTGAAGAACGCCTTCTTTCTGGACGCCTCCTTCTGGCTGTGCTCCAGCTGCATGCACTCTGCAGCACTGAAGGTTTAGGAACGTGCTTCTGGCCAGCTTGTGTCCAGGAGTGCAAGGGCTGCGCCTTACTTTCTGAAGCAGCCAGAGCATTCTCAGCTGCATCTGCTTGTGGAGCAGCTCTTGGCTGGACATTGGAAATTGGCTCCCCTGCGTACATGAGCCCGGTGCCCAGCTGCTTGGTTCTTCGCCTTCTGTGCTCTGGACAGAAGTGAAGCCCAGCCATGGCTTGGAGCTTTGCCGCTCTTCAGCGTGAACACTGCATGCAGCCACAGTGTGCTATGCAGGGATTTTCCTTCAGCTCGACGGACAAGCATTTTCTTGCTGTTTCACCGAGTGCAAACTGTCCGTGTAGCTCTCGCTCAGCGAAATGCGTTTGGAGAGAAGCACTTGCTGGATTAGCCTTTCGCTGGCCAAGACTTTCAACACAGCACCACAATCCGGGCGACGACGAGCGGAAAGGACGAACATCTTTTGGTCCTGGCACGTTCTTCTGGGCGAGACGTCTATCCGCCTCTTCGCTCCCTGCAAGGCTGTAAGCTTGGCGGTGGCACTTGCAAGTGAGAAGGCAGGTGCAGAGAGCACCGCGATCTGCCGGCGCTGTGCAGGCTGGAAAGGAAAGAGGGCTACCACTAGGATGTGCTGCAAATACAGGTTTCCACGCGTCGAGGGTAAGCTCCGCGTAAGGTAAGCTCGTTGACCTAAAACTGTTCTCTGTGCGAGACGTAGCTGAGAATCTTTCCGTTAAGATTCAGGCTACAAGGCAGACAGAATGTGCTGCTACCTAGCGCTGAGAGAGAAAGTGCAGAGGAGCCCAGGCGTGTTTCGGCAGAGGCAGCAGCCTGGAGCATTTCTCTGCCGGCACCGTGCTCTCTGGGCGAGAAGTAGACACCGGTTCCACTCCGGCACAATGAAGGCGCAGAGCACGGAGCTGGCATGCGCATCGCCCAGGCTGCAAGAGGAAGCGTGGCTGCCTCTCGCTTGTGTGTGGATTCACGTTAGCACTTGAAAACAGAAAGTTCAAGCTGCGGCTACGTGTGCTGCTACCTATTTCTCTTCCAGCTTTCCCTGGAAAGAATTGTGCCCAGCTTGATGCTTGGAGATGCAGAGATGACAGTGGCAGATGCAGCGGAGAATGGAAATACAAAGTGCAGCGGAGAGTTTCTGGTGCTTTTACATGAGGCAAGGGGAAAGTGCAGCCCAGCAAAGGCTTTGACTTCTGGAGCCTTTTTCTTTGGCAGCAGCTGCTGCAAGTGAGCAAGGGAGCTGCGAGAGTGAACAAGGGGACGGTCCGTCTACGTAAGAAGGAAGCTGCCGGGGCGCAGTGTGTTGTGCTCAGTTTCAAGGCTGCCTGGAGGAGGGGGGGACTTGAAGAACGCCTTCTTTCTGGACGCCTCCTTCTGGCTGTGCTGCAGCTGCATGCACTCTGCAGCACTGAAGGTTTAGGAACCTGCTGCTGGCGTGGTTGTGTCCAGGAGTGCAAGGGCTGCGCCTTCCTTTCTGAAGCAGCCAGAGCATTCTCAGCTGCATCTGCTTGTGAAGCAGCTCTTGGCTGGACATTGGAAATTGGCTCCCCTGCGTACATGAGCCCGGTGTCCAGCTGCTTCGTTCTTCGCCTTCTGTGCTCTGGACAGAAGTGAAGCCCAGCCATGGCTTGGAGCTTTGCCGCTCTTCAGCGTCAACACTGCATGCAGCCACAGTGTGCTGTGCAGGGATTTTCCTTCAGCTCGACGGACAAGCATTTTCTTGCTGTTTCACCGAGTGCAAACTGTCCGTGTAGCTCTCGCTCAGCGAAATGCGTTTGGAGAGAAGCACTTGCTGGATTAGCCTTTCGCTGGCCAAGACTTTCAACACAGCACCACAATCCGGGCGACGACGAGCGGAAAGGACGAACATCTTTTGGTCCTGGCACGTTCTTCTGGGCGAGACGTCTATCCGCCTCTTCGCTCCCTGCAAGGCTGTAAGCTTGGCGGTGGCACTTGCAAGTGAGAAGGCAGGTGCAGAGAGCACCGCGATCTGCCGGAGCTGTGCAGGCTGGAAAGGAAAGAGGGCTACCACTAGGATGTGCTGCAAATACAGGTTTCCACGCGTCGAGGGTAAGCTCCGCGTAAGGTAAGCTCGTTGACCTAAAACTGTTCTCTGTGCGAGACGTAGCTGAGAATCTTTCCGTTAAGATTCAGGCTACAAGGCAGACAGAATGTGCTGCTACCTAGCGCTGAGAGAGAAAGTGCAGAGGAGCCCAGGCGTGTTTCGGCAGAGGCAGCAGCCTGGAGCATTTCTCTGCCGGCACCGTGCTCTCTGGGCGAGAAGTAGACACCGGTTCCACTCCGGCACAATGAAGGCGCAGAGCACGGAGCTGGCATGCGCATCGCCCAGGCTGCAAGAGGAAGCGTGGCTGCCTCTCGCTTGTGTGTGGATTCACGTTAGCACTTGAAAACAGAAAGTTCAAGCTGCGGCTACTTGTGCTGCTACCTATTTCTCTTCCAGCTTTCCCTGGAAAGAATTGTGCCCAGCTTGATGCTTGGAGATGCAGAGATGACAGTGGCAGATGCAGCGGAGAATGGAAATACAAAGTGCAGCGGAGAGTTTCTGGTGCTTTTACATGAGGCAAGAGGAAAGTGCAGCCCAGCAGAGGCTTTGACTTCTGGAGCCTTTTTCTTTGGCAGCAGCTGCTGCAAGTGGGCAAGGGAGCTGCGAGAGTGAAGAAGGGGACGGTCCGTCTATGTGAGAAGGAAGCTGCCGAGCCGCAGTGTGTTGTGCTCAGTTTCAAGGCTGCCTGGAGGAGGGGGGGACTTGAAGAACGCCTTCTTTCTGGACGCCTCCTTCTGGCTGTGCTCCAGCTGCATGCACTCTGCAGCACTGAAGGTTTAGGAACCTGCTGCTGGCCAGCTTGCGTCCAGGAGTGCAAGGGCTGCGCCTTCCTTTCTGAAGCAGCCGGAGCATTCTCAGCTGCAGCTGCTTGTGAAGCAGCTCTTGGCTGGACATTGGAAATTGGCTCCCCTGAGTACATGAGCCCGGTGCCCAGCTGCTTGGTTCTTCGCCTTCTGTGCTCTGGACAGAAGTGAAGCCCAGCCATGGCTTGGAGCTTTGCCGCTCTTCAGCGTGAACACTGCATGCAGCCACAGTGTGCTGTGCAGGGATTTTCCTTCAGCTCGACGGACAAGCATTTTCTTGCTGTTTCACCGAGTGCAAACTGTCCGTGTAGCTCTCGCTCAGCGAAATGCGTTTGGAGAGAAGCACTTGCTGGATTAGCCTTTCGCTGGCCAAGACTTTCAACACAGCACCACAATCCGGGCGACAACGAGCGGAAAGGACGAACATCTTTTGGTCCTGGCACGTTCTTCTGGGCGAGACGTCTATCGGCCTCTTCGCTCCCTGCAAGGCTGTAAGCTTGGCGGTGGTACTTGCAAGTGAGAAGGCAGGTGCAGAGAGGACCGCCATCTGCCGGCGCTGTGCAGGCTGGAAAGGAAAGAGGGCTACCACTAGGATGTGCTGCAAATACAGGTTTCCACGCGTCGAGGGTAAGCTCCGCGTAAGGTAAGCTCGTTGACCTAAAACTGTTCTCTGTGCGAGACGTAGCTGAGAATCTTTCCGTTAAGATTCAGGCTACAAGGCAGACAGAATGTGCTGCTACCTAGCGCTGAGAGAGAAAGTGCAGAGGAGCCCAGGCGTGTTTGGGCAGAGGCAGCAGCCTGGAGCATTTCTCTGCCGGCACCGTGCTCTCTGGGCGAGAAGTAGACACCGGTTCCACTCCGGCACAATGAAGGCGCAGAGCACGGAGCTGGCATGCGCATCGCCCAGGCTGCAAGAGGAAGCGTGGCTGCCTCTCGCTTGTGTGTGGATTCACGTTAGCACTTGAAAACAGAAAGTTCAAGCTGCGGCTACTTGTGCTGCTACCTATTTCTCTTCCAGCTTTCCCTGGAAAGAATTGTGCCCAGCTTGATGCTTGGAGATGCAGAGATGACAGTGGCAGATGCAGCAGAGAATGGAAATACAAAGTGCAGCGGAGAGTTTCTGGTGCTTTTACATGAGGCAAGAGGAAAGTGCAGCCCAGCAGAGGCTTTGACTTCTGGAGCCTTTTTCTTTGGCAGCAGCTGCTGCAAGTGGGCAAGGGAGCTGCGAGAGTGAACAAGGGGACGGTCCGTCTATGTGAGAAGGAAGCTGCCGAGCCGCAGTGTGTTGTGCTCAGTTTCAAGGCTGCCTGGAGGAGGGGGGACTTGAAGAACGCCTTCTTTCTGGACGCCTCCTTCTGGCTGTGCTGCAGCTGCATGCACTCTGCAGCACTGAAGGTTTAGGAACCTGCTGCTGGCCAGCTTGTGTCCAGGAGTGCAAGGGCTGCGCCTTACTTTCTGAAGCAGCCAGAGCATTCTCAGCTGCATCTGCTTGTGAAGCAGCTCTTGGCTGGACATTGGAAATTGGCTCCCCTGCGTACATGAGCCCGGTGCCCAGCTGCTTGGTTCTTCGCCTTCTGTGCTCTGGACAGAAGTGAAGCCCAGCCATGGCTTGGAGCTTTGCCGCTCTTCAGCGTCAACACTGCATGCAGCCACAGTGTGCTGTGCAGGGATTTTCCTTCAGCTCGACGGACAAGCATTTTCTTGCTGTTTCACCGAGTGCAAACTGTCCGTGTAGCTCTCGCTCAGCGAAATGCGTTTGGAGAGAAGCACTTGCTGGATTAGCCTTTCGCTGGCCAAGACTTTCAACACAGCACCACAATCCGGGCGACGACGAGCGGAAAGGACGAACATCTTTTGGTCCTGGCACGTTCTTCTGGGCGAGACGTCTATCCGCCTCTTCGCTCCCTGCAAGGCTGTAAGCTTGGCGGTGGCACTTGCAAGTGAGAAGGCAGGTGCAGAGAGCACCGCGATCTGCCGGCGCTGTGCAGGCTGGAAAGGAAAGAGGGCTACCACTAGGATGTGCTGCAAATACAGGTTTCCACGCGTCGAGGGTAAGCTCCGCGTAAGGTAAGCTCGTTGACCTCAAACTGTTCTCTGTGCGAGACGTAGCTGAGAATCTTTCCGTTAAGATTCAGGCTACAAGGCAGACAGAATGTGCTGCTACCTAGCGCTGAGAGAGAAAGTGCAGAGGAGCCCAGGCGTGTTTCGGCAGAGGCAGCAGCCTGGAGCATTTCTCTGCCGGCACCGTGCTCTCTGGGCGAGAAGTAGACACCGGTTCCACTCCGGCACAATGAAGGCGCAGAGCACGGAGCTGGCATGCGCATCGCACAGGCTGCAAGAGGAAGCGTGGCTGCCTCTCGCTTGTGTGTGGATTCACGTTAGCACTTGAAAACAGAAAGTTCAAGCTGCGGCTACTTGTGCTGCTACCTATTTCTCTTCCAGCTTTCCCTGGAAAGAGTTGTGCCCAGCTTGATGCTTGGAGATGCAGAGATGACAGTGGCAGATGCAGCGGAGAATGGAAATACAGAGTGCAGAGGAGAGTTTCTGGTGCTTTTACATGAGGCAAGAGGAAAGTGCAGCCCAGCAGAGGCTTTGACTTCTGGAGCCTTTTTCTTTGGCAGCAGCTGCTGCAAGTGGGCAAGGGAGCTGCGAGAGTGAAGAAGGGGACGGTCCGTCTATGTGAGAAGGAAGCTGCCGAGCCGCAGTGTGTTGTGCTCAGTTTCAAGGCTGCCTGGAGGAGGGGGGACTTGAAGAACGCCTTCTTTCTGGACGCCTCCTTCTGGCTGTGCTCCAGCTGCATGCACTCTGCAGCACTGAAGGTTTAGGAACGTGCTTCTGGCCAGCTTGTGTCCAGGAGTTCAAGGGCTGCGCTTTACTTTCTGAAGCAGCCAGAGCATTCTCAGCTGCATCTGCTTGTGGAGCAGCTCTTGGCTGGACATTGGAAATTGGCTCCCCTGCGTACATGAGCCCGGTGTCCAGCTGCTTCGTTCTTCGCCTTCTGTGCTCTGGACAGAAGTGAAGCCCAGCCATGGCTTGGAGCTTTGCCGCTCTTCAGCGTGAACACTGCATGCAGCCACAGTGTGCTGTGCAGGGATTTTCCTTCAGCTCGACGGACAAGCATTTTCTTGCTGTTTCACCGAGTGCAAACTGTCCGTGTAGCTCTCGCTCAGCGAAATGCGTTTGGAGAGAAGCACTTGCTGGATTAGCCTTTCGCTGGCCAAGACTTTCAACACAGCACCACAATCCGGGCGACGACGAGCGGAAAGGACGAACATCTTTTGGTCCTGGCACGTTCTTCTGGGCGAGACGTCTATCCGCCTCTTCACTCCCTGCAAGGCTGTAAGCTTGGCGGTGGCACTTGCAAGTGAGAAGGCAGGTGCAGAGAGCACCGCGATCTGCCGGCGCTGTGCAGGCTGGAAAGGAAAGAGGGCTACCACTAGGATGTGCTGCAAATACAGGTTTCCACGCGTCGAGGGTAAGCTCCGCGTAAGGTAAGCTCGTTGACCTCAAACTGTTCTCTGTGCGAGACGTAGCTGAGAATCTTTCCGTTAAGACTCAGGCTACAAGGCAGACAGAATGTGCTGCTACCTAGCGCTGAGAGAGAAAGTGCAGAGGAGCCCAGGCGTGTTTCGGCAGAGGCAGCAGCCTGGAGCATTTCTCTGCCGGCACCGTGCTCTCTGGGCGAGAAGTAGACACCGGTTCCACTCCGGCACAATGAAGGCGCAGAGCACGGAGCTGGCATGCGCATCGCCCAGGCTGCAAGAGGAAGCGTGGCTGCCTCTCGCTTGTGTGTGGATTCACGTTAGCACTTGAAAACAGAAAGTTCAAGCTGCGGCTACGTGTGCTGCTACCTATTTCTCTTCCAGCTTTCCCTGGAAAGAATTGTGCCCAGCTTGATGCTTGGAGATGCAGAGATGACAGTGGCAGATGCAGCGGAGAATGGAAATACAAAGTGCAGCGGAGAGTTTCTGGTGCTTTTACATGAGGCAAGAGGAAAGTGCAGCCCAGCAGAGGCTTTGACTTCTGGAGCCTTTTTCTTTGGCAGCAGCTGCTGCAAGTGGGCAAGGGAGCTGCGAGAGTGAACAAGGGGACGGTCCGTCTATGTGAGAAGGAAGCTGCCGAGCCGCAGTGTGTTGTGCTCAGTTTCAAGGCTGCCTGGAGGAGGGGGGGACTTGAAGAACGCCTTCTTTCTGGACGCCTCCTTCTGGCTGTGCTGCAGCTGCATGCACTCTGCAGCACTGAAGGTTTAGGAACGTGCTTCTGGCCAGCTTGTGTCCAGGAGTGCAAGGGCTGCGCCTTCCTTTCTGAAGCAGCCAGAGCATTCTCAGCTGCAGCTGCTTGTGAAGCAGCTCTTGGCTGGACATTGGAAATTGGCTCCCCTGAGTACATGAGCCCGGTGCCCAGCTGCTTGCTTCTTCGCCTTCTGTGCTCTGGACAGAAGTGAAGCCCAGCCATGGCTTGGAGCTTTGCCGCTCTTCAGCGTGAACACTGCATGCAGCCACAGTGTGCTGTGCAGGGATTTTCCTTCAGCTCGACAGACAAGCATTTTCTTGCTGTTTCACCGAGTCCAAACTGTCCGTGTAGCTCTCGCTCAGCGAAATGCGTTTGGAGAGAAGCACTTGCTGGATTAGCCTTTCGCTGGCCAAGACTTTCAACACAGCACCACAATCCGGGCGACGACGAGCGGAAAGGACGAACATCTTTTGGTCCTGGCACGTTCTTCTGGGCGAGACGTCTATCCGCCTCTTCGCTCCCTGCAAGGCTGTAAGCTTGGCGGTGGCACTTGCAAGTGAGAAGGCAGGTGCAGAGAGCACCGCGATCTGCCGGAGCTGTGCAGGCTGGAAAGGAAAGAGGGCTACCACTAGGATGTGCTGCAAATACAGGTTTCCACGCGTCGAGGGTAAGCTCCGCGTAAGGTAAGCTCGTTGACCTAAAACTGTTCTCTGTGCGAGACGTAGCTGAGAATCTTTCCGTTAAGATTCAGGCTACAAGGCAGACAGAATGTGCTGCTACCTAGCGCTGAGAGAGAAAGTGCAGAGGAGCCCAGGCGTGTTTCGGCAGAGGCAGCAGCCTGGAGCATTTCTCTGCCGGCACCGTGCTCTCTGGGCGAGAAGTAGACACCGGTTCCACTCCGGCACAATGAAGGCGCAGAGCACGGAGCTGGCATGCGCATCGCCCAGGCTGCAAGAGGAAGCGTGGCTGCCTCTCGCTTGTGTGTGGATTCACGTTAGCACTTGAAAACAGAAAGTTCAAGCTGCGGCTACTTGTGCTGCTACCTATTTCTCTTCCAGCTTTCCCTGGAAAGAATTGTGCCCAGCTTGATGCTTGGAGATGCAGAGATGACAGTGGCAGATTGTAGCGGGTTGAGTTTGAAACAGGGCAGAAACACCAATTAAATGTAGTGGTTTTGATTCAAAATATTCATTATTTACTTATTTTCCTTCTGTGAGATAAGAATTAGGAGAAAAGCAAAGCAGGCCACAAACCTTAAACAGTTGCAGTACAATGAAAGAGCTTTATTACTAACAGAATTAAAAGTAAAGAGAAAACAACAAAACAAAATTAAAGTAAATTCCCCCCCCCCCCCCCCCCCCTCTTTCCAGCACTTCTCTCCTTTTATCCAGCTCACACAAGGGATAACAGAACATGGGATGTTAGTCAGTGTTGCAGTTCTTGAAAAGTCTCTCTCTTATGCTTAAGGAAAAAAGGGTTTTCCTTCAGTTGCACGTGGTTCCCAAACTGCCACCAATAGCAGACCCGCCCGGAAACAAACAGTCTGCTATGTGTAGAACATCTCTCCCATGAAGAATTTCACAGTTCTTTCATACTACAGAACATGGGCCATCACATGGGGTTATTCATCTTTTTAAGGATAAGTTCTTTTGGCCTGCACACAGAGGCTTTTCTTCGCCACAAGTCTCTAACAGCCTCTTACTACTTCTATATAGCCTGGCATAGGCACTCTTCATGAACTTCATAGGCACACGTTGATTCTCCACCCCCCCCCCCTCCCATGTTCTTCAAATGGATTAAAGAGACAAACAGTTTGTGGTATTACAGTTTCTTACCACGGCATGCAAGAAGGTTTCTTTTAAGCTGCGCGCCAGAATCGCGGCACCGCCCTCTTTTCTCCTGTCGCCATGCTCAGCTCCGTCCCACGTGACTCACTTCTCTTTCTCTCTGACTCTGACGCCGCCATGTTGAAGAGTGTTCTTGTTCGGGCTTTACGGTGGGGAAAGCCTCGCTCCCTCTGTGCTGCTGGCTGCGTGGTGTCCTCTTCAGTTCCGCACGGAGTGTGCTGGCTGCAGACAGGAGGCTCTGCCGGCTCCCGCTGGCTCCGCCGGCTCCGCATGGAGAGGAGAGGGACCCGCCTGTCCCCAGAAGCCGCGCTGGATGGGTTTAGCTGTGAGCAGTCCATGGCTGGTTTTAGCTGCCTGCGGCTCTGGGACAGTCCCCCTCAGTGACCCAGGGTCCGTGCCGCAGCGATGGGAAAGGGGGAAAGGGGCAGTGGCCCCGGCCCGGCCCAGCGGGGCCGGGAGGCTCGGAGCCCCCCCACCTTCCAGCATGCGAGCTCCGACCAAAAAGGGGAAGTCCCGCCTTTCCGTGCGGTTTAAATATGTAAATTGTGAGAAGCGTAATTGGTCTTAAAGACTGTCCATCAACTCAGGGTCAACCCAACACACAGATGCAGCGGAGAATGGAAATACAAAGTGCAGAGGAGAGTTTCTGGTGCTTTTACATGAGGCAAGAGGAAAGTGCAGCCCAGCAGAGGCTTTGACTTCTGGAGCCTTTTTCTTTGGCAGCAGCTGCTGCAAGTGGGCAAGGGAGCTGCGAGAGTGAACAAGGGGACGGTCCGTCTATGTGAGAAGGAAGCTGCCGAGCCGCAGTGTGTTGTGCTCAGTTTCAAGGCTGCCTGGAGGAGGGGGGGACTTGAAGAACGCCTTCTTTCGGGACGCCTCCTTCTGGCTGTGCTCCAGCTGCATGCACTCTGCAGCACTGAAGGTTTAGGAACCTGCTGCTGGCCAGCTTGTGTCCAGGAGTGCAAGGGCTGCGCCTTACTTTCTGAAGCAGCCAGAGCATTCTCAGCTGCAGCTGCTTGTGAAGCAGCTCTTGGCTGGACATTGGAAATTGGCTCCCCTGAGTACATGAGCCCGGTGCCCAGCTGCTTGCTTCTTCGCCTTCTGTGCTCTGGACAGAAGTGAAGCCCAGCCATGGCTTGGAGCTTTGCCGCTCTTCAGCGTGAACACTGCATGCAGCCACAGTGTGCTGTGCAGGGATTTTCCTTCAGCTCGACGGACAAGCATTTTCTTGCTGTTTCACCGAGTCCAAACTGTCCGTGTAGCTCTCGCTCAGCGAAATGCGTCAGGAGAGAAACACTTGCTGGAGTAGCTTTTCGCTGGCCAAGACTTTCAACACAGCACCACAATTCGGGCAAGGAGCAGCAGAAAGGAAGACCATCTTTTGGTCCTGGCACGTTCTTCTGGGCGAGACGTCTATCGGCCTCTTCGCTCCCTGCAAGGCTGTAAGCTTGGCGGTGGTACTTGCAAGTGAGAAGGCAGGTGCAGAGAGGACCGCCATCTGCCGGCGCTGTGCAGGCTGGAAAGGAAAGAGGGCTACCACTAGGATGTGCTGCAAATACAGGTTTCCACGCGTCGAGGGTAAGCTCCGCGTAAGGTAAGCTCGTTGACCTAAAACTGTTCTCTGTGCGAGACGTAGCTGAGAATCTTTCCGTTAAGATTCAGGCTACAAGGCAGACAGAATGTGCTGCTACCTAGCGCTGAGAGAGAAAGTGCAGAGGAGCCCAGGCGTGTTTCGGCAGAGGCAGCAGCCTGGAGCATTTCTCTGCCGGCACCGTGCTCTCTGGGCGAGAAGTAGACACCGGTTCCACTCCGGCACAATGAAGGCGCAGAGCACGGAGCTGGCATGCGCATCGCACAGGCTGCAAGAGGAAGCGTGGCTGCCTCTCGCTTGTGTGTGGATTCACGTTAGCACTTGAAAACAGAAAGTTCAAGCTGCGGCTACGTGTGCTGCTACCTATTTCTCTTCCAGCTTTCCCTGGAAAGAATTGTGCCCAGCTTGATGCTTGGAGATGCAGAGATGACAGTGGCAGATGCAGCGGAGAATGGAAATACAAAGTGCAGCGGAGAGTTTCTGGTGCTTTTACATGAGGCAAGGGGAAAGTGCAGCCCAGCAGAGGCTTTGACTTCTGGAGCCTTTTTCTTTGGCAGCAGCTGCTGCAAGTGGGCAAGGGAGCTGCGAGAGTGAACAAGGGGACGGTCCGTCTATGTGAGAAGGAAGCTGCCGAGCCGCAGTGTGTTGTGCTCAGTTTCAAGGCTGCCTGGAGGAGGGGGGGACTTGAAGAACGCCTTCTTTCTGGACGCCTCCTTCTGGCTGTGCTGCAGCTGCATGCACTCTGCAGCACTGAAGGTTTAGGAACGTGCTTCTGGCCAGCTTGTGTCCAGGAGTGCAAGGGCTGCGCCTTCCTTTCTGAAGCAGCCAGAGCATTCTCAGCTGCATCTGCTTGTGGAGCAGCTCTTGGCTGGACATTGGAAATTGGCTCCCCTGAGTACATGAGCCCGGTGTCCAGCTGCTTTGTTCTTCGCCTTCTGTGCTCTGGACAGAAGTGAAGCCCAGCCATGGCTTGGAGCTTTGCCGCTCTTCAGCGTGAACACTGCATGCAGCCACAGTGTGCTATGCAGGGATTTTCCTTCAGCTCGACGGACAAGCATTTTCTTGCTGTTTCACCGAGTCCAAACTGTCCGTGTAGCTCTCGCTCAGCGAAATGCGTTTGGAGAGAAGCAATTGCTGGATTAGCCTTTCGCTGGCCAAGACTTTCAACACAGCACCACAATCCGGGCAACGACGAGCGGAAAGGACGAACATCTTTTGGTCCTGGCACGTTCTTCTGGGCGAGACGTCTATCCGCCTCTTCGCTCCCTGCAAGGCTGTAAGCTTGGCGGTGGCACTTGCAAGTGAGAAGGCAGGTGCAGAGAGCACCGCGATCTGCCAGCGCTGTGCAGGCTGGAAAGGAAAGAGGGCTACCACTAGGATGTGCTGCAAATACAGGTTTCCACGCGTCGAGGGTAAGCTCCGCGTAAGGTAAGCTCGTTGACCTAAAACTGTTCTCTGTGCGAGACGTAGCTGAGAATCTTTCCGTTAAGATTCAGGCTACAAGGCAGACAGAATGTGCTGCTACCTAGCGCTGAGAGAGAAAGTGCAGAGGAGCCCAGGCGTGTTTCGGCAGAGGCAGCAGCCTGGAGCATTTCTCTGCCGGCACCGTGCTCTCTGGGCGAGAAGTAGACACCGGTTCCACTCCGGCACAATGAAGGCGCAGAGCACGGAGCTGGCATGCGCATCGCACAGGCTGCAAGAGGAAGCGTGGCTGCCTCTCGATTGTGTGTGGATTCACGTTAGCACTTGAAAACAGAAAGTTCAAGCTGCGGCTACGTGTGCTGCTACCTATTTCTCTTCCAGCTTTCCCTGGAAAGAATTGTGCCCAGCTTGATGCTTGGAGATGCAGAGATGACAGTGGCAGATGCAGCGGAGAATGGAAATACAAAGTGCAGCGGAGAGTTTCTGGTGCTTTTACATGAGGCAAGGGGAAAGTGCAGCCCAGCAGAGGCTTTGACTTCTGGAGCCTTTTTCTTTGGCAGCAGCTGCTGCAAGTGGGCAAGGGAGCTGCGAGAGTGAACAAGGGGACGGTCCGTCTATGTGAGAAGGAAGCTGCCGAGCCGCAGTGTGTTGTGCTCAGTTTCAAGGCTGCCTGGAGGAGGGGGGGACTTGAAGAACGCCTTCTTTCTGGACGCCTCCTTCTGGCTGTGCTGCAGCTGCATGCACTCTGCAGCACTGAAGGTTTAGGAACCTGCTGCTGGCCAGCTTGTGTCCAGGAGTGCAAGGGCTGCGCCTTCCTTTCTGAAGCAGCCAGAGCATTCTCAGCTGTAGCTGCTTGTGAAGCAGCTCTTGGCTGGACATTGGAAATTGGCTCCCCTGAGTACATGAGCCCGGTGTCCAGCTGCTTCGTTCTTCGCCTTCTGTGCTCTGGACAGAAGTGAAGCCCAGCCATGGCTTGGAGCTTTGCCGCTCTTCAGCGTGAACACTGCATGCAGCCACAGTGTGCTGTGCAGGGATTTTCCTTCAGCTCGACGGACAAGCATTTTCTTGCTGTTTCACCGAGTCCAAACTGCCCGTGTAGCTCTCGCTCAGCGAAATGCGTCAGGAGAGAAACACTTGCTGGAGTAGCTTTTCGCTGGCCAAGACTTTCAACACAGCACCACAATTCGGGCAAGGAGCAGCAGAAAGGAAGACCATCTTTTGGTCCTGGCACGTTCTTCTGGGTGAGACGCCTATCGGTCTCTTCGCTCCCTGCAAGGCTGTAAGCTTGGCGGTGGCACTTGCAAGTGAGAAGGTAGGTGCAGAGAGCACCGCCATCTGCCGGCGCTGTGCAGGCTGGAAAGGAAAGAGGGCTACCACTAGGATGTGCTGCAGATACAGGTTTCCACGCGTTGAGGGTAAGCTCCGGGTAAGCTTGTTGACCTAAAACTGTTTTCTGCGCGAGATGTAGCTGAGAATCTTTCCCTTGACATTTGGATGACAAGAAAGACCCAATGTGCTGTTGTATGTTGGTGCAAGGGAAAGTGCATAGCCCAGGTGTGTTTTGGCAGAAGCAGTCGGCTGGATCATTTCACTGCCGCCACAGTGCTCTGTGCGAGTAGTCGGCGGTTCCACTCCGGCAGAATGAAAGCACGACATGGGTACTAAAGAGTCCGAATGAAGGTGCACAGCACTGGGCTTGTGTCCGCAGCGTACAAACTGAGAATGGAGCATGGCTGCCACTCGCCTGCCTGCCAAATTCAGGTTAGCATTGAGAAGGAGGAAGTTCAATGACAGCTACTTACTTGTGCTACTACTTATTCTTCTTCCAACCATCCCTGGAAACACTGGCGCTTACCTTTAGTCTCTGAGATGCAGAAAACACAGTGGTCGATGCCAAGGAGAGAGGAAGTAGAGAGTGCAGTGGGGAGTTTAGGTGGCTTTACGTGAGGCAAGGGAGCTGCGAGAGTGAAAGCAAGGCGGGCGTCTGTCTTAGAAGAAAAGAACTGAGCCACACTGTGATTTGCGATTTCCGAAGGCTGCTTGGAGAGGGGTGCTTTAGGAAAGCCTTCTGCTTTGACGCCTGCTCCTCGCTGAGCTCTAGCTGCAGGGACTCTGCAAAGCTGAACAACTAGGAAAGTGCCTATGTCCGCGCTGTGGGATGAAGCGCTACGGCTGCGCCTCGCTTTCTGGAGCAGCGAGAACTCTCTCAGCCGACTCAGATTGTGAACAAGCCCTTGCTGGACTTGAGCAATTCGGTGCACTGCACACACAAGCCCGGTGCTCTGCGGCTTCATTCTTTGCCTTAAGTAGTCCGGACTGAAGAGAAGCTCAGCAACGGCAGTGAACTTTGCCGCTTTTCCGCATGCGTGCTGCACCCACCCACAGATCACCATGCACGGTTTCTTTGCTCAGCTCGAGTTACAAGGACACCCTCTCCGTTTCGCTGAGTCCACATTCCCATGCAGCTCTCACTCAGCAAAGTGCGCCAGGGGAGAAGCACTTGCTGGAGAAGTCTTTCAATGTGCAAGGCTTTGAGCGCAGCACCACAATCAGGACACGAAGAGGGCTGAAGAAGAACGTGGTTCTTTCTTGACACCTTTCTCCTGTGCTAGACGTCTACCGAAGATCTTTGCTCCTTGCCAGACTGCAGTGTGCACCAGCGTACACTCTGGCCGAGAAGGAGCGGGCAGACAGCACCACCATCTGACGGGCACTATGCAGGTTGTGATGGAAAGCAGACTGCCCCTGGAAGGCGCTGGCAGCTACGAGTTCCCGCAAGTGTCAGGGGCAAATGCCAGGCGAGCTTGTCGTCCTGGCACGGTTCTCTGTGTGAGACGCAGGCGAGAAGCTTTCCCATTCCATTCGGACGACCAGAGAGGCAGAATGTGGTGGTAGTTTTTGAACATCTTCTTCTTTGACGCGTGTTTCTGAGTGAGCTCTAGCTGCATGTACCCTGCAACACTGAAGTATTAAGGAAGTTGTTATCTCCACGCCATATGATGTATTCCAACGGCTTCGCTGAAGAGCCCGTAGTGGTAGACATCCTTCTCTTCTAAGTCGTCTGCGCTTTAGTGTGTTTTTTGGGGTTTGGTTTTTTTGTTTTCAGTGCTAACTGCACCCAGGAAAAAGCCAAGTGCTTTTCTCTCTTGGCACCGTTTGTGTGGGAGTAGTTAAATTAAGCCTTCCACTGTGGAATCCCGACTGTTTGCATCTGAAATATAGTTATTCTGTGTATAGCTGGGAAGGAAGAGGAATCGTCTCAGTGTTTGCTGCCCGGTTTTTAGGCTGCAAAAGAACAAGAACTTCCAACCTGGCCTCTTTCTTTGAGATCCTTTTCTTTGGGACTTGCAGCTGAACTTTTCTTGGTTTGTAACTGGTGTCCATGAGACTGAGAGTGCACGAGGGTGCATAACGATTAGGGCACAGGCCTATGTGCTGCACTTCTTGCACTGCAAGCCAAATGTGCAAACCAGGGCTTACGTTTTGTTCCCGGAGCTTTAGTATGGGAGCTGGACTGAGCAAGGTTTTAAGCCGGGCTGTGCAAGAGTGAGGGAATGTGATGGAGCATGTAGCTGAGCAGGCAAGTGCATAACGCTAAGGTGTGTGTTACTTTTTGTGGGATGCGAGTTAAATGTGGAGACAGCAAGAGCTTGCTGAGCTGGCACTTTTTGTGACCAGTATTTTCAGGAGATACAGTTAGTTCAGGTTCAGGAGCTCTGCAAGAGTGAAAGAAAGAAGGAGATATTACATTTAGTTTTAAAGGTAAGCACAATGGCCTCATTTTATGTGGTGTTGATATCCTTCGAAGTGATTGTGAAACCCAGTCTATGTTTCCCAGAGAAAATTAAGACGCTTGGGCTCAGTGAGAGAGCAAAAATATAAAAGCACATGCAGCTGAAAAAAAGAAGCCTAATACAAACCTGTGTTGTGCAGTGGTTTAAAGTCACATAGGAAAAGTGATACCCAGCACTGCTTCTTTTGTACTAGGACTTTTTCTTTAAGGCAACGAATGCTGAAGGCCTCTATGGGAGACTGGAAGAATAGGACTCCACGTGAGCTTTCAAAGAAAGTTCACCTTCTATTTGAAACCCCCTGGTCTAGAACAAAAATCAAGGGGCAAGAAGAATTCCCGTGCCAGGAAAGAAACAGTTGTTTGAGAATCCCTTCTCTTTGAAGCTTTATAACTACACCCATCTGTATCAGTGTAAGCGTGTTCCATCTTACCTATTAATAGATTTGCCTTTGGAGCTTAGGGACTAAACTGTTAAATTCCAGGCAAAAGCTCGTTCATGATTAGCATCAGCTGAGGATGTTCTTGCTGGCTCAACATTGTAATTCGCACCCACTGAACTGCATCAAACTCCCTGCTTACGTTCACTTTCCCCGTCTCGATGTACCATCCTAGCCTCTCACTCAGGCAGGATACCAAACACCTTCAAAGCATCCAGCAACTGCTTCTGTACAAAAAGTCCTAGAACAAAAAGCAGTGCTGGCCTTCCTCTTTCCCTGCAGCCTGTAAACTAGCCCAAACATGTTATTCAAAACCGATTTAATTCTCAACAATATATAGTATCACATTCTCTCAGTGTGGCAGAATACACAGCTAAACAGAGGCATTTCTAATTTTATCAGTTCTGACTGATACATGTGCTGGGATAGAAAGCATTTGCTGACTTTCCCTGTGCTATCTGATATTGGCAGTGCAAACACTTCCACATACATTTAATGTCGCAGTATCCAAGCAGCTATATTGACACAGAAGGAAGTATCACGACCAAAGGCCTTCCTTAATTACTCCCTTTTGCAAGCAGCCTTCTTTAAACTGCCCACAGCATACTGCTACTACGCTTCTTCCTTCTCACACATATGCCATATGCGCGACACTTGCAGGTCCCCTTCAAACATTTAGCATCTGTTCCCATGAAAGAGTTCTAGAAGTAAGAGCTAGTGCTGGTCTGCACCTTCCCCTTGCCGCATGGAAGCCATACTGAACCAACCACTCTACTCTGTATTTTTGTCACAGCTATGTCTGAGTCAAGGTTTTAAAAGGTTAAAAGTTTAGCTAAGAGTTGGAAGAAATTTGTATTGATTAAGATACAAAGTAGAAAAACAAAAAATAAGTTAATGATTATTAGATGCCTAAGCTAGAGCTAACGGATGTATTATTTACCATTATATTTTTGTTTTAAGTTTTGTTTATAGAAGTTTACAGAAAGAAACATAATAAATGAACTGTCATCAAAACAAATTGAAACTAATAAAACCAAGAACAGCACCTGGGTTTCATAATAATTAAAAGTAGGAGATGTTGGGCTGCACTAAGAGGTCATGAAGGCCTGCCAACAGTAAGAAGGTAAAAAGGTCACTGTGAGGAAGATATTCCTGACTTCATCTTTCAGGACCACTTACCCAATTCAAGACCACCGACCCAATTCAAGAGAGAAACTGTACACGCATGAAAGACTAATGATCTCATTTTAATACAAAGCAGAGAATGGGAGGTGCTGGGGTCATACATATGTAGAAGATGTAAAACTTTGAGTAATAAATAGAGAACAAACAACCTTGTACTTTGCTGGCATGTCTTTAGGAGGCTACTCCCATGCCACCCGCTGGTGCCTGAATAAACATACCACTTTCTAACTTTAATTAGTTAGAGGGTCTTTTGTCCATGGATATTGAGATTTAACGAATCATGTCTACCCTCCTGTTCTTTAGATCTCAATGATAACGATAAACAGAATGGTTTCCATTAAGGCTCGAATAGGAGTACATACTAGCCTAGGAAGCTTTTGTTGACCTTTCTCCCTTCTGATTGAGAACCTGAATTCAGAAGGCAGCCGAGTGGCAGCCATGCTCCTCTTGCAGCCCGTGCACTGCGCATAGAGCCACGGTGCTCTGCAGGTATATTCTCAGCCTTGTATAACATCACGATCCTTCAATTCTCCTAGTACTCCAAAAATTCCATCTGCTTCTTCCACAGAATGTTGTGCCAGCACAGAAGTCTAGTGCACTGCTTCTGTGAAAACACATTAGTTCCATGTACTTTTCCTTCTCAGTTGTACATTCCATTACGTGCTATCACTGTTATAGTCTGAATCTAAATGGTAATGTTTTCGGCTATGTTTCACACAGATAACTGGTCTAGGACAAGAAGCTTGCTTAGACCTTGCTCCTTAATGCTTGCAAACTTGTATTTGCACAAAATGGAACTCTCTTTCCTTTAGAACCTGCAAACTGCAATCAGCTTATTGTGCTCTGCACTTTCCTTCTCACCATGTCATCACAACCTTTACAGATTGTAATGACTAAAGATCTTGATATACCTCTTGCACAGAAAATATTCCAGGATAAAAACATTCTCTTGATTATACCTTCTCATCAGCCAGATTGTGGTAGTTTGTTAAAAGGCTTGGAAATTGAAGGACTAGTTCAGGAATTGCTTCTCTTCTCGCACATATTGTTGAAACATCCTGCTACAAAGACATACCTAACAAATGCTCCTTTTCTTGCCCACCTTTGAGTATGAAAGTACATGGACACGCTGGTTTCTGCAAATTTGAAAGTGCCTGACCTTACCTGAAGCTGAGCAAAGGATTGCAGAGCAGCAGAATGCGATTGCAGTCATATGATGCAATAGGAAGTGGACTCCACTTTTGGAACAAAAACATGTTTCCTTGCATACAGGGCATGGTTTGAGCAAGCTTCTTGGTCCTGGCACATTTATTTTTATGAGCTAGAGCTGAAAGCTTTTCTGTTTATATTCAGACTACAAAGAGAAGCATGTAAATACGATGGCACATAAAACTGAGAAAGAAAGTGTATGGCACTGGGGTGTTTTCACAGAAATAGTGTGCTGGATTTCTTCTCTGTTGGCACATTGTTGTGTATAAGAGGTTGAAATTTCGCACTCTGGGAGAATGAAAACATAAAGCTGAGAACAAACACGGAGCACCATGGTTGTGAGTGTAGTGTACAGGCTGCAAGAGGAGCATTTCTGCCACTCAGGTGACTGTCTATGACCATTAGTTATGCTGGTACCTGTGCTGACCCCTTGTGGAAACAATTCCCTAGATCTTTAGACTCTGAGATTCAGAAAATACTATGGCAGAAGATGCTGAGAAGGTAAGTACTTTGTGCACAAGTGTGTTACTGTGACTTACATGTGGCAAGGGGAAGGTGCAGAGCAGCACTGGCTTTTCTGTCTGGAACCTTTTTTATGGGAGAAGCTGAGTGACATGAAAAAGGGACATGCAAGAGTGAAAAATGTTGCGGTACATATATCTGCCAAGGAAGGTATAGAGCCACGTTGTATTGTGCGCACTTTAAAGACTGCAGAGAGAAGGGATAATTGAGGCCTTCTGTCCTGACACATACTTCTCTGTTGGACTCTGCAACACTGAAGGGGTATGAATATGTCCATCTCCAGGCTGTGTGATGGAGTTCAATGGGTGTGAATTATGTGTAGAACAAGCAAACGCATTCTCAGCTGACACTGATTGTGAAGGAATTTTTGGCTGGACTTTCTCAATTCTGTCGATGGGCTTTGAATGAAGATTTAAAAACAGATGAGAGGGAACGAGCATACACTGATCCTGTGGTGTGTACTTGAAAAGCTATGAGGAGAAGGAATTATCCAGCAACTGTTAATTTCCTGGTGCATGTATTCGTCTAGCTTCTTGTCCGGTCACCGATAACTGTGCGAGACGTAGCCAAAAACTTCTCGCACAGAACACTGTGCTGGCGCAGCAGCTGTCCAGTGCACTGCTTCTGTGGCAACGTGCCCGTGCCATGCACTTTCCTTCTCAGCTCTATCAGTCTTGTAGCCTGACTTGAACTGGAGAAGTTTTTGGCTACGTCTCGCACAATTATTGCTGACAGGACAAGAGGCGTGCCCCTTATGCACGGAAACTTGTATTTGCACCACAATCAAGTGGCAGTCCTCTTTCCTTTACAGTGTTGTGTGTGAGAGGTAGGTGGGCATTTCACACTCCGGGAGAATGAAAGCGCGCCTCTTTGGTAAGGCGAAGAATGAAGCTGCAGAACACCGTGCCTGTGTGTGTGCCAGGTACAGGCTGCAAGAGGAGCGAGGCTGCCACGCGCTTGCCTGCTGAATTCAAGTTAGCTAACGTTAAGGGCAAAGGCCTGTGACAGTTACCTGTGCCCGTACCTCTTCCTATCCGAGCCCTGTGTGGAAATACCTAGCTTTAGCTTTAGGCTCCGAGACTGAAACACTATAATAATGGCAGAAGACGCTGAGAAGGAAAGTACACAGGGCAGAAGTGTGCTTGGTGTGGCTGACATGTGGCAAGGGGAAGGTGCAGAGCAGCGCTGGCTTTTTCTTCCAGAGCTGGTTTTAAGGGAGCAGCTGCTGGATGCTTGCAAAGGAGCTGCCAGAGTGAGAACTGTGACGGCACGTCTATGTGAGAAGGAAGGCACAGAGCCGTGGTGTGGTAGATGCAGCTGCTATGAGAAGCGGGTGGTTTAGGAATGCCTTCTGTTTTGACCCTTGCTTCTCTGCGCAGATACAGCCGCTTGCACTCTGCAACACTGAAGGCGTATGAAAGTGCATCTCTCCAGGGTTGTGCAAGGGAGTTCGAGGGCTGCGAGTTCCATGTCGTGCCAGCAAGAGCATTCTCAGCTGACACTGATGGTGAACGAGCTTTCAGCTGGACTTTTGCAATCCCGTCTCCAGGCTTCGAATGGGACGTACCAGGAGCTGAGAAGGAATGCGCATAGACTGATGCTGAGGCATGTATCTGAAAAAGCTGTGAGGAGAAGGACTTATCTAGCAACTGCTGCTTTCCTGGCACAGGAATTCTTCTGGCACCTGGATCATGGTGCAAATTAAGGCTTTTGAATGGAAAGGGGAAGTGTCTTGTGAGTGGCGTGTTGAACCTTGCTCGCCCAGAGACCTTTAGGATCCGCTGCCTTAAACAAGACGTCCTAGAAGAGAAGAGGCAGTGCTGGCCATCACGTTTCTTATGCAGCTTTGAACTGCACACCACACATTTGTACTAGGCTTCCTGATTACAGCTGCACGTGCTGTTAGGTTTTTGCTCCCTCCCTGACTCCAGCTCCACAGTTTTCATCTGGAAACAATAGAGCGGGTTTCACAGTCACATCGAAGGAGAGCAACACCATGCGAGCTGGGGCTATGAGCTTTCTTTTCAAACTTAATATATCATCACATTTTTCTTTCAGTCATGCAGCGCTCCTGAAGCTGAACCTACTTGATCAAGTGTAAATATCAGCCACAAAAAGGGCCTGCACAGCAAGCTGTTGCTGACTCCACATTTTCCTCGTAGTCTGTGAAAAGCAACACAGCCCCCGGAGTTATGCCCTTTCCTGCTCAGCTACGTGTCCCATCACTTTCCTGCGCTCTTGCAGAGCCCAGGTTCAAAACTTAGGGCATCCAGCTCCTGTACCAAAGCGCCTAGAACAAAAAGTAAGTGCTGGCCTTCACCTTGGCCCCACAGCTTCTAAAGTGCAGCACGCACAGCCTTGTGCGCTCAGCTTTAAGCACCCTCACACACTTTCAGTCTCACAGAGTCCAGTCGCAAAACTGGAAACGTTCAGGAGCTGCTCCCACAGAAAAAGGTCCTAGAAGAAAAGGGCCATGCTAGAATTCCCTTTTCTTTTGCCGCCTACGAGCTGCACAGCAGACAATGAAACGATTCGTCTTCCTTCCCAGCCCCCTGCGCGATCACGTTCTTTCAGTCTCGAAGAGCCGGCATCCACAACGGAGCTCTTACACCAACTGCTCCCACACTAACGGTGCCCCGAGAGCAAAGTGCCTGGCTTTTTCCTGAGCACCGCGAGCGCTCATAAAAATAACCACACGATGGTGCTGTTGACTTGCAAAAGAACGACCTGCACCTCGCCGAGCTCTAAATCACGCCAAGCTCCAAGCTGGCAACGTGGCTGCTCTCCAATCAACAGTGTCACGACAAAGAGAGACCGCTGATCTTCGCCTTCCAAGTGCAAATTCGTATTTGCACCACACTCAAAGGGCCACACGAATTAATCCTTCGCGCTATGTGGCGATCTGTTAATCCATTGCTTTTCCTATTTCACATGTTCCCCCTGTTCCCTGCCCTAGCCTTGGCCCCTCCCTCGGTTTCTCCCTATTGATTCCTGTACCCCAACCCCGCCTAGGGACCACCCCGGGCCCTGACAAAACCCCCCCGCGCTCAGACCACGAGGTGTCTCTACCTCCGGAGATCGCTGGGACCTGATGTGAGATTAAAATCCTCTTAACCCACGTGGGGAGACCCTTCTCTACCTCTTTTGTCATCACTGTGTTGTAACGCTGATAGCTGGCCAGAGCAAGATCGTGGGACCGTCTGAAATGGACTACAGGATAATGACTGAGTCGCATTGCCCATGCAGACCCTCTGAGCTCTTAGGAAGCTACAGCCTGCTAAGCTAAACCTAGCGGTTACAACAGCACTAATAAATCTTTTCGTTCTCGCAGAGTCTGGCTATAAAGTTGAAAACATTGGGCAAAACCACACCTCACAAAAGCGCCAGCTGAGAAAGCTCTCGCTGCCTACAACTTCAGCCGAACCCATCCAATTGCAGCCATCCAAGAGAGGAATTATGAGCCCTTCTCAAAAGAAATGGCATCCCCTCCTCCTAAACAGACAGCATCCAAGGGTTGATCCCATACAAAGGTGCCAGAAGACTGTTACTGGGTACTGCCTGTCCTGGACGCTGTGTCAGCTGCGCACCAAGACTGAGCATGGAGAGTGCTTACCTTGTCCAAAGCACGGGCATTGCCAGAATTTCCAAAGACCACCTCTGAGGAGTGGAAAACACATGCCAAATTAAATCCTTCAGGAGGCCACTTTAAAAAGATGGATGCCAACCTCATCATGTTACAAACTGAGATACTGCTTGCACAACAAATAACACTCCCTTAACCTTGTCTTGCCTTACAAACACACCTCACACCTTGCCTTGCCCTGTCCTGCCCTGCCTTGCCTTGCCCTGCATATCCCTGTCCTGCCTCTCCTTGCCTACCCCTTTCTTGCCTACCCCTTTCATGCCTTGCCTTGCCTTGCCTTGCCTTGCCACTCATCCCCCGCCTAACTTTCTTCCCTTTCTTCCCTGGCCTTGCCTTGCCTTTACTGCCCTGCCATTGACTTGACTTGTCTACCCATCACTGCACTTATCTTCCTCTGCTCTGTCTTGCCTTCATCTTCTGGGCCTTCTCCTGCCTATCAATCCATGGCCTTGGCTTGCCATTTTGACTGAACCTTGCTTTTCCTTGCCATTCCTCTCCATCCTCTGCCTTGTCTTGCCCCACCTACCCATGTCATACTTTGCAATGCCATCCATACCCATCCCCCGCCTTTAACTGCCTAACCCTCTCTTCTCAGATCTTGCCTCACTTTGTGTTCCTTGCTTTCCACTAGCCTTGCCTTTCCTATTCTTCTCTTGCCTTGCCTTTGCCCCTCCTCCTGCTACGTCATAGCTTTGCCTTGCCTTTCCCTCCATTTCCTCCATTTGCCTTGCCTATCCTTACCTCACTATGCACACCGCAACCTTGCTTTGTCTTACCAACCCCTTCCTCGCCTTACCTTTCCTTTCCCACTCCTCCCTTGCCTTGATTTCCCCTCCCCTTTCTTAATTAGCACCATGATCCAGGCACCAGAAGAATTCCCGTGCCAGGAAAGCAGCAGTTGCTAGATAAGTCCTTCTCCTCACAGCTTTTTCAGATACATGCCTCAGCCTCAGTCTATGCGCATTCCTTCTCAGCTCCTGGTACGTCCCATTCGAAGCCCGGAGACGGGATTGCAAAAGTCCAGCTGAAAGCTCGTTCACCATCAGTGTCAGCTGAGAATGCTCTTGCTGGCACGACATGGAACTCGCAGCCCTCGAACTCCCTTGTACTTTCCTTCTCAGCGTCTTCTGCCATTATTATAGTGTTTCAGTCTCGGAGCCTAAAGCTAAAGCTAGGTATTTCCACACAGGGCTCGGATAGGAAGAGGTACCGGCACAGGTAGCTGTCATGGACCTTTGACCTTAACTAACTTGAATTCAGCAGGCAAGCGCATGGCAGCCTCGTATTACCGCAGGCCTAGGGCTAGAGTATATCACTGTGTCCCACAGCCGTAGGGAGGAGGAGGAGAGAAGATCCAGCAGGCAGGAATTGTGCAGCAAGTTTGATTTATTTAACTATTTTACAAACTCTTTTATAGACTTTTTTCTTTATAGTCTAATTGGACAAGGATCAGCCACCCCTTGGGGGTGACTGGCTAAAATCCTAAAACATCCATTGTCAAAATATTTTTCTACTGTACCATAAACAAGACTTTTCAAGGTTGCAGGTGGTTTGGTTGCTTACATAACTCTGCTACCTCTTCCGTGAGAGAGAAAAGTCTCTCACAGACTTAGAAAATAGCAAGAAAATCCTTGCTAGCAGCATTTTTGTATCTACAGCCTCGCTCCTCTTGCAGCCTGTACCTGGTGCACACACAAGCACGGTGTTCTGCAGCTTCATTCTTTGCCTTACCAAAGAGGCGCACTTTCATTCTCCCGGAGTGCAAAATGCCCACCTACCTCTCACACACAACACTGTAAAGGAAAGAGGACTGATGTGGGAGTGTGTTTCTGTTTGGTTTGGTCCGGGTCTCCCCTTTGGATTTGTATTATTGTGATAACCCGGTTTGTACCCTCCCAGTTTCATGTTAATTGCCTTACTCTCCCTCCTTGTCTCCTCCCGGGCTCCTGCCAATAGCATTGGCACTCCTCCCAGGCTTCTAGAAAGCTCTGGCCGGAGCGTCGAGTGATTGGCCATGGAGAAAGGGTCCTTCCCTTCCTTTCCCCTGACTGATCCCTTTGTGCGCCCTTCATCCCATAGACTGCACCCTCCCCCTCCGTGATTGGATACCCTTGTGATCCCTCCCTTGTTGCCACCCCCCCATAAAACCTACTGCACGAGCCTTCCAGGCTCGCTCAGATCTGGGTTCCCCTGGGAGGTGAGACGTCGTGCTCGAGGGCACAATAAACTTCCTGGATTTCACCCAGATTGGAGTCTGCCTCCTTCTTCTACCACCTGCCTCTATTGCCGCAGTCCCGTGGAAGGACCCACAAGCCAGACCTCTGGTTTCCCTGATTCCGGAGGCTGGCCCCCGCAGCCTGCTGCGTCCAGAGCTGACCGAGCTGAGTGGGAACCGCTCTGAAAGGACGCAGAGGCAGACTGCCACTTGATTGTGGTGCAAATCCAAGTTTCCGTGCATAAGGGGCTAGATCCGAGCAAGCCTCTTGTCCTGTCAGCAATAACTGTGCGAGACGTAGCCGAAAACTTCTCCGGTTCGAGTCAGACTACAAGACTGATAGAGCTGAGAAGGAAATTGCATGGCACAGGCACGTTGCCACAGAAGCAGTGCGCTGGACAGCTGCTGCGCCAGCACAGTGTTCTGTGCGAGAAGTTTTTGGCTACGTCTCGCACAGTTATCGGTGACGGACAAGAACCTTGCCTCTTACGCACAGAAACCGCAGTCAAGTATTTGCAACAAAATCAAGTGGCAGTCGTCTTTCCATTAGTCTCCAAAGTTCCATCAGATTAGGCTTCCTCTGCACCTTCCTTCTCAGCTATAACAATCATGCACTTTACAGCCTTGTAATGATCCTGCTCGTACTTCTTGCAGAGCAAAATGTGCCAGGACTGAAATGTTGTCTTCTCATTGCCCCAATGGTGGTGGTTTGTTGAAAGCCTTGGAGAGTGAAGGAGTAAGTCAGGAACTGCTTCTCTCCTGACACCTGTTTTCACAATTCTGATGCGACAAAGACATACCTAGCAAGTGCTTCTGTTCTGGCACACTTTTGTGGTACAAAAGGACATGGACACCTAGGTCTATGAAGTCTGAGATTGCATGACCTTACCTCAAGCCGAGCAGAAAACTCCAGAGCAGCAGAGCACAACTGCAGTTCATAGGATGCATTAGGAAAGAGGACTCCACCCGTGGAACAAGCTTCCTTGCATAGGGGATGAGCTCCACGCAAGCTTCTTGTCCGGTCACCAATAACTGTGCGAGACGTAGCCAAAAACTTCTCGCACAGAACACTGTGCCGGCACAGCAGCTGTCCAGCGCACTGCTTCCGTGACAACATGCCCGTGCCATGCACTTTCCTTCTCAGCTCTTTCAGTCTTGTAGTCTGACTCGAACTGGAGAAGTTTTTGGCTACATCTCACACAGTTATCGCTGACAGGACAAGAGGCTTGCTTGGAGCTTGCCCCTTATGCACGAAGACTTTTATTCATTCCATAGGTGGAGTCCTCTTTCCTAATCATCCTATGAACTATGCTTCCTGATTTCAGCTGCGTGCGCCATTATTTTTTTGCTCCCTCCCTCCCTCCCAGCTCCACAATTTTCATCTGGAAATAATAGAGTGGGTTTCACAGTCATTTCAAAGGAGAGCAACACCATGTGAACTGGGGCTATGAGCTTTCCCTTCAATCTAAATGTATCATCACATTTTTCTTTTGATCGTGCAGCAGTCCTGAACATGATCCTACTGGTCTCTTCTCAGCCTCTTTTGGCTTTTTTTTACTGGCTTGCTGCCTGGTAAAGGCTCTCCTTGTATCTTAGCCTATCCCAGCTCCAGATGGAAGTGCAGTGCCTGAGGTGCTGTTTGGATCTTAGGTTTCTGTTTAATATATGCCTGTGGTTTATGGCTGTCTGAATGCCTCCAAGGACCCCTAAAAACTAACAACTCCTGCTGCTGACAGCAGGCTCCACTTACACTTCCCCCTGCACCTTTGTGTCTGGGCCATGTGTTCCTGCCCTGCCTGACTCTTCTTTGCAGCCAATCTGACAAACACCAGCACCAGCAACCCCCTTCAATGCGTGACAGAATACCAGCCCCTGGGAGGGATTTCTTGGCTACTGCTTTGGTTCCAGGATGGAGTTGACTGATGAGTCTGTTCCAAACCACACCTGTTATTCTTGAAGCCCCTCCTGCCACGCTGCTCCAGGGGCACCATTTTGTGACCTTGCCCTGTGCTAGTCTGGCCAATACAAGTGCCCCAATATTCTGGTGAGTAACCTGCTGCTCTTCTTTTACTGGTCATATGACACTAGAAGCATCCAGAATCGACAAACAGAGAAATTTGGAGGGAACACTGGCCTTCTCTCCCATCTGTGAAGCTTATTAAAGGTGGCTTTTAGCATCAAACAAGACATCCCATGAAAAGCTAAGAAAATACCAAATGTCATCTTAATTGGGGAAATGGACTCTTGGGCACATCCGCTTTCAGCCAGCCTTCCTAGGAGTGTGGAATATGGGGTTATATTTATTAAAATGGTTAAGGCTTATGGTTACCAGAAGGCCCTGTGGGAAAGGCACAGCTGTGGGCTGGATGGTTGAAAGTTGGTTGAGGGGTGAGAGGCAGCTGCGAGTGAGGAGAGAGTCAGTTGAGTGACAGCTGGAAGTGACATTGTGATTGGCTGGAGGAACGCGTGGACAGCATATGAACGGGAAGCTGATTGGCTGATAGGATGCGTGGACAGCAGCACTTCAGCTGTGCCAGCCAATGGGTGCCCTTCTTCTGTTATGTTAGGCTTCGGTTTGGTTTCAGTTGAGATTAAGGGTATAAAGAGGGGGTGACTTTTGGCAATAAACGGATTTTCTTTGGACATACAAGGGGGTCTGTTGTCTTTGTTCCCCATTGCTACACTAGGAGTCCTCTCTCCCACCAATCTGTGGGCTGCAAGACTGGCTTCTGCAGAAAATGTTGCCTGGAAACTTGTTGCATGAAACCAGTAGAACTGTGCCTTTCCATTTCCTACTCCAAGTGGCTATTCTGGGTTGAAAAGCAACTGGAATGTTAGGAATTGTTAGGAGAGGAACATAAAACAAAGTAGAGCCTCCTGTACTAGTTTGAAAACAAACCAGTGGGAGGCACCAAGTCAGAATAACAATTTAATAGGGAAATTTTTTTAAAAAGGCAGAAAATGCTGGTTCAAACTGACAGAGTCAGGATACAACCTGACACCGTGTTAGTCAGGGTGGCAGTAGCAGTCCGATAAAATGGTGGCTGCAGTCCTCCTGAAGTGGTGGATGTGATTCTGTTGAAGCAGTGATCCTGTAGAAAAGGGTCCGCTCTTCCTCAGAAGGTCCAGTGGTGGCTATGTGATTTACCAAAAATATGAATATCGATCTAATATTGATATCCAACTGAGACGGACAAAAACTCTCTAACAGTTTAGAGTTAGAAAGTGTGTGTTTTATTTGGCGCCAGGCACTGCATGGGATAGCTCCCTAAGACGCAGGGCCCCGATACAAGCAAACACGATACCTTTTATTTACAAATATTATGAATATCCAAAGTACAAATGCATATTCATAACATTAACACCTCCCATTCTCCGCTTCATATGGAAATGAGCTTAAATGTCATTAAACATGCATAGTGTGTGTTCTGAATTGAGTCAGTGGTCTTGAATTGGGTCAGTGGTCCCAAGAAAGATGAAGTAACTCATCTTCCTCATTTTGACCTTTTTGCCTTTCTGAGTTTTAACAATCCTAATTACTTTAGTGACCTCTAAGCTTCTTCTTGCATGACTTTTGAACGGGTTTCCACCAAGGGAGGAAATTGGTAATTGTCCTTGTTCCCTACACCAACTTATCAATGTTTCTACTCCTCATTCTAAGCACAGCTAAGCAAACATGCAAATGACAGATCATCAGTTATTTGGTAATCAGTTACTAACATCTTAAAACCCATTTCAGGTCCAGCTCTCTTAACTATTTTAATTAACTCTAGCTGGGCCCAAATTCCTTCCTATTCTAACTAATTTCAACACAGCTAGCCTATAACTAAAATCTCTATGTTTCTTCTAAATCTATGTTTCATATGTAGCTCCTGTTCTCTGGGAATCCAGTGGAAAGGGTGTCTGTGGTGTTCAGAATCTCAGATTATATCCAGGATGGAATGTTTGGTTCCTCCTGGGTGGAGCATCTCACAATGGGATGATGAGTCATGACTCAAGGCGTTGATTGGGCTCATTAACAGAAGATAGTCCGGAGGGAGTTATCTCTGATTCACGCGGCAATGCATTGATGGCCCATTAATCAGAAGATAGTCCCAAGGGAGGAGGCAAGGAAACACTGCCCCACCTGGTTTCAACAGCTCATGAGGATGGTAATAGAATACACTGCAACCCAGGACACCTCCCTGTAAATCTGTCTTAAATAATGTGTCTGCTTCAGCCCTGCTGTCTCAGGCAGAGCTAGCAAAGCTACAAAGGTGATGAGAGGGCCGGATCAGCTTCTAGGCAGTGGATAAGGAGACACATGGAGGCTCTTCTAGAATAGAGGTGAGCAAGAGAGAACACAGCAAGGGTCTATAAATTGCCAGGGGCTTAAAGAATATTCACTGGCAATACTGCATTTTGAAGGCACAGAGAGTCGGAGAGCAAGCCTTGGTCCCCAGCTGGTGACACCAGGTGCCCCTCGGAGGCTGATGGCTGTGTCATTAGAGATTTGTGTTGGCTGAGCCCTGCCTGAGCACACTACTGAGCAGAGCCTCTCTAACAGGAACAGACTGACAGGGGCACCAGGCCCAGTCAGGGCTGCCTTCTGCATCAATCCCTCCTGTTGCCCTGATGGAAGACCCAGACTAGAGAGCTAAGCTCAGTCTCTTGCTGCAGAGGAGATGCCCTCCCCAGGGTGCAGGAGAGCTGTACTGCAAGGCTTGGTGACCTACCAGAGACTGGTCTGGCAGACAGGCAAGAGAGAGGGGCAAGCACAGGGTGGTGGCTGAAGGGAACAAGACAGGGAAAAAGCAGCTTAAGGAGACAGAAGCAGGTATAAAAAACAAAGGGCCATTAAACACAGCGATACCATATCTGGCCAAAAAGAAACAGTTTGCCAAATTCAGTGTTTGTCAAGAGAGGAACATTTGCACACCTGCACTTCTGCAGTAAAGGGACATCATTTGTGAAGAAAATAATTGCTGGCCCCACAGAGCCTGTGAACTGCATGGCGTTTTTGTGCATTTTCCCAGCCAGCACTTCCAGTTGTAAGGAGTGAAGAACCCCAGTGTGCTGTTTGGGAGCTGCTTCCTGCAGGCATGCCCTAGTGCCCTCTTCAATATAGATGGTAAGTAAGGATATGTCAAGCAAAAAATAAACAAGCAAATAAATAAATATATAAATATTATGGTCCAGTCTTCACATGTCAAGTGGTAGAATGTGGGCACTTAGAGTTGTTCCAGGCTGCTGTGGGGTTGTCTTCCAGATGTTCGAGTCACTTGTGTATGTGTATCAAAAGGCTTTTCCCATTTCACAGTTAATTCAAAGCAATGTGAGCTCAGATTGACCGGTTTCCTGATGTGAGTGTTCCTGCCTTTATAAAGAATCAAAATGGTGGAAGGTGTTTCTCTTCTATATTATTTCAAATCAAATAATATGTTTGTCAATCTTGCACAAAATGTTAGTGAGACATTGGAAAGATAAATAATTTAATATTATGAAAAATTAATTTCCTTTTCTGGAATAAATTAATGTGATTCTTATATCACTATTTATATAAGTACTCCTATATTATATTAAATTAACCTTGTAATCAATTTACAGCACTGTAATCATAAATCACATTTTGAAGGATGTTAAAAAGAGAGTTTATTTTTGTAGGATGTAACTGTTTAAAAGAGGGTTTGGACAACAGCAATAAAATTGGAGACAATTCAGGAATACTATTCCTGGTTGTAATAGAGGAGCAGCTGCCACATTTGGTGGAGTGAGTCCTTTAAATCCCCAGGCATCAGCTCAAGAGGTGGAGGAATAAGGAAGGTATAGCTGTTCCCAAATGTCATGTAGAAATCTCCTGAATTTTGTGATCTTTGATCACCTCAAAGAAACATCTACATAAAAATTTTATAGGCACCATCTTTTATATGCCTGTGCACAGGATTTGTGTGCACAGGATTTGTATGCACAGGTGAGTACAGGCACACATGCATATGGAATGGCATTTTTCCGGTTGCTTTTATAAGCTTCAGACTTGGCCTAGTTTACTGAATTGGATCCTGTGGGGTTTTACAAAAAAATATCTTTACAAATGGTGTTCCTAAAAGATTTTACACTATTTCCATAAAAACAAATTTCAAGTCATCTCACCTTACTATTACCATTTAAAGGAGGCATGTTAAAATTCACCACTATTTGTCCTTGTCCTGGGGTGATGTTATAAGGGGTTTTTTTATTCCTTAACCATCTGCTTAATGCCCAAGGACACTGTGTATTTAAGATGGACCCGGAGGGCGGGGCCGGAGCAACGAGGCCAGGTGCAGGTCGGTTGAACGGCTCGGCCCAACGGCTGGGGGCTCCAAGGGTCTCGGCAGGGCTTTTTTGGTTTTTTTTTCATTCCGGCTAGCTGGAAAAAGGTTGTGTTGGGTTTTTTTGTTCTTTTTCCCTTCCCTCCCCCTTGCCTCACTGCCTCCCTTCCCTTCCCTCCAGGCCGGGGAGCCTGCGGAGTGGCCCCAGCGGGCCCGCAGGGTGGCCCCAGCTGGTCCAAGCCCGTGTTTTCTGTTCCCTCTCTGGGAATTTGTTCTATTTGGAGTTTTGTTTTTTGTTCTGTTCTACCCTGTTTTGTTTTGTATTAATAAACAGTTTGGTTTTTTTCCCACTTTCACTTGCTGTTACTAATTCATCTCATTGGCAGAGGAAAAGGGGAGGCCCTTTTCCCTTTGGAGCAGGCACTCCTTCCGGAGTGCTTCCTCCTAAAATTTTGTCTCCAAAAACCGAGACAGTCCTTCACCCAGAGCATTTTCCAAGGTCTGGTGAAGACAAAAGAGAGACTGTTGGTGACTTGTTGGGGGGCTGTGGTTCAGAGACACATTTTTCACTAGCAAGTGAATACCCCATACCAGAGACACTGATTTCCAGTACTGTGGCAGCCAAGAGGCAGATTGCTCATGTTTTTCAGCGTAAAATGCCTTTTATTTTTCATTCATGGCTTTCTCTTTTTCAAGTTCAAATGGTTAGGTCTTGTCTCCACTCAATAACACATTAAAAATAAAAATTTGAAATATTTTCCTTTGAAAGTAACTTCTTGTCTTGGTTTGAAAGACAGGTGTCTGCTAAGGAAGGCAGGAGCCCCCCTTGGAATGGCAGATGCGACCCCCCTTCCCTCCGAGTTACTATAATTTTGAAATCAAGGGGCTTTTAGGCAAAGATGTGGAAAATAGGAATAACAGTTCTTTACTATTATATATCCATACGTGTATAACCAGTCAAA
Organism: Corvus hawaiiensis; assembly: GCF_020740725.1. Lineage (NCBI taxonomy): Eukaryota > Metazoa > Chordata > Aves > Passeriformes > Corvidae > Corvus > Corvus hawaiiensis. Next base: position 8,096,619 of record NC_063226.1, on the reverse strand, counting down.
CAAACAACAATAACTATGGCAGTAACAGCAAACAATCACAAACCCAGTCCCAGCCTTCTCAGCTGTCGGGCCCTTTCCCCTCGGGTGCAGTTCCGCTCGCAGCCGGCAGGGGCGCTGGCAGCTCCCGGTGAGCAGGGCAGGTGCGATGGTTCCCCCGCGGCTGCAGGGGGCGCTCCGGAGCGAGCTCGGGGAGCACGCGGCACTGGTGGCCTGGGATCCCGGGAAGGGATGGAACAAAGGCTTCACAAACCGCTGGGCAGCCGATCCCGGTGTCTGGCCAGACCCTTGGGAACAGCAGGCTGGAACGGCAGGCTGGAATGGCAGGGATGAGTACAAATCCCGGGTGGCAGACGAGATGTATCCAAATGGGGAACCCCCCAGAGGCCTGGGCAGGCAGGGCGAGCAGGGCTACAACGCAGCGAAGGCTCAAAGCAACGGTGGGGCAGGGCAGCCACAGTCCAGCTCCCAGCGGGGCAGGGAAAGCGGGCTTGGGATCCCGGGGCTTTTCCAGCAGAAAGGAAAAAATAGATACCACCTATAAGTGGGCATGAGACCGAGGGGTGGATCTAACCATGGACAGTATCTCCAGCAGAAGGAAAAAACAGCCGAAGAAAGCAGCCTCCCTCTCTGTCCAAATGCCGAAGACCCAACTGTCCCCACACCCAGGTGAAACAAAAGAGTAGCCAGATGCACCCCACCCCCAGTGCTTAGGTCTTTGTTTTTCTGAAGTACCCAGCCATTTGTCCCCCTAGTAACACATATGGGGAAAATTCCTTTAACAGAAAAAAACCTAGGAGAACCCCTAAAACCCCAACATTATCCGAATTTTTCCCATACTAACATGTTACATGAAACTTAACCCTTTTAACCATATAAATTCATGCATCACTCTAATTATATACATATATACATGCAGATACTGATACAAGTACAGAGTCATGGGTAGTTCACCCTAAAACAAGGTCCCCTTGAGGTATGCATCGGGTCTCTCCATCCTTTTGCATCACCCACCAGGTGCAACCTGGTCCCTGAGCAAAAACAACCCCACGGAGGAGTTTGTCTTTGCTCGAGGCAGAATTAACCCAGACAGTTTTTCCAAGCATAACTCTCATGTGCACCACTGGAACCTTATCCCTGTCTGTTGTTTGTAGGGGTTTGGATTGGGCAGGGCCTGCTCGGCTGGTGGAGCCTCGGGTGTTAACGAACCAGGTGGCTCTTGCTAAATGCACATCCCAGTTTTTGAAAGTCCCCCCACCCAGTGCCTTCAAGGTGGTTTTAAGCAATCCATTACATCACTCAACCTTCCCAGCTGCTGGTGCATGGTAAGGGATGTGGTACACCCACTCAATGCCATGTTCTCTAGCCCAGGTGTTTATAAGGCCGTTCTTGAAAAGAGTCCCAATATCCGACTTGATTCTCTCAGGGGTACCATGCCTCCAAAGGACTTGCTTTTCAAGGCCCAGGATGGTGTTACAGGCAGTAGCGTGAAGCACAGGGTAGGTCTCCAGCCATCCTGTGGTGGCTTCTACCATCGTGAGCACATAGCGCTTGCCTTGGCGGGTTTGAGGCAGTGTGATGTAATCAATCTGCCAGGCCTCCCCATACTTGTATTTGGACCACTGCCCACCATACCACAGGGGCTTCACCCGCTTGGCCTGCTTGATCGCAGCGCATGTCTCACAATCATGGATCACCTGGGAGATACTGTCCATGGTTAGATCCACCCCTCGGTCTCGTGCCCACTTATAGATGGTATCTCTTCCCTGATGGCCTGAGGCATCATGGGCCTATCAAGCTAGGAACAACTCTCCTTTATATTGCCAATCCAAGTCTATCTGGGACACCTCTATTTACGCAGCCTGATCTACCTGTTTGTTGTTACGATGTTCTTCATTAGCCCAGCTCTTGGGGACGTAAGCATCTACATGACGGACCTTCACGGATAGCTTCTCTACCCGAGTGGCAATGCCTTTCCACTCCTCAGCAGCCCAGACTGGTTTTCCTCTGCGCTGCCAGTTTGCGTTCTTCCACCTTTCCAGCCAGCCCCACAGAGCATTGGCTACCATCCATGAATCAGTGTAGAGGTAGAGCTTTGGCCACTTCTCTCTTTCAACTATGTCCAGAGCCAATTGAACAGCTTTGAGTTCAGCAAATTGGCTCGATCCACCTTCTCCTTCAGTAGCCTATGCAACTTGTTGTGTGGGGCTCCATACAGCGGCTTTCCATCTCCAGCTAGCGCCTACAATTCAACAGGAACCATCAGTGAAGAGGACATATTGTCTTTTACTCTCTGGTAGCTTGTTATGGTGGGGCTTCTTCGGCACGAGTCACCTGCTCCTCTTCTTCTTCAGAAGATAACCCAAAAGTCTCACCTTCCAGCCAGTTCGTAATTATTTCCAAGATCGCAGGACAACTTGGGTTTCCAGTTTGGGCGTGCTGCATGATGAGAGCAATCCTTTTACTCCAAGTAGCGTCGGTGGCGTGATGTGTGGAAGGAACCTTTCCTTTGAACATCCACCCCAGCATCGGTAGTCGGGGTGCCAGGAGGAGTTGTGCCTCTGTGCCGATTACTTCTGAGGCAGCTTGGACTCCTTCATAAGCTGCCAAAATTTCTTTCTCTGTCAGAGTGTAGTTGGCTTCAGACCCTCTGTAGCTTCGGCTCCAGAATCCCAGTGGTTGACCCCGAGTCTCACCAGGCACCTTCTGCCAGAGGCTCCAGGACAGACCATTGTTCCCGGCTGAGGAGTAGAGCACGTTCTTCACCTCTGGTCCTGTCCTGACTGGGCCAAGGGCTACATTGTGAGCGATTTCCTGCTTGATCTGGGTGAAGGCTTGCTGCTGTTCAGGGCCCCAGTGGAAATCATTCTTCTTTCGGGTAACCAGGTAGAGAGGGCTCATGATCTGGCTGTACTTGGGAATGCGCATTCTCCAGAAACCTATGGCGCCTAGGAAAGCTTGTGTTTCCTTCTTGTTGGTCGGTGGAGACATTGCTGTGATCTTATTGATGACCTCGGTGGGAATCTGACGTCGTCCATCTTGCCACTTTACTCCCAGGAACTGTATCTCTCGGGCAGGTCCCTTGACTTTGCTCCTTTTGATGGCGAAGCCAGCTTCCAGGAGAATTTGGATTATTTTCTCTCCTTTCTCAAATACCTCCAATGCCGTGTTCCCCCACACAATGATGTCATCAATGTACTGCAGATGTTCTGGGGCCTCACCCTCTTCCAGTGCAGCCAGGATCAGTCCATGGCAGATGGTGGGACTGTGCTTCCACCCCTGGGGCAGTCGGTTCCAGGTGTACTGCACGCCCCTCCAGGTGAAAGCAAACTGAGGCCTGCACTCTGCTGCCAGAGGAATGGAGAAAAATGCATTGGCAATGTCAATAGTGGCGTATTGTGGGGTATGCCCAGCCACTGCCCTGGAGGGACGTCTGCTGAGATAAGGAGATTGAGCAATCTCCCAGCAGGACTCCCTGGAAAGGCAACCACTTTGGTCACGGCGAGGAAAGGCAGACCCACAGTCCTTTGGGAGACACTATGCAAACCATTCTGTAACCCATTGGTCTGTTGCCATCCCAGATCCTCTGTAATCCACTGGTCCCTTACTGATCCCCTCTATCCCTATAAAAGCAAGCTCTCTGGGGCCCCTCCCAGAGAGGGTTCTCGTCCCTGGCTCCCCCCTTCGCCGGAGGGGACCCATAATAAAGCTACCTTCGTGCGGAACCAGCCACACGAGCCTTCTCGTCTCTCTCTCTGGTCTGGCTTGGCCTGGAGTCTGCCCTGCAGAGCTGAGCTGGAATCATGAGCTGATAATCACTAAAGAGCTGACAGCTTCTGCAAGGGCCCTCCTGCCAGCAGCTGAGGGAAGACACCGGACCTCGGGAAGGCGATTCCTTTCGGGACCATCTCCCCGGGCCGGTCACCTCTTCCTGGGTCAGAGCTGCTGACCCCCTTCACCAGTTGTAATAGCGTACCACTTTGCTTCTTTGGACTCCAGCTCGTACTGTAGCTCCAACATGTCTGGCACGGCAGCGCTCAATGGTGGAGTCACTTCATTTAAGGCACGATAGTCCACAGTCAATCTCCATTCCCCATCAGACTTGCACACAGGCCAGATGGGGCTGTTGAAGGGTGAGTAGGTCTTGCTGACCACCCCTTGGCTCTCCAGCTCACGGATCATCTTGTGGATGGGGATCACAGCATCTCGATTTGTCCGATACTGCCAGTGGTGCACTGTCGAGGTGGCAATTGGCATTCCTTGCTCTTCCACTTTCAGGAGCCCAACTGCAGAAGGATTTTCTGATAGTCCAGGCAGGATGTTCAATTGCCTAATGCCCTCTGCCTCCACAGCAGCAATCCCAAATGCCCACCTGAGTCCTTTCGGGTCTTTGTAATAGCTGTTCCAGAGGAAGTCTATGCCCAGAATACACGGGGCCTCTGGGCCGGTCACAATCGGATGCTTTTGCCACTCCTTCCCAGTCAGGCTCACCTCAGCTTCCAACAGGGTCAACTGCTGTGATCCGCCGGTCACCCCAGCGATGGATACAGGTTCTGCCCCCACATGTCCCGTTGGCATTAAAGTACACTGTGCCCCAGTATCAACCAACGCATCATATTTCTGTGGCTCTGATGTGCCAGGCCATTGGATCCACACTATCCAGAAAACCCGGTTCTCCCATGCCTCTTCCTGGCTAGAGGCAGGGCCCCTCTAGCCCTGGTTATCATTCTTTCCCTGGGCGTACATGCCCAGAGGTCCCTTCAAGGGGATCCGACATATCATTTTTCCTTCTGTAATACCTGGCAGCTTGGTCACGGGAGGCTGAGGCTACTTTCACCTTAGCAGAACCCCCTCGGTAAGTGCCTCCCTCCTTGAGTTCATGCACCCGCACTGCCAGGACAGAAGTGGTTTTCCCATCCCACCTTCTCATGTCTTCCCCATGCTCACACAGAAAAAACCACAGCTCAGCTCGTGGGGTGTACCCTCTCTCTCTAGCTGGGGGATGATGGGCTCTGACTTGGGGGCCTGTGACTCGCACTGGTGCCACACTGATCTTCCTCATCTCCTCCCTCATCTCCTCCCTCATCTCCTTCATCTCCTCTTTGAGGTCCTGGACCACAGCAGAGACTTGAGCTTTCAGCAGACCATTGACCATACTGTCATAATTCCTGAGCTTGTTGGCAATAGAGCCCACTGTTTCTCGGTTATTGTCAGTATCAATCATTGCAATGAAGGTGGTGTATTGCTGTGGCCCTAGCTTTGCCAGGTTCCACATCATCTGTCCTGTGCACCTGACCTTATCGGGGTCATTACCATGCTGTCCATCCCTCCCAAAGAGTACTTCTAATACTGCCACTTCTCCTAGCTGCTGGATCCCTTCCTCAAGTGTCTTCCACTGCATTCTATGATGGTACTCCTGCATTCTTTCTTTGTGAATGAACCTTTCTCTCACACTCATTAAGAGCCGCTCCCAGAGAGAAAGGGGCCCTGGCTCCCTCACAAATATCTGGTCCACACCTGGGTCCTGGGTCAATGATCCCAGACACCTTGCCTCACCACTATCCAGTTGCACACCTGTGCCCATAAGGTCCCAAACCTGAAGCAGCCAGGTTGTATAGGCTCATGCCCCCTTCGCACAATGTCTTTTCGCATACTACGGAGACTGTCGTACAACAGGGACTCAGTGATGATTTCCGGCTCTGGCTCTCCTGCTGGTTGTGAGGGCCCTGGTTCCCCATCATCATTAACTAGTCGTACTGATTTGGTCTTATACTTCCTCCTTTGCACAGGGGCGACTTCTGCCAGCTGTGATTGTCCTTGTGGTTTAGCTGGAACCTGAACGGTTGTAACATCTGCGGGTTCCACTGCTGCACCATCAGGCTTACCCTCTTTGGGGAAGGGAGAGGGTTTTTCACTAGCTGAGGAGGTGTATTCCCTTAGCACTTGGCATATCTCCTGGCGCATCTCCTGCATCCCCTTCATCAGTACCCCCACCCAGTTCAGGTAGTCCATTTCTGAGGTGGGCTGTTGGGCGGTATCAGGCTGTGGGGCAGGGTCAGGCTGTGGGGCAGGATCTCTAGTGTCTGGGGCCGTGTCAGGCTCTGGGGCAGGATCAGGCTCTGGAGTACGATCTCTAGTCTCTGGGGCCGGTGTCTGGGTAGTTATCCAAGCCAATCTCAACTTATCCCTGAGTGCTAAATAGAGTAGGCCTACCAGCACCAGTTGGTTAGTACTCAGAGGGAATCTAAACCCTTCAAAAATTGGTGGGGTGGGCCCAAAAAACTGGTTGAGGGGTTGAGAGAAAACTTCCCCTGGTGTCATTTCCTCACAGAAGGTACCATTTTTAACATAACCCCAAAAACATGCACTCAGTGTGTGATAGCCCTTTATCCATGTGCCCACATTCCGGAGGAAGTTAACAGCCCATGAATTCCTCACCTTCTCGACCCATAGTGCAAACTGGATAACAGCAATAGTAGCCTTAGTCAGAGGACGCATGTTTAGGTAAGGAGCTGCAAAGGGGAAGAATATAGCCATGACCAACTGCCACCCAAACCAGGGTAAACTAGACCACATAGTGCTGCCTAACAAGGTTCCTATATCCAGCACACAAAATTAAGTTATCCAGGAACTGTTATTCCTTTTTCACCGCTCTCTCTTAATGCCCTCAGGCCTCACATTGGGCACCAAGATCTGTCTTGGTTTGAAAGACAGGTGTCTGCTAAGGAAGGCAGGAGCCCCCCTTGGAATGGCAGATGCGACCCCCCTTCCCTCCGAGTTATTATAATTTTGAAATCAAGGGGCTTTTAGGCAAAGATGTGGAAAATAGGAATAACAGTTCTTTACTATTATATATCCATACGTGTATAACCAGTCAAACAAACAACAATAACTATGGCAGTAACAGCAAACAATCACAAACCCAGTCCCAGCCTTCTCAGCTGTCAGGCCTTTTCCCCTCGGGTGCAGTTCCGGTCACAGCCGGCAGGGGCGCTGGCGGCTCCTGGTGAGCAGGGCAGGTGCGATGGTTCCCCCGCGGCTGCAGGGGGCGCTCCGGAGCGAGCTCGGGGAGCACGCGGCACCGGTGCCCTGGGAAGGGATGGAACAAAGGCTTCACAAACCGCTGGGCAGCCGATCCCGGTGTCTGGCCAGACCCTTGGGAACGGCAGGCTGGAACGGCAGGCTGGAACGGCAGGGATGAGCACAAATCCCGGGTGGCAGACGAGATGTATCCAAATAGGGAACCCCCCAGAGGCCTGGGCAGGCAGGGCGAGCAGGGCTACAATGCAGCGAAGGCTCGAAGCAACGGTGGGGCAGGACGGCCACGGTCTGGCTCCCAGCGGGGCAGGGAAGGCGGGCTTTGGGATCCTGGGGCTTTTCCTGCAGAAGGAAAAAACAGCCGAAGAAAGCAGCCTCCCTCTCTGTCCAAACACCGGAGACCGATTGACCGCACACCCAGGTGAAACAAAAGAGTAGCCAGATGCACCCCACCCCCAGTGGTCTTTGTTTTTCTTAAGTACTCAGCCATTTGTCCCCCTAGCAACACGTATGGGGAAAACTCCTTTAACAGGAAAAAACCTAGGAGAACTCCTAAAACCCCTACACTTTTTGAGTTATGTTTGAGACTCGAGAGATGGGAAGGGATGTATGTGTTCACCATTAAAGTAATTCTTAGGTGTGGTAGCTGGTGTGGGGTCTGTAGCTCAGACCCAGGAAACCGTAACCGGTCCAGTGAGATGGTCCCACGAGGAACTGTCTTCCCGGGGTCGTGCAGCTTTTCCCTCAGCCACCGGAGTGGAGTGCCTTTGCAGAGAAGCTAACAGCTCTTTAGTGATTTTCAGCTAGTGATTTCAGCTCTTGCTCTGCGAGGCAATCTCCAGGCCAGACCAGGAGAAGAGAGACGGGAGGCTCGTATAGCAGTTCCGCATGAGGCAGCTTTATTAGCCCGCACCTCGCAAAGGGAGGCTAGGGACAAGTTCTCTGGTCTCACAGGGGCACATATATATATTCTAGGGGTACAGGGGTGGGTGTGAGAGGGTAAAAGCCAATGGGTTACAAAGAACCTACATAGGGTCTCTCAGAGGATCATGGGTCTGTGTCCTCTCTCGCTGTAACTGAGAGTGCTGCTTTTTCCAAGGGGATTCTGCTAGGAGGTTGTGCAACCTCATTATCAGCAGGCCTCTCTCCAGGGCAGGGGTTGCGCATATCCCACAACTCCCCCTTCCGTATTTAGTAAAAAGGCATCTCCAGCAGCTCTTCTGCAGCAACGTAGGAGGCATGAGAACGTAAGTAACACGATAAGAATTACAAAAAATGCCCACAAAACACCCTTAACTAAAGATGCAATCCATCCCGTTAATCTCCATCGTCCGAAAAGTTCATCGACCCAGTCTAGGCTCTTATCTACTTTTACGTCTTTTATTAGTTCTTGTAGTTTCTGGATGTTCGCCTGGATGGATGTTGAGTGCGAAGAAAGATTGAAGTATCACATCCCTTCAAAGTCTTGTCCATGGGCAAGCAGTAGGTAGTCTACTGCTGCTCAATTTTGTAGGGTTGCGTGTCTGGTAGTCTCCTCATCTTTTAAAAGATCGCTCAAGGCAGCAGATGTCGCATTGGCCTGCTTGCTAAGCCAACACCCTAGGTGATTTATATCCCCAAGGGCTTTGAGGGCGGCTAACCAAGGAGTGAACATGGAAGCTGCGATTTGCGCTACCCTATTCAAATTGTAAATGAGGCTGTCACAATTATCGTCAAATTCAGCAAAGGATCTCTTTTGGCATGTTGATACGTTTGTTCGTCTCCAATTACGTAATAATGTGATATTTGGAGTGAGGGTAGAAAGTTTGCCAAGGCTACAGGGGCCTCCTTGGAGACGTGAGGGGATCCCAGCCCATACTCTGTCACCACAGACAAGAAATACCCCCCGGGGTAACACTTTGGGGTGGAGCGTGGACACAGAGAGTGCATGACTGGTGTAATTGCACCAGTCTTGACTATTACAGGCTTTGTTAAATGGTGATATGTCTTTTCTGTATGTGTTTTTCACCTGGTCAATTCCTGGCAAACGTTGGCTTTGCTGTCTAAAATAAAATTTGACACAGTATGTTGCTTTGGAGGACCCCAGTAGGTTCAATTTTTGAGGTTCATCTCGAGCATTTGGCAGAATCTTTGTCCACTCATCCCAAGTGTCTACCGGGTTGGGCCTCTTACCTGTGGTGCGGAGGAGGTCTGAGTTAGTGATGGGCCAGTCATCTGCTACTAAAGGAATTCCTACCAGACATGTAGAGAGTGGGTTGTCTATGCTGCCCATGGACAGGCACAGATTGTCTTGATTGAGTGTCTTTGCTAGGGTCACACAAATATTATGGCTAGGCTGTGGGACAACCCAGCTGAAGGCATGTGGTGCGGTGAAGACCGTCCAGGCAGCGATGAGGACAGCATCAACGTAGATAAATTTCATCTTTGGACAGGGATGGGGCTTCTAAGAGGGAATATAAGCAAGATCTGTTAGCTTTGTGGTGAGAGGGGAAGGTTTTAGGGTTTAGGGAGGTTTGGCAAGGGTTGAGGGAGGGGGATATTTTGGGGAAAAAGGAGGTTGTAATATACAGACTAGGGATCAATTTTTTCAGGCTGTGTCTGGCCTACGGCTTGACTTCTGCCGTAGCATCTTGTTCAGCGTTCTGTTTCGTCTGCTGTCATGTGGTGGGACGGTCTTTTCTCTGGTTTGCGGTCATTCAGTGACGTCTCCGTCTCCATGCTGAACTGGTCTGGTTTTGGGGAGGTCCTGTATTTGACTCAGGAGAATTCTTGTTGGTGTTTGTGGGAGCAGTGTTTGCAGGGCCAAGGTATGGTTTTGTATTTTTTCCTGGGAACCACTTTGGGCCAGATGGTAGTTGAACACAGGCATAGACTCTCCCCCAGGTAATCAACTGGAAAGGCCCAGAGACCTGGTGTGTTTCTGGGTCTTTCACCAGCACTGGTGGTTTCTTTGTGAGCTTAGCTTGGGTTGAATTTGAGAAGTGGTGGAGTATTGGGGGGTCAGGCTCTGATGATGTACCATTTAGGAAGTTAATGACGTAGAGAGCCTTACAGAGTCTTTCAATAAGAGACAAAATTTCTGTTTCTCTCCGCTGCTGATTGAGGACTCCTTTGAGGATTTGGTGGGTCCTTTCTACGATGGATTGTCCTGTGGGATTGCCGGGTATGCCTTTCTTGTGTTTTACCCCCCATTGGTTGAAGAAATCTTTCAACTTACGGGGGGTGTAGGCGGGTCCATTATCTGTTTTGACTTCTTCAGGGACTCCCAGGGTGGCAAAGGCAAGGAGAAAATGCTTGATGGTGTGGACGGCATTTTCCCCTGTGTGGGCTGACGCAAACACAGCCCTAGAAAACGTGTCAACCAACACGTGCACATATTTAGATCTCCCAAAGGATGGGAAATGGGTTACGTCTGTTTGTCACAATTGGCAGCTGTTCAGACCGTGGGGGTTGACTCCGGTACCCATAGATGGTATTTGGTAGTTCTGGCAGTTCGGGCACGTTGCAACGATAGCTCTCACTTGATCTTTCAAGAGCTTAAACATTCTGATGAGGGCAGGCACGTTTTGGTGATAAAATGCATGTGACAACTTTGCCTGGGCGAAGATGTCGGGGACCTTTGCAGTCTCTGCTGGCATGGCCAGTGCATCTGCTCTCCTGTTCCCTTCGGCAATGGCGCCTGGGAGGTCAGTGTGTGACCTCACATGCATAATGTAGTAAGATTGCTTTCTGTGGGAAACTAGATGAATTAATGTAGAAATCAATTGGTATAATTTTGGATTGGAGACCTCTTTGAGAAAAGCATGTTCAGCCCTCATAGCTATGCCAGCACCATAAGCTGAATCTGTGACCAGATTAAAAGGTTCATCTTTGAATTTTTCAAAGGCTCTGATGACAGCTGCTAGCTTGGCAATCTGTGGTGATCCCTCTACTATTTGCATATCAGACTCCCATTTTTGAGTCTTGGGATCCCTCCATGTAATGACTGATTTGTGAGATGAACCAGAGCCATCTGAAAGATGGTTAGAGCTTTGAGAGGTTTTCTACTTTGGATTCATTTGGGGATCAAATAAAAGGCTGCCTCTTTGAAAACGATTGAAAAGTCTATGTTTTGGCATGTGGATGGAAATTTGGCCTGTGTAGCTATCTAGGGCGAACTGGAGGCTCTCATTGGTCTGGAGCAAATGCTCCAGATCTCCAGCGGTCAGTGGCAAGTATATGCATTTGAACTCACACCCTGCAAGAGAGCGGGGATGAGTCCTGGCCTTTTTTATTAAATGTGCCATTACTTCTTGGAAGGTGGTTATTGTCTTTGTAGGTTGATTGCTTGTGAAGACTCATTCAAGTATCAGCAAAGGGTCTCTGAGTTGAGGGTCCCATCGGAAGATCAGTCCGTAGAAACTGGGAGCCTTACCCAGAACTGCAAACTGGAGAGGCAGGCTGGGTTCGACGCAGTGGGCTTGGCATGAAGACAGGGATTCCTGGACTTTGGTGATGGTACCTCGGGCTTCTGGTGTGAGGACATGTGGAGAGTCCAAGTCTCCCCTGCCACGGAGAAGGTTGAAGAGGGGGGCGAGGTTTTCTGTTGTGACCCTAGTAGAGGGCGTATCCAATTTATGGATCTGCACAAGCTGTGTAAATATCTTAGGGTCTTTGGATCATCTCTGATGGTGAGTTGCTGGGGTACGATGGTTCTCTCATGGATCTGGAGGCCGAGGTAAGTCCATGAGCTGGAGTGCTACACTTTGTCCTCACGAATCTCGAACCCTGCTTCTTCTATGGCTTCAATTGTCTTTTTAAGAGTTCTGTCCAAGTAAGTTTTTTCTGGTGCACAGACCAGGATGTCATCCATATAATGGTGGATGATTGCTTCTGGGAACAGGCTCCTGATGGGGGACAGAATGTGGGTGATGTACCACTGGCAGATGATCGGGCTGTTTTTCATGCCTTGTGGGAGAACAAGCCAGTGGTATCTTCTGAGTGGGGCTTGTTCGTTAAGAGAGGGGATTGGAGAAGGCAAACCATGGGGCATCCTGGGGGTGGAATGGAATGTTAAAGAAACAGTCTTTTATATCTATGATGGCAAGCATCCAATCTTGGGGCAGCATCGAAGGTGATGGCAGGCCAGGTTGGAGGGGGCCCATGTCTTCAATGACCTCATTGATTTTGTGGAGATCATGAAGAAGTTGCCATCCGTCTTTGCCAGGCTTTTTCAGCAATAAGACAGGGGAGTTCCAAGGGCTGGTGGTCTCGGTGATGTGACCCTTGGCAAGTTGCTCTTCCAACAGGGCTTCCAATGCACGCAGTTTTACTTCTGAGAGGGGCCACTGTTTAGTCCATCTTGGGCTGTCAGTCCTCCAGGTGAGCGGGGGAGTGGATGGCAGCGTGTTTCTCAGTGGCCGCAATCAGAAATCCGGGCTGGGAATGGTGAGGGTAGCCCCCCACTGGGATAGAAGGTCTCTGCCCCATAGGGTGATGGGGGCCCTTACCACGAATGGTTGGGTGGTTGCTATTTTGCCCTCGGGTCCTTCGATGATGACATTTTGTTTGCTCCTCATGGATGCTATGACTCCACCAATCCTGGAGATCATACTTGCCACTGGCTTCAGTTCCCAATTCCCTGGCCACTCAGAGTGGGCGATGATGGTCACGTCTGCCCCAGTGTCGAGCATCCCTGGACAGTAGATCCCCTCTCCCTTACAGAACAAGCTGCACTCAATGGTTTTGTTTGAGCCCACAGTCTCTGTCCACATTGCTGTTGGATTGAGTGGAATCTGTTCTGGGTGGTTCTGTGGAAGTAAAAAGGCTTGTGCAATTGGTGTTCCCTGTGAGAGAAAAAAAGGTGTGTCCATGCAGAAAAGCTGGACAAGAATCTCTTGTCCAGGGTGCACTGTTTGTATCTCTGGTAATACAAAGATTTGTTCTGGACCATGGAGGGTACCAGTTAGGATAAGAATGTCCCATAGGCCGTTCTGTGGTCCATACTTAAGTGACAGTGACGTTACCAGCTGGTGCCTGGTTCCCATCAGTAGCGCTCTGTGTGTTGGATCCTTCTCATGTGTTCTGGGATGATGGTGCCTTGCGAGGTCCACTTGTCTGCTCCTGGTAATCCGATGTGGAGTTTGCAGGTGGGGCATGGTAATATGGCCCTTGATTTGTTATCTGAGCGCAGGGCCTTGATACCGCGCTCTGATGAGAGTTTTGTGAGCGCTGTTGGTGCTGCTGCTGTCTCTGGTGCTTTTGGTAGGTGACACGACGGTCCTGGGTGGATGACCTTTCTGGGCAGTCTTTTATCAAGTGTCCAAGTTCGTCTCAGTAGAAACAGTGGGCATTCTCCTTAGAAACTGTTGCTGCAAATGCACCGGAAACTCCATCTGTAATGCCCTTAGAAACTGCTGCTGCAAATGCACCAGAAACTCCATCTGTAATGCCCTTAACAACTGCTTGGGTCACTGTGTTCTCGGTGGATGTGTAGCGTGTACAGCTTTCTATCATTTGTTCGATTGTGGGTTCTGTGTCCATGGGTAAAGCCCTTAAGATAGTCTTACCTTGTTCATTAGCATTTGCCATGGCAAGTTTACCCAAAAGTTCTTTTCATCCATCAGGACTGTCTATCTGTTTCTCTAAGCTCGTTTTTAAACGATCAATGAACTTAATGAAACTTTTGTTTACTGACTGTTTGATGTTAGAGAAGTGTTGTGTAGTAACAGAGTCATCAGGGGTAACGAGCAGTAATGTTTTTGCTGCAGTAGATATGTCTTGTAATGCTATTTCAGGTAAGGTGCTAGCTTGTCTGAGGGTTTCTGGAGGTCACTTTCTCCAATTGTTCAATTGTCCAATCTGTCCGATTTGTGTCTTTAGCATACGTGGCAGACAATGTTTTTAACTGTCTCTTCCAATGCCATTCCCGTAGCATATATTCGGCAGGGGAAAGGATGCAGTTAATAATGTTTTTAGTATCCTGTCGTACGAGCGTATAGGCGGAGAAGGTGGCTTCCAGTGAGTTTCTAAAAAAATGTGATCCTCTCCCGTGTTCTTCTGCTGCCTTGAAAAGCCCTTTGACTTCTTTGTATGGGATAGGTTCCCATGTTTTTGTAGTTGGTGGTCCACCCCTCCTCCCTTTCCCTATAATGACTGGGAAGGCTGAGATCTTTTGGGCTAGCTCCCAGTCCCCCTCTCGGGTGGCTTCCCTGCGTGTGTGTTCCCAGCGATCCTCACTATCTGATGCAGAATCAGAGCTGCTGCTACTGTCTTCTGAAAATGGGGAGCTAGTTGTGGCAGGGTGGGGCTGGGCTACAGGGGGCGTAGCGCAGCGTTTTTTAAAAGCCGGCTTTGCTATAGCCAGGGTGGGAGTAGCTGGGGGTTGAAGGTGTTTTGAGGGATGGGAGGGGGGTGCGTTGTGGCAGCAGGGGGGCGGCGGAGAAGCTGTGCAGCAGCTGCACGTTTTGGCGGGGGTCGGGTTGCCGCCGATGCTGGCTTCGCAATTCCGTGTGAAGTCAGCATAGGCGGCAGGAGGCTGTGGTGGGGGGGTAGGGGCCGTGGGATTCCTGGCAGGAGCGAAGGAAGCAGGAGTTGCGCAAGAAACAGTGTGGGGGGGGGTAGGAACAGGGGCATTAGTAGCGGAGGAAGCGGGGGTTGCGCAAGACCCAGTTGGGGAGGAGGACGGGGGTTTGCCGGCATTTGCCAGGCTGGCAGAGCCGCTGCCAACGAAGGGAGGGGGGAGAGGGCTTCTGCCATCGCTTGCCAGGGTGGCAGAGCCACTGCCAGCGGCGGGGGGGGGGGGGGAGGGGGGCTTCTGTTTCGCGGGCGGCAGCCTGGGGCGGCGGCGCAGATGCTGTTTGGCACCATAGCTGCGTTCCGCCGGTGGCGGGGAGGGCAGACGCTGGCGGGAGGCGTGGCGTTTGCTCTGTGCCCCATAGCACGAGCATGGAATCGCGCGGGGCTGATGCCGCGTTCCACAATGCCTGCTCCATGGGTGCAGGGAGGGGTAGAGGCAGCGGGGTGGCTTGCTGGGACGGGGCTGCCACTGTGGTGTTGGAGTGGGGGGGAGGTGCGGCAGCAGCGGGCTGGAGCAAGGACGCAGCGGCGGTGGGCAGCGGCTGGGGTCGCGGCAGCACTGGGGGGCTGGGACGGGCTGGACCAGTGGTGCGGCAGCGGCGGGCACTGTGGCTGTGGGCAGGGGCGGCAGCCGCGGCGGAGGTGCGGTGTGGGGCGTTAGCACTATGCTCGCGTTGGTGGAGCCGGGCGGTGGCAGAGCCGGCTCCCGTGCTGCTGCCGCGGGGTTGGAGGGGAGCGGGGGGATTTTGGTAGGGTTGGGGGGGGGTAGGGTCAGAGGCATCGCGAGCCGGTGCGAGAGGGGGTTGGGAAATACGGGGGGCACAGGGGGATTGGGCGGGAGGAGGCGCAGAGCTGTCCGTCCCAGGGGGAAGGGGTGGGGTGGATCCCGTGCGCGCTGCCTGGGGGGTGGCAGCAGGACCGAAGGGGCGAGCGGGGGGGGGGCTGGCGATGGGATGACTGCTGGGAATGGGGTGTCGGGATTCGGTGTAGGGGTGGCCGCCGCCCCGGCCTGGGGCCAGAGGCCCAGACCAGCCTCTGTCCCAGGTGGAGAGAAGGGATGGGGGAGGGGAGGGGCAAGCGGGGGCAGGTTTGGCTGGGGGTTGCTTGCAACGCGACACATGTTTCGTATTGATTTAACTATTAAATGAAATAAATGGATAAACTGAGAGACAGAAAGGTCTCCCGAAGCTTGAAAAGAATAGAGCTTCTTCCCCACTTTGTCCCAGAACGGATCAGAAAGGATGGAATCTCTGCTGACATCAGGAAAATTTCGAGATATCCAAAAAGTGAAAGATTTAGGATTTTTCTTAGAAAGAACACCCTTAGAGAATTTAAAGTCGGTTTTGAGGAGGAGATTTAGGAGAAGGGAGTATAAGTCTCTCTCATGTTGGAAAAGGTGGGGTTTAGATTGCCTATTTCCCATTTTTTGAGTTCCATGCCTCCCTCAGCAGAAAAAAAAGAAAAAAACCAAAAAGAACTTAGAAAACAGAAATGCACGCGAAAAGAGGGGGAACCCCGATTTTAAACTTACAAATCCCGTCTTCTGGCATGGCTGGCTTCTGGTGAAGTCCAAAAAAAAACCAGCATCTGCTGAGGGGTGGTTTGGCCCAGTTCGATCTTCAGGAGTTTTCGTCCTACATGAGAGGTGAGGGTCTTGAACTATCCTTCTCAGAAAGTGTCTACTATAATGCAGATGCTGTCTTCAGAGGAACAATGCACGCACAGCTGTTTCTGTCTTGAAGCTGGTGAAGACGCAGCTCAAGCTGTGGTCCAGGGTCCAATGGCTGTTCGGGCGCCAGGTGTGGTAGCTGGTGTGGGGTCTGTAGCTCAGACCCAGGAAACCGTAACCGGTCCAGTGAGATGGTCCCACGAGGAACTGTCTTCCCGGGGTCGTGCAGCTTTTCCCTCAGCCACCGGAGTGGAGTGCCTTTGCAGAGAAGCTAACAGCTCTTTAGTGATTTTCAGCTAGTGATTTCAGCTCTTGCTCTGCGAGGCAATCTCCAGGCCAGACCAGGAGAAGAGAGACGGGAGGCTCGTATAGCAGTTCCGCATGAGGCAGCTTTATTAGCCCGCACCTCGCAAAGGGAGGCTAGGGACAAGTTCTCTGGTCTCACAGGGGCACATATATATATTCTAGGGGTACAGGGGTGGGTGTGAGAGGGTAAAAGCCAATGGGTTACAAAGAACCTACATAGGGTCTCCCAGAGGATCATGGGTCTGTGTCCTCTCTCGCTGTAACTGAGAGTGCTGCTTTTTCCAAGGGGATTCTGCTAGGAGGTTGTGCAACCTCATTATCAGCAGGCCTCTCTCCAGGGCAGGGGCCGCGCATATCCCACACTTAGGGCTTTGTTCCAAGTGTTGCTAATATTGGCTTGGTGTAGAAAGTGGAAATCCAGCAGGTAGATGGGGCTTTGTGAGAGGTGGTTGTTATTCTCTGCAGCGATGAAAATCCACCCAATTAGCAGGTCACGTATGCTCAGTAAGCTTTAAAAAACCCCATCAAAGCGTTGAATGTGATGGCACATCTAGTGGCTTTGTCCTGGAGGCATAAATAAGAGAGCCCTAAACTAAGCACGCATGTGCATGGAGTGTGGTTATTCCCGAAAATAAAGACTGGCATGACTCAGGCATTGAGTGTGGCTGGGCATTAAGAGAGTAAGAAGCAGTTGCTCGCAGGCATAATTCTACAGTAGCTTCCACTTAGTAAACCAAGGGGTTGAACATGGGAGCACATCTCAGTAAGTGGGTAGTAAGTGATGGTGGCTGTCCCACAGAAATAAACAGGCTGGAGCCTGCGGCACCTTGTGTAAGTAACTGCAGGAGGACAGACACTGCTGAGGGGTCCTGCAATGTGTTTCATGCTTTAGGGCTTGGACCTGTCCACAAAAGAAAAAGTCAATGACCAAAAAGAAACCCAAGCAAAACTGTAATACCTTTTTTTTTTCCTTCCTGGATCTGATGCTTTCATGCCTGGGGATCAAGGCACACACACTTATTGCTAACAGCTGTGTAAACTAAAGCAAATGCTGAGAGTGCAGCAACATTGCTTGGTGGAAAGATCCCTGCTGCAGATACACAAGTCCATGGAAGAGACCAGGTTTTAATAGATTTAGTGAGGGATCCGTTTCCCAACAAGAAAATATGGAAGGAGAAAAGACAAAAAAAAACCCAAACCCAAATGGCACTTGCCATTCTGCTGCAGAACTGCAGAAGTTGCAAAAGCAAAACAGTTGGGAATGAGAACATAGGGAATGCAGAGCACATGGCATGGGGTTGTTATAAATGTATTATGATACTGGCTTTTCGCATGTTATATAATTGTTATGAATGTATTGTGATGTTGGCTTTTTGCATGTTACTTAATGTTGGAGAAACTTTGCCTAGGTTCTATGATGTAATGCATGGTATAGATCGTCTATTGTTTATGTAGTCGGTTTGGAGAAGGTGGGCAGAGAGACTCTTCACATTCCTGGAACATCTTATCAGAGAAGAAGAAGACCCGAAACCAGAGAGAAGAATTGATGGAGAGGGCAGAGATGGAATGGAGCCAAGGAGGAAGATAAGGCTTATGGGATGATACTTAGAAACTCTAAAGAATTTATGAATTATGTATGATGGTGATGAATATGCAGTAAGCGATGTACTTTAAAGATGATCTTTTGGATGTAGAACTGTGCCTTTGGCTCTGTCAAAGCACCCGGCCGTAATATCCTTTTTGCTGTTGCCTCCTAATTGTCCCTTTTATTAAACTTTTCTTAAAATTTTATAAAGAGTGAACCTCGTTTTTCACAGGGTTGAGCCCCCTTTGAAGTGACCACAAGTGGCACTGAAAACGTCGGAGAGCAGAGGGAATCACAGCAGGGTCAGCAATCTCCACCTGGACAGACCCAAAGGAAATACAAAATAAATGATTTGGCTTTTCAGGATGCAGCAGTCAGCAGAGAGGACAGTTCTGTGCTGTCATTTGCATTTGCTCTTGTTTGTGTCCCAGGAGTGTGGCACCAGTGGCAAGGCTGAGACCTCACTGCTCTCTCAGTGCAAAAGCAGCAGCAGACAGCAGGAGGGACAGTGACAGTCATCTCCAGGCCCCAGGAGATTCAGAGCTGCCAGCACTCATGCCCCAAGGAGAAGGCAAAATCTTTGGTAACTCTGGGCTTTTTTGGTTTTCAGCAATTCCCTGTGCAGCTTCTGGGGTTCCACTCTTAGTGTGTGCCATCTGGGAGTGGCTACAGCCATGAGCCTCTGCATGAGAAAAATAGCCCTGGGTAGGTTAGGAAAGCACCTGGAAAGAAAACAACGTCATGCTTATAGTAAATAATTCAGATATTACAGCTGTCATTTTATTTTAGAAAGCACAGGAAAATGTGACCTTTGCATTTTTATTGGTGTTTTCCTCTGTCACTTCGGGGAAAATTTTTGAAGGGTGAAATATCATTTATTTTTGTAAAAGCAAGAATTACAGACAAGGAACATGCAGAGGGAGTGTGTCCCAGTGAGGGACTGCAGGAGCAGGTGCTGCACCTCAGGAGCTGTGACAAAGGCAGGCTGCCGTTGCTGGGCACAGCCTTGGTGCCTGTCTCATTGTGGTCCATGTGTTCTCTGAGCTCAAAAGGAAGCCCCTTGCAATCACATCTTTCTCTGCTCTGAATAGAGCAGGGACAGAATGACCTCCAGAGGCCCCTTCTGACCCAGTTTTTTCTAAGACTTTCTTGCATGATTTTCCAATTTTATATTTAATGAGCAGACTTCAGAACAAACACAAGTTATTTCATTTGAGCAGAAAAACGAGTTTCTCTGAAAGCCTTTGTTGGCAAAACAACCTGCTGGAATGAACTTGGTAACACAGGGTTTTGCAATTTGTTTTGTAGTGCTACCATCCTACCAAATCACCTCATTTACTTATGTGCTACTCTGGCTGGGCTGGGGATTAGCCACAGGCTGGGGATTAACCACAGAATGGCTCCTGGGTTGGGTCTCACTTGTCACCTGCCCAGAGAGAGAGATGTCTCCAGGTTTGATTGGATTGTGAAAGAGCACAATGTGTTTGCAGTGTGCCTTTCTATCAATTGCCTTCTCATCCTTGGTGGTTTCCCTTCTCCATGAGCATCCATCTGGTGTGAAATATTTTTAATACTTAAAGAATTAGCTCTCAGAAACAATGATTCCTTTTCCAGTATTTCATTTGGTGTATGTGAAGAACTCTTTCCTTGCATGTTTTCAAGAAATTTGCTCATTTGGGGTTTCCTGCTGGCACAGTGATCTGTACAGGGTCACTTTACTTTGCCGTGCTCATGTTTCTGTGTAAGTTGCAAGGTTTATTTTTATCACCTGTCCAGATTTTAATTTACTTACTTGCCATTAAAACTGGCTTGTCCTGCAAATACTTTCCTAGCAATATATACACTGTTCAAGTCATCCATGTCTCCCAGCTACTTTTGGAAGCAAAGATACAAGCGGGCAAAAGCTGGTAAAACTGAAGGTTTGTCACCACCAGCAGGTTGCAGAAAAAATGTCTCAGTACTGACCCCTCTCTGAGAATTGCTTTGGAGAACCACTGCAGCACCTGCTTTCCAGTGCTCAACTCAGCCAACTGGGAAACCACGACCTGACGGATGGGAAGCAACAGCAACAACAAAGAATCTGTTCTTTTTTAAACAGTTTTTCTCATCTCTTACATCAAAGAAATGAAGACTAGTAACTTACCATCTGGCAGCATATGAAGATTATTTCTTCTTATGCTTAATTCTCTAAATTACTGCAATTTTTCTATTTGCTGGGGAAGAATCTGAACACTGCAACTAATATCCTAATAAAGACATAATTAATAAATTAAGTGAACATCTTAAACAAAGGAAAACTTATCAAAACTACTATAAAGCATACAATTAAAGAAGGAATAAATCCCATCTTTCTTGGGTGTTTCACAAAAAGAAGTTGTACTACAACAAATCTCTTTTCTTCTTCAGTACTTAGCATATCAAGTTTCAGAAACTCAATACAAGAAGTTAAATAATGATGAAAGACTGGTTCAGAGATTAAAACTGTAGCCTAGGAATCAGGAGTTCCTGGTTTAGATCCCACATCAGTTAAAAATGTCTTGTGTTACTGCTGGAAAATGACTGGCCAGCAATCAGCTTCTTTTCTAAAAATTCTTCCTTAAAAAACCCTGAACCAATCCATACAGCTAAAAATTTACAGAGAGTAACAGCAGGCTTACCAGCTTTTTGGATATGAGCACTAGAGGGTGACAAAGCTGTACCAAATGAACACAGACTACAGCCATTTTTGGCACTAACGGAACTAACGTTACTTATGTAGTCCAGACTGGTTTGACAATCACATGGATAAAGACTATTGCTAACCTTTTTTATTTCTAATTTGATAAAATTGACTTCAGAGATTAGTGTATCTACTGCCAGTTCTTCTCTGTCCATGTGATCAAAGTTAAGATGGGATTCCTTTCCTGAAAGCATCTCTCTAGCACATGGCTTAGTTGTCAACTTTCTTTTATAATGTCTATATATATTACTTATGTTCTAAACAGGCATATCACAGGCACTGGAACGAATCTCTCTCTAGAATGTCCTTAATCTGTGTCATCAGGCATGCATTCTAGGTTGGACAGCTCTGAAAAAGAAGCCAAAATGACTACAACTGCAATCCTTAAAAACATTCACTTCCTGTAAACAATAGCAGTGATCCCCCCTTGAAATGCCATGACACTGAAGTGAGCACAGAGAATTTCTCACTAAATAGTAAAGGACATTAGAAAAGACTCACAAGCATTCAGAATGTCTCACAGCACTTGTAAATTAAAAAAGAATGTTAATTTATAGCTCAGAAATTAGGTCATGTGGAAAGAATTTCCAGGGCATACACAGCTACTGTGGAAATGGGATAAGGATGCCTTGCACTGACCACAGAAATCATGAATGCTGTAAAAACAAATAAAAATCCCTGGCCCAAGTGCCAGGTCAGTGAATAATTGTACATAGTGTTTTGTGTTTATCCCCCATATTTGAAACCCTACAAAACATTACACCTGTAATTTCAGCTCAAACACAAAGAAAAAAAAAAACAGTAACTGAATTCAAATTTTGTAGCTCTATATTTAACTTTTTTTTTTTTTTTTTTACTATATTGAAAGTAAACTGCTTATAAGTTTACTTAGTACAATGATTCACAATTTACCAACTCCACTAGATCTCTCAGCTTTCCAATTTCCTCACTGGTTCCCCCCAAGTGCCATCACAGCAAGGCCTCCCCCTGAATACTCCCAGCAGACCCAACGCCACCAGAGCAGCCCCTTCCATGTCGATCCTCCGCCAGTCCCCACAGCCCCTACCCTTCACAGCCCTCCCCTGCCATCTCAGGGCCTTCCCTGTCTACTGCCCCTCCCCAGCGGCCACCACAGCACAGACACACCACTGTCTTGAAAACCCACAATGAGTGGTGCCGGTCAGTGCCTGCAGATCCTCAAGAGCTGCAGGAAAAAAAAAGATCAGAGAGGAATCTTCTATGGCAGAACAAAGGGAATAGGAGTGAGGTGGTTGCCATGGAATGGGTTAAGGAACACTCACAAAAGCCTTAAAGACGCTACTGCTCTTGGCTCAGAATGTGAAAGGGGACTGGTGAAACGTAAATCAGAAGCTGGTTGCAATGTCCGGGTCTCAGTTATCTGTATAAAATGAAACACAATTGTTGGACTATTGTATGGATGGATGCTTGTGTCTCTTACCATGTGATCTATACTTGTTGGGTGCTGCATATTTATCTGTCAAAATTAGTCTGGAGTGTTAATTAATAAATACTGAGGAAGGGGTCATAAACCTACATTTTAATACCATTGCTGTGGGTTTGATAAGTAGAATCATAGAATCTACTTTTATGTCTTGATCCTCCTGAAGGCCCTTAAATGGATTTTTTTTTTTTCCATGCTAAATTGGGTATCTAAGGGAAATTTCTTCTATAAGCAGTATAGAAGACTAGTCCTCAGTCAGCAATATATCAGTGAGAGACACCTGAGCCATTATTTGCTCAAAATAGAGGAACAAAGAGGAACAGTCCTGTAATAATATGTGAATGATCTCTGGTTGATTTCTGGTTGAAATTCAGAAGAACCAAATTAGCGAGGTTGAGTAAGAAGGTATTGAAGAGTGAAGACTTTAATCCTTTGGTACAGTACTGTATGGACTTTGGATTTACTGTGTCCTTGCAAATGGATTGTCCTTCCAGCAAAAGAGGCCCATGTGCAAAAAACATCGAATCTCAGAATGGTTTGGGTTCGAAAGAACCTTAAAGATTACCTTCTTGCAATCCCCCTTCCATGGGCAGGGACACCTTCCAGTAGACCAGACTGCTCAAAGCTACATCCAACCTGCCCTTGAACCATTCCAGGGATGGAGCTTCCACCGCTTCTCTGGGGAACCTGTTTTAGTGCCTCATCACCCTTTGACCCATGACCCGGTAGCGGACCGGCCAGTGCTGCCCCCGGGCTGCGCGGGGCGAACGAACAAACGGACAAACGGAAAAAGAACAAAGGGACAAACGGTCCCGGCGCTGCGGCGGTAGCAGCAGCGACACTAGTGAGCCGTTACCTCTTCTGTTTGACCTTCTCCTCTCCCTCTCCCGGTCTCCCTCTCCCGTTCCCGGTCTCTCTCGCCCTCTGCCGACCCGTGCCGCCCCCCTGTCCCCCCTCCTCCCGTGGGAGACGCTTCCTCCCCACCCCTGGGCGGCCGCCGCGGTCTCGTCCCCGCCCGGCTCTCGCCGTACCGGCTGTGGCTCCGCCTGGCCCGGCCCCGGCCACCACCTCTTCTGCGGGTTCCGTAGCCTGAGCTCCGTCGCTCGGTGCCCGCTCCAGATGGGAAATCCCGGCCCGGGGCGGTCGGGGGCCGGCCCGGACCCCGAGAAGGAGAAGGTACCGGGTGGGACCGCTGCTGGGAACTTGACCAAGTCAGCCGAGAGTGGCCGGAAGGTCCAGAAGTTACTCTGGAGCGGAGGGGAAACGCTTGGCCCGTCCTCTGCACCTCCATCAAACCAACGTTGCACAAGGGGAAACGTCACATTTGAGTGCAAAGGTGACTAATGACCTGAGTGCGACCGGGCAGGCCTGAGGGTGACACTGTCATCGGCCCTGAGACCAGACGGCATGGCCAGCGTGGGGGGGGCAGAGCTGGTGTCATCCGCCGGGACCTTGGTCGTGTCCTGCACACCTTCAGGATGCTTCAGGATGGCCGTGGATTTGTTTGGTTTTTGAGGGCTTTTGGAAGAAGTGTGTCTTGGGGACTTGTTTGATTTCTGGCTGTTTTCTAAGGGGTGGGAGTGTTGATTTGGGTTTTGCTTTTGTTAAACTGATGTTTCGAAAGCTGTTTGCCTGCAGAGCCCCCGCTAGCCCCTGGCGGGGGGAGCCGCGGAGCGCGGCGCTGGCTGGAGCCAACACTGGGTGGCAGGAGGCTCCTACAAACGGCTCCTGCCCGGGTCCTCCGCCCCTTCCCAGCCCGTCATCTCCAGCACAGGCTGCGCTGTGCCCAGGACCCCTTCATGCCCTCCTGGCCACCTCTGCACGTGCCCTGGCCCCCAATTGCACACTTAGCCCCCCACCCCATTCACACCCGGCACCCTGCGGCCTTACCGGCAACCGCACAGCCAGGGCTGGGGGTGCAGGTGTGCTCATGGGCGTGCAAGACTGCTCGGGGGGATGCAGGTGGGCTCCGAGGAGTGCATGCATATTCCAGGGTCAGTCGGGCCAATGCTGGGCGCCTGGCTTAGCAGGTGAGCAGAGGGAGCACATCCCTTCCGCTGTTTGAATAAACTGAGGGATGTCTGGTCGTGGGGGATTATCAGCTCCAAGAAATTCTCAGAGCACAGGGACCTTCCCATCTGAGAATGTCCCTGAACTGCAGCCTTGTACCAACCTCCTGCTTTTGTGTGAGTCCTCCTGCTCCTCCTACTTCTCCACTGTGGATGCACAATCCTTAACCCAAACACTGAGCAGCACCCAGAGGGACCAGAAGGGGCTTTGGTCAAGGTATAAAATGTAGCCCAAGGGTGTGAAGGGAGCAGTTGGGGCTCTTGTGATGTGAACCTACCAGAAGCTGCCTATACATCCGTATCCTGAAATTTTTTTTTTTTTTTTTTTTAAAGCAAATCCAGTGGGTGAGAGCTGCCCATGGCTGTATTGCCCAATAGTTACCCAGTGTCAGCAGCAGATCTCATTTTCCGTTTTGCAGAGAGGGCACTTACAGTCAGCTTTGACCCCTACTCCCTGGGAATAGCCAGTCTCTGATACTTCCACAAAATCTGATTTTTTTGCTTTAACTGACACTGTGTTTTCTAGGAAGGAGGGCCAAGCAGCCTGTGACCTGTGACCAGCCACTCTGGGATGTTTGACAATGTGCCACACTCTGCTTTAGGGCTCCCAGCAGCAGAACTGCATGACCAGGGTGCTGTGGTCATGCAGAATGTGGCACAGATGAAGCCATCTCTGCTGCTACACATCTCTGTGGTTGGCAGGTTACCTCTGCACTACTGCACCATTGTGGACATCCAGTGCTGGTGCCTGGAGGAACATTTGTCAACATGATACAAACAAGCTTTATGTTCCTGCCAGACCAAGAGGGACAAATAAATGTGGAATGGGACAAATAAATAGGAGAGGACTCGGGGCTGCTCTGCCAGGACAGCCTGATGTAGTAAAGTGCTTGGGAAGTCCCTCAGGGCAGAAGGCAGAGTGGAGTGCCCAGGCCCAGGTTGAAAGCCTGAGATGATGGGGAAGGGTGACATTCTATTAGTAAACCAGTAATGACCACCTCTTTGGCATTTCCTGAAAACTACTGTAGGTTGGCTGGTTCCTGGAGGAGCACAGTGATGTCAGCAGCCAGAAATCCCGTGGAACCGGCCAGACTGGCAAATGCATGAAAGTCAGATAATCTGCTGTTTCATCGCTCCTCCACCCCCAAATCCCCATCCACTTCAGGCATCAGAGGGAAGCTAATTGACTTGAGCTTCCTTTTCATGCTCAAACACCTTGGTTGACTTGGTTATTTTCTCTCATTTTTGTTTCATAAACAGATTGGCTTCAAAGGCAGTTCTGGTGCAGGTGTTATGTGATACGTATCTACCAGATAACCGGGGAGAGGCCTTGCTTCACCAGGTGCTCACTGCCTCTGTGTGATCTGGTCACAGTTTTGCTGCCTCTTCCCACTAACTGGTGTGAGAGTTACTGCTGGGAAAGGAAATCAGTTGCTGCTTGCCTTCCCTCTTTTCCTTCATCTCCCAAAGCAGAAGAAAGTGGAGACTTCTGGGCAGCAAGGGCCAATGTAGAGTGGCTTTCCAGAGAATGGGACCTTAGCAGGGACACATGGCACCATTCCTCAGAGAGGCTTTTGTAGTGAGAAGGGCAGGTGTCCATGGAAATGGTTTCCTGGATGGGGGCTGATCCAGAGGATGAGGCTCCCATCTTCACCTTACCTGACCCAGTGAGTTTGACTCTGATCCTCATGCTCCCCCACTCTGCAGATTGATTGCTGGATGGGCATGCTGCCAGTCTGTATTTTCCTTTACCATGTTGGAGACACAGTATAAACTTGGATGCAGGTGGGAGGTGCTGAGCTCTTGCCTTGGCAGCAACTGGGACAACCCACCTCCTCATCTCTGCCATCTTACCAGTGCGAGAAAATAGGACCAGGTTGAACAGAGCTCCTCACAAGGGTCCCCACTCTTTAACACCCAGGAAGTTTCAGGGATCTGTGCAGGGAAGGAAGCTGTAGCCCTCCCCACTGGCATGTGCCACGGGCATGCACTGAGCCAAGGACCAGCTGGGCATCACCTCTGTCCCTGGCAGGGAGATGTGCATCCAGGTCTGCACCAGCCACCCATGGAGGCAGTTCTCAAAAACCAGTCCAGGGCAAAGGGTTACCTATGTTGGACCCCAGGGAAACCACATGGGGTCTTTCTGTGCTGTGGCCTGCTCTTCAGGTCCCTCCTGGGGAACAATTCCAGGCTGGGGAAGTAACTGGACAAAACCAAAAAGCTGAGGAAGCTGTGCTGTAGGACACATCAGGGTGTTTATCACGATGATCTAAAGAACGATCTGCAGTCCATGCACACAAATGTTTGCATATGTGTGTGAGAGCTCTGTGGTTTCATTCTGATATAGAACCATAGCAATGATATCCAGCTGGCATCAGTTGCTCCAAAGTTCAGGTACTTGCATGCCACAGGAGTACCAGCATGGGCAGGTGGAGGGAGGCAAGTTGCTGGACCTGAGAGCAAAGGCATGTGGGTTGAACTTATACAGGCACCTCTGGAGCACAGCAAAGCACCTGCAGAAACCACTTGCAGAAACCCCTGCTAAGAGTGCTGGGGAAATCTAGGGGAAGCACTGCAGCTGCAGGTGAGGTTCTGCACAGACCTGGCTGCAACGTGACAGCACAGAATGGTTAGGGCTGTGCAGGGCCGTGGTGGGAACAGGGAGATGGGTGGGAAGCAGGATGCACTGCCAGGGCCTTACCTGCTCACCCAAACACGCTGTGCCAGATGGGGAGGCACCAGGAGAGGCTTCAATCTACCCCAGCTATAATTAGCCAGGAAGTGAATGCAACCATACAAACAAGGCTGCAGGAGCTCCATCTAACCTGGATGTGATGAGTCCCAGCACTGCCTGTGCCGGGAACAGGAGTGGTGGGAGAGATATGGGCACAGGGGCCACTGGGTCTTGGCATGAGGGAGCCCAGTGCTCTGGCAAGTGCAAACGCAATTCCTGCAGTATAATGTCATGGTGTGCATCTCTGCCAGGGGCCACCCACTGTGGCTGGCCATGTCCCTGCTCCCTCTACAGCCATATATCGGAGTAAAGCAGGTTCCCACTGCCTTTGCCCATTACTTCAGGGAGAAGTGAAAGGAAAGCACCACAGCTCAAAATAAAGCCGTGGTGGTTGTCCATCCCTGTGGCAGTATGACTTGCCAACAGTACACAGTTCAGATCTGCTCATTGGGTTGGGACAAGCCAGCCAGTATCCAGCAATACATCCCACCGAGCAGCCATAAATCACCGAACTGCAGCACTGGAAGACATGCCAGAGAAGGCATGTAGGATAATAAACTGGACGGGTGGAACCTATCTAATCCACAGGGGCGTAAGGCCCAGTATCTGGTGACTGGGCCTGTTTCTCAGGGCTTGGTGCTGCCTCTGAGCAGCTCATGGGCTCTGGGAATCAGCTCAAGCACAAACCTCTGCAGACTGGTACCATGTTGGGCCAGTCTTGGTGTGTTACTTGCCCTTTCTGACCTTACACTTGCAGATTGGTGACACATCTTGCCTCAAGAGCTGGCAGAGGATGAAGAGCACTTTGCAGGGTTTTCTCTCCTTGATGGCTGGATGTGGGGCAGGGGGGACATTTGAGGATGCTGGCTCACCCTGCCAGGCAGCACCCCATTGTCAGATGCATGGGGGCAGGCAGCATGGGCACACAGCAGTGACGGAGCTGAGACACAACATGCACCTTGTTCCACTCACAGGGCCCTCTAGCCCAGACTAATACCTCCTGCCACTGCAACATTTTTCTTGTTATTTAGCCTGTTTGTGAAAAATCACTTCACTTGTTTATTTGCTTGCTTTTGCTACACATGCCTATATGGCCTAGCCAAACAGTTCATCCTTTTGGCTTGTGCAAACCCTTTCAGGAGGCTGGCTTGTTCCTCTTACCTGAGTTGATGTTTAACCAAATCAAGCATTATTTTACAATCTTTCTGCATTGGCACTGTTGCCCTTGAGCCTTCCTTCTCCTCCCCGATGTTTTTGAAAAGTCTGTCAGCATCCTCCTTAGCTTTCCCTGCCATGAGCACAGGCATTTTATGGTGATGCTGTAGTTTAGGTCCATCCTGTTTGACTTGCACAAACTTCCAGATCACCTCTGGTCTTCTGTCCACGTTGTAGTATGGGTTGAAAGTAGAAAGTTCTGTTAGAGAACACTCCTGTCCATTCTATACATTTCACATATGATCCATAAGTTGTCACTGAAGCTTTAGAAACATAAAGTCTTGCTTTTCTTTGAGTGCAAAGAGGAGAGGACAGGTGCAGGAGAGAGGGAAGGGAAAGAGATTAGACGCCCTGTTGTGCTGCACAGGAACAATCAGACCAGCATAGTGCAAAACTATGGCATGTCAGATTTGCTCTCTCTGAACTGCAAAAAGAACAGCTCTTTCTGCAAGAATACAGATTTGCTGGGTTTTTTTCCTCCCTAGGGTTACAAAATCTGCTCCTGGGCCCCTAGGCAACAGTCTCTGCTGCAAAGGCAAAGCCTTGCTCTGGTGGGATGCTCTCACAGCAGGAGAGCTTTCAGAGAGTGCTGTAACCGTCCAAAGGAGGGGTGAGCCCACCTTTTCACAGCTTGGTTATGCATTTTATCCTGCCTGCTACAAATACAACTTCAGTCCATAAAATCGGTGTGTGAAATAAGGTTAGTCACAGGATTTCCTGGCAGCAGCTCATAAACAAGCTTTCTGCACTTCCCTCTTATGAAAGTTCATCTCTCCTCTGCTGTAGTGACTTCTTTGTTTCCCTCTTCTCCCATTTATCCCCTGACTCCCATTAGTATCTCAGTCAGTGTAGTAAACGTTTTGCCCCGTGGCAGCCCTCGTCAAACACAGCAGGAAGATCAGGCTCTGGAACACACTCTTGACACATCTCCTGGGGATGGATCCTTTCACACTTTCTGGTAGGTTATTTTGCTATCGTTCCTCACTCACACATTGAGCAAGGGGGAACGAATGACCCAAGTATTCAGCAGCTCCTTAGTAGTCAAAGGTAATAGGGTCTGTGAAGCTTCCTCTTCCCTTCATCCCTTTCTCCCTCATATCCTCCCCCTACTTTAACCTTTGTAGTGGCAGTTTCCTGGGCTGAATCTGCTGCTCAATATCTTGTAGTAGAGGGTGGTATTTAACTAGGTCTCACAATTATTTATCTCTGAAAAATGCGCCCACTTTCCTGGATGCAAAGCTGGCCAAGCACTAGCATACATGAAGGATTCACCACCCATTGTGTGTTTTATAGATGCAGCCTTCTAGCACACAGGTCACGCTGTGACCATCATAGCATTTACAGTCTCACCAGTAGCCTTGCTGGCCTTGATCCACATGTTTACATCTGACTTCCTCATCAGCACAAGTTGGACCAGATAGGGGACAGTTTCCAAAGCAGCCAGGGCAGATGTGTACTCATGAATCATCTGCTCTTTGGTTGCTCTTAGTTGGCAGAAAAGTGACTCTAGTGGAAATTTCTCTTCCTTGCTGCAGCCTCTGTCACTGAACACACTGCACTTAGATCCACACACTCACCATGCTGGTGCCTTGGTCTCACCCATTCACCCAGAGAAACCCTGGCCCTTGCTTGAAGTTTTCTTTTACCTATCAGGCTTTGCCTGTACCAGTCTGATTGCAGGTCTGGGACTAAGAACTGTCACCTTATCATCACCCCATTTGCTCCCTGGCTAGTCACAGCTGTGGTGGCAGCTGGGTTGGTTTTCAGCATTGCTTGAGGGCTCATTTCCTGGAAACAAGAATTGTGAAGCCAGGAAATTTTTCAGATCACTCTATTTACATACTCAAACAGAGATGAAGACCTAGCAGGATTTTCTGTTAGCCCTGTGTTTCCTTTTTGTCTCTGTCATCCTTTTACCCTGTCTTGGTGTAAAACTGACAAAGCTCTCAACTCCTCATCTCAGATTGCCCTCCCTCTCCCTCTTACTGTCCTTGCTGAAGTCTTGAGCATCTCCTGATTTTCTTCACTCAACAGGCGCCATCTGTGACATCTAGCAGTTCACACAAAGCTGCATGCTTCCTGTTCTTGAGTGACAGCTCAACCGGGACACAGATGTTGAGTCCCATTTCCCACAACCCGGTGGCTTTTAGACATTTTTCCAAGAGATTTGTTCCAGTCTCTCCTCTTGTTCAGGCTCCCTTTTAACAACCAACTCGACTGAGTATGTCTTTTATGAAAACAGAAATTTCCTTTTGAAGCTCTCAGTGAAGGCCATGTTTGTCCCTTAGTGCTCTGAGGGGAATTTGGGTAAATTGGACTGGAGACAAAGATAATCTCTGTTCCCTCTCCCAGGAAGGTATCAGATTCCTGCATTTCATGTGCATTTCTGCTCTAAGAAGCTGAGTAACAGTGGTATTATCAGACTGTCTCTTCCCATTGATTCCTGGCTCAACCACACCCAATTCACTCATTAAAAAGACCTCTTGCCATCATTACTAAGTTCCAACTGGGGGTTCAGGTGAGTCTCCATGACCCAAGCTGTGGTCTTTCCCCTGCTAAGACACCATCACTAGAGGATATACATGACAAATGCAGCACTTGGATACACTGGCTGTCACTGTCACTGCCTCGTTTGGACTCAGTTCAATGTTGGGTCACAGTGCTGCCTCTGCAGGGATATGGGAATGGAAAGCTAAACAGAGAGGTTTGCATCTAATGTCCCAATTTGTCCAGGTAGAACTTGTAGCTAGAGGCAAAGGCAATGGGTCTCTGCATATTCTGACCACTCCTCATGGAACTGAATGTAAACTGAGAGCCATCAAACACACATCTCCTTGAATGGCTTCCAGGGACAAATGCTTTTCCACAGCCACATCCCACTGCTTTCTTCCTCTGCCTACATTGGGGCAACTGAGAAGAAACTATAGGCTGGGGTAATGAGCACACGTCAGCCACATGCAAGGAACTGTAGCGCCACCACTTCTTCCTAGCTGCCAGCATTGCTGCAGGGACAGTGGATTTCTGAGCTGTGTTCCTCCAAGGGAACCATAAAGTTATTTCTAGCTTTGACCAAAGTTTTTCTCTTCTGAGTGCCCCCATCTGTGCTCCCCACTGTGCTGTGACCACTCCATCAGCCTGTTTTCAGCAGGTACTGATAGCTGTGATGTGCCAGGAGCCTTTGGAAGGCTGCCCGTGCATTTTGTGAGCCCTGTTGCCATGATACTGAACACAGAGCAGATGTTTATTTCAACAGAGATGGCTTTGATTCCTTTTCAACTTTTCTCTCAAGCTGCCATTGTGTGTGAATACTTCTTCCTGGGAGCCAACTGCACTGTCAGAGCCCAACAGGCAGGCTGTTGGGGAGGGGAACAAGGTTGAGAGGCAAGAGCAAAGCAAGCTGATGGCCCTGGCTTTTCAGGAAGGATAGCTGACGCTCTGGGGACAAGGACTGAAGATGTGTGTGCATCTGCATTCACGTGTCTGTGCACACGTGTGTGTGTGTGTGTGTGCACGCATACCTGTTTGTTTAGCTCTGTTTTGGTGCTGAAAGCCTGGCAAGGCTGGGGAAAAGCACTCTCCTTCTCACAGCTGGTGCTCCCTAGTACTTCATTCTCCTCTTTTCCCCTCCCAGTTGCCTCCATCAGATCATCACTGTCTTGCTGCAGATATGGACCAGTTTGGCTGGAGGCTGAGCTGAAGAGACCATCGTCTTGAGAGCAACAGAAACCAGGCACCAAAAAATATTGAAGAAGTGGTAGGAAAGGTAAGGAGGTCCCTTTAGTACAGTAATTCCACGTGAGAATTACCAAGAAGAGATATTACTTCTTTTTGAATTTTTTTTTGCCTTCTCCTTTGCCCTTTCCTTTCCTTCCTTTCTTTTTCTGATGGTATATTTTAAAAATTACCTCTTCTCTTTCCTCTCTCTTTTTTAACCCATTGTTCCGGTTTGGCCAAATTTAGAAATATATCCTCTGAGAGAAGGCACAACCACCCCTCCCCCCACCAGGTTCGGGAAAAAATAAATTTTCCTCGAAGGAAAGTGAAGGAGATAAAACTATTTATTTAACAAACACACAGGAAAAGGAAAATAATGCTAAATAATAAAATCTCTCGCTGTGGAGGAAAAACCGGGGAAAGTGCTAGAGTCCTCCCTTTGGTCTCCTCGGAGCTGGGGCTTGGCCCAGGGCCAGGCCCTCTGTGCCCGGTGGAAAGTCCTCCCGATGTGCTCTGATGTTAAAGCAACCAAGCAGTCCAGTAGAAAAGGGAGAAAATCCGAAATTCCAGGGAAGGAAAAATTCAACTCTCAGTCTCTCTCCGGAGAAAAAGCAGCTGAACCACTGGCCAAAAAAAAACTGTCCCAGGAGCAGCAAGCCGGGTGCTTCCTCCCTCCCCTGCCGCAGCTGGAAACAAATTGCTATCTGTGTGTGACCTTGAACAAGCTGCATACTGCTTTGAAAAAGTTTTGCTCAGTTTTTTCCTT
The DNA here is from genome assembly GCF_020740725.1 of Corvus hawaiiensis. Taxonomy (NCBI): domain Eukaryota; kingdom Metazoa; phylum Chordata; class Aves; order Passeriformes; family Corvidae; genus Corvus; species Corvus hawaiiensis. The sequence continues at coordinate 8,063,788 of NC_063226.1, read as the reverse complement.
CCCCCTCTTAGGCTCAGTTTAAAGGCATAGAAAGGCACAAAAATTGATTTCTGGGCATAGGCAGCGATATGGGATACACATCATAAGGTCACCCCAAGACACCCATCTTGTCTATCTTTCTCTCCACCCTTTTCTTAGTGCTGGCAGAGCAACCTGCCCTCACAAGTATCCTGCCCAGAGTTCTGCCCAGGGCTATCAGCCTCTTTGGAAGGGATGATTTGCTAGTGTAGGAATTCCACCAGAACCAGCTTCTTGTTGCTGTTCCCTTATATAGAAATGTTTTTAATTCTATAAATACTGTATGCATTTTACTAAAAAAAAAAAATTAGGGGAAAAAAAAGGTTGGACTGGCTATGTAAAGACACTGTGCTGTTGGGGCTGGTGTTCTGTTTGCCCACTGGCAGGGCCTCTCACTTCCTTCACCCTTTCCACTGTTGTGACCAAACTATTTTTGGTATTCCAAGAGCGCAAGCTTTGCTGAAATTCTGGTTTCCTGCTATGGGGGGAAATTAGAGCAGGGAAGAATTATTTAAAATTACAAAATATATTTGCAAACAGGGGGAAGAATGTATGAGAACAATCATTTGAGAACAATGTTCTCTGATATTAAACTAGTGAATTGGATATAATTACGTATAAATACATATATGTGTGTCTCCGTGTGTGTGTATTTAGAGATGTTTGGTTTATTTTAGAGATGGAAGTGTAAATAGAGTATATTTGTAATAAAGAGGTCAGAAACAAAACACTAGCCCCATCTCACTTACCTTGCAATCTTGGAAGCACAGGACTATCCTACAGAAGATCATCTTCTTTAAGCCAAATATTGTATTGAAATAAAAAGTTAACTGGCACAAGGATTTTTTGTGTTGAAGGTGGAAAGGTTGCCCTTGAACTTGTGAACAGTCCATTCAATTTATCATAAACCTTAAGAACATAGTGACTCAACATTCACCAGACTGGTACAATACACATGCACTATCAGCTTAGTACCCTCACAAAGACAACTCACTGATTTTTTTCCTGGTTATGGAAAATTAAAGATTATGTCAATGCAAAATTTGTGTGCTACAAACTCATCTAGTACCATGGGCACCGTGTCTACCGGTCCTGTTAACAAGTAGCTCTGCCTACCATTGCAAGGCAGTTCCTCCCATCTCAGCCGAGTACTTTGACCAAATTTTAACCCTCCAGGCTGAAACTTCCGCATGGAACAGGCCAATCATGCAAGGACAAAGCCCATCCATCACAGTAGCTCATCTCTGGCTGGAGCCAGTGGAAGGGGCTCAGGGAAGTAGCTAAGAATGGAGTGAGCAGGGGCAGTGCTTGCACTTGCCTGAAGGGATTTGCTGCACACCTACTTCCTCAACCAGAGGTGCTGGTTTTATAAACAGTATTTCACAATGTTAGGGTTTTTTTTTTCCTTCCATTAAACTGTCCAGTCATTTTTGGCCTGTAGCAAATAGTCCACCAGCTTAACTATACCCTGTGTGAAGAAGTGCATTCTTTTGTTTGTTTTGAACTTGGCATCTACTTGTTTGATTTAATGATCTTTAGTCCTTACATTGAAGGAGATGGTGAACCAGCATCCTTCACCCACCTTTTCCATCCTAGGCATTTACCTCAGCCTGATTATTTTCCTTAAAAGTACAGGAAGTGTCAATTAAAAAATAGTTCAGCCATTTCTAAGAGGAAGATTGCAAGAAGATGTATAATTTTGCCCTGCTAAGAAATATCATTTTGCTCCCTTGCTTCTGAGGGAGGATGTGGACTGTGGTGAAGGCATCATCCTTGTGTGAAGGATGTGCCATTGTTGTCTCTGGAGAAATTGGATGTTTTTGCTATATTACTTGAAAATCTCCATTTTTTAACACTTAGTTGGCACTGGCAGACTTGGGCAGCTGAATTATCTAAATAATCCATTTGTGCTGGAGGAGCCCTGTGCACCTGGTATCCTACAGAACAACTGAGCTGCCTCCTCTGGGGGAACCCAGAGCTACAGAGGCTGTGGGGAAGGTGGGATACTGAGAATACTAGAGAATGAGGGGAGACAGGATGTATTCTGGGTATGGGAATGAAGGTGGTGAGCAGAAGTGAATGTACTATGGTACTGATTCTAGTCCAGCTGTAAGGCTCTATAACTTTAAATTATTTATTGGATACAGAGATATCAAAGTTGTAATAAGGGATTGACAAAGACTGCATTTATCTCCCATGTTAGTGAGTATCAGCAGCTTCTAGTGGCAGTGCTGGAAATTCTGAAGGTCCTAAATAAGTTGCCTTGAAGACAAAGTGATTTCCCTAATGCCCGTGAAACAGAGACTGATTTATGTCAAAGAATTGAGAAATTATATCCTTACAAAAGCATTTTAATTCTTCCTTTTACATCCCTGATGTTCTCATTAATAAAATAAATGTGGTTCTTTTTTTTCCCCAATCCCAATCAACTTTTAACTTCCACAATATCTTTGGCAAGTTGTTTCAGATTTAAAAGCATGAAAGTCATTGGAAGTTACCATTTTGGGATGCTGTATTCCACTTTTATGGGATAACCCTTTAGCTGTGCTGCTTGTATTGAGAGAAAGGTGCCAGGCAGGACAATTGTGGGTACCTTTAAATGCATTGCATGGGATTGTCACCACAAGCCGAGGTCAGTGCAACACCAGCCAGTGGAACTTTGCAAAGGCACTGAAGGGTTTGGAATACCCAGATCCATCCTGATACATAGAAGCTGGGCATTATATTTTCTAGAGAGATGTGTGAGTTTGCATCAGCTCTGCTAGAACCAGATCAGACACCTGTTCCCTTCCTCCCCCCAGCACATCACTATGAGGAGTCCCTGGAGTCTGTAAAATGCAGTATTTTTCTGCTTAGCACTCTAAGTAATTTCATTTTATTCATTTATGTTTGAAAGTTTGAAAGACATTTCTACCACTTTTTGTGGTAGGTATAAAGCAACTAACGTGGTGCAGGTACTCTCCAAAAGCTCCATGGTTTTGATAGCTCCCTGCAGTCTTCTGATGTAAAAATAGTTTTATTTTCACACCAGCAACGCAAAAATAGTAGTTTAAAAACATGAAACAGTTGAAGGTCTGACTTGGGTCACATTGCCACTGTAAGGCCTTGAGAGCTGTCCTACGTGAATTATAGACACATTCTAGGTCTTGGAAAACAGCAGCACCAGGTATTTAAATGGCAAGCTGAGAGGGAGCAGGGAAGGTCTTTCATAGAGCAGTATCAGCAATTGACCACCTGTCTTTCTTAATGCACAAACTAGAATTTGCTAATTACAGAGGGGCATACAATATTACAGCCCTTTTCTTAGATGTTATGGTGCCAGTCTACCTCACTTCACAGCCTGGCTCAATTATTCAGTCATTGCATGACCAGCTGATTACTTAAGATTCCCTGACAGATTTTCCTCCCTGGCTTTGCTCACTATGTCATTCCTGGGCTTTCTGACCTGCCTTTTCACAGGATGTTTTTCTCTGTGTTTTTGTCACTGCAGTTCCTCTGGCCAACCAGCCGTGGGTGGGAGACAGTTACAGATATAATTACTGGGGAGAATACCTTATCACATGCTTCACAGTTGTCCTGCAAGAGCAGAAGCAGAACTCTCTTAAATAAATCTGTTACAGTCCCTTTCATGTTACATTAAGCTGCATGCAAGTCAGAAATGTATAAAAGGCCAAAAGTCTCAGTATATGGCCCCAAAATAGGAAGAATGCATTGGCAATTCGTATTCTCTGGTACAAAGTAAACAGGGAGAAAATATGTGAGGGAGAGTATAACTTCAAGACAAGGCTGAGACAAACAGCAGGAATCTGGAGAGAAAAATCAAGGTGATAGATGGATAGAAAGAGAAAAGCAAAGCCTCAGAACCAGAAGAGGAGCAGCAGGTCTGCAATGCAGCAGCAGTATGAAATAAAAATCCTCCTATTTTATTTGTCAGGATTTTTTCAGGGCTCATGTTCTAAAGATTATTAAAAGGTAGAAGGAGAAGTGATTTAAATATGTTTGAGCAGAATCAGAAGTACCATGAGTGAATATTCATTCACTTATTTGCTGAACCGCTGTACATAATTAAGAAAGCTTTTTGTCAGTAGAAATCCCCATTTCTTCCCAGAGGTTTATAATAGAAAACATGTTTGAATTTAAGTATATGGTATAAACTTTCAGAAAAGTTCACCTTAAACATTCCACACATTAAAATGAACTCCAGGCATTTTACTTAGATGTAAAACTAGCACACAGAAGCCTTTTAAAGTCATGCTATTTTTTTAAAAAAGGTGCAGAAGAAAGTAAATATTTTAGCAACAGTAAAGGCTTAACAAACTGGCAAGTTGGAAAAAAAATATTCCACCATAATCCACAAGCTCGTCCTTTACAAACATTACCATTTGTTTTTTGGTTTAAACCACAGTGAGTTAAGGATGGAAAGACTGCCTAACTTTGAAATTCTTGGCTTCAGCCTATTTTAACACAACCTTACCTTAAACAGAGGTGTTTTGTGTTCCTTGCCACAGTGCAACATTCTTCTGAGTCCTAAGGGAGGGAGACCGCCTGCTGTCACATCCTTTCTGAAGAGACCCACCCTCTCAGCAGGATAGCTCTGTTATGGCCAGCAATCCAACACCTCCAGCTTACCTTACTTTTTATTGGCTTTTAGACCTAGAAACCTATGAACTTGGGGGAAGTCCTTGCATACCCATGAAGATATTTGTGATGGATCCATGTGATTTCTATAGTCTTGCTCAGAGGGCTGCAGGGAAAACCAGTGCCATAAAAGATGTCAGTTTGAGCTTTGCTTGAGTAACTGGCAAAACTTTCCTGTACAGGAACATGAATCACACATGCGAATAGGTGACTCATGCATGAATGGGAAAAAGTCACTTCAAAACACTGTTATTTTCCCCTCTTCAGGCCCTGGTAGAATGTTGGGGGCAGCCCACCTCATCAGAAAAGCAGGTACTGGTGAGGGACAGAGGTGTCTGTTGGGAGAGCCCTGCAGCAGCCGGTGCAGGGTGGGGAGAGCTGGCCAAGGAGGGGGGAACACTACTGGTGAGCCAACCACCCTGAACTGGGAGCTGAACCTCCAAAGATGAACTGGGCCTGCCCTCAACACCTCCGCCAAAGCTGGCTGCCAGAAGCACCCCTGGAACAAGAAGACATCGCCACTTTTGTCACAAAAGCAAGTAAACCCCATCAAATATCCCCTCAGTTATTTGCACCCTGTTACTACCCTGTGTCTCCAGGGTGCAGGACACAGGGATACAGGGGTGATGGGGTGTTGGGGGCACCGGGGCCAGGGAGAAACTGCTGTGACTGTGCAGGAGGGACCCCATGATAGCGCCCTAGGGGTCGGCATTACCACTGGTGAGGCCACACCTAGAGTGCTGTGTCCAGTTCTGGGCCCTTCAATTCAGAAAGGACATTGAGGTGCTGGAGCAGGTACAGAGAAGAGCAACAGAACTGGTGAACCATCTAGAGCACAAGTCCGATGAGGAGCCCGTGAGGGAACTGGGGGTGTTTGGCCTGGAGAAAGGACACTCAGGGGGGACCTTATTGCTCTGTGCAACTCCCTGACAGGAAGGTGTAGCCTAGGTGGGTGTAGGGCTCTTCCCTCGGGGAACCAGCGACAGGACAAGGGGACAAAATCTTAGCTGCGCCAGGGGGGATTTAGGTTGGACATTAGAAATAATTTCTTCACAGAAGGGGTGATTAGACATTGGAACAGGCTGCCCAGGGAGGTGGTAGAGTCACCGTCCCGTAAAGGAAAGGTTGAACGTAGCATTCAGTGCCATGGTCGGGTCCACAAGGTGGTGTTGGGCCATAGGTTGAACTCGATGACCTCACAAGTCTTTTCCAACCTATTTGTTGGTGATTCTGTGACAGCGCGAGCCCCCACAACCCCAAGCCCAGGGAGTGCTGACGCTGAGCGATCTCCGTTATCCCTCCCTCCGCCGTGCCCAGGCCTGGCCCGCCCGAGGAGGCGGGCACTGTGACGCCGTGGCCGTGGGGCGGCTCCGCCCCGCGAGGCCGGAGCCGAGAAGGAAGCAGTTGCTGCACAGCAGCAGCCGCCTGCAGCCGGAGCCCGACATGGCGCTCTGAGCTAGCCCCGGCCGCGCCGAGAGCCGCCACCCCGGGGTCCCCGAGCAGCCGCCCCCGCGTCGGGACCGGGGAGCGGGGCATGGGTAGGGCCGCTGCGGGGAGCCCGGCGGGCAGGGGACAGTGGCGCTAGCGACCCCCGCCCGCCCTTCGCGCAGCGCAGCCCCGCGGCCGCGAGGTGAGGAGCCGGCGGCGGGCGGGGGCCGGCGGGCAGGGCGGGGAGGGAAGGAGGGAGCACGGCCCGCGCTGAAGCCGCCGCCTTCCCACCGCTTTGTCCTTCCAGGCCCCGCCGCCGCCGCCGCCCAAGAGAAAGAGGCCGAGATCGGGGAGCAGCGGGCGGCGCCCGCCCGGCCGCCGCAGCCCGCCATGGCCCACTCGCCCGTGGCGGTGCAAGTGCCCGGCATGCAGGTGAGCTTCGCGCCGGGCCCAAAATGGAGGCGACGGGCCCGGCCCCAGGCCCGGCTCCGGAAGCGGCGCTTGCGGCCCGCACCGGGCGGAGCCGCCGCCGAGGCACGGGGGGCTACGGGTGGGCGAAGCCGAGCGGTACCGCGAGGAGGTCGCGTTCGGCCTGGAGGGAGGCCGGACCGCTCGCCTCGCCGAGGGAGGCAAGGAGGGAAGCAGGGGCTGCTCCGAGGTAACGGGAGGCTTCGGGGGCCGCGTACCTGTACCCCGGCGGGGGAGAAGAGATTCTCCTCCCTCCCTGGCCCCTTTGTTCAGGGATGGCCGCGCCGCATCCAGGAGCACGTAAGAGCCTCTAAAACTGATTAAAGGCGAAGTGAAGTTAATCGCAGGGTGTGTGGGTGCGCTGTAAATGACATACCAGGCGCGCTGGCAGGCCGACCTGCTGCAGGACTTCCCCACCAACCTGCCGTTGGGCTTGTAGTGCAGCTTCCCGGAGAACCTTGGGATTCATCTGCCAGGTCTGGTGGGGACAGAGCGCTGGGGAACATCGTCTGTCAGCAACCTGCAGCTCTCCTCGCCTGGGAATGAGGCCTGGTGTCATTTTTGTCATTTGTCTTACCTGCTTAGAAAACAAACAAGTTGATGTGTTAATGGCTTCCATAGGAAAGGTGGAATACCTCTGACTCTTCATTCTACTCCACTAGACAATCTGATACAAGTTTGGCCAGAGATCTTTATCAACATAAAGGAGCTTAGAACCCATCTCATTTCACTGTTCATTTTTGCTTGTCAGATACTGGCAGCCCCTTCAGTGTTTCGAGCATTCTCTTAACTTCTGGGATAGTCATACCTGTATAACATTGGAGGTTTTTTCACTTCAGATAACACAGAAATATTTATTATACATCTCCATGTATGTGAGAGATACAGTAGAGAGTTCAGGAGGCTTCAGAACAGAAAGCTAACATATCTCATGGTCAGGTAACTTTTTGACTTCTAGAAAGTGTAGAATTGATGTATAAATGGTATTTGTATATTAATTTAGGCCAGTTACAGTGCTATGGTTTAGTTTAACTTTCTCATTTCTAATAATTTTTAGGCTTTCTGAAATCTGTTAAATTATGGTCTCTCACTGACTTTCTGTTTCTATAAGAGGACACAAGCCACATCTTCTCAGCCTACTTGTTCCATTGTGTCAGAGTAATGGTTGTATTAGAACATCCTAAAGAATTTTTGTGATAAAAGATTTAAAGGCTTTAGCTTGAGCCTCTTTATTTACATCCTCTGGGCTTTCTAGTGTGTTTGTATTTGGGAAACTTCTGTTTCAACATTCTAGTTTGACAATTTCCTATTTTTATATCTGCTTAATGTATTGCTGTCCTGTTTTCCATAACTGCTGTCACAAAAGGGCCTTGAAATTATTTAAGGTTCTGTTTTTCCATTGTTATACCAATAAACTTTATCTTGATAGTGTTCTTATCCCCACTAGTATTGTTATTAGTGTAACCCACAGCCCTTAACATATATCAGTGTGTTAAAAACATTTTTAAAAACTATGAGATAGGTACAGATGCATAGAATTAAACCACAATTTTTTCCTTGGTGACTTTTTTTTTAAATGAAGATGATTAGACAAGTCCTGAAACCCTTAGAATACAAAGAAATAGAATTTGGTGTGATATTAATCTGCTCATCCTTCTTCTAGAAGAGTCATAATACAGAGTGTTTTAATTTTAAAAAAACCCTAAAACTGATGCAACAACAGTGTGGCAGTCTGAGGCAGAAGAGTTCCTTCCTTTGGGTTTTTTTAACCTGTCTGGACTGTTCAGTTGGGATCATCTAAGTGATGGTAAAGGCATCCCTGCTTCTGCTCAGTGTTTAAATGTGTGGTGGTTGATTAAGAAGGAACAGGTTCTTCTGTGATGGAAGATCTAATAGTTATGTTAAAATTATGACTGTGGGAAAGTGCCTGTAATGTGAAACCTCTTGTTTTGTAATCTGTTGAGGGAAGGTTTTATTGAATATAACAGTTGGAAATGGAATTTGTCAGAGAATGTCACAAGTTTGAAGTTTTCAGCTTTATTGTCACCTTATGCTTTCCCTTACATTTCATTATACAAAAAGTATCAAGAAAAATCCAGAAATAAACATGTTATGTAATTTGCATACTCCAAAAACATGGCTTAATGAAGAGTCAGGTCCCCTTTAAAAAAACCTCAAATATGGAAAATTACAGAAAGTCACACAGAGTTATTTTGGTGGACTTGGAGCCCGACTTTATTCCCCTGGCAGCAGTGGCAGACCCAGAGGTAGTATTATCAGTTGCCCTTATGAGCAGTTACAGAGCCATTTGTTTATGTAGTGGTTACATTCTGTTTAACCTGTCTTGCGTCCCTAACAAAATGAAATTTTATACCTAACAATTCTTGCCTCTGCAAATAACTTCTTAAACACGTGCATTTTCCTTGCTCCTTTGGAAAGGCTTCACTTGATCCAGTTGTACAGTGTTAACTTACCCAGCTACTGAAATCAAAGTGCTCAGTGTATGTATAAAATGAGTGGTCTGAAGATGAACATGATACCCCAAGTTATGGCATTTTACACAGAATTCAAGATGAGATAGAAAATGGAAAGGATGGTGAGCACAGTTAAGGTGTCCTGGTTATAGGAAGCATAGTTTGCAGTGAGCTTGATTGTCAGGTTTGAGGTTTTATTCAGTAATGTCGCAGTAACTTTGTTCCTTGGGATAAAAATAAAACTTGCTCTTTGTCTGGAATGCTTTGGGGATCTCACAGGGAGAAACCTGTTCACCAGCACTATCTTCAAGGAATCCAGCTGAACTCCTACGGAACATTTCTGGATACAGCTTGTGAGAGAGATGTTGCTGTCTGTCTGTGTCTTTGCCAGCCCCGGTGCTGAAAACAGCTGGAGTGAAGGTGGTGTTGGACCCCGTATTATTAGTCCTACACAAGTGCTTTTATATTGCCCAGCAGGCAGAGTACATAGTTCAGACCGTTGTTTGTTTCAAGTGATCAGAACATTTCAAGTATGTCCGTCATTTCAGATTGATGTGTTTCTGATGAACTTATGTTCTTGGCAGCATCTCACACAATGCTCCAAAACTCTTTACAGATAAAAGAGGTTGGAAACTGTTCACCTGCAAGTGAGTAACAATTAACCTTCCTAAGTTGGATAGGGTGGCTACTTTTCAATATGTCAGCATTTAAATTTTGTAAACTAGTCTGTAAACTTGATGAAGCATCACTCAACTAATAAATGCCTTTTGTAGCTGGTAGAGTTTAAATGTATAAACTTGCCCTTTTCCTATTCTAATTTGTCATGCAAACCCTTAAGTCTGTGAAATATTAATTTATTAACTGATGGAAATGTTGTTTCTTCTCATTTGCATTTTTTGTTAGTATGTGTGTCTTTGGAACCTGGTTTGGGGGTTTATGTCCCGTTATCTCTGCTATCCTACTCATCTAAACACTTTCTGTTTCTTTTCTCATGGCTTTGTTTGTATCTCCTGATCCTGTATGACAGTAGTTTTGAGCACAGCCAGAAAGGTTGTTTAGACCTGCTCTCCATCTGTTTTTATTAGCATTCACTATCTTGCAATAAAGAGCCTAACTTCCTCTAAAAGTGGAGCAGCCAGGAGCACGTGACGTATCAGCCAGTGTACTCTTGATTCACAACTGAAGGATTGCTTGATGAAATGAAAACTTGGATGTCAAGGTGAGCTTTGCTCTCTGTGCTGCTGGTTAAGAGTGGCTGTAGGATGCTGCTCACTGAATGGCCTGAGCCTGGAAGCTGGAGAGTCCCTCCCTGCAGGCTGCTCAGGGGCAGATCAGTTACTGCCTAGTTGGATGGGTGGAGAAAGATTAAAGGATAGGTACCATTTAATTTTGTAAATGGTCTTTTTCATAGCCCTAGTAAAAACCCCACATTTTCTCTTAACTTAGTGCACATCTAGAAGTGTGTGGTACCTAAAGCTAGTCGGGAAGTGTGTCAGATTTCTAGTAAACCTTATGCATTGAAGTTAAAAAAATATGGCTTCTGTTAAAAGCAACCAGTCTGTTACTGTAAAATACTTAAATGTTTAGAAGGTGCATGTTAGAGGAACTTAAACCTTTGAAGAAAGATCCATTCAAAGTTCTTTTAATTTATTCCTCTGCTAGGACCTGAGCTGTATCCAGATGCTTCTGCAGTGAATTTGAAAAGGCTTTAAACTTTTATTATTTAGCAACATGTCTTACTGAAGGGAAACTGGAAAGTCTAGCACTCACGGGACACCGGGAGACTTCCCTCAGTGCCTAGAAAACTGGTTTCTTTTGATTAAGTTGATGTGGACTGTGATGTTTTTTCCAGTTTCAGTTCCTTGATTGGCACTTTGAGCCACAGTGCAGGTAGACTGCAGGAAGACAATATTTTAAGCCTTAAGGAGAGCATGCCTTATTGCTGCTTGAGGCAGATCTGCTTTAAAGTATTTGTGGAATTCAACACTGCAGTTGTTCCTTTCCTGGTTGTGTAGGACCTACAAGCTATATTGTATCTAGTAGTAGCTTGCTGAATCAGCTCAGGCTTTATTAGCTGAACGTGGTTCTTCCGTCTTATGCCTTGTGGTAAGTTACTCTGGTGACAGGAAAAGTAGGGCTCAGTCATCCTTGTACTGTCTTACTGCTGTCAAAGGAGTAGACAGAGCTCTGAAAAGTATTTGGAACATGGGAGCTGTGCAGGTATAATCATCTGGAATTCAGCCGATGCTTTTACCAGGGTTAAAAGCAAAAGTCCAGTGCTATAGTAGTATTTTTTGTGCATATTTTACAATTCTATAGACACATTATGTGCTTTGACTTGGAATTCAGAGGCAAATCAGCTGAAACTGGAGAGAGCACGTAAACCAACGCACCTTAATCTGTGTGCTGTTTTGTACCATCATACACTGTCAATGTTGAGCAGAGAATAATATTCCCCCAAAGATAAAAACATGACATCTGAAAAGAGAGTTCTGACTTCTAAAATTATAGAATTGTTATTTTATTCTGATTTTAACACTTAAAATATTTGCACTGACTGTTTTTGAACTCCAGTGTCTCAGCTGTACAGGTCCTGATGAAAGTTGTGTCTTGCTTTTCTCCTTTTTCTCCAAAAGGAGAATGTATAGCAAGCAATAGCTCAGGAATATACTGCAATTTTTTATTTAGGTGCTTGTTTTGAGAGGAGGAATGTTTCTTTATATACAGAAACTTGGTGGCACCCCAGGAAGAGTATATATGAGTGTGCCTCTGCAACAGCATTTGTCCTATGAGACCTGTGAAATGTATTAGTGAAGATAGGCAAGAGTAGTAGCCTCAGTTTTCAGTCACCTCTAAAAGTGAAAGGATGAATTTTAAAACCAGTAGTAAAAGTACCACTTGTTTGCTCTTTAAGTGACTGTCTTCAGATTTAGAAGTCATGAAATTTCATTTATTCTTAGGGACATTTCATCTTTCATTTATTCTTAAGGGACTGAATTTAATAACTGACAAAAGGGTTCAGGAATGGGTTTTGGGAAGATGAGGTTGGAGATGAACAGTACAAAGTTGGTTTTGAAATGCTTCTGTGACAAATATTTTTTGTCATGCTGTAGTGTCTGCTTGTATGTTGTCTTTGAAGAAATAAAGAGTTGGTGAGGTATCTATCATGTCAGGAGTCACTGTTCCAAATCCTGCTATTTCTTTCTTACAATAATTGGAAATCAAATTCCTTCCTAATACTGCCTCACTGGTATTCACTCTAAAGAACTGTCATTTGTTCTTTAAATTTAAACCTTCTTGCAGTTCTTCTGGAACATGTCTGTTCTGCTGATTAGATGAGGATCACTGAGCACACTCCTTAGCTCTGAAGGAGAAGCTTAAATCTCCTGGGAAGGGTGCCCACCTGGTGATACTGAAATCTCCTCTGCCAGAGAATTGGTAGCCAAATAAATTTGTCAAAAAGAACTGAATCAGAGAAACTATTAATACAGGTGCTGACAAGGTAGCAGTAGCTTGCTGGTCTCATTCTTCCTCATACTTTGTGCATGTGTTTTTGCAGGGATGGGCTATATTGATTAGGTCCATAGCTCGGGAAAGAGAATGGCTTCAACTTAGTTCCTTCTTCATAAGGAAAACTTTGAAGAGTTGCACAGAACTGCAGTTTTTGAAATTGTGTTGCTAATATCTGGATTTGAATGATCTTGATTGAGGCAGCATATCTGAAAAAGCTTTGTGACAAAGTCTGTCATGGTTCTGCATGAATTCTCTGGGCATTGATGAAGGAAAAATGAATGAGAAATGTGCAGAAATCTACAGGTTTCACACTTGAGCTTAGGAAGGGGAAGTCTGAGAGCCCAGAGTGGCTTCACTGTTTACATGAACCAGAATTCAAGAACCATGTGTTCAGTCCTGGAGAATGGTTTTTTTTCCTGTTTCCCCCTGCTCCCCATCTTTTGCAGGCTTTCCTCTCAGCGGAGTACTGTTACATGTTCCGAGCATCTGAATAATGTTGACTGGGGGAGGATCAGAGGGTGTGCATGCTTTGCAAGATGTCAAGTTGTGTTTCAATGGAAGCTTCTGTGTTGGGAGCTGAATGCAGAATAATAAAAACACTGTACAGCTTGAAGTGACCATGAGCATTGTAGCATGCCTAAATGTAAAACACAGTAAAAAAGATTGAATTTCTACTGATGTAGATCAGTTAAAAACATAGAGAATTATGAGGGGACCAAAATGTTCTTGCTGTTGATCTCTCACCTAGGAAAGTGTCATCTGGCAGCTGGTCATAGCAAGAACATTGTTACATTCCTGCACAGCTTTATTCTAGTCTAGCTGGCAAGAAGAATCTGATTCCTTTTTTTTTTTTTTACAGGGTGTTTCTTTTCCTCCCCTCCTCCTTCCCCTTTCATTTTATGTAATGAGATGCTTTGCCATGCTATGAATGAGCTGCAAAGTAATTGAAAAAGGAGTTTCCTGAAACTGGCAGGTTGGTTCTGGCAGCAGAGATGTCTTGCTTTCTTTGTAGCTCATTTTGGGGCTGTATTTCTGGTTTTTCATTGTCTGCTTTTTGTAACTTCAGGTCCAGTATCACTGATATGATCAAGGGCCAGTGTTCAAGAAGAGAGTACAGCTTTCAAGCTTGTGGTCCTCTAGCCTTGGGGAGAAGACAGAAACCTAGGATTCTAGTAGACTGGTGTGTTTGCCTTCCTTTCTCCAAATGGTCCCTCACCAAATTAAAGGAATGGCGATACCCTCTAAGAGTGGGGTCCCACTTAAGGTTTATTGCAGGCAGTCACTATGCCTGAAGACTTCAGTTACCTGTGGTAACTAAAGTTGTGGCCCTGCTCTTCAGCCCACCCACACTGTGGTTTGGAGCCATCCTTTTTCAACTAGCATGTTTGTGCCTCACTTTAATTTTGTTTAGACTGAAAATAAGTAATGACTTCTTCACTGGAGAGATTTAGCAAAAGTACTAACATGTGTTATACTTGAGGTCTTTTTACTACTTTTTAGTTTATGAACTGGCAAGTTTAAAACTTGGATTTTGTTGTTTAAAACCTTATCTTTGTTCTAGCTGGCTTATAGTATGATTTAATCTTATTTACAGGCAGAAAATCTGTGTATCAAGTCCTAACTTTACACAGAAGAAATGCTAAAATGGCTTCTAGAGTGAGAAGGCCTGTCAAATTTATGTAGGAGTTGCCACTTAGCTGTATTTAAATATTAGGAAAATTGTTGAAATGCTGTAATGATATAGTTTATTGCTGGCAGAGTTCTGACGTGGTTATTCCTTGAAATAGGTGTGGCAAAAATAAAAAAAAAAAAAGTTTGTGTACTGATAAGCAGGCTGGTGCTGAAAGGAAAGGCACACTGCTAAAAGTAGGCTGCAGCCCATAAATGGTTATTTTTCCATATTCCTGTTAGATGTGGCCTTTGAGATCTCTCTGCAGAGTGGGTTTTTCAAAGCAGTTCTTAAAATGGAGAGGTTACAAGTGCTCTTTAATGAGAAATTGCAGTAGTCCTTTATGTTCTGACTTCTAATTCGGGTTCGTTCATTGAGGTGGGTTAGTTACTCATTTAGCTGTCACTTATACTGTACTGTTCAACAGAGAAGATGAAACTTGTTGTGAAAGATCAGTTTGTTGAACTCTTAACAAATGCAGAGCAGAGTTAGTTGGAACACTGGGACATCACAGAACCTGTTGATTTCTTGAACTGATTTCTTTCTCCATTTCAGGATGTCCATACTTCTAGCTAGAAAACATTCTAGCCACTCACATCTTTCTCAAATCGAAGTAAAGACTCAATCATGTAATTTTTGTGTCCCTCCCCCTGCCTTAATTTCTCTGAATTTTTTAATAGGCTATGCTCCTCAGACATGTGAACAGACTGGAGATCATGCAACTATATGCAGTGGTTTGAGGACTTTTTAAAAATATGCTAGGTAGTTAAAAGGTATTGATACACAGAATAGAAATCAAGTGTGACTCCGTTTGAAGTGTAAGATGTCAGTTATAGAGAAACTCACTGTCATGAGAAATTTCTCATAGTTTCCTTTCCTCAGTGCAGAGTACTCTTTATAAATAATTGGTGTAAATTTTTTTAATTGCAAAGAGCTAATCTTTGGGACATATGGTATTAGTCTTTTTTTGTGCTTATTTATGCTTTTTCCTAAGCTGCTTTATGTTGTGTGAAAAAAAAGCTAAGAACAGAGGAAGTGAGTTCAGTGGTTTCCATTTTCAGCAGCTTGCATCTGCCACAGGTCAGAGATGGTTTGAATATGAAGGTAATTCTTTCCTTAAAAATCTGACAATAGGTGGATTTGAATGCTGATTTTAGAGTTTTGATAGTCATATACATTTTCAAGCAGCTCACCCTATGGCTAACTTGATAAAAACAAAGCCACTTATGTTTTTGCTTACTCTTCTTGCTTTTATATGAAGTTTTCCAGGTTCTCACTAAAAATGGCAGTGAGTCTTGGCCTTGTCAGATAAGAGAGATGTTTCATAAAGGGTGTAACAGAAGTCAGGTCCCTTTTAAGGACAGTGAAACCCAGATCTAGTTTTTACTACCCACTGAGTAGAAAAGCTTCTAGATAATGTAAAAGTTTGATAAAATCAAATTATTTTGTTGTTAAAATAATTTTCTCTGCATATGTATCATACAGTTCCAGTAAATATAATCAAATCCTGGTATCTGAGTCTTGAACAGGACTGCAGGGCAGCATTAGAGTTTATTTGCATGCCAGAGTAGCTGAAAACAGAAGTGTGTATGTGTTCAAGATGGAGAAAAAGAGATGTCTAGAGGTTCCACCCTTGTCTTGAATGTCAGCAGGTTCATTTTTTCTTATTCTTTGTAAGTAATAATGAATCTGCACCTGTGCCTTCATTAACTTCAAACTACTTAAATTTTTATGTATACACACACCCCCACCACCTATGGCACTGTTTCTGTGAGTAACTTTCCTTATGCAGGTAAAATATGAAAATATATGTAATTTATGTAAATAAATATTGTTATATGATTTAACATGCATGGTGTATAATGTGTGTGCATATATATATAATATCTGAAACTACATGCAGATACTCTATGGAAAGAGATAAGAAGAATGTATCTGTCGATTAAGACATTACTCTTAAGAATTTCTGTAGCCTATCAGGTTTGTCTTTCTTACTCCCTCTTAATTTTATTTTTGGGGGGTCTGAACAGAAGAAAAATTTAAGAGGTTCTTTATTATCTGAGAATATGTAAATGCCTGCAAATGGAGTTGCTTGAAAATACAGTCTTTTAAACACAGGTAAATCTGATGGCTTCCAAAGCTACCAGGACCTGTTAGGGTGCCATAGTAGTGGGTGCTCGAAAAACATGAGTAAACACTCTGTGGTCTTCTCTTACCAACCTTTTATAAAATCATTTGAACTAATTATTTTATCTTTATTTAATGCTTATTTGGGTAATGTCTCCCAGTGTAGGTGAGCTGTTCTGTAGCACTGCTACAATTCTAAGGGAACTTCTGTTCCAGATAAAGCCTGGGAGATGCTTGAAAGTCCTGTTAGTGTAACAGCATTTCTCAGGTTTTAGAAATACTGTTAAGACAAGAGGATGTATGTTCTCACGTTGACAGACTACTTAGAAGAAATCTCACAAGACTGTTAAAATACTTGCTTTAGGAATCCTAGAGGATGTTAGGTGATTGATTTTGTTAGAATCAAGGCATTAGTTCAGTCTGTCCAAGATTCTTTCAAGTTTTGCTTTTTCATTCAATTGTATTCAGTACCTTTGAATGAAGTTCATTAATATGCATTTTCAGAAGACCTTTTTCTGTCAAAGAGCTGTCCCGCACCAACAGATCCAGACAAAGCCTGACACACTGTTTCTTCTAATTTGGTCTATTAGATGTCTGTATAATCTTGGAAGTTACATATTCAGTATGTTTTAAGTTTCTTTTAAAGGAAGAATTCAGAATTTGAAGAACAGGTACATGACAGGGTCAGAAGCGGAAAGGTGAATCAGCAAGTCAGTGTTGTAGCAGAGCACAGCCAGGACATTGCTTCAGAAACACGTGTTTATTGGAATCAAAGGAAAGTGCTTATATAAGCCAGATTGGCACAATACTTGATGCAACATCTGGCAAAAATTACGTTTTAAAAAAAAAAAAGTATGCTGGCAAAAATTATGCTATAGTGTTTTTTATTTGGGGCTTCTGGGCGGGTGGTCAGACTGGATGACTTCCTCTCTTTGGAGCCAGATTGTGTGACTTTCTGTGTGCACATACATATGTGTATAAACAGATACAGTGATGGCACAAGGTTGGATAAGAGAGTTTTCCTGAAGCCTCCAGGCTGTGCGGTTGTACTGGGCTGGTGAAGTGGCATACTTGGAAGCAGTGCAGAGGGCTTGTCTTGTCACACTCATGCTGGTGCTTTTAGTCACACTGGTGAGAACGGAGCTGGCATGTGAATGTGCCTGTGCTTGTCATACTTGTTGCTGCTTTTGTCTATAGAACCAGGCTTAGGGAGGGGAAGAGCAAGACATTCTCTGCCTGATTTGTGCACTTACAAGGTGTTATCTTTGGAGAGGTGATGATGCAGTCCATATACTGTCTATTGTGTTGTTACCATCTGCTGCCCAACAGATAGGACTTCCCATGGAAACCAGTATTTATTTTTTAAAAAGTTATTCATGCAGGCATCTTTTAAAGCTTTTTTCCATTTCAGTGAAAGATCTGTGAAAAAACAAGGAATAACAATGGGTGGTTTTGCTCAGGAGTGTTAATAGTGTTAAAATTCTCAATTTGTACCATATTAGAAGCTTAGCTGACAGCTGTGTTGCAGAAATTTACTGGTATGTATTGAGGGTGTGTATACACACATATACGCTTCTGTTTATATAAAATACATCTTCATCCTTTTCTGTACATTTGTTTACAGAGCAGTCTTTTAAAGTTTTGTTTTGTTTTCATCAGTTATAGAAAAACATTCCTGTAGAACAATAGGCTGAAAGACAAGGAAATTAAGAAACGTAAAAGCAAATATGTTTCAAAATGCAGTCTTTGTACTATGGCCATGTTTTAAATTATGTAGTTTTACAAGTTTGAAGTCATTCCATAGGACATTATCTCAATATTAGCTGTAGTTGGTCAGAAATATTTGTCTTTATCCTGGAGTGTCCTACAGTGCTTTGTCAGCCTCGGTGAGTAGCAGAAGCTGTAAAGCTGACTTTGCTTGCTGTGAGTGGATTTTCTGAGAATAAAAAGATGTGACTGTTTCCTCAAGTAGTCTCTCACAGTTTGTTCTCCTCTGATGCCCCTCTGTTCCACCTCCTCCTCCCAGGGATGTACATGGGAGTTCTGCAGCATTGGGAAGTCCATCCATGACTGATCTCTCCCTGTACTCCAGCACTCACACATAATGGCATCAGGAGTTGTTGGAAGATGAAATAGCCTTTAAAGCTCTGATTCATCTGAAGTAGCTCGGGGGAGAAAATTTGTAGGCCTGGTTTGTTCTGTTGATGGTGGTTGAGTGGGTGTATAGGATGGAGTGATGCGCTTTTCTGCTGAGGAGCCCAGAGGAGTTTTCTGTTTAACCATGCAAAATCCAGGTGTTGCCCTTTGAGGTGATCAGACATTTGTAAAGGGCTGGATTAGCTGAATATGTCTGTGATTAAATTGCTTTTCTTTTATCTGACTGGAAGTGTTTAACAGGTTTAATCTAAAATCAACAACAGCTATTAGTATGAATGACTCCTGAAATCCCAGATTCCAAGTGTGTCTTAAATTGAAGCTAGTTTTTGTAAAGATGAGTATTTAAGCATCAATAAAAAGTTTTGCCAGTCATCTCTCTTAACTTGTTTCTTGGAAACTGTGTGTCTCTGTTCATTGTAAATGGAGAACTATCAGTTAATTATTTCTTATTGTAACTAATGCAGTTGAGAAACGATTCCTGGCTAGACGACAGTTTGGCATCTTACCTGGCAGCAGGGAAAGGCTGGGTGGCAGTCGCTGCTGCTTTTGCTACTACACCTGTCCCTACAAAAATTTTTTGGAGCACTCATGAAAATAGATTTTAAATCCAGATTTTTTTTTTTAAATGGTTTCTAGTCTTAGCAATGAAATGATGGCAGGAGCTAGTGCAGTAGTGTATGGCAATGTGTCTGTCTTTGGACAGTCTGAAGATTTACTGGTGTTCTGGGACCATTTTAACTAAAAGTTTTATGAGCACCTCAAGCCTTCAGTAATTTTCTTTCCCAATATAACAATATTAGTTCTCCCAGGTTTCAGGCCAAATAGGCCCCCCTTTTTTTTTTTTTAATTTGCTTTGGTTGTGTATTTGTTCATCTTTTGGGTCTTTCACTGTCTCTATCAACAGAAGAAAATACATTTTTTTTGTTTAACTATTTTTAGGAGTTGTTTGTTTTTAATGGAGCAGAGTAGCAATGAGCTCCTTGTAGACAAAGGGGAAATTCCTCATTCCTCTTGTAATGTGCTTCTCAGGAGCAGCAGTGTGTCTTGTCTGTTTGCAAAATCTAGAAATCTTACCTCCACAGATCAGTATGAATCTGCTGTACTAATTCATGTTCCCTCCTCTTGTGATAGCAGAAATAACAGCTTGGTATATGTGAGCAGTGAACTGATTCAGCTGAAAATAAACCTGGCAAATCATATAGTTAATTCTTAGCTAAATCTGTTTCCTGATTCTTTCACCTTATTGTTGAATACATTTTGGTTCTGGTCAAAGGGAAGAAGCAACAATAAGGGCCCAGGTGTAAGAAAATGGGACTGTCTTATTTTGGACTAGCTTAAAGTACTAAAATATCTTTTTTCCCAGTAAAGATTTTCTCATGAATTTTCAAGAACACCAATGTAAAGTTGTTTTCTGGAGTTTCATGTTGATACTTGAGTATTTGGTTATGTAGGGTAATCTGTGCTTTAGGTTAAATGTCTTCTTTCAAACCTGCCGCTTCTTTTGCTGGTTCTGACTTTTGGAATGTGAGAAAGATGCAGAGCAAAGCATCTCTTCCGTATTTTCAAAACTTCTTACTGAATTAGAGGGCTTTTTTCAGGCAGGGATGTTTCTTTATTCAGCTCTGATTTGTGCAGTCAGTTGCCCAGTTCTGATAGCAGTAAGGTGTTTAATTGTGTTGCTCTTCAAAACATGGGCTGTTCTGTTCTTTTGGTGTGTCTGTCTGACCTCTTCAGAATGTTTCTCAGTAAACTTTTGTACTCTGGTCTGAAGTTCTGTGTTCTTAAACTGTGGAGTGTGTCATCCTCATCCTTCAAAAGCCACTGCTCTGATGTTTGGATATGCAAGGTTCTCTAAGCAGCCACATGGCATGCTTTATCTTGAAGGGAAAATGAGAATTTGCTCCTTCTTTGTTGCCCTCCTGACTACTTGAGTGAAGCTAAGAAATTTAAAATACTTGTATAATAACCAGTCTGGTGATTTTAAGAGTAGTTACTCAGCAGAGATTGCAAACCAGTGGTGTCCTCAGCAGCGTTTTGCTTCTGTGTGCACGTATGGTGGTAGCAGTCAGTTCTGATCGGTGCCGTGGGTTCAGTACTCCATGACAGCCTTCTTATTTCTTTGCTGAACATCTTTCAGTTCCTTTGGCTCATCTTTCTGTCAGCACTTTTAACTGCCCCAAAGACACCTAGTCTTACCTGATCTTGGAATCTGCCATCCTCTTCCAACCACCCCTCACTGGGTTACGTGACAGGGAGCTGTGCCTTCCTCAGGCTCTTGGCCAGGTGGGAAGTCCAGCCTTTTCTGCCTGGGTGATGATGGTGGTCCTGTGCCAGTAATTGCATTCCCCAGTTTTCTGAATTACTGCACAGACAGGATTAATGTTAAGAACAGCTCTATTCTTTCATTTTAAAGGGTTGTTATGTGAGGAAGTGAAATGAGGTTTGTACCTGATTTCCTCCCTGGTAAGGCTCACTTACCTTAGACAGAATTGCATAATGTATGTTCTGTAACTAATAGCTGAATTAGAAGTTAGTGTGTGGGAAATAACTTTATCTAATGCAGCCATTCTGGTGATGGTAAATGTGGATGATGTGCTTCTTGGGAAGTAATGAGGGCTAATAACTTGGAAGTAACTTAGGCAACTCGTGTCTTTTTTCCCTTCCTTTTTTTTTTTTTCTTTTTCTAGAACCATAGAGCAGACCCAGAAGAACTATTCACAAAACTGGAACGCATTGGGAAAGGCTCCTTTGGTGAGGTCTTCAAAGGAATTGATAATCGGACACAGCAAGTGGTTGCCATAAAAATCATAGACCTTGAGGAAGCAGAAGATGAAATAGAAGATATACAGCAAGAGATAACTGTTTTAAGTCAGTGCGATAGTCCTTATGTAACAAAATACTATGGATCTTATTTAAAGGTAATGTATAGTATTTCACAAAGATTTGCTAGAATGCTGCTAGGAAAAACATCTAAAATTAAGGAAGATTTATCATGCCAACTTGGCATTTTTAGTAGGTTTTTATTTTTCTTTGAACAGAGTTTTCCACTTCATTTATCTCGTTTTGCTGCTTGCTCTTTGTGGCTGGGATTTGCACAAAATGGCTACAGAATGAACAGCGTTGATAAAGGATTGTTTTTGCCATTGCTTTCGGACCTTGGTTTTCTCTCTTCCCTCCACAATCCCTAGCATAATTTTGTGGCCTTTCTGAGCAAGAAAAATATACCTTTGTAGTTACAGAAACAAAAGTTGTTCCTGGTGTGGAAAGAAACCCTGCACCATGTAAAATGTGTTGGCAGTTATGCAGCTTAGTAGGCCTGAGACAAAGTAACACTGACATCAGCAGAGTTACGTAACCACTGTGTAAAATGTTATCTAAGGCATAACTTAGCAAACAAAAATGAAAACCTACAGAAGACCAAAATGTTGAGTCAGACTTTTCACCTTAGATAATGCTTAAGTGTTTTTCACTGCAGACGTATTTTAGGTGACTTTTAAAAAATCCCTAAAACTATTTGATAAAAGCTAAAGTTTTAATGATAGTTTGAAGTATATTAAGTGTCCGGGAGGGGTTATTTGCGTGTGTTTGGTTTTTTTGTTAGTTTTGGTATGTTTGCTTCAGTTTGGGAGGTTTTTCTGGTTGGTTTTGTTTTGTGGTGCTTGGTCTCCCTCTCAGCATTTCTGCTTTCTTAAGGTGTAGTGGGGTTTTCTATAGTTTAAAGACAGATTTCTGGTAAGTGTTCTCTGTGTCACACTTGTGCTTTATCTTTCAGTGATACGTAGAAGTATTTGCAGAATTTATTTAGTAATGTTCTTTGTAGATGTTTCTTTTTTCCTGTTTAAATTGCAAATATATTCAATTTTTTATATTTTTATAGTAAGTGGGCAAGTTATTTTTCCAATATATCAGGTATATTTAGTATACTCCAAATGCTACCTTCTCATTTTGGCTAATGCAAGACAGTTATAATGGCTTTGCTGTTCACTGAGAGTTCTTCATACGCAAGTAAACATACAAATTGCCATTGATATCCCCTTTTTGCTTCTCTTTATTGGGCTCAATCAGTGGGACTTTTGTGTTGTTTATTATTAAGTAATAAAGGTCTGAGAAGTAGGATTTACCTTCTGGCATCACACTATATTAGAACAAGCAGGTTCGTCTCAAGATAACTTTGAATTCAACTAGTAAGGTTCCCCTGGAGCAGTGCACAAATGGTACTGCAGATCCAGACGTGATCAGTAGTTTTTACAGTCCTTTATTTTCTGTGATGAGGTAAGTCCTAAATTCTATTCTCCTGAATATCTATCCTTTCAACTTTGTGCTGTAAAAGCCCAGTTGTTTGCCTTGAAGTACAAACAGGTCAAAGTAACTCTTGGAAAGTGTTTTTACTTGGAAGAGGCTGTCCTGGGTTGCAGTGTATTCTATTACCATCCTCATGAGCTGTTGAAATCGGGTGGGGCAGTGTTTCCTTGCCTCCTCCCCCCAGACTATCTTTCTGTTAATGGCCCATGAATGCCCTGCCGAATGACTCATAGGTAACTCCCTCTGGACCATCTTCTGTTAATGAGCCTAATCAACACTTGGCCTCATGACTCATTACCCCATTGTGAGATGCTCCACCCAGAGGGAGGAACCAACCATCCATCATGGATATAATAATCTGAGATGCTGAACACCAGAGGCAACCCTTCCACTGGCTTTCCAGAGGACAGGAGCTACACAGCCACCACTGGACCTTCTGAGGAAGAGCAGACCCTTTCCTACAGGATCACCGCTTCAGAGGACTGCAGCCACCATTCTACCAGACTGCTACCACCACCCTGACGAACAGGGAGTCAGGTTGTATCTTGACTCTGTCAGTTTGAACCAGTGTTTTCTTTTAGTTTTTTTCCTTTTATTTCCCTATTAAATTGTTATTCGGACTTGGTGCCTCCCACTGGTTTGTTTTCAAACTAGTACATGTTTTGGCACCCAGTGTGGGGCTTGCTCTGAGAGAAAGTCAGAACTACAGTTTTGTATTAACAGAAACCTATTCACCATGGTGCTGAGCTTGTCTATATGGATACTGTATCTTGCTCTCTATATTTTTCCTCACATGGGGAACTACCTGCCTGTTGTATTACTCCTGTTAAAACCAGGGAATAGTATGAGAATTGCTTTATTCGTTTATTATGTCTATAGCATAATAATAACCTGCAAGGCGATGAATACCATTCAGAATATATACTCAATTTTGTTTGGCTGTCCTAGTCTGGGTTCCTATGTCTGGGATCTCCTCAACAATCGCACCTAGCCCCTGGTGGGAGGAGTAGAGAGTGGTTTCTTCCAGCCTTTCAGGCCAGGCACAGCAGTTTTTGAAAATACTGAATTCCCTCTGGATGTCAAAGACGGCATAAACTTGCTGTCAGTTCTGCTTTGTCTTCTCTGTACAGCCTGCACCATGTACACCATGCTTAGAATCAGAGCTGTGGCACAGCATCCTCAGGATGAGGGAGGGAAAAAGAGCAGAGCAACAAACACTGTGTCTACACAGACTGTCACAGAGAATAAAGAAACCAAACTCAAAGCAACAGCGTCCATGTCTACGCAGACTGACACAGAGGAGAAAGGAACCAAACGCAAAGCAACAGTGTCCATCTCTACACAGACTGACACAGAGGAGAAAGAACCCAGATGCAAGACCACAGCGTCCATGTCCATGCAGACTGACACAGAGGAGAAAGAAACCAAAGGCGCTGTCAGCATCTCCACACAAACTGTCACTGAACCAGAACAGCCTAAACCAATTGCAGTTTCTCCCGTTCAGAAGAAGAAATCAAAAAGCAAATCAGTCCGCATAGTGACTGACAAGGATGCAGCAGGACCTTCGCGCCCAGCAGAAGAGGCAGAGCCAGAGATCATCACTCGGTTGCTGTCCCTGGGTGAGCTGCGCGACCTGCGAAGGGAATTCACCTGCCAGACAAATGAGTCCATCCTGACCTGGCTGCTCCGCATCTGGGACGCTGCAGCCAATGACACCATTCTGGATGGAAGTGAGGCCAGGCAGCTGGGATCTCTGTCCCTGGATGTGTTCATTGACCAGGGGATCGGGAGAACCCAAGAAGCTCTCAGCCTCTGGCGGCGACTGCTTACAAGTGTAAGGGACAGGTACCTTTGTAAAGAAGACCTCCAGGTGCACCAAGGAAAATGGAGCACAATGGAACAAGGTATCTGGTGCCTGAGGCAATTGTCTGTGCTGGAGATCATTTTCTCAGAAGACGAGAGATTTCCTAAGAGCCCAGATGGTGTCCAGTGCACATCAGGGATGTGGTTGAGGTTCGCACGCCTTGGACCAGAGATGTACTCCCGTTACCTGGCAACGCTGCAATGGAGGGAAGGCAAGGACAGGGTGGGCGTCTTGGTGAACAAACTAAGGATTTATGAGGACACCGTCACAGCCCCGTTTCGCACCCATGTCTCGTCCGTGGAAAGAAGGCTGGCTGAGCAAGTCCGGAGCTTGATTAAAGAAGGCCATCAGAAACTGGAAAAGGAACTGAAGGAAGAGATTTACCACATCTCCCCAGAGCCAACAAGAGTCTCTGCCATTAGGAGCAGGCATCCCCCAACCAGGGAGAGAGGATACACCCCACGAGGTAATCTCTGGTTTTTCCTTCAGGAACATGGAGAGGACATGA
Organism: Corvus hawaiiensis; assembly: GCF_020740725.1. Lineage (NCBI taxonomy): Eukaryota > Metazoa > Chordata > Aves > Passeriformes > Corvidae > Corvus > Corvus hawaiiensis. The sequence continues at coordinate 8,038,622 of NC_063226.1, read as the reverse complement.
ATAAGTGGCATGGAAAACCCACCTCCTCTTTAGCAGCCAGGGTACGTGAACTAAAAAGAGGGACAACTACCACAAGAAGCTCATCCAGAGTCAACGCTGCTCTGGTCTGTTGTGCACAGAACTCCAGATGGTATAGGAATAATAGTATGACTGATCCTCTTGAAGGGACCTCAGGAACATATTCACCAGAGGGAAGCAACGTGTACCATGACCAGGAGTAGAGGGGCCCTGCCTCTAGCGAGGTAGAGGAAAGGGATAATCGGATTTTTTGGACTGTGTGGATCTGATGGCCTGGCACATCTGACCCACAAAAATACACGGCTTTGGTTGACACCGGCGCTCAATGTAGTCTGATACCATCAAGGTATGTGGGAGCAGAACCAATTTCCATTTCTGGGGTGACAGGAGGATCCCAGCAGTTGACTGTACTGGAAGCTGAAGTGAGTTTAACTGGGAACGAGTGGCAGAAACACCCCACCCAGAGGCCCTGTGCATTCTTGGCATAGACTTATCTCAGAAATGGGTATTTCAAGGACCCAAAAGGACATCGTTGGGCTTTTGGGATAGCTGCTGTGGAGACAGAAGATACCAGACAACTGAGTACACTGCCTGGCCTTTCAGATGACCCCTCTGCCGTGGGACTGCTAAGAGTTGAAGAACAACAGGTGCCATTAGCCACAGCAACAGTACACCGTCGGCAATACCGCACCAACAAGAGACTCTGTGGTTCCCGTCCATGAGATGATTCGTAAACTGGAGAGCCAAGGGGTGGTCAGCAAGGCCCGTTCACCTTTCAACAGCCCTATATGGCCAGTGCGTAAGTCCAGCGGAGAATGGAGACTGACGGTGGATTACCATGGCCTGAATGAGGTCACGCCACCATTGAGCTCTGCTGTGCCGGACATGTTGGAACTTCAGTACGAGCTGCAGTCCAAAGCAGCGAAGTGGTACTCCACTATTGACATTGCCAATGCCTTCTTCTCCATTCCTTTGGCAGCAGAATGCAGGCCCCAGTTTGCTTTCACCTGGAGGGGCGTGCAATACACCTGGAACCGACTGCCCCAGGGGTGGAAGCACAGTCCCACCATTTGCCATGGACTGATCCAGACTGCACTGGAAAAGGGTGAGGCTCCAGAACATCTGCAATACATCGACGACATCATCGTGTGGGGAAACACAGCAAAGGAAGTATTTGAGAAAGGAGAGAAAATCATCCAGATTCTCCTGGAAGCTGGCTTTGCCATCAAAAGGAGCAAAGTCAAGGGACCTGCCCGAGAGATACAGTTCCTGGGAGTAAAGTGGCAAGATGGACAATGTCAGATTCCCACCGAGGTCATCAATAAGATCACAGCAATGTCTCCACCGACCAACAAGAAGGAAACACAAGCTTTCCTAGGCGCCATAGGTTTCTGGAGAATGCACATTCCCGAGTACAGCCAGTTTGTGAGCCCTCTCTACCTGGTTACCCAAAAGAAGAACGATTTCCACTGGGGCCCTGAACAGCAGCAAGCCTTCGCCCAGATCAAGCAGGAAATCGCTCACAATGTAGCCCTTGGCCCAGTCAGGACAGGACCAGAGGTGAAGAACGTGCTCTGCTCTGCAGCCAGGAGAAATGGTCTGTCCTGGAGCCTCTGGCAGAAGGTGCCTGGTGAGACTCGGGGTCGACCACTGGGATTCTGGAGCCGAAGCTACAGAGGATCTGAAGCCAACTACACTCCCACAGAGAAGGAAATCTTGGCCGCCTATGAAGGAGTTCAAGCTGCCTCAGAGGTAATCGGCACTGAAGCACAGTTGCTTCTCGCATCCCGACTATCGGTGCTGGGTTGGATGTTCAAGGGAAAGGTTCCATCCACGCATCACGCCACCAACACTACATGGAGCAAATGGATTGCTCTCATCACACAGCGTGCCTGTATTGGAAACCCAAATCGCCTTGGGATTCTGGAAATTATAACAAACTGGCTGGAAGGTGACACTTCTGGGTTATCTTCTGAAGAAGAGGAAGAGCAAGTGACTCGTGCTGAGGAAGCCCCACCATATAATGAGCTACCGGAGACTGAAAGACGTTATGCCCTCTTCACTGATGGTTCCTGCCGAATTGTAGGCGCTAACCGGAAGTGGAAAGCTGCAGTATGGAGTCCCACACGACGAGTTGCACAAGCTACCGAGGGACAAGGTGGATCAAGTCAGCAGAGCTTAAAGCCGTCCAGCTGGCTTTGGATATTGCTGAACGAGAGAAGTGGCCGAGGCTCTGTCTCTACACCGACTCGTGGATGGTAGCTAGTGCTCTGTGGGGATGGCTGGATCGCTGGAGAAAGGCCAACTGGCAGCGCAGAGGGAAACCCATCTGGGCTGCTGAGATTTGGCAGGACATCGCCACCCGAGTAGAGAAGCTGACCGTGAAGGTTCGACACGTGGATGCGCACGTACCCAGGAGTCGGGCTAATGAAGAACATCGCAACAACGAGCAGGTGGACCGAGCTGCCAAGGTGAAAGTATCACAGGTGGATCTGGACTGGCAGCACAAGGGAGAGTTATTCCTAGCTCGTTGGGCCCATGATGCCTCTGGTCGTCAGGGGAGAGATGCAACATACCGTGCCCGTGACCGAGGGGTGGACCTTACTATGGACAGCATCTCACAGGTCATCCACAGCTGTGAGACCTGTGCTGCAATCAAGCAGGCCAAGCGGGTGAAGCCTCCGTAATACGGTGGACGATGGTCAAAGTACAGGTATGGGGAAGCCTGGCAAGTTGACTACATTACCCTTCCCCAAACCCGCCAAGGCAAGCGCTACATGTTGACCATGGTTGAAGCAACCACTGGATGGCTGGAGACCTACCCTGTGCCTCATCCTACAGCCTAGAACACCATCCTGGGCCTGGAAAAGCAAGTCCTGTGGAGACATGGCACCCCTGACAGGATTGAGTCAGACAACGGGACTCATTTTAAGAACAGCCTCATCACCACCTGGGCTAGAGAACACGGTATTGAATGGATATATCCTATCCCTTATCATGCACCGGCTACTGGAAAAGTTGAACGCTGCAATGGACTACTTAAAACCACCCTAAAGGCACTTGGTGGGGGGGACCTTAAAAAATTGGGACCTGAAGTTAGGAAAGGCCACATGGATGGTCAATACCCAAGGGTGCATCAATCGAGCTGGCCCTGCCGAATCTGAACCCTTGCACACAGAGAATGGAGATAGAGTTCCTGTGGTACACCTGAGAGGTATTTTAGGAAAGACTGTTTGGATTAATCCCACCTCAGGCAAAGGCAAACCCATCCGTGGGATTGTCTTTGCTCAAGGACCTGGTTACACTTGGTGGGTAATGCAGAAAGATGGGGAAAGCCATTGTGTACCACAAGGAGACCTAATCTTAGGTGAGAACTGTGTGTAGGGTTTCATTGTATATATATTTGTGTGTGTGTAGAGTTTAAGGAAGGTATTGATTTGGGATGAAGTAGATGGTAATAGAATAAGGGGTGGATAATGTCCTGGGTTGCAGTGTATTCTATCACCATCCTCATGAGCTGTTGAAATCGGGTGGGGCAGTGTTTCCTTGCCTCCTCCCCCCAGACTATCTTTCTGTTAATGGCCCATGAATGCCCTGCCGAATGACTCATAGATGACTCCCTCCAGACTATCTTCTGTTAACGAGCCTAATCAACACTTGGCCTCATGACTCATTACCCCATTGTGAGATGCTCCACCCAGAGGGAGGAACCAACCATCCATCATGGATATAATAATCTGAGATGCTGAACACCAGAGGCAACCCTTCCACTGGCTTTCCAGAGGACAGGAGCTACACAGCCACCACTGGACCTTCTGAGGAAGAGCAGACCCTTTCCTACAGGATCACCGCTTCAGAGGACTGCAGCCACCATTCTACCAGACTGCTACCACCACCCTGACGAACAGGGAGTCAGGTTGTATCTTGACTCTGTCAGTTTGAACCAGTGTTTTCTTTTTTTCCTTTTCTTTTATTTCCCTGTTAAATTGTTATTCGGACTTGGTGCCTCCCACTGGTTTGTTTTCAAACTAGTACAGAGGCTTTGCTTGGAAAAGTGTTTTGTGAAATCTCAGCATTAAAGAGTGATTTCAGCAGCTATAAATGGAGGAATTAAGCTGTGTGAGGATTTGTTTTGTTTCTTCTTTGTTTTCTGGGGGGTGGGGAGTGGAAAAAGCTTTGTAAGTTATGGATTGACTAGGGAAAGAAAATAGTCTTTTCATTATTTGCAGCAATATAGATGTGGAAAGTAAAGTCTAGTTATTCTATCAGTGCTAAATAACTTTTGAATTTTGCTTAGGTTTTTTTATTTTTTAAAAATTCGTGGTGAGTGTAGAATCATGTTAATGCTGCAGTACTCTCCTCACCACTCTGTGGGTTCTTTCCATTTCTATTCTAAATGGATAAATTCTGAAAGATTAATGCTGATCTCTTGTTTACTTTTCATGCTTGTAAAGTTTTTGGGGAGGGAAAATTTCCATGCATGGAGATTGGGGAGGTGTTTGTGGAATTTTGGTTACTTTCCCATTCCTTTAAGAAATTCCTCTTAAAAAAACCCAACCAACCAACCAAACACAAACAAACCCTAAAAAGTTGTTCACAGGAATGTTTTTCATCCCAGAGTATCATGGTAGGTAATTCTGCTTCTTGCTGTTCCCCAAGTAAATGAATAAAAATGTCCACAAATAAATGAGTACCTTTAATTCTGTAATTAAAAGTAAATAAAGCAACTTTTAAAGTAGTATCTTCTGCCTAAATTGTTCTTAGATTAGATTAATCCCTGGTTGCTAGTTCAGGATCTTTCAGCTTGAGACTGAGACTCCTCAGGGGAAAGAGGGTATTGGTTTTGTTCACTGTGCAAAGAATCTTTTATTCTGCCTTTTCATTTTTGTAATAACAGGTATTTTGAGAGTTGTGTCTGTCTCCTTTTTTGTTTTTCACTTAATTGCTCTAGCTGTTAACTTTTTATTAGCTATTTCTTTGAGAGTGGCAGTCAGCCTAACTATTAAGCTAAGTGCAGTACTTCATTCAGGATTTCATCTTCCTGTACATTGTAAATATCTCTTTGAAACAATGAAATGGGTACAGTTATGTACCAAATGACTGTATAATTAAAAATTAAAGAATATTGAGGTTAAATTCTGAAAATTAAGACATCTTATTTTTTACAAAGCTGAGTCCTAGGCTGCAGAGATCAGAAGCCGTTTGCCATGGATATAACTGGTGTGAAGTTCATATTTACAGTGGTCCCATATGTTTGTTGCTGGATACTTCTGTTTATGTATAAAGATCACTGAAAAATTCCTAGAAATAACTTTTAAGATAATGGTTAAAAAGAGCATAAGGTAAATAGAAGGTATTTAAAAATTTAAGATACCTGTTTTTTTTCCTTTGCATCTTTATTTACAGGGAAACAAAACAGTTGAGCCAGTGTGCTGTGTTTCAGATCATGCTTATGGACTAGAAATAGTTTATTAAAGTGTATTAATCATGCATGGAGCTCTCTCTGAAGCTGTAGAAATGCCATTAGAAATGTTTGTAATTTTCCACTGTTCAAAGAGACTTAGTGTTTTCCTGACTAAATACCAAAGTAAACCCTCAATGCAAAGGCATTCAGCTTGCCTACAGCGCTTACTGATGTTTATCTAGTTCAGTAATCTAGATCTGTCTTAAATCTTTAAATTTTACTAGTTTTTACTTTGAAGAAATCACAGCTGAGACCATGTGTTGGCTTCAAGTTTAGCATGTAAGTGTCGGTTCATCCAACTGAACTGTAGTGGAACATCTTCTGTTGTAACTTACTCTGGTTTTCTAATCAATTTCAACTAATCTTTGAGTAAGCAGATTGTTCTTGTCATCATTTTGAGTTTTCCCTCCAGCAAGATAGTTGATAGCTAAAAGTTGTTACGGCTAAAACATGAAAGAAGAGATGTAGTTGTGAGGGGGTTCTAATTGCAAACATTTCAGATGAGAGATTTTATTTTTTTTTACACTCTGTTCTACATAGTCTGTATCTTGACAATTTCTTTGCACTTCAGGATGCAAAGGCAGCCTTGTGGCTGTTGGAGATGGTGGAGTGGCCCAGTCACAGGGAGCCTGGGGCTTGCCAGCTGCGTGCAGGCTCTCTGAGATGCCCCTGCTGCTGAAAGGCAGAAGGGAGGAGTGTCTCTTTCAATTACTTGATTTACTAACTTGTAACTTAGTCAGCTCAGCTGATGCTGTGTAAGTTACTCTCACATTCTGCAGCCTAGCTGTTCATTAGCTACAGCTTGTATATCCAACTTGTAAATGTGATTTTTAAAAGTGTGGACAGTCCCTTAATAGTTTCCTACCAGTGCAATGTTACTTGTCTGTTATCAGGTATTTTAATCTATAAAACCTCATCATTGGTACAAGATGGCGAGGTCTGCTTCCCTGAGGTTCTTGTAATAAAGTTGATGCCAGTTTTCAGTTACTGTGACACAAAAAGGTACAAAACCCCCATATCATGGTAATGTGGGATATCTTGAAGTTCAAATGGGAGTTTCCCATTGAATTAACCTTAAAGCTTAGGCATTAGTAATTTTTTCCTAAATTTTTGTTGCATGTCTGGCAAGATCAGTAGTGTTTTCTAAACATGCGGGTAGGTGGTGTGCAAACATATATACAGTCAAAGAATGCACCTTAATAAACACATTTGCGTACAATAATAAAATGTGTTACCTTTATATCATGCCTTTCACTAATGTGTGTAGAATCATATAAGCTTCAGCTGTATTGCAGCTTTTGTGGCTGTAAGATAATTTAAGTCCTGATAGAGGTATTTGTTCATATTTTTAGAAGGTCAGGATCTAAATTTGTCTCCTCATCCCCTATTGCACTTTGACTGCGATTAACATCTCAATAAATAAACCATTGGGTGTGGAGGGTACCCTGGATAAGTTAGGCTGGATAGCTGAAGTGAGTGTTTTCCTCCAGCTTAATGGCTTGTCAAAATGCGTTACTCCCCTACCAGTTCAAGCAAGAAAAAGATTAAAAGTTACTGTAGTTCTGGCATGTTCTGGTTACACAAATTTGGTAAGCTTGATGAAGTGCTTCAGCTGGATTTCCCAACGGTACCATAGAGATAAATCTCTTGATGACTGGAATTCCGTGATTGTTTTCCTTATTTGTGTCATTTAGACCAAGGTTTTCAATATCTAGCCTTGTAGCTATTACAGCCACCTGAGCTTGCTCTTTTCTTCTGCAGTTAAAACAAACCTGAAGTTACTGTCAGCTTTTCGGATTCGAATATGGAGAAATCCTCCTGTAGCATCCAAAGACTTCCATCAGAATTGTGCAGCACTTTGTGCAGCAAAGCTTTGTGACAATCTAAAGATAGTGGTTGTTCTGCCCTGTCTATTTATACTTGGCTGACAGAAAATAGCTAGGAAAAAGGTTATTCATGCCTGGCTAGAAAATGTCCACACCAAGTTACAGTGGATAGTAGCAATTTCTTTGAGACATTATTTGAGAAACAGTACTTATTCATTTTCACCCTGTACTGTTTTCAAGTAATAGTCAAGTCCTCCAAACATGTCTGGTAACCACAATGTTTGCCTTGAACAGGAGTTCCTTGCAGGTCTTCTGAGCTGACAAAGTTGGGCTTTATAAAAACTGCTAAAATTAGCCAGCCCTTCCCTGCTGAGATCATAATATTGGAATAGACTCTCATAAATTATGTGGTTTTTAAATTCAGTGTAAATCTAACAGAGCACACTTTGTTAGGATGATTGGATGTGGTGTTTTCAGAAATTGCACCTTTATTTGCTTGCTGAGTTTTCTTGAGGTTTCCATCCCTGGGCAGGCCATAGGGTGGGAAAGTATACAATGAAGAATGCAAGAGGCTTTAAAGAGTACTCCTGCCCTGAGCTTGTGCTCTGCTGTGAGGAACTAGCACTGGTAAGTATTTGCTGGAAACTTACACAGTGTGTGTGATACTTCACCAGCTGTGGTCCAATTGAGTATTTTTAATTACTGGGTTTTATTTTAAATAAAGAAATACATTTATTCACAGAATTTTCTGAAATAGTAGCCCATAGATTCATATTTGAGTTTTGCCTAGAATGTGAGGGGACTCTGGCAGGCAAGTAGTCTGTAGATTTGCTACCAGTGTTTCCAGTTTTGTTTCTATGAACCAGCCACCTTTTGCAGTGACAAGCTGAGGACAAAGTCATCATCTAGAAATCAGTGTTAGAAGAATTTGTCAGTTCTGGAGGTTGATACATCTCCACAGAGGAAGTGCAGAAACTCAGGTATTTGCAAGGTCCACTTTAAATAATTACTTGTATTTAATTAAAACTTAAACCACCACCTAATCACTTTTTTCCCCTGTAAGTTCTGTTCCTTTAAGTGAAATCATTTTAGATACTATTTAGCAGAAATTGGTTAGTAGTAATGGTGTTTTTTCATTGCTTTTTAAATACAGAAGTCAAACATATTAATTAATATTTTAGACTTCACAGGAGCTGTGTGATCATTCTACAAGAAGTAATTGCATACAACTAGGTGATCAACAAGACTCTGTATTTGCCTTCTTCTAAGAGTGTGCTGGTAGTCTATTGAAATATATAAAATATATATATATAATTTTTTATGGCAGCCTTCAACTTCTCTCATGCCTTCTTTACAGGGCACAAAACTATGGATAATAATGGAATACTTGGGTGGCGGGTCAGCTTTGGATCTTGTAAGTATATATATATTTTTTTTTGCAATATAAGTATCAGTGAACTTTATTTCATTGTGTTTTTATATCACTTTATAAAAATAAGTACCTGGAGGCAGCTGATACTACATCAGTGCTATGTGGTAATGCTCCAAAAAGTGTGAATTTGAATGGTAGTTCTGTCACACTGAATTCATGTTAATTTTTCTATTTTACTTTTTGTCTCTAAGCATTAGGAAGCATCCATTTGTTCTCAGTCAAATGAAGCAATGGTTTCTTTTAGTTTGAGAAGTTCTTTTCTTGCTGTATGTGGTGGGGGTTTGGGTTTGGGGTCCTCTGTCTATCACTTCCCACCTCCTCCAAGTAGAATTCATTACGCTTAGGTAAAAAATGTTTCCTTTAGGTTTGGATCTCAGGAATGAATGAAGAGTGTGTCCACAGCCACAGTTAATTTTAACTGGTTAAAATGTGTTGGGTTTTCCATGTTCAGGTATTTTCAGTTAAGCATGAAAGTGCCTTTTACTTCAGGTAGTGTTGGCATTCATGGAGGGTGTAGCCTGGAGAGTGCACAAGTGCAGTCCACTGAGTGTGGATGTGGTTTCCCCATGGTTTCGGTGCAGCTCTGCCTCAGTAACGCTACAGACCCACCCTTTCCTGTAAGATAATATAGCTCAGTCTTTGTGTGATTCAGAAGGGAAAATATCATGTCTTCACTATTATCAAATGGTGATAATTATGTATTTGCTAACTGGGGTCCTGTCTGCGAGAGTTGAAGTATGTGCTTGACTTCACAACTCTATTTAAAATTCTTTATGAAATTACATCGCATCAACTCATCAAAAGCATAGTAATTAGGTGTAGCATGTGGTAGTTTGTAGCTCTAGAACTTGGCCCTGAGCGGGCTGTGAGGTATTCTTTGACACTTTTGAGTAATTGATCGTATTCTGTGGAGTGTCAGAAACAGGGAAATAGTTTTTACTTGTGCCAGTTTAAATCACTGAACCTGTAAAAGAATAAAATCTTAGAAGAGTAAAATTTAAGTTTTGCCTCATTTGCCTCACTTTGCCTGACCATAATTTCATGGTGTTTTGGTGCTGTGTCGTTGGTATTTTTTTAATCACTCACCTTAATTTCTTCTGTTTTATTTGCGTAGCTTTCAAATGTGCAAAGCTTACACTTAATCCATACTACCAGCTTTATAGTGGCATGTTAGGTTCTTGATACAAAAGCAGACATGGAATCAAAAATGCTGGGACAAGTAAAAACTGCATCATTAAATTTAAAACCCACAGTCAACAGATTAATCTGTTTTGAAATAAACTGTTTTCTTAATTTACTTAATCTAAATTACAAAATTCAGTCTGCCATGTTTGCTGCCTGTAGGGACATACAACTTTGTGGAAAGTTAGTTATTGCTTGTCTTGTGCTTTGAATGCTGAGGGGAACACAGTGTATGTTCGAGGAGTAACAGCATTTTCAGTGTATTGGCACTGATGTGGAGGAGATGTGAAGGTGATCATTCCAGTGGCACCTATTTCAATTAAAATAATTACATATTGCATTGAATATTTCATTAATTTTGTTAGTTCTTTACTTTAAAAACATGTTTCAATTTTAAGATTTAATTTAGTCAAAGCAAGGCAAAAATTAGATACAAGACTAAAATGATTTTAATGCATCTTTTTTCTGAAGCTGCGAGCAGGCCCATTTGATGAGTTCCAGATTGCTACTATGCTAAAGGAAATCTTGAAAGGCCTTGACTACCTACACTCAGAGAAGAAAATTCACAGGGACATAAAAGGTGTGCAACATTTCAAGTGTTTCTTTGTTAAAGCCTTTAAAAACTGTAAAACAGTGTTCTAATTTTGTTATCATGTTATTTCCCCTTGCCAGCTGCCAATGTCTTGTTATCAGAGCAAGGTGATGTTAAGCTTGCTGATTTTGGAGTTGCTGGGCAGCTAACAGACACACAAATTAAGAGAAATACCTTTGTTGGAACCCCGTTTTGGATGGCCCCTGAAGTTATTCAGCAGTCAGCATATGATTCAAAAGTAAGTACGAGAGTAGAACATACTTTTTTTGTATCTGGTTATCCAACAGCATTTATTTTAATTTTTTGCTTTTAGCTCTATCAGTATGGAGGGGGAGGGGGGAAGTAGATTTGAAATTACAGGATTTCAAATAATAAAATTAAAAGTAGGATTAAATTGGTTTTATACAGTCATTACATGTCATTGTACTCAGGTGCAAAGTCACCAAGTAAAATGGTGATGTCGTGTGTCTCTTTCAGAGCAGCTCCCTGGATGTAGGGTGGTTGGTTGATTTGGTTTCAATTCGATGTTTTGCATTTAATTCAAACAGTAATAAAGTATTCACAAAATAAAATGCCACCAGGACATGGCAGTTTATTTAAAGCCAAGATGGCAGCCGAAATGTTAATTTCTTCTCAGATTTTAATACACAGCTCTGGGTATAATTTCTCAAATAGTATTTCTGAGGATCCATGTAATGCTGAAAATTTTAGCACAGGTCTTGAGAAGGTAAAGAGTAACTTGGTGGCTGTGGCTTTGGTACCTTGTGCCTTTCTTTGTCGTGAGAGCTCTTGATGGATGACTAATTGCGAAGGAGAGTTTTCCTATGTGAACTAGCAGTGGAAAAGCAGAGTTCTTCCATGTTTTTCTGAGAGTTGAGAACTGGTGCTGGAAATGACAATAAGGAGGTAACAGTCCCCTCTTCTGTGTGTCAAACCACAAGATGTCCTAGAACATGTGGCTGGTGAAATGGCAGTATGTTTCAGTCTGGCATTGGACTTTACACACTCTGTAGACAAAACCTTAAATAGGAGCAAGAGAATAAAAATCTGGTATGTGTGAAGTAATACTTTCTTACTGCTTTTTCTCAAATAGTAAACATGAAACTGTACTTATGTGATGTGCATATAAAGAAAAAACTGTTGGATATCTGAAGTGTCCTGAAAACATTCACACTCCAAAAGACTTTCCTGGGATCATTCAGACTTGAAGGAATTTGTGTACTTGTCACAACGCTTCTTGCTGATAAGTTGGAATTCTCCTCTTTAGGGTTCCCGTGGTCCCGCTGTAATGTGTTTTGTAGGACATTTTGGAAAAGCCCTCTACCCTGCTTTAAAAATATGTGTTGGCCAGCCAGATGGGGAAGAATTCCTCTTCTGCTTGCCCTGTGTATACATCAGCTTTATCACCCCTTCATTTTTATTTTCCCAGCAACCTAATCTTTTGTCTTCCATATCTCCTCAGTATGTTGCAAGAGCAATGTCTTCCCCCTTTTTTTCCATGCCAGTAGTCTGATGGGAGAGCACAGAAGATACAAGCCTTTGGTAGGAGAGATGAAGAATTTGGATAGGATACACTTAAATTTCTAGACTAATACTGATGACTGTTTTGGTATCTGTACTGAATTTTAATCTTTCTTCTTTCTACTCCAAAATAATGGGAAATAAACTAGAAATTCATACATTTTAGTAGTGTCAGAGATTTGTAAGCCCCATCTCTTCTTTCAAATAATTTTGCTCCAATACACAGTTATTGGTTATGTATTTCAGTAATAAACAGTGAGTTAGTTTAATTCTTTGCTATAAAGTACAGCTATTTTAGGTCTTGTGAACAGAAGAGGAGTATTGGAGAGATGCAAATTGTAATCCTTGTTTACTCTATGGGCAGTTTTGGTTTATGATTCTGTGCCAAGTGTAGTCAACTACTGCCAAACACTTTTTAGTGAGAAACACCTTTAGTGATCTAAATAGCTATTGTAGCTCATCTAAAAAGATGCAAGTAATAATATATTTCTTTTGGGAAAAAAAATCAAAATCAGAAAAGAATTTTAGAATAGTAGTATTTTATGTATCATATCAAAATATCATACTACGTTTTGATACAAAGAATTTGTTTATAATGCTTGCTTTTAGCTAAAATAAATGGTACTTCATTATTCTTCTGTGACTTACATTGTGAACTTGGTGTTTCAAGTCTAACTAGTTGTCAATAATTCTCCAGCTAAATTCATCAAGCAGTCAGTTAGGAAAGAAATTAAGTGATCCCCTGCTGGATTTGATTCAGCTTTCTGCCTTGTTCCTTTAGAGTGAGCTGTCAAACAAGGTTGGATACCTAAACAAACTCTGAATTAGACATAGGAAATTTGTGGTAGTTTGTTGCTAATATATAGAAAAAATCAAAGGAAGATCAATATTTCTGAAGCTTTTCCAAAAGTGTGTAAATTTAGGTAGCCGTTTAATTTGCTGGCAGTGTTAGAATACCAGCTGCAACAAAAGTGATGATCTAGATGTTTGTTATTAAAGAATTAAGTCAGCCAGGTCTTCGTGAGTCAAGATTTCCTGAAGTGTTAGAAAGGAATGTTTGCATTATGTACTTAGATCAACATTAATTTTGTTATATAGGTGCATTATATGTGAATATTTCAGTTACTTAGTTATGACAGCCCATAATTTTGTACTAACAGTCCCTTTTCCCTCTCTCAGGCTGACATCTGGTCACTGGGCATCACTGCAATTGAACTGGCCAAGGGGGAGCCTCCCAACTCAGATATGCATCCAATGAGAGTTCTGTTCCTCATTCCGAAAAACAATCCTCCCACTTTATTAGGAGACTTCAGTAAACCTTTTAAAGAATTCATTGATGCATGTCTGAATAAGGACCCAACATTTGTGAGTAGATAAATGTGTGTGTGTGTGTGTGTGTGTGTGTAAAGATGTTTCAGTTTTGTTTGCTGCTCTCCTGTGCTTGTGAAATATTTTGCTGGTGTTGTGCATCATCAGTGATTGAAGTAATTTTAGAGACTATAACCTATAAACTATAACTATAAATTTAGAGACCACTGTAAATTTTAGTGATGCTTTTTAATATCTATTTCTATCCTAGTTTGTTTTGTTTAAAATACTCGAAGGAGGGAGACTGCTGAAAGAAATTACAGTGGCAGAGGCAGATTCCTAAAATGCACTCTAAACTAGGATAATATCAGAAGAGAAGTTTGAACAGCGGAGAAAATCATTTGAAATCCTTTTTTCCAGCACAACTTTTGCTGTCTGAATTCAGCTTACAAGGAAATGTTGCTTTGGAGAGTTTTCATTAGTCATTTTCCTGGGTGTGGCCTTCTAACATAGAAGGATAAGCTGTGTAGTCTATGGATGACTTGATTGTATTTTTAGCGTGGTCGTAAACGTGGATTACTGGCTTTTCTGACTTCCTGTTTATACAAGTTAGCTCTAGAAGTCTGTTGTATTTCTAAATCTCCCCTATTAGCATTTAAAATCATGAAATGTTAGCATAACATTAAATATTTAAAGTGTTTCTTGCAGCGCCCCACTGCAAAAGAACTTCTGAAGCACAAATTCATTATGAAAAATGCCAAGAAGACTTCCTATCTGACAGAACTGATTGATAGGTTTAAGAGATGGAAAGCAGAAGGACATAGTAGTGACGAAAGTGATTCCGATGGTTCAGATTCGTAAGTTTATATTCAGTTAAGGTTTTTTTGTTTAGATAATGTTCTTTAAGTAGGTTTGCTGCAACTTTTCTGTGTAATAACACCATTTCTGTACACCTGTCTCTGTTCCTTTTTTTTACTGTCTTCTTCTAAAAAAAACCTCTTGTATGATCCTAAAGATTAACACATAAGTCAAGCCGTGTGCTTGTTACCTCTTTAAACTTTCTCTCTGAAATCAATTTCAGTTCTGTTTAAGTGCTATTTATTTCCTAGTCTGAGGCTAGTGGTTGTACCAAAACCACTGAATCACAATTAGAGACATTGCAGAGCAAGGTTGAGGTGCATGAAGAAGTTTGCACAATGCCTGTGGAACAACATGATTTCTGTAAGTCTCTTGCTTTTCTGGCTATCAGATAACTCTTTCAAATGGTATGCCATGGGAGAAGGTAAGCCATGTGGGTAGATAACATCTTCTGTTTGCCTTGATCACATTTCAATTTATTCAGCCTCTTTTAAAGTTCAGTTAATGTTTCAATACATGTTTTTCTTCTTATTTTAAGGAATATGGAACTAATCCTGTTATGTATTTGGGTTACCTGTGCTTGCTTGGTGTCATGTTATGGCTAGTATTATGTACATCATCTCCTTTTTTCTTCAGGGAGTCCAGCAACAAAGAAAATAATTCTCACCCTGAGTGGAGCTTTACTACCGTTCGGAAGAAGCCGGATGCAAAGAAGCTCCAGAATGGGACGGTAAGTACAGACAGGGGAGTTGTTCTTTCTAACTGCTGGTTCTGAAGCCTATTTAAGGAAAATAGTGATAAAACTTAGTAACTTCACTTTCCATTAGAACTGACTGGTATTTTTGCAGTTCAAGAGATAATGCATGTTAGTGATATTTCCTCTGCCGTGTCAGCCTCAAATGCAAAATATACTGCAGATGAACTGTAGATCCATTCATAGAGATGGGAATTTTAAAGACTCTTACTAGTGAGGAAAAACTGAACTGTTTTTCTGATGCTGTATGACATTGTTTGAGATGTGTCATCAGGCATCTATTTCAACATCTTGTAACATTTGTTGATGTACTGTGCCTTTGTGGGTTTTGTAATGTATTTTAAGCACTTTGTTAAATTTAACTCAACTTCCAAAATCACATGTGCTGTGTTAGAGGCAGTGTGTATGTTGTATGGGAATATGCTGATGTAATCCTTATTTGTTAACTTCTAGGATCAGGATCTTGTTAAAACCCTGAGTTGTTTAACTATGATAATCACACCTGTGTTTGCTGAGGTAAGTGTTGGTGTAAAAATCTTCTTTGAAAGTATTAGCCAAATGTCTAACAACTTTCCTGACTTTTATCTTTTTTGGTTTGCTCCTCAGCTCAAGCAGCAGGACACAAATAATGCTAACAGAAAGAAAGCAATTGAGGAACTTGAGAAAAGCATCAATGTGGCAGAAGCAACGTGTCCAGGGATCACAGATAAGATGGTGAAGAAACTTATGGAGAAATTTCAGAAGTAAGTAGTTCAGTGATAAGGGAAAGATCTGCTGTGTCCAGTGCTTTAAACCTTTAGCTTTGTAGTTATAGGTAACACTTCTGTTTGAGACTTAAACTAATAGTGACTATTTACTGTATCTGGTCTTGAAGTGCTGCAGCTTTACTGTAGTTGCTATATCTTGCTGCTTTAATTTAGCCTGCAGGTTTCTCTTAAGCATATTTACAGGCAGTAGGGGAGACAGAATCCTTTTCTTACCTCTTTTAGGAATGTTCTCTTGAGAATGTCCCTTCTGGTGGGTTTTTTCCTATGAACCATTGAGATGAAGGCACATACTAGTTTAGTGATGCAGAAGTATTTATGTGCTGTTTGCCTAACTGAAACAATATAATTAACAATTTTTTTTTACTTGCATTTTTTATCTGTAGATTTTCTGTTAATGACTCATCCTAAGAAACTTCACACAATTGACTGCTGTATCGTATGGACCCAGTGAAACCCACCAAAACTACTTCAGGCTTGGCAGTGCTTAGCTCATGAGCTCCTTGTGCCTTTTGGATCTTTGCAACATATTGATGGTGATTGAGGATTTGAAAGAACCTACTCAACTATTCTGTGGCAGTGCACATGGTTTTATATTTTCAGGAAATTATTTTGTAAAGAACAACTTTTAATATTGTAGTTTCACCCGTTTAATCTGATAAATGTTGAGGTGCAGTTTTGCTTTTAGAAATAACCATTACTTCAGTTAATAGAATGTTCAAGTACAGTATGTTTTGATGCTATTTTGTTCCTGTACGTGGAGTTGTACAGCTCTTTTATATTCATGAGTTAAACTTTTGTAAATCACTAACAAGCTTCAGAGAAAAATAGCTTTTTCACAAGCGTATTCAAAACATGTAGTGGCAAGGGTATTGCTGTAGCACCTGCTTCAACCAGCATGAAAAACAAACCTGCAAGAGTATCTCTTTTAATTCTGATTTGGTACAGTATTTTAGGCAGCTCTATGATTAAATATATTTGAGAGCAATATGTCAATAGTTTGCAGGTGATATGTAGCAACAGGTCTATCCTGATGTACAGTCTGTGTATTACCTTTTAGAACAGGTTTTGAAGTAGTAACTCAATCTTATATCATCATGGTAGGAAAATTTAGAGCAATACAGTTGAGGGGGTGGGGCTTTTGGCAATAATGGACAAAACCTGAAGTCCAATTTAACTTAATTTTTTTCCTCTGAGTATACATGCCTGGGTGGAAGGGAGCCAGAGAAGCCGAGCGTCACATGTTACATACCTCACACGCAGGTATCGGTGTAACACCAGCGTTCTGTTGTGGTGGTGTTGTTTCTCCTGTAATATATTTATACACATTTTTGTTCTGAGATACATTAAATACCATGCATCAACATAATTTGTTTATAATTCTCTGAAAGTGTATTTTAAATATGTATTTACCAGTTAATATGCAAATACCTGAGTTATAGATATTCTTTCACAAAAAGGTAGTACTGTGCAGTACGGAGTGATTTTTTTCATAAAAAGTAGGTAAGACTATAAAGTTGCTTTCAGTTATATATTTATGGTACTGCTAGATGGGTAATCTCTTCTGTTGTTTTGTTTTGATTTGGTTTTTTCCCTTTTTCAACCCAGTATGTATATTATGCTGAAGTTTTGAACTGGGGTTGTTTTTCAGTATTTAGCTGTGGAACTGTTGGTGTAAATTTATTTTTGATAAAGGCTGAGTGTGTTTATTTTATGGTTCAGACCTGCACATTTTGTTTTTGCACAAAAGTAATTTTAATAAATCTGAAATTTATCTGCCAAATATTGAAAAAGTAATGGTGTGCAAGTAAATACTGCATTTTTCCTCAAATGTTGCCATTACATCATTTTTATATAAAGGACACTCGTGAGAGATGGTGGTTAGATATGCCAAGGACAATTATTTTCAATGGTGCCTACACTGTAAAAAAATTACTTTTAACTCCTTGTTTTAATTTTAAAAAAAAGTTTCTGTTTAAAACTTTCATCTGCTATATAACTGAAATTCAATTAGAATTTATATCTGAGAAAAAAGCCTGGAAATAGTTTTTGAAAACAATAATGTTATGGATTAAATAAATATTTTTATAAATGTAAAAGCAGCAAAAGTTGTAAATACAGTTGATCTGAAGATTTACAAAATAACTGCATCACAGAAACAAATTGTAGTGCTCCTCTAGCTTCTGTAGTTGTTAGTCTTGTAAATCTGTTTATAGATGAGGCTCATTTCAATGTTTTTGGGGGTTTTAAATGGTTTAAAAATAAATATTTAAGTTCCGCAAACTTTCATGAGCTTGTTCTGTTGTGCATCATTTTTTTCTGGATTTCAACAGCTGTGCAGAGGTGTGGATGTGTCTGTCACAGACTTGTGTTCTGAGAAGGGTGTTCCCTGCGTGGGTGCTTTGCAAAGCTCTGGGTGTCCCACGCGGTCCTTGTGCAGAGGACACCTGCCAGCTGCTATGCCCCAGGGAATGGATGGAGCAGTCCTGGGGTTCTGTTTGGTTCCTTTTCTAGAGGGGAGACCCCAGGATGTGTGAGCTCAGACAGGTATGTCCAGCAGTGCCACCACGGCAGCAATGTCACAGCTCTGACTGCCTTTGGCCTCGGCATGGGGCTGTGAAGGGTCACAAAGGCCTGTGCCACAGCTCCCTCAACTTTGACCTCGGCACCCTCAACACAAATCTCACTTGAGGGAGCTCCATATAAATTTTTCAGAATTAAAAACATGTTTTTACTTCCATGTCACTTCCCTTAAGGTGTTCTTTTTCTGTGAGAGTCTGAGGGAAGAGCTGATGGGAATTCCTCCTGAGTTTCTAACTGGTGGCTCTACCCTGTTGACACGGGATCTTTAATCTGTGCAACTCCATTAATAATTCTGAGTAGGTGGGATTAGCAAATGACACAGGAAATTGGAACGTGACATGTTTGAGATACAACTGTTATTAGTTGCTGAACTATGGTGCCTTTTCTTTTCCTGTGGAATGAGTGGGATGTATACCTACCTCGTGGGACAGCATGGGAAAAACTCACCCACATGTGTGCAAAACAGACTCACTCTCATGGAGCACAGTCCATTCAAGAAGGTTTTTTTCACTGTGCTGCATATGCCTGAAGTCTCTGTGCCTCGTAAGTTTATAATTAGCTCCTAAGAAGGGATGTCTGTATTGCTGGTTCCAGAGAAGAGCTGTCTTTTACCCAGGTGTTAATTATTGATGAACTGTGTAACTTAATCAGCAGTATTCTGTTGCTGGCAGATACCTAATGGAAAGATAGATCAAAATATTAATACAGGATCCATCTTCTTGCTCGTTTGGTTTGCCAGGCTTCCTGCTGTAGATTGAGAAGAATTGTTGCTGAAGTAATCTTACCAAAGTAGTCTGAATTTCAGAATAGAGAAATGTGTTTGTTCTTGGGTAGATGAGTCCTTTATCAATGCAACCATTCTTTAAGCCCTTGGTCTCTGACCCCTCTATTCATTTCTGTGCAGTCAGTGTAGTGTCATCACACCTGCTGTTGCCTTGGAATGTCGACAGCTGAGTAGGAGAATGTGTAGGTTTTCATGTGTTTGCACAAAGTTTAGCAATTGTTAAAAGTCTGATTTTTATCACACTGTTTTATGACTTAACACTGGAATAAAATTATTTTCCTCTTTGAAAAGTTTTAGTGGTATGTATGTTGGCTTATTTCATAGCTTTATCTATTTTGTCTAAACCTTTATCTGTTTTATATAAACCAGTTACTTCTCTCTGAATGCACTGAGTAGCTTAATGTTTTCACACTGTGACACTGCTGTGCCTTCTCCCCTTCAATAATCCTTTGTGCAAGGACTATAACAGTTTACATTTTCCAGGTACTGCTGTTTGTCTTTTACCACCAGCAAACCAGATCTTTCCACATCCTCTCTCCATCCTTCTTTTTTCTTCCCTAGGGAAACACAGTCGCTTCAACAGGTGCTTATCTTGGGGGTGAATAGGGCTGAGGAGGGACCGAGGGGAAAGACTTGGTCAAGGGTTGTTTCCGTTGTTCCTTGACAAGTAAGCCACTGCTTACTGGGATTGTTCCTTAATTTTAGTCAGTCCCAAGAAAGTGGCTTACACAATGAATTCAGCTCGGAGGTCAATTTGTGTCTCTTACTGACAAGCTGCTTTGTGCTCTGCTATTGTTGACCATGTGTAGGAGGTGCTGAGGCACAGTGCTCATGCTGTGCCCCAGTGCTCCCTAGTCCATGGAAAAACCGAAAAATAGTTCCCAAGTCCTTGTTTCTTCCTCTCGATGCTGTTTTCCCAGCATAGTCTTGAAGACCAGACCTGGCAGTTCCTGAAGATTTGGGCAGGGTGTTTGTACAATTTCTCATGGTGGGAAGATGTCTGCTCTGGGACATGCTCAAGGTAAAGCTGACCTGGGCCAGCCCTCACCTGTGTATCCACATGCTTTGAGGAGCTAACAGGGATTGTGGGATAGATCCCAGGGCTGTGTGCAGCCTGTGTTTGAAATACTGCTGGTTTTTTAACCCTCTACCAAATTGTGCCCACAGACTGCCATTCTT
This sequence comes from Corvus hawaiiensis, assembly GCF_020740725.1. Taxonomy (NCBI): domain Eukaryota; kingdom Metazoa; phylum Chordata; class Aves; order Passeriformes; family Corvidae; genus Corvus; species Corvus hawaiiensis. The sequence goes on along the minus strand of NC_063226.1, from coordinate 8,018,357 downwards.
AAATGTTGTAATGAATGGTGATTCAAAGCTCTTTCCAAGGTACAGAGCTTTGGGAATGGGGAAGAAACAACCCTCTAGCCAGAAAGATTATCCCTTTTTTCAATAGAACATCTGCCAGAGCAGCATGAGGGATCACTGCAGGTCATAGCTTCAGCACAGGGTAACTAGGAGAAAAACCTTAAAATGTACTCACTTGTTGGGCTAATGCATTTCTTTGGGCAACCAACCAAGAATGTGGCCGTTTCCAGCAGCGTTCAGGGATCTCCACAAGTCTCCCCAGTTGCTGGGACAGCACAGGCACAGAGGGAGCTAGGAAGCAGAGCAAGAGAGGGAAACCAGCGCCTTGGAGCACTGAGGGCTGCCCAGGAACTGGGGAGCGCAGGGCAAGGTGTGCTGTGGGTGTGCCTGCAGGACTGGGGAGTGCAGATTTCACAGGGCAGAATGAGGAACTGAAAACTCCTGTGTGAACAACTGTTTTTTATTGTCCACCTTCTAAAACAAAGGACAGCAGAGTGCGCAGGACCCATAAGCCCGCTTCTTTTTGCATTTTAATCTATTTTTTTTGTCCCAGCTTCCTTGTTTCTGAAATCTTTCTAGCAGGGCTGCAGTGGTTTCTCCACCGTGGATTTTCTTGGCTGTCCCGCTGCTTACAGTCATGTCCTACAAAGACTTACAGGGTTGTTCTTAAAGAAAATTATCAAGATCCTCCCATAAAATCTTAGGGAGGTGTCATCATTCTCAAAATTTCTCAGTAGATTTAATGTAGGTTTAGGGTAATAGTAAGTTTTTGTAATAAAAGTATTTCCAAGAAGGTGCCTGTTCCTTTCCTACCTGCTCCTGATATCTTTATCCTGATATCTTTCTCCTGCTGCTTAACTGAGGACTGATTTGGGGCAGTAAAGGACCCCAAAAAACCCCCTTATGCATCTCTCTCCCTCAAATTTAAGCAGAGCACTGGGGTACTGGGGCTGTCACAGTGCTGCCAGGAGCTGATGGCTGATGGGCTTAAGCAAAGCACAGCTCTACAGTATGAACCCACTTCTCAGTGCTCACCATGGGGTGCTTCTAAAAGCTTGACAAGTGCTGCTCAGATGTTTGTGGGGAGGATAATCCATTAAACTGTCCAGGGAGAAGACAGCCACACAGCCTTGTCTTTGAGTACCAGGTGCCCCCTGCAGCACTGGAGGGAGGTGAGGCAAGTGGAGGAGATGGGCTCTGTGCTGGGGTTTTTTCCCTGTCCACATGGCATCAGCTCTAGGAGCAGCCTCTCATGAACATCCTGCTCCTCTCCAAAAAGGCCTGAAACACCCTCCCTCCAGTGTGCTTCCCTGGAGCTGGGAAAAGCAGCAGCTGAAACTATTCTGTGAGAAGTCTCTTTTTCTCCCTCCCCCTCAAAGAAGACTCCAGCAGCTGAGCTCCAAGCATCATCTTGGGCAGGACATAAGGGCTTAGCAGGGCTTTAGGCAATCCCTGGCCTCTGTGGCTGAAGCAAGACTCCCCCTCTCAAAGTGTGGTGGCAGAGGCAAACCACCTTCCAAGTGTGGTACAGGGGTTGAATACTTCTGAACACACCCTGATGTCCATTAACACATCCTCTATAGCTAAGAGCACTCACACAACACAATCCCATCAATGTTTCATAAGCTGTAAGCAGACCCACAAACAGTGTCACCATTCTTTGACCCTGGGTCAGCACCAGCCACCTTTGCTCCTTCTGTCTGGTGTCAGGCATCTAGGTGAAATACTTGGAGGCCCCTCTGGAAACCCTCTCTTCAGCAGTGCTGGTGGCAAAGGACACCTCCTCATCCTCCTCATCCAGTTGGAGACTGCCCGAGGAGAGCCGCACGCGGGCCATGGGTGAGCGCAGCACGCGGCCATACAGGGAGCAGTAGTCAGTGGCCAGCAGGTCCGAGTCAGAGTCACTGGACTCAGTGCTGCTGCCCAGGTAGCGCTCAGTGGAGTGCCGTGGCCGTGGAGCCAGCCCTTGCTGGGCTGGGACATGCCAATAAACACCCCCTTTCCGGCTGCTCAGTGCGGGGCACGGCCCCAGGGGCCTGAACTCGGAGCCATAGGTGAAGCAGATGGTTTTCATGTCTGACTGGCTCCAAGACCGCTTGGGAGGCTGCTCCTGAAGGCTGTAATCGAAGGAGTGAGCCAGTGACCTGTTCTTCCCCATCATGCTTGTGCCCATAGCTGTGCCTATAGCCTCACAATGGAACTGCCCAGCCTGGGTCTCACCTGGGCTCTGTCGAGGGGGTTTTGCTGCTACGGGGTTGCCTGCACCAGCCTGTCCTGCTGTGTCCTCACCAGAAGCTGGTACAGGGCATGGAGACTGCAGGGCCCTGTCCAGATAAAAGAGCACTGGCGGGGCCGGGGCCACCATGGGTAGGGGACAGGGTGTATCCATGTACACCAGTGGCCGGGTGCTCACCTCCCGCATGTTGCCCACAGAGGTGCTTTTACTGTTCCCAGTGAACTGGTGGTGGGGCCGAAAGGATGTCAAGGGATTCCTGGCTCCGAAGAAGTCGATGGGCTCCCATGCCCGCTCCATCTCCAGCTCAGCGTAGAGCAGGGGGAAAGCAGACGAGCTTTTGGAGTGGGGCAGGAAAGTGGGGGATGCTTCAGTCTTGGAGTGCTCCAGCTCAGTGGCAAACCTCACCTCCATGGTGGAGCTCCGACGCTGGCTGTCCAGGGTGGGCTCAGAGGCATGCACTCCATTGGCGTGGTACGAGCCCCGGCTGCCATAGGCCAGGCGCAGCTCCTCCACCTGGGCGGGGCACAGAGGGGTGGGTGTCAGATGGGTGCCCAGAGCAGGATGGGAAGAGAGCACCCAGAGCTGAGGGTCTGGCTTGGCCTGCAGCTGAGCTCCTCCAGCTGGGGCAGCAATGCCAAGACCTTAGCACGGAAATATTGTTGATGCCATGGAGACTTACCTGCTTTGATACATCTGTCAGAAGGTCTGGGGAGGAGCGGCACTGCCTCTCATCGTAGCGGGATGTGCAGTGCTTCCTGCAGTACAAGAGCATGGGTGGATGTATGGCCAGGAGGGTCCTTCCCCTCTTCCCAGTCCCCTCAGGCACTGCCCCCACTCCATGCCCCCAGTACCTCTCAAAGGGCAGGCTCTTTATCTTAGCCTTCCTCCCGTGCTCCAGCAGCTGCCGCTGAGTCCTCCCACTGCAGCATGGAGGGAGAAATGTGAGCAGCACTATCAGCCCCAGCCCTGGGTAGGCCTTGTGCCCCACATGAGGGGATGCAGCAGGACTGAGGCAGGGGTGTCTCCAGGAGAAGTAGCTGTTATCACCCCCTCGGATTCAGCCAGGGCTAACATAAAGGGGAGGCTCAGAGACATCCCCAGACCCTTCCTGGCTCCAGCAATTCGGTTTTCCCCTGGGAATTTACCTGTAGCGGAAGCTGGAGCCTTTGCTGCACAGAAGGGCTTTGGGCTTTGACTTGGGCTCTTCAGAGAGCCTGAAGAAGGCATGGTACTCCACACATGTCTTCCAGAAGGCCTTGCAGGTGTCCCGGCTCGCCATAGTGAACTCCAGTGTGTCCTTGCACAGCGCCTGTGTGCCAGAGACAGGACAGCCGGTGTCAGGGGCACGGGACAAGCTCTGCCATTTGCCCTCCTGAACCCCTAAAGGGTCATGTGGGCTGTCAGTGGCTCCAGGCAGTGCACTGTCACATCGCTGGGGACACAGGACTAGCACATGTCACACTCAAGGAGAAGGAGCATCACCCATGAGCAGCAGGAATGGATTTTATGCAAAATTTGGGACTTTGTGTGGCTGACCTTCCATCCACAGCTGTCTGCTCCTGAGCCCAGCAGCTGCCTGTGGCGTGGTACTTACAGAGATGTTTGCATGGAGCTTGATCAGAAAATGCTTCCTCTTGAAACTCAGTTTGCGAATTTTGGACCAGTTGAAGGTGTTGATCTTTGTATTGCCCTGCAAGAACAAACACAGCAGTTATAGCTGGATGGAGCAACCTATAAATACAGAAATGCAGTGGGCCAAGGCCTGAGCTCACAGGACACTGCATGAGACTCCAATGCAGCTCTTGGACCTGCTGGGGTCTGGGGAAAGGGTGTTGGGATTTGGTGTTGACCACCTCATCAGCTGGCTCTACAAGTAGAAATTGAGGTTCAGGGCTTAACTCTGCCTGCTGAAGCTCTTTGCAAAACTCCAGGATGCTAAGACAAACCTCAGAGAGGTCAAGGCAGGGAGTCCTATCTGTGCCAGCTCAAATGTCATGGCAGAATCACCCCTCCAAAGAAATAAGATTCTCCCCTCCCTTGCTGGGAAGTGTAGCAGTGCTCAGCTCACCCCCACACCTTTAGACCTGCTTTAAGCAGGCTGCAAGCACACTTTATCCTGTTACCATTTTGCAATAAGTTAGATGCAGCTACAAAACACTGTCATGGGAGAACCGGGATAAATTGTGTTACTCCACTCTGTGGCACCAGGACTCTCTCAGCTTTCTGGGAGAGCCCAGATTTTAATGGACTCACAAATGCTCTAAGCATGCGTGAGGGGCATTTATGGCTCTGAAAAAATAACCGGGTCTGGCAGCACTAATTACAAACAGCAGACCCACAGCTAGGTTTTATGTTTGGTTTATTTTTCTTTTTGCTGTGACAAGATGTTCCCAGGTTGAAATCAGCTGGTGTAGGAGCAGAGCACTGCCTCGTGCTGGCTATGAGGAAGTCTGTATTTACTGTGCAGTTCGGCTGTGATTACAGCGTGACGTAATGGCACAGACGTGGGAGGCTATTTTTGCTGGAAGATTCCACGGTGAACACATGTGACAGAGCCATGGAACATGTGCTCACACGGCCACCACTCTCATGGGACAAGGGCCAGCAGAGCTGGGGAAGGTTCAGTGACACACAGTGGGTGCTGGGGGACAGTGGGGCTGAGCCCCACAGCCACATCCCAGAGCATCAACTTCACCCCCGAGGTCTGTGGAACACATGCCCTCTTGTAGGATTTGAGAGAGTCTGGAACACTCTAAGCGGAGAAGGGTCACCTCCAGCTGGAGAGGCCACCCCGCCTGGGTGCTGGCAGCCACCCCTGAACCCCGGGGTCACCTGCAACACCAGCACTCCCATGTGTGTCACAGCCAGGTTGATCTGTGTCCCCTCGCCGTCACTGGCGGGGTGCGGGCGGATTCCGTACATCTCCAGCTTCCTGGCCACGTCCAGCAGCTGAATGTCCGACTCGGCAGGCGTCTTCCCTCTGGAGACATGAACGCACAGGAAGCAACATGAGTGAGAAGGCAGATGCTGAAATGGGCTGAAAAAAATGCCATTTTGTATGTGCTGGCATCACACCCACCCCACTGCCCGCCTTGCCTGCTGATGGGAACATCCTGTCAGCAGACTCCATCAGGGGATTTGTGTGAATGGCAGTGGTATAGAGCAGCCCTTACCTGTGTCTCCGGTGGTAGTGCATGATCTTGTTGTCTAGGTACTCCTGGTTGGGCAGGTACCTGTGTGTGGCCAGGTGCTGCTGGTCTGTCTCCTCATGGAAGTCACCCACCTCGGCTTTGGGGACACAGGGAGAGCATGGATTAGACTGTGAGGGGTCAGTGCAGTGGGAACCCCTGGCTACACAGCCAAAGCCTGTCCCCAGGGAAGGGGCACTGTCCCTGCAGGCACTTGCTTGCCCTTACACTGCAACAGGTGGGAGATGATCAGCGCCGTGCTCTTGTCACTACAGGGCAGCCGCCCCTGTGCCAGGTCCTTCTTGATCTGGAGGGTGAAGAGGTACCTGTAGAGAGGGACAGGAGCATGCCCTGGGGGGAACTGGGTGCTGGGCTGAACCACGAGGGCCATGCCTGTTCCCATGTCTCAACCCATGGGATACGCGTCCACAGGGTCACAGGAGGAGCATGCAGCCCCTGCAGAAGGCTGCAGCTGGGCACCACCATGACCAGTACATCCCTGTACATTGAAATGTTCATTAGTAGATTTCAGAATTAACATTCCTTTCTGTTTTGGAGGGCATTTGCCTCTCTTTGGGCTGACGTTCTGCAGAAGCACTGTCTTGGTTTTATTCTTAGTCCCTGTTTGCAATGCTTTCTCTAAAATTGTAAGAGCTAACAATGTAATTTTTAAAAATAAAACTGAAGTTGTTCTTTCAGAACACAGGTTGAGGCAGGAGCTGGACTGAGCAGTCAGACTCTGTGCCCAACTGCTAAAGCATTTGGCAGTAAACAAATTGCAGCCTCATAAGACAGCTGATCTTTCAAGTGGACTGTGTTTAAAAACAGAGGATCAAGAAAAGATATCCTCTGGTTTTGTTCTGTAAACAGTATACTTAGGATACTTAGGATAATCACTGCTCACAGACAGGCTGCGGTGGATAAAGAATTAACACACTGCAAAAACACAGAACTGTGTGGTAAGAAAGTAATAAAACAAGTGCTGTACCTGGTCAGTTCTTCTCTCAGGTGGCCAGGGTCCACTGGGAAAAATTTCACCATAAATTTGAAAAGAACCTCCTTAGGATCTTAAAACACAACATCTTCATAAGTTTTCTTTTACATGTCTATTGAGAACATTTACAACTCTCTTTACACATGCTGCCTCCTTACAGAGTAAATTAATCTGGACCCTTACAAACTTACAGACTGCCCCCCATCCCCAAAACCAGCCTGCCCAGGCCCCCAGTATTACCAGTGGACGAAAATAGGGATTTCTATATCTAAAGAGTACTAAAGAGAAAATGCCCCAGCAATTCTTTAAATTGCAAAAATGCCTGTTGGGAGGGGGTTTCCATGAAATGGTGCCAGGGAGCATGGCCAGAGCCTTGGTGTAATTGCCATCACTGAGGCTGTGTGTTAAACTCAGCCCTCCAAACACTTGAGGTGCAACAGCTCCCATAGGAGGCTGCTTGGGCAAAGGTTTTTTGTGGGATGAGTGAGAAAAAGCAGCCAAGCCCAAGGCAAAGTGCGTGGAGGGAGGGAGGCAATTATGCAAGCACTGACTGCCACAAAACACCCAGAAGGCACATGGTAAAGGAAATAGGTGCCTGAAATAATTCCAATTGTGGTGCACCCAGAAAGAGAAGGCTCCTTATCAGGCTTTCCTCTTTCAGGGAAATTCATGCAAACACTGTTCTGCAGCCTCCCCATGGCAAAGACTGGGTTCATGGCCTCAAGCTCTCAGTCACCTCCCAGCCATTGTGTACTTGGGGAAAATATTACAGGGATGGAAAGAGGCCTGTGCTGAAAGGGGCACTATGTTAACACTGGTCAAGGCCATGGTAGAGGAGGTCAGGAATTCAGGTCAGGCTCTGCAGCATCTCTGTGGGGCTGGGGAGGAGTGGCAGAGCCTGCAGGGCACAGGGGGGACCCTGCCTTATGCAGGTGCCTGGGCTGCTCTGAGCTGCAAAGGGAAAAGGAGGGCATGCAGGAGCAGCGCCTGTCACACTGCCAGCATGGCCATGCAGGCACTCAGCCACCCCTGCTCCTCTGCCAAGCTGTCAGGTTATGAACAGCTCCAGCCTAAAAGGGTGCAGATACCAGATTGCAAAGGCAGTGGTATTTCCATGGGATTTTGTATGGACTGAGGTGTCCTTGCAAACAGTCCTGCCCAGCCTCACCCTCTAAAATGAGCTCAGGTAAGTGCTGGAAGCTAGAGATCCTGTCCCCAAGCAACAACATTGCATGAATGTGTCTGTGCTAGACTGTCACTGGTAGTGATTTAGAAGAATTCTATTCTTGAAATACTTACTTTTGACTTGCTTTGTTATGGGTTTTAGTGGTTCCAACCAGACCTGAAATGAAGCAGTGAAGAGCTGGGTGAATAAACAGCACAACCGATGGGGAATAAAAGTCGCAGCACCATGGTGGAATGCAAAATGAAACTGTTGGCCAGCTTGGCTGCTGTGACAAGTGTCCTGCTGGGCAGCCACACAGGGATGGCTATGGATAGACCCCATGAGCTGTAGATATCACTGGGGCTTGTGATGCCCCTCCTAACTCCCATCTTCAAGGTTTTTCTGCCATCATACCAAAACTTTCTATTTAAGTTCTCCATTTGGAATTTCAGGGAGGTGCTAACAATCCCCCAGCCATGCAGGCGATGGCTGCTCCGGGGCCCTGCACTGCTGGCTGCACTCACCTGGTTCCCAGCCTGGCTGTGAAACTCCAGCCCGAAGTACTCCCTCTCTGCAAGGTTGAGGTGGCTGCAGGTGAGGTTGAAGAGCGCTTTCCCACAGGATTTTTGCTGGCAAACAAACACAGCACAGAAGCAACAGGTTAGGCAATGCTGATAGCAGCCATGATGGGATTTCAGAGAGACAGGGAGAAGCTTCAGCTCCCTGCCTTCAAACCCCTTTCCTGACCATGTAGCAGCAATACCTTACTCAATAAATGCTGTTGTCTTCAGCATGTACAATAGGACAACTGCATGCTGTGTTCCCTGCTTTTGGAAATCAGATTCCTTCCCATCACTTCTCTCCCTTATTAACGTAAACCAGAAAGGAAAGCAAGAGAAAAGAAACCTTGTTTTGACTCACTGTTTGCAACTATCACTGTCTGGGCAGTTCTGTCCCTGGCAAACCAGTGAGTGATCCCCAGGACCAGCACCTGCCTGAACCAGGGACAGCCGTGGCAAACGTGCTTAATTAAGAGCCAACAGGAGCAGACCTCAAACATGTGCAGTGAGTCCGTGTGCCCCAACAACCGGGGATGAGCTACTATTATGGTTAATGGTGATTAACAGCAACAGGACCAGAAATCCTGTGCCATGGGCTCTGAGTCATCCGTGAGTTTTAGCAATATGAATTAAGTGGCACTACATGCTGATAAGGGAGGCCAGGATGTAGTTATTCCCAGTAAACAGAAGCACTTGGAGGGTGTTTTCTTGACTTGTTGCCGTGCTGTATGACACAGCTGGAGAACAAACCAGGAGACCCCTGACTCTGGAAAATGCTCCAGACAGCACCAAAAATTAAGATGGCAGTGACCCACCCCATCAAAACCCTGATATGCCTTCATCAGTTTGTCAAAAGCAGACCAAAAAGAAGTATGGGTTATTGCAAAAGCAAGCTGAAGCAGAGAGGCCAGGTTAGACAGCTGCTAAATTATGGCATTTTGGGTGATGGAGGGGAAGAGAGGCTGCAGCTCCCTGTGGCAGTGGCTGTTCCCAGCAAGGACTGGAGGGACCTGGCTTCTGGTGGTGATGTGCACTAATAACCACCTTTCAGGGCTTCTTCTGGCATGAAATTGCAGTCTCTGTGCTGAAAGGCTGCAGAAAGGTGATAGCGTAATAACAGTACTCGTTCTGCAGCACTCCTGGTTCTCCTCAAAATTACTGGATCACAAGGGTAATTAAAACAACTATAAATGTTTATTTCCAAGCTAGCATTTTCTAGCATGAAAGGCCTTGGCCTTTGTCAGGCAGCCAGGAAGGACAAGCACTACTGGGTTTTTACCTACCATATGTCTGCTGGGAGCAACCCACTCTGCTCCAAGCCCACCACTACCCAGGGCAAGCACCATGGGACAGGAACAGTCCCAAACCCAGGAAAACCTGCTCACTGGGAGACACAGCCCTGCTGCTGCAGGGGCTGCTTTAGAAGCAGCCTTTCTCTTGTAGAGGGTTGCTTGCAGGTGTCCTGTCCCGGATTTTGGGGTGCTGAGGCCAGTGCTGCCTCAAGCACTGGGGTACAGTGATGCTCAGCAGCATCAGCCGTGCATTGCACCAAGTGAGAGAGGTGGGTGCTGTGCTGGAGGAGCACAGTGCAAGGCAGAAGCATGACGTGTGGAGCTGTTCGTCCCATGTCCAAGCCTACATGTGCCTCAGAGAATGATGCAGGACCAGGTGAGCAACCACAGGCAGAAACCTCAGAGTAGAAGGTGAAAATGAGAGGCTGCACCGGCTCCTCCTCTCCTCGGTGAAAGCATCTGGGACTGTGAGCAGAATCAGAAAGCCAGAGGCACTTCCAGAGGTAGATAGCGACATGGGACACACACACGACCCTGTGCCCAGAGGGACTCTGGCAGCACCTGCAGTCCAACGGCAAAGCCCCTATCTGTAGCGTTCCCCATAGGACAGGCTGCTACACCCAGGTCTGTAGTTTAAGAGTGAGCAACAGCTCGTGGGATTTGGTGTGATCTTTTCCCACCACCCTGGGAGATGCCTGCCCTAACAGGTGTGCTGCAGCCAGCACATGGTGTCACGCACCAAAAGCCCTAAGGCTCCCTGTGCCCTCGCTCCTCTGCTACCAGCCCCACACACCTCCTTGTCAAGGAATTTCCAGCTTTACAAGGGACACATGACCACAGGAGACTCTGTCCTTCACTCAGCCTCAGCAACTGGTTTTTCTGGGCTTGTTTGGTTTGCCTAGCAGCATCCCAGGCTCAGCCATGGGGTGCTCAGCAGGGAGGACACAGTGGGGACGTTCAGAGATCTGCCAAGCCCCTTCCTTCCCCTGCCCTGGGGGCTCAGACCTGTCATCCTGGGAACCAACTCCAGTGCTCAGCTGAAAGAAATCCTGGAAACTCAGCAGTCCCAACTGTCAGCAAGGATGCAGATGAAGGCAGAAGCCTTCCTGGGTCAGCATCCAGCACCAGGAGAGGAACTTGTTCTCATGCAAAGCAGCCTGGAAATGAGACCTTGTTGCACATGCCAGCAGCTGTGACACCCATGTGAGGCAGGTAGAGATGTTTACACTGAGCATGAGGTGCAGGGGGAATCAGGCCTGCTGTGTTTTCTCTCTTTTGTCCTTTTCCCTCTCATTATACTGAAGTACTCCACATTCAAAAGAGCTTTCTAAAGTCAGAAGGGGTTTAGGAAGAGTTGCTTAAAATATCTGCTCAAAACTTAGCCCAAAGCAGTCCTTTTGTACTGGAGAAGTCGCTAATTCAGCTATTCATTTGTTGTACCCACACAGCAGCAAATGCATGAAATGCCTAAAAGGGGTTTCCAATACCATTGCATGCTAAAAAAGGAAATGACCAGGAGTTCCTCTAATGGAAGCGATTTGCTGCACTAACATGTTGTGCAGAGCTATAGTGCTGTGTTTCAAGCAAATAAGAAAACAGAGATGGAAAAAAATGCAGCAACATTGTACCAGCAGCATCTTTTAAATTGTGTCTCACTATGACCTGATCTAATCAATGGGGGGAGGAGGGGAAGGCATTTTAAATTGACTAGTCTCATTTTTAAGCTGTCTCCTGGACTAGGATAGATTAATTAAACTAAATCAAACAATTTCCATACTGTATCAAGGGATGGAATTGCTTTATAATCCACTTTTTTGCAAAATACTATCACAAAGAAATGGAGCTGTACATCCAAGAGAGCAGTTTTCAGGCTGTGCTATAAACCAGAGAACAAGGACCATATCAGAAAAGCAACAAAACTTGACAAAAAGCCTGTTTTGTATTAAACACTCTGGTCCCACAGGAGATGCAGGTAAGTACTAGAATAAATCTACTTGAATTAGCTAATTCAATTAGCTACTGTGATTATCAAACCCTAACCAACAGTAAATGTCCAATCACACTTGTAAAAAGATGCTTCCAACACACAGTCAAGACATATCTGCTTTTAGTTATATCTATACACATATGCATAAATCTAACACCATAGGTATTAATACCTAACATTCTAAACCCAGTTCAGAGCTACCATTTGTTAAATGTGAATTATTATTCACAGTGTGTTGTAGGACACTGCCATGCAGAAAATAAGATACAGCTGAGGATTTTTCCTCAGCTATTCACAAAACCACACAGTTTTCTTTTTCAACTGAATGCCCAGGAAGAGATGTGTGCAGATGTTTCTTGCCAGGGATAGCTTGGACAAATATGCTATTTTTATTCTGTTCCCAGACTTTACTTTCTTGCTGAATGTTTACCCTGGCAACCAGACAAATGAGAGAACTCAACACTTGTCAAGACCATCACTTCATATTAACTGATTTACTAAAGATGACACCAGATAAGTAAAAGCCATTCCTCCTTCTTCATAAATAATTCCAATAACAGAGGAGCGTAGGAGTGTGTTGATACCAAAAAACCACTTACCAATTAGTACTATAACCTTTCATTTTGAATTTGAGATTGGTTTTCTCGTTTGTTTGCTGGTGTTTTTTTAAAGCTGAAAACCAGAAGCTATAAGAGACCATGCAATTATTGAGAGCAGCAATGACTTATTAATTAACACCAAAAAACCAGTAAGAATATGATACCCACTTACATCAACTACAAAGATCTTCTGTGAATCATCCAGGAACTGAACTTTCAGGTGCAGCATCCTCGAGCATGCAGCTGGGTGTGTGGCAGGGACGGCAGTTCTAGCGGTGTGCGCCAGGAGCTGGGAAGGAAGCCCTGACTGCTCTTGCACACATAATTCCCTCTCAGCTGGATGGAGAAGGCTGCAGTCACAGATGTGGAGCAGATGCTGGAGCAGACAAGCTGACTGCCTAAAAACTAATTCAAAAATACCGCAACAAACCAATACCTACCTTGGTTTAAATGTCACCACTGCAATAAAGGATGTTTTCTGCCTGTGAATTATGGGTGTACTAATTAGGGGGAAGATTGGCAGTAATGGGGCTGAGATAAACACTGGGCTGGGATAAACAGCTGGTAGTGAGCAATGCAAGGGCAAAGCAACCCATGCTTGGTACCACAGGGTTAGGGGAGAAGAGCTGAGCATCTCTCCTGCCAAAGTCACCCAGCAGTGAGTGTCACCTTTGCTCTGCTCTAGTTAAGGCGCACTGGGAGAGCAGCTGGCTGGCAGCTGTCCTGGCTCCATGGGGTGGGCAGATCGTGTCCTGTCCACTGAGTGATGTGTCAGTGGGCTGATGTACTTCACCAGAGAGTGGAAAATATTTCCAACTGGACTCAAAACCAGTTGTGAGTCCTTCCTGGAGAGGCAGAGGATAACCTGCTCCTAATTCCCAGCTCACATCCTGGTTGAGCAGCTTAGTGAAGTCTCATAAGCCTTTGAGACAACCTGGTTCCCAATTCAAATCTGAAAAGCCCATGTCCCCACTCATCAGCTCGTCCTCGGGGTGCCAGAGCCAGCCACCCACCCTCAGACCCCCAGGCTCAGCCCAGGCTGCTGTGGGCAGCCTCGCTTCATGTGGTGGTGAGAACATTTGTGCTGCTTCTCTGCCCCAGGTGCTGCAGGGCCACGATGAGCTGTCTGACCCCCCTGGCTCCTCTCACCCATCAGAGACCCCCTCACTGAGCTTCTGGGTGAAAGCAGCCTTTGGGCAGCAGCCCCCATTTTCAGAAAGAAATGCACTGAGCCGTGCCAAAGGCAGGCACTGGACTGTCATAGGGGATCATTATTGTTGCTGCTGGAAAAAGTCACAACCACACATGATCCTGTGGGACCCAGAGTGATAGAAACACAGCTTGGCAAATCAAAAAAGCTGCATTTAGAGCTCCCTTGCCTGCTTCTGCTGAAACTTCCACTGTAAGTCACTCCAGACCATTCGCCATGGCCTCTCTTACACTTCCCTAATATTCCTGGGGTTGTCAGGACAGACACTGTCAGGGCAACATAATACCTTGTCATCTCCGGTGCAGAGAAAACAAACATAGAGGTTTTATCCACAGAAAAAATGTATAAGTCTTCTGCTAACCAGGACAAAAAGGAGCCTGAAAGTCAAAGCCAACCTGCTGTTCCCTGCAAAGCTGCTCCACAAAGCAGATGAGTCCATCAAGCTCCACTGCCAGGATGGGATGGCTATGGCCCACATGCCAGCACCATGTCAAGGACCAAATTTCCAGCGCTGCACGTGGCCCTGGGGTCTGAGCTCTTTGTGTCAGGAGAAGGGCAGCATCACATACAAACCATCCGGGGGGCTGTGAGTGTACTTTCCCTCTGCAGTTTAAAATGTTTGTGCTGTCAAACATTGACAGGCACCAAGGAGAAGAGCAGCTCTCCTGAGTGGCTCTCACATCACAGGCACAGCTCCGCACTGGGAGCACAGCAGGGACACTGGACTGGCAGAAGGGATGTATGGGGGTGCAATAGAGGACCCCCCAAAGCCCAGAAGAAGCCAAGTCTCTCTGCTACAGGCTTTCCTGGCATGCCAGGGGTGCTGACCCTGGATTCCACAGATGCTGTTAGAAGCTGGGCACTGGCCAGTCAGGTTGTGGGTGGCAAAAACCAGTTTATTTCACTACCTTGCTATGAAGGAATAAGGCTGTGTTGGGTTAAACAGGACCTCTGGCCACCTAATAAAGCTATCCATGGACACAGCATGGAGACAGCAGCAGCAAACAGGATCAAACTACATAAACAAGAACTTTTTGGCATAGGATACTAAAGGACAGCAAGAAGACATGTGGAACAAGCAAGGTTTCCTTGGGGCATGAAGATTGTTGCTGTCCGAGCAGAGGAGAAACCTATTTTACCCCCATCTATCTCCTTCTGGAGGTGACTTGGGGGCCAGCCAGAACAGCACACAAGGGGAGCACCAGGAGTAATTCCAGCTCCTGGCCTGAGCCAGTGCCAAAGTCCAGCCTGGTATGTATGTCCTCCTTATCTGCAGGGGCAGGGAATAATGTGAAAACAGTGCAGGAAAGCACAGAACCCATGAAGGGCAAGCGCAACCATAGTGGCAGGTGGGGAGAGGATCCCAAGCAGCAGCACCAGAGCATGGTGGGGCCTGAGCAGCAGCATGTTGGAGTGAGTTCTGCTTCAGGGCAGCTTGCTCAGCCAGCTCAGCCATTGTTTTTAAATACTCTGGACCTTGCTATCACCATCCTGCATTGCACCAGCTCTCCCAGGAAGGACTTTCTTCCACCGAGGGCATCTGACCCCGTATTAGGCCGGATGCATTGGCTCAGGGTCTTCTTGAGCCTCTCATATACCCTGCAGCTGGCTGGGATGGACTGAGCAGAGCAAGAAATAAGAACTTTCCTTCCTCCCAAACCGTATTGCCCCTTTTTCCAAGGAGAATACTCACATCGACGTTTGGGGATTTCTCCTTTGATCCCTATTGGTGTTGGGGTGAGGGCAGCCCACAGGACACGGCAGAGAGCTGAGTACTGTAGCTACACCCTGCGGAGCCTCCCAGAATGGTGAGCCATTGTCACTGGGCAGAGAGTGAACGAGTTCAGCTGCTGTTCTGGCTTGGGCCTGGGGATGGGTAAGGAAATGCCCCAAACATCCCCACTGCCTCCCCAGAGAGGAGCAGGCTGTGAGAGAAGAAGCTCTGGGAGAGAAGGGACGTAACATGCTACCCCAGCATCACTGCAGCTCTGTGCACTGCTGTCCCTTGGGCTTTGCCATGTTTATCTTTAAATTGGGTTTAGAGGAAAGGAAATGAAAACGGATAGATAAAGTCATTGAATAGAGATCTGCCAGGGGATTTTAAACTGTCCAAGAGGCAAGAACCCACACCCAGCTCGTTGCTGAGCAGAGAGAAGTGCACACTCAAAATGCCAGACAGGACTTGCCCAGGTAGACTTTAGTCACCTGTGATCTTTCATACACTCACATTTCACCTCCTCTTCCTCAACTGGAGCTGCCAGGAGAACATCCACGTTCCCTCCTCACCCAGCCATAACTCCCCCAACTGCAGGGGCAGGGAGCAACCCACCTCTTGGCTGCATCACTGAGAGCAGGCTCTGGCACAGCCAAAGTCCTTCTAAACAGCTCCAGGCTCCCACAGGATATCCCACCTGGTTAATGAATCCAAGGCATGGCACCGACACTGTAAACAGGAACATTTCTTTCCAGAATAGGGTACCTTCCACATTCCTGCTGCCACTCCAGGAGGAATGTCTTCACTCTCAGCTGAGGTCCCAGCTTAAGAACAATTGGTTTAAACTTTTTATGAAATATACCCCTAAAAAAGTATTTTCAAAAAACAAAGCCTGAAAAAATTGAGTTTGTTTAGCTAAAAAGAGAAGAAAGGAACAACAATCACCTGATTGACGCAGGGCCACTCCAGAAGAATGGATCAGCTGTGTTCCCAAGCTAAAGAGAAAATGAAGATTTGCTGGAAATTGCAGGGAGGATGTGAGTTAGGTCCTAGGAAAGACCCTTAAACTGTGAGGCAGAAAAATACCGGAGCAAGCTGGAAAAACTAGGGTTGTGCCTGTTAGGGACAGTCCAGGGACATGGTCCTTCCTTTAAACCTTTAACAATGATCATTGTTTTACATTTACTCCACAAATCACATTATATCTTCAGCATATCTCAACAGTTAGAGCTGACTCGCCATGTCCTGCCCTTCTAAAAACTTCTGCCCCAAAATTATTTCTTGACTATAATAAACAATGATACATTTACATTTTCATCAAATTTTGCTTGCCAACTATCTGACATCACTGTGCTGAAACTCATTACTCATAAGTAATCGCTGGGAAAACGGAAATAATTGCATTTTTTTATTTTGTGTTTTGGTGGGTTTCACCCATTAGCGTCCTACTGGAGGATAAGACTTCTCTGAGCAGCATTTCGGTATCAGAAGGTGACATTATGCAGCAGCGTTTTCCTCTCAGGTTTGTCCCAGTCCCACCCAAGGCAAAATTAATGCAAAATTAATCTCATGCCCAAGAAATCATAGAATAAAAGTAAATCTTATTCTTGTGATTATATTTTTATTTCAGCTTCAGCAGCTAAGGTAAGTGGCTCTTTTTACCTACCTGCAATAACAGAGTAGGAAATCCCAAATAACCTCGATTATGCACTAGACGCCAAGCATAACTGCAATTCCAGACACCTGAGACAAATTAACCCTAAGTGGAACCCTTTGAAGTCCCAAAGCCCTGAAATAAAAATTTATTTCCATTTCTGTTCTGTTTTCAACCTGCACCGCACAGTGTTTGACTCCCAGGGCTGGAGCACCGCCACACTCTGAGCCATACCACCCCAGGACAAGCCACTTGTTGTTTCCACGCTCCCTCCCGTGGTGTTGATGGTGCCCCACAACAAACACAGGACAGGACTCGGTGTGCAGGGATAAGCAGGTCAGTCCAGCATTCACACATTCCAGCGTGCATCCATGGGCATTGCTGACTTTTCCTCCTTTTTCAGATTTTACATGCTATGTAAAAACTATTTTCAGGACTGCAGAAGGCAGCTTGCTGTAAGTAAATACAAATGACAACACAAGCTGTAGAAGAAACTAAATACCACCCTGACTCTGGTGATATCCAGAGATATCCACTTTATCTCATTTTTGATGTGCCAGTTGCACTCTGTTGTTGGCAGAGCTGTATAAAAAGCACCCTGTGATGTCTAATTCAAACAGGTCAAAGACATGAGAAGGCAATTTACGCAGCAAGAGAAAGCCCTCATAAATGTATTGAATCAAAGGTGCACTGATGCCTCCAAGGGACTTGGGCATCGCACAGCATTCAGTGATTTCCAGCGGGGGCGATGCACCTCACCACGCCTGTGTAGCAGTGCATAGCACTGGGCTGGTACCTTTATTTTTTGCTGTCCTTTATTTTTTCACACATCGCTGAGTCACTTGCTAAGAACTAGGAAGGATCCTAAGCCAACAGCTTTGTCTGCGGAAGATGCCAAATTGAGTCTGCAATGCCAGGTGAAGAGGCTGAATCCTAGTGGAAAGGATAGAGTTCTAAGGAACTATACTGCTTATTTTCATGACAGATGTGGTTTCCCTCTTGGTTCAAGACAAATAACTCTGGTTGAGTAAGCCTTGATTACATCTAGACAAAGAAACACACATGTTCTCCAGGTACCTCCAAGGCCAATGGGTCAGACCCATTCCACCATATGGATCTTGATCCTGAGTTTTATTAACACTTCCCTCCCAGGTAGCCCCTCAACCCCCACTCCTTTTTGTCCTTTTGTTCTTCCTCAAAATATTCTTATCACACTTCAGTCCCACCAGGGTGCATCAAATTCCAGGAATATAGCTCACAGCAGAGGGAAAGGCATGTTAAAGCCACTCTTCACAGCAGGCAGTGTGGAAGACAATAGAGCAGTATCCACCTGAAGCTGGGAGTTTGGTACTTTTGTAGTGATCAAAGGTGATCCCCACTTCATGGCTCCTCTTCCAGGGCCTTCTGGCAGGTAGTGGCAGCTACAAGACACACATATTTCCAAAACCAGGAAACATTACTACATTATGACTGTCCCAAGGTCTCAGGGGTACATTCACAAAATCTTTCTAGCTTATTAAACTGGGCCCCTTGATGGAGCCATTTGGATGGCCTGTGATCCTGTGCTGACAACGACTTTACAGGACAGACAGCTGAAAGGAAAGGAAGGCAGCTGGACACCCAATCACTTCTAACCACAGCCTGACACTGGGCAGGCCCTGCAGCTAAAATCTTTCTTCTAACCTATTAAAACATCTGTATTACTGAGATTAGACCTAGAGCATTTAGCAAGGCTGTGCTAATTCCTGGAACAATGAATGGAAAATAATGACAGAATCAGAAATGTGACTGTGGTCACAGAGATATGGCTTTGCAAGGGACTTTAGAGATCCCATGTGACAGCCCAACACACGAAGGCAGGAGCTACATACGCCTCACACACTCCTTCCTCCAGCAGTGGTTATCCAATACCATCTTTGAAAATCCTTCACAATCCCACATAGCTGCAACTTGCTCCAGCAGTTACCTGTGCTCTGTGAGCAGCTTTCTCTCTTTTCCAACATAAATCAGCTTTGCTGAAAATTCAGTTAATTCCTTCTTGTTTCCCCGCAGGAGCCAGGCTGTCAGTGATTACACAATCATTATTAATTTGAAGAAAAAGGGTCAAAGATCTATCCCAGCAGTAGGATGAATCCCATGCTGATGATTGATCATCCTATCTCCCAGTTCCCAAAAAAACAAGTAACCCTTAAGGAATGCCACAAACAGCGAGTGTATTTTCTCTTTTCTGGGCTGACCAAATAATTTAAACCTAATGTCAAGGTAGATCTTCTAAGGACATAAAACTGTATGAACTAGTCAGCTTAGCAGCAGGAAAAAAGAAACAATTTCTGGAAGAGCCAGAAATTTCCCAGAAAGCTGATTGTTTGCTTTACTGAGTTGCAGTCGTAATCAATTAAACCTTTCCGTAGAAGCATGAGTCTTAAGACTGAACAAGTTACACTGTAGTTTCACAAATGTATGAAATACTAATCCTTTTCATAAGTCTGAGAATTTTTCAACTTTGTTATTTAAGTTCTAGTCCACTTATTTATTTACATGCAAGAAGTCAGATTTCAAAATTATTGTACAACGCTGGTGCATCTGATTCCAAGCAAGTCCAAGCACCTCAACATCTCTAATACACCCTTCCCCATAGGCCCCAGGAGGGAAGTGCTACAGTTAGAATTTTTCTTCCCAGGCAAGAACAATTGAGGTCACCCAGTGACTGGCAGTCTTGTGGAGTCTCAAATCCCACGCAAGCCTTATTACTAGAAATATGCTTAAGAGGAAGTAAGGCACTGCTAGAGAGCTGTCACAGCACACACAGACTGAGCCAACAGAACACCAAGGAGCACAGACATGCCACAAACCAAACAAACAGCAAAGCCCCTCCTTTGAGTGAGTATTTTACAGGTTCCGGCAACATAAGAGACTCTTTCCCATCAATTATTGCAGTTATTGCTCCAGACCTTTTGGAGGGACTTGAAGAAAACCTCAGGTTTGATAGAGAGCACCAAAGGCAAGTAAGTTGATTCCAATACTAAATACACTGTTTCCACAGAGAACAAATTTCATCCCTTACAATCCTGCAATCAGCACTGTTACTGCTAGCCAAGCTCAATGCTGCCCTTGGCAGCACCAACAAACTACTACCAGTGGGACATCACCTCTGAATTAAACGCTGTGCTGTTTTACAACTCAGAGTCCTTCTTCTCTGCTCCTCGCAGCTGTATTGACCAGACAGAGATAAAAGCGGCTACATAAAAAACCCGAAACCCACATTATTTCACTTTCAGAGCGCAGAACATCGGCCCACGTCATCTCCTGACAGAGCCTGCCCGCAGCTCTAGGAGCTGTTCGCACTTCAGCCAGAGAGCGAGCGGTGACTCACCCAACCCCAGCAACTACCAGCAAACCCAGCAACCCGGGCTGCTGGCTTTCGAGCACAGATAACTCACACAGGTCAACACGTATTGCTTTGGAACTCGTATCTCATTTTAATTAAGACTAGACACTTCCACCTAGTTTCACACTGTAATGACAGCCCAGCCTCCTGGGGCAGATGGCCAGCATGCAGCTCCACACGAGGTGTAGCCGGTGGTTCACCCTCCACTCTGGCAGGGTCTCTGTCCTCACTGTGGGGTTTTCTGTGGCTGTGAGTTGTACCCCAGCACACCCAGTCAGTCTGCAGGGCCCAGCTCTGCCGCAGGCAGTGACACAGCTACGTGGCACCCGTTCTGGGTGGGGAGGCAGGGTGGGGACAGGCCTCTCGCCTGTGCTGCAACTGCCTCCTGCTCTCTGATGGCTCTGGGGGGACATCCCTGTCCTCTGGCTGCACAGGGGAAGCACGACACTGGGAGATTTCTGCAGGCACCTGTATAGCAAGAACTGGTACACCAAAGAAAAAGCTGCCATGAAACACTACATAAACAGCCCCAAAACCAGACAAAGCAACGTGACATTTCCACACCCATTTAACAAAGGATGCTACACAAGTCTGTGAAGCAGCAATCGATTTTACTCTCAGCACCAAGACTTTTGAAAGATAATAGCCTTGAATATGAATCTTATGTCCTTCCTCAAAATCCCCAACCCAGCCTGTATTATTACACTGTCACCTGGAAACAAAACAGTGGTCTAAGTCTCAGGGGCTTAACAGCTGTACTCGAATCACTTCCCAACCTCCAAGTGGAAACAGGAAGCAGCTTTCTTAGTTATACTGAGGGCCATAAGGAATTGGGAGTATTACTGCTGCATTCTGACTTCTTCTAAACCACATGAGAAATCAGACTCAGACAGCAATGAACCCGATAGTTACATCTCAAAGCAGACTAGTCCTGAAGTGTCAGCTCCCACCCTCAGTGACACTAATGAGAACAGGGCATGCTTCACCCTCACCTCTCAGCTAGGTTAGGGAAGCAGACATTTCACCCAAAATCACTTAGAAGAGCACTCTGCTCTTCTCTATAATTTTCCTCTCAAGATGGAAACTACTTCTCATTTCAGCAAAGGAAGTGTGAGGAGGAAGAAGAAACAGCACAGAAACATACCTACAAGATAAGGCTAATGCTGTTTCAGCTGGAGGAGGGGTAAAGAACTGAGGGCTTCGGTGGATCGATACCGCGTTTGACCCTACTGGGTCTCCCATGGACCGCTTACGCGGCACTCTGCTAGTACCTATGCGTGCATACAATATCAGCTTCGCAGGTGGTTGTGAACAGCCGCTCACACAGACAATCTATGCACGAACCGGAGACAAAGAGGCGAGAGGGGTTCTCTGCATGCAATTCTGAGGCGTTTAATGGCAACACCCCAAAGGGACCAGAGGCAAGAAAGAACAACAACCAAAAGCCCGCGCCAGTTTTATCCCAAAAACTCCCAAAGGCAGGCAGAGCATCCAAAAACAATAGTCTGAGGGCTGGGGGGCAGAGGCAAGGCTGAATGACATAACAAGGGCCAATGGGAAAAGGGATGGGAGGGGGGAGAGGGCCAGCGACCAGCAGAATCTAGACAAAGGGAGAACTTTCCGGCACAGTGTTGTAAGGAGAGACCACTTTTAAGGCAACTTGAGGGGTGTAAAGTGGACTTAGCCATGGCAACAGAGGGGTGGTGAGCAGGCTACATGGTTTTTGCCTGTTTGCACATCACTGAGAACTGAAGGTACCAAGTTATCAAGTTTTTCTTAGATTGAAATCACATTTTACATCAATGCACAGCTTTAGTTACAAATGCAGTACTAAAGGTGAGTGCCAAGACTGTATGTCCTGAGGAACATGCACTTTTTGTTACAGGGCCCAGATGACAACCATTGACTTGGCAAATTCAGGGCTTTTACTGAACATTTAAGATAATTGTTATCAAATAGCTTTG
This sequence comes from Corvus hawaiiensis, assembly GCF_020740725.1. NCBI lineage: Eukaryota > Metazoa > Chordata > Aves > Passeriformes > Corvidae > Corvus > Corvus hawaiiensis. Next base: position 7,996,388 of record NC_063226.1, on the reverse strand, counting down.
GGCACTTTGATTTTCTGGAAAAATCTTGTGCCTCTCCTGTAGCAGAGCTCCAGGAGCATTCATTCCGCCAGGGTGGTAGAAAGATGTCAACTCTGGCTGGAGGGCAGCTACAGACACTGCAAGGTGATGTCAGGACTTGTGGCCATCTTCACACACATAAAGCCTGTATGAAAACAAGAACGTTAAAGACTTGCACAAGACAAACACAGATTTCTTTTGAACAAAGCTCGATCACACTAGCCTGTGAGGAGGCTGCTCTGAACTGGCCCCCAGCTCAGGGAGTGCCTGCTTTGCACAGGAAAATGATGCTCCCACCTTCTCTCTCCTCAGAGCACCCAAGACTGTGAGCTCTACACCCAGCTGGGGCACAGCTGTACACCCTATTCCCCCACACCAGGACTCAGTCAAGACAATTCAGATGCGGTTACTGCATTTAGAATAACCAGGACCTCAAAAACAACCCACGAAACAAAAAGCAGCAGCAGGTTGTCAGCTCAGCCCATTCCAGAAGAAACTGAACACAGACTACTCACCCTGGTTTGGTAATACAGGTATCTATTTTATTAAAAAAGTTACAAACAGGTGGACTGTAGGGTTGTCTTACAAAATGACAAGAATGAATTCTACTGGAAAAATCTTTTTACAAAGCATTATAGGTAATTGTTCCATTTTTGCACTTGTTATTCAGGATTTCACCTATGACTGATAAAGATACAGTACATTAGATACAAGATGTTAGGTTACATTTTTATTTGTAGAGCCCTACTGCAGTGATTTGAACAACTCCTAAACAGATGCCATAGTAAAGACAATACATATTGCATTTATTATTAGCCTTTTACTCTAATGAGCAACTTCACATGCAAACTATTGAGGAAGCCTAAATAAACTTTTGGTCCCTTTTCCCCCCCAGAGTGTGCTGACGAAACCATCTCTCATTTTCCCAGTCCTGTCACTCTAAGCTAGTTCAAGTTTAAGGTTTGTTTTTTGTTTTGTTTTGGGGGTTTTTTGGTTGTTTTGTTTTGTTTTTGTTTCTTTGTTTTTTTCTTTTTTCTTTTTTTTTTTTTTTGCTGAGGTCAATGAAAATGAACACTGCTTTGAAAACTACCCCTAGGAATGAACCACTGATCAATATCAACCAAATTTTTCCTTCTTAGACAAAGGAAAACTAGAATCTTTATGAATTACTTTCATATCCTATTACTTCCTTACAACCTACAAAAAAGATCAACAACCATCACTTTAAAAAAAAAAAAATCTACTTTGAATACAAGGTTTGGTTTAGTTCTGATATTAAAGTGCAAACCTAAGTATTAGCCTTAGCCTGTTTATAAAGTTTGTACAAACAGGAAAAAAAATTCAAGTAACCCCACAGAAAAAAATCAGGTGTTTCAATAACCAGGCAGAAATCTTGGTGTCCTCCTCTTTTCAGGATTCAAATTCAACACTGAATGTAGACACAGAATCTTTATTTCTGCTAATATTGTAAAGTCAGCCTGCATTACTACCAAAAATCCACATTAATATTGAGATACTGTACCGGTGATCTTTTATTGTTTTAAATGCCATCATCCACAATACAATTTTTGAGTTTTAACTTCATATATCCATCACTGCTTTTACTGGAGCTTTTCTCATCGATATTTAGCTATTACAGGGAAAGAATGTACATTTCTAGAAGCATGTTCAAATGACTAAAGCTGGGCTCCTAAAAACCTAGAACTTTGGTGCAGTAGGTGAGCTGCAGTTATTAAATTTCTGCAAAAAAAAAATACACATTTTAAACCACTGCTAGAAAAAGCTCTCATGTATGCAACACATTAATAAAAGTGAACAAAAAGATTTCGTCTGTTCTTTGTACATTTTCATTCTGCTCTTTATACCTGTGTTATTGTCAAAATTTTCAAGTATTCAGAGAAAATGTTGATCAGGTAAACAATAAGGAAGGCAATGGCTGTTTAAAGCACACTTGCAGTTAGTATCACTGAAACCTGGTGGTTTTCCCCTTGTTACACCAACTTGTCTCTAATATTAACCTTGCTCATTGGGGAAAAAAAAAACTAAAAAGCAACTTGTGACAGTGCAAGAAAAACTTTAACAAATATTGCTTTAAAATATTATTCAGAAAGACAAATATTAGAACTATAAAATGTAAAGTGATCTTATTTGCATTAGATTTTCATCTGCAGAGGTCTACTAGATGTCTCTTACTGCGCCAGGCAAAGCTGAGCTGACAGGTAGGCATAGAGCCCATTTTGAAGGATACATTATCCCTTTTCAAAGGCATAGAGAAGCTATTTGTAAACAAGCAAGTTTAGAAACTCAGTAGAAGGAAAAGTGTGCTGCCATTTTTCAATGCTACAATTGTCATTTTTGATTAAGAAACCCGAGACTGTGAGAAACATCAGCTGAGACTTTACATCTTATTCCAAACTGTCAAATCAGACTGGTTACAAACACATTGTCACAGCTGCATTTGCCAAGAAAAGGGATACTACATCCATACAACAGAGGTGCCTTCAGTATCTTTTCATGACACTGTCACACGTAAACAAAAAGTCTCAAATGACCAACTACATTGTAGAGAAAACCTTGCAAATAGAAATAAGCACTGATGCGAGGTAATATACAGAAGTAACCATTTGTTTAAGGCTCAATTTATTCTCCATTAAAACTCTCTTCTTTCAAAAGGCATTGAGTAGGTAATACTGAGTTTAAGTATTTAATAAATACAAGTTCAGAAATTGATTAAAGAAATCAATTAAAATATTAAAAATGAACTTTTGCATATTAGCCATTATATGAACCTAGAAAGCTATAAAATGACTGATAGATAAACGACAGATTTTAAAACTTATGGTAAACATGCTAAGCATTCTGATTAAGGTGTGTGGATCCTGGAGACCACCAACCTTATGCACTTAGATGTATGGCAATGTGCTGTGATAGAGACAGGTTTACCAAGGCTCAGCTCTGCAACCTGGGCTGAAAGTTCTCCAAAGCAGCATCTGTGCAAGTTTCCTCTGAGTTTTATCTGCAATTAAAACAAAACAAAACAAAACAAACAAACAAAAAACACTAATGAAAGCCATATTCAATACACATTCAAAATGAACACGGCTTCTCCCCTGCCTGGAACAGCCAGTTTTCCATCCTGAGCTCCAAAGCACTGTTTTCTACAGCAGCATTCCCAAATTCTCCACTAACTCTGGTAACACAAGAGGCAAGCAGGTAACAACCTACTGCTATTAACTTTGTAACAGCTGCTGCTGTGGGACATGAAATTGCATCTAAAGATCCGAAAATGCCAGGAAATTTAAGTTCTCTTATACAGATGCACCAATGCAGGACCCAGTGTATGTGTAACACCCAGTAACATACAGCAATGGCCTTTAGCACAAGTTCTGGGAACAGGCAAATGAGCCAACTCACTCAGTTTTGACATCTGAGTTCTCAGCTATCAGATCCTCTAAACAACTCCTAAAAAAGCCCCTTAGCATTCAGATAGCCTCAGCAGGAACAGAGCTGTACACCACCATCCTCAATCAAGCACACCAACACGTTACCAATGTGACCAAAACATCTTTGCATTTCAGATAACTTGCTTGTAGCTCCCACGATTTATCTGCAGAGATATCCTAAAAGTCTCAGGCAAAGCTCAAAGTCTGTAGAAAATTGTCACTGCAAGTGCATGTACTTCACTCTAGCTTGATCCATGGCATTTCAGGGATTTTGAGGAGCCTTCTCAATTCTTGAAGTGATTTCTCCAAACAACTCGGGACCTTATGTTTCCCACTGCACCATTTCTTTTCAGCTGTTGATTTGCTCTAAGTTAACAGTTTGTCACGACAGAGTGCTCTGACATAGCCAGGGTTCTCCTTCTTGCCTAACATTCAGGAGCAGCACTCCTGCCCTGACAGGAGCCAACAGCCAGGTTTTTTTTGCTTGTTTGTATGTTTTCCAACTAACAGCAATTCTCTCCCAGTCTGGTGAGATCACTCCCACCTCACACACTGTTGCTGGTCCAAAAGTTTTAGACAGAGAGGGTCCCTCTGCTGTCAAAAGCAGCAAACCAACATTTAGCTTCTAATGGGGATGGATTAGACTTGCTTAATAGATGTTTTATCTTTCCTTAGCACACAGAAGAGGCACCATTTACAGTGCAGCTCCTCATCCTACCAGAGTGAGACCCACCCCAAAAACTTCATCTAAGCCCGGCATTCAATAATGTGGTCAGCAAAGAATTGCTGGGAATAGCAAGAACAGTAAAAAAAAGTTACGGTATTTTCCTCTACATGCCCTTCAACATCCTTGTATTTGCAGGTTAGGGACACCACAATTCAGATTTGTCATCTTTCCATTTAAGTTGTGTTTAGTTACTACAATTAACACTATATGGTACCTTATCTGGCTTCATCTGCCTGTGGTATTTTTTAGCACTCTCTGGTCTCTTCTGTAAGCAGGCAGAAGAGACGGGGAAGTTCAACAACATAGTACAATAAATGTGTCTGTGTTGCACAGCCACGTAAACCAGAAGAGAGTACACTTTCAGTTCTTATTCCTAGAGAGGAATACTCTTCCTTCAGCCTTGCTAATACCAGTTACTCATGAACACAGGGGACAGAAATCACTAATCAGCATCAGTCTTTCATACCAACATTAAGGTGTTACAAATCCTATTAATATCAGAAAGACTTCAGTGCACGAGCACTGTACCAGATACCATATTTTAAAGAACAGTCAAAATACAAAACAGTGTCATACTGAAAATCCAAGAGAAATACTGGAGCAAGGAACACAAAGCAGGTCCTGGAATTCTCCTATCTCTGAATGCAAGAACAAAACAACAGAAGACCACTGCAGAAACAGGAAAGGGGAGGTGGGAAGCAGGATGTGAGAACAACACACGTTTTTAAAAGGAGCTACGGGTTATCCTGACTATGCAGTTATGTTCCATCCTTCATCTCACCCAAGGCAGCTGACTGGAACAGCAGTTTAGCAAATGTTCCTCAAAAACACGAAAGAACCTACACACCATAGCTGACAGACAGGCCAAGGAATCAGCACCAGAAAGAGGTTAAATGATACCTGTGATTTAAAACTGACACTGGAACAGCCTCAGGCAAACCCAGGCCCAGCAAAAAATCCACCCCCACCCCTCCCATGGGTTTCTGCATCAGAACTGCAGGGACACAAACGGTTGTATGAACTGCTCTCTGAACTGACACACCTAAGACTCCTCCTGGACACAACCTGGTTACAGAACACAGAGATGATGATGATTATTCCAGGACACAGTTGTAGTTCAAGCCCACTTCCTACACACAGATTTTCAGACACCTGGTTCTACTTCCTCAGCTTCAATTTACCTAGGAGGGGTCACTCCTAAAGCAGAGGTCTGACAAGCAGCAATTGTTTCCTGGATCACAGATAAGCAGGATTACAAAGCTGATTAGAGCTATCACAAGACACCATCAGCATCTCTCCTACCAGAGCACATCAGACAGAAATTATCAAGCAGCAAAGGCATATGATAAAGTTAATGAGATCCTACATCTACTCAATCAAAAAACAAGGATAGAACGGGAGCCAGGAAGAGGAAAATACCCCAAAAGTGTTAGGCTGAAATGAAATATACAGAGCATGAAGACTGAAAAGCCAGAATGAGTAATAAAAGTTCCAGACATGGTGAGAACTGAATAGGAAATGGTTCAGGAAGGAACAACTTGTTTGGCACAGGTGATGAGGCTATATTGGGCAGAGAGAGCATTCCCCAGAAGCAAGGAAGCAGTTTGCTGCTAAAGGCTTGGGGTGGTTGTCTAAGCCAGGCAGAAGGAAGGAGAGGAAATCTATATCACAAAAGCTTAGGATCCTCTGTCTCAAGAGCTCACAAAGACATAAGAATACAGCTGTTTCTTCTAAAGCAAGAACATGTTTAGGAAACCCACCAAATCTACACACAAGTTGTCATTCAAAGGAATAACATGTGGCCCTGCCCCTACTTCAATTTCACCTTTAAGATTAAATGTGCTACTTAGCGCTCAATCCAGAAGCAGAGAGGTTACAAAGCCTCCCTTAGAAGCAATCAATTCCAGAACTATAAATTTCAAGGATGAAAGGCCTGATTGTGTCAGAGTTTAAGACAGCAACCAGCACAGGATGAACCATTAGTAATCCAGGGGATTGCCATACCCTTTGGCATGATACTTCTAGTCCACATAATCTTGTCTGTGAAGCTGCCTTAGAAATAGCTGCAACATTGCATTACTATACACAACTCAGAATATTACCCCTGCAGCACTCAATTTTTTTAAAAAAGGCAGTAATTTCTTAGATTCATTTCTTCCTAGACCTCTAAAGATTCTGCAGGTGTGATTAACATAAAAGACTTGTGTATTTTTCTCTGCTCCAAAACAAGTTCACTCACCTTTCAACAAGCAAATCTCAAACTTACACACACCTCTTACACAGTGACAGCAGCCCTTCCTAATTTCACAGAACTGGAGATAAAAACATCATGTATTATCTCTAGCATGACAATGCTAGGGCCATGAGCACCTACAATTTTATATTTACAAAGCACTTGATAACAATCTCAAAGACAAGCTTTGAGACTTCACTCTCTGACCTTGCACTCAAGATTAAAGAGGATACATGGTCCAAAGCTTCCAGTAATAACCTATTTTCCCTCTTGTCACTCAGATACAAAAAGCTCTTTTGAGTTAAGCAAGTTACTAACATGGCAGTGGGAGTCTGAGCCTCAAGTAGTGCAGCTGTCAGGAGGGGCAGTTCCTTCCCCTGAATTTCCACATCCTCCCTCATTCCCGCACTTGCCCTTGGAGATCATGACGAGTTGTTTGCAAAGACAGGTCCAACAGACAACTGGAGGTCTGAGGGACCAGCTGGCTGCATACAGAGCACACCAATGGTGCTTTGAAGTAACGTGGATTCGAGACAGCGGTGAAACAAGACCTGCAACAGCTACAGGGGAAACAAGAGTGTGGGGGGGGGGGTCCAGAACCACCTCATGGGAATGCACATCGGAGAGGAACAGACCCATTCACAGTCAGGTGAAAAAGATGTGTAAAAGGACCACATGTGTGAAAGGCCAACGACAGTTGTCCTGGAGGAAAAAAATAAAAATCAAAGCAACACCTGACACAGGGGAAGCTTTACAAAGGGCCCTCTGAACACTGCACTCTCATCACACATCTTATGAGTCACTGGGAAAGGAGAGTTGTGCATTGGGAAGCCATTTTACAGTTCTCTGCTCTGGAGATTTGAGATGAAGAGCACTTTGTGCACGCCCTTGACTATTACATATGGGCTTCGAGCCACTTCTCACCTCTCAGGGTGGTTCTCTTGCAAAAGAAACTTATTCCACTGATAAGGCAGAAGGGTACTCTAAGTACAGTCAGTTTCTGTACCACAGAATTTTATTTCTTTTAAACAAACTCAAAGTCTTCTCAGAACAACTACTGGGAAATTTGGTAACAATAATCCCATTGAACTCCAAGGTAGCTCCCATTACTTGAAAATAATTCAGATACCAGCTACAAGAATAAACCCACTGCAACATCACAAAGCATTATTCAGAATAACGTAGCATCAAATACAGCACTGACAGTCAAAATAGGTGCAGATAACATCATTCACTTTGTGTCATTGTAAAATTACTGCAAGCAAATGCAGCATTCCCTGACTAATCCTACTGAGGTAACACAAGAAGTCCATTTGACTCAACCACGTGCACAAGCTCCCATCTCTTTTGGAGGAAGGCTGCCTCCAGGTTAGACTGCCTCATTTCAGACTCCCTGTCCCTTTATCTTGTATTTAAACACCGTGTTTGGGCACCTCAGTTAGTTATGACTGTTCCACCAACCTGCTCTGTATGGCCGTGGTTGAGGTTTTTCTTAATTTCTCTCACTGGATGATGCAAGTTGTACAACATTGATCTTGTTTTTCAGGCAGGGAGGCATAGTTCATTTGCCTGACGATCTCAGCAAACAGTTCATCCACCATTGTTTTGCTCTTGGCTGACGTCTCCATGAAGGGACAGCCCCACTCCTGAGCCAGGGCTCTGCCTTCTGCAGATAAGACCTCTCTCTCTGACTCCAGATCCACTTTATTCCCCACTAGGATCAGAGGAACTTTCTCGTATCTCTTCACCCGGACAATCTGGTCCCTCATTGGCTTGATGTCCTGATCAAACAATCCAGCTGGTTAGTACATGTAAGGAATCACATGGAATTGCTATAGAACCACTACAGAAACACATTTTAATAACCCTCATGTGCAACTGAACATTAAAAATACATCGGAAGACTTCTTAAACTCATAGTCACACAGATCTAGAATTCAGAGAAAATCTACTACCTATCACTAAGTTACTTTTTCTTTTATATAAATACATGCACATTTTATAGAATTTATGTGCATATACAAACAGAAAGTGACAGTCAGTTCAGCCACAGGAGGACACAGTATCACTGCTCTGAAGGCTAGCTGCAGCTTTCTGAAGAAGTTGTCTCAAGTCTAAGGACCTGTAACCCTAGCAGGGGCATGCCATTACACAACCATTTAGGAAGTTTGTGCTTAGTTTACAGCTTGAGAAAGCCATAAATTTAAATAAAGCCTTCTCAGTCCTGCAATGCTTAGAATAATTCATTGTGAACACATTTAATCACATGTAAGTAACCAAATTAGATGCTGTAAAGAGATTTTATTACCTAGAGATGCATTTATTCAAGTTTGAGCCGACATGGGGAGTTTACACTTGAAAGACTGAGTCAGCCTCCTCTGCCCCGAGTGTTTTATCAGTACTACAGATTCTTGCACAGTACTGAGACAAAGCAATCCCAGCGTTTGAAGTTACCACTGTGTAAAGAACTGCAGAGTGGTTTACACCTACAGCCTTCAGAGCAAACACACTACAGACAGACAGAAATAATTAAATATTAACAAGGTGGATTATTGTACATCCATTCCTCAAATAACGCGGGCTCACTGGAACCCAAAAATCAGTGAAAATGAGAGCAGAAGCATCCCAATGTCACTGTTGTTTTCCAGAGATAAGCATGTCTTCAGCTTGCACAGGGCTGTTTCGAGGCCTCTGCTAAGATAAGGTTTAGCCTTCAGCAGAAGCAAACTGGGGGTGTGCAAGGTCTTGCCAAGCAGCTGGAGCACACCCAGCTCGGCAGCCCAAGCCAAGGCAGGAGTTGCAAAACCCTGCACTGCATAGAGCGCTGCTAAACTCACTTACTGCCCAAAAACAAAGCCCCGTTTCTACAGGCAGCTTAGACCAGTAACTGGCTGAGATATTTCCATTTTTTTGGAGAGTTTTAATAATAGAAATCAAATCCAGATCCACAAATTATCACATACAGCTGGTTCTCCTCTTCAGTACTCCATCTATGCTGTGAGAGCATCGAGCTCATGCTGGACAGGAATATATTTGGGGGGAGGGAGCGGAAAATAACAGCTCACTTAACAAGTCACAACTCCAGAACAATGAGAATCTCTTCAAGAGCAACTGGAGAAACATGCCTTTTAGGAAGGAGAGGGGATTGGAAGGGGAAGTCTTGATTCTAATATCGAGTGATTTCTTCACAAAAGGGGATTGCCAAGAGATTTCTGTTGGGGAAGTGGGAGCTAGTCATTGTTCTCCAGCACTGCGTGGGATTTAACAATGGTGGCACCCTGATAAGTACCTGCAAAGCAAGCAGTTTTCCATCAAGAAGCAAGGCTGGTAAATGCGCTTTCAAAGTGGGCATTTACACTTTTGGCCCCTCGGAGATAAAGCGCTTCTACGCACACGTGGGCTACCCCTAAAACTTCCTCCTCGGCCCAGAGCCTTCCCGGGGGCAGGGACGGCTCCCTCCGAGGACGGGACATCAGGCGAGGTTACCTGGAAGGACTGCTGGTTGACCAGGCTGTAGACGAGGATGAATCCCTGCCCGTTCTTGATGTAGAGGTCGCGCATGGAGGCGAACTGCTCAGTGCCGGCCGTGTCCAGGATCTCCAGCACCGAGGGGGACGAGTCCACCTCAATCTCCTTGCGGTAGAAGTCCTCGATGGTGGGGTCGTACTTCTCGATGAAGGTCCCGGTGACGAACTGCACCGTCAGGGCGGACTTCCCCACCCCCCCGCTGCCCAGCACCACCACCTTGTACTCCCGCATCAGGCCCTGCTCGCCTTTCCCCGCCGGGCCCGGGCCTAGGGAAGGCAGCACCGCGGCCCTCGCATAGCCCCGGCCCGCCTCAGGAAAAGGGCAAGGCCACGCTGCTCCCGCGCCGTCCTGGGGGGAGGGAGAGCCCCGTCAGTACCCGGCGCGGCCCCAGCCCCAGTGCCCTCCTTCACCGCCGCGCTCTCGCCATCACCGCCTCGGCCGCGGGACCCGCCCGCCAGGGCCACCCCCCACCCGGAAGGGTTTTGCTGAGGCACCGGAGGCGGCCCCGCCCCGTCACCGCCCGCTCACTTCCGGTGTCCTGCGTCACGGCACGCCCTAACTGCGCCCGGGGGGGCAGGTTGGAATGTGACACCGAGGCACCCGCACTGTGATGGGGGACAGATTTGCGTGAGGCACCGAGGCACTGTCCCTACCCGGCCCCCCAATATGGCGGCCTTAACATGGCAGTCGCGCCCGCAGTCCCTTCAAGGACGGTTCTGTGAGAGGCGTGTTGTCCCTCCACGAGCTCCTGCTCAGCACTCGATAGCTCGAACTCCTTAAACTCCTCTGAGCTCCCTGCCGGCAAGAGACCCGCGGGAGAGGGGACGCGGGCTGTGACACCGGTACTACGGTTCTTCATCCCTGGAAGCCCGCTGGGCTGGTGACAAAGAGGGTCACCAAGTTCATCAGAGGGATGGAGCACCCATCCATTTATATGAGTAAATCCTGAGAGAATTGGGATTGTTCAGCCTGGAGATGAGAAAGCTTTGGGGTGACCTAACTGCCCCTTCCGGTGCCTGAAGGGAATTTACAGGGAAGACAGAGGGGAACTGTTTACAAATACATGTAGTGACAGGAAAGGGGGAATGGGTTCAGACTGAAAGAGTGTAGGTTAAGATTAGATATTAAGAAAAAAAATCTTTACTGTAAGGGTGGTGAGGCCCTGGCACAGGCTGCCCAGCAAAGCTGTGGCTGCCCCATCCCTGCAAGTGTCCAAGACCAGGCTGGACAGGGCTTGGAGCAACCTGGGATACTGGAAGGTGTCCCTGCCCATGGCAGGGGGGTGAAACGAGATCATCTTTAAGGTTCTTTCCAACCCAAACCACTCTGTGATTCTGTGAAAGTTGTTACCTCTACCTGCAAGATTTGTCCCGTGTCTTTTCACCTCCACAGCTGCCACAAGCCTCACTGCTCGGCTGCCACGCGCTTTTTTCCGTTTCCGTCGGAGCCCTCTCCATGGAAATCCTCCCAGAACCGGCACGAGTCTTCCCAGCTAAACTCCGGATGCTGCGCTTGGCGGCGTCGGGGCTCCCGCGGCGCGGCTGACAGCAGGTGTCAGCACAGCACCAGGGCCATTCCCGGCCGCTTCGGGAATTGGCCCCGGCGCTTCCCTCGTCAATGGAACTCCCGCGTTGTTAAGAGGAAGTAACTAAAAAGAATCAACGTCTCTTTTCTATCTAAAATAAAATCCCCCAGTCACTTCAGACCCAACTCGATGATTCCCACCCGTAGGGGAAGCTGCCCTCCAATAAAACCAAATTTGTTTCTGCTGCTCCCTGAGGCCTGCAGAATTTCAGCAGACACGTGTGAGATGCTGGATTTGTCCCTTTACCCTCTGCATCACCTGTTTGATTGCAAGTCCAAGGAAGACACAGCTGCCGCGTTGTGTCCATCCTGGGCTTCCAGCAGCCCTAGAGAGGTGCCTCGTCCAGGCTGAAACCATCCAAAGGTACTGAGAAGGTGACTCTGCTTGTGGCTGTTTTCACAAACAGCCTTATTTTATTCGCTTTCTTTCCATAAAGAGAACATGTCCATTATGGGAAAAGGTCAGTGAGGACTTTTATCCTCCAGAACAAATCTTACTTAAGTTACACCAAATTTGATTCACTCTTCTTTATTACATGTAAGTAAAAAGCCCTCTCCTTCCTTTGCCGTTGCCTCCAGAATTGTGTTGTCAAGTGAATTGCTGGCAGGAGGCAGACGTGCTTGGATGGAAGATTTTCATGTGGCTGGTGAATCAGCTCAAAAACGTAAAAAAGGTGAGCATTAAAACAGGCTGCCTCCTACTTTAACCCCATTAGAAATCACGAGTTGTTGCAAAGTACCTTAAGGCACTCAGGGTGCTCAGGATAAAGGAAAGCCACAGCTGCTCCCAGAGGAGCTTCCCATCTAATTTTAACAATGACACAATGGTGACAGTGACAAACGGGGGGAGGGAGAAAAGGGGCAAGGGAGGATGAGGGTGACAATAATAAGATTACACGGTCACTTAGGTTCATTATGTGCATGGCTTTGTGGCACTGCTGATCCATTATGTTTGTGATCGGTGGAGGAATGACTGCGGGAGAGGAAGGGAACAAAGCACAGCGGGAGAAAAGCCAAATGTATTTTTGTGCAATTGACTTTAACCAGCAATGCCTCACTCTTGGGCTGAGGGGAAGCCTAAGCAGGTGGACACAGAATTGGGAAACTGGATTTTTTTTCCCTCCTGCAGTATTGATTTGGATTCCCAAGATTTATTTCCCAACTCACAGCACTTTATACCTGGGCATAGATATCTACAGCTGAAAAAAAAGGCCGATCTCGAAGTGCACCAGGTTGTTCATTATCCTTAAGACAAGTCATTCCCTTCATTAACAGTTTGCACAGCTCTTTCACTGCCTTGTGCCTAACCACATATCCTGAGCCACAAAAATAGCTGGTGATGTAAAAGGTTTTGAAACTCTGGATGGGAAGAGCTGCTTCTGCCATAAATGGCCAAGTCCTGAGTCAGACATGCAGGGTACCTCCTGCCAATACCACCTCTGCCACTCCCTCGCTATCACCATCTCCTCCCGGTGAGGTGTGGCACAACCCAGGTCAAAGGCCTGATTTAATCTCTGCTGCCACTTTCTCCATATCTTCTGCTACGGAGAAAGGAGCAAGGCTCAGCCCTCGGTGCTGCCTCGGGAGGGTTTGCCCTTTCTCAGCAAAACAATCTTCCCAAATGAACATCCGGGCAGGATTCGATTGCTGCCAGAGCAGCTCTGTGCTGTTGATGGACTCAGCTGCTCTATGCTCTGCCTGCAGCCAGCAACAATAAAGCAGGCTGTTATTAAATTAACCTGCTAAGACACAGATCCTGCAGGGATGTTCAGAGAACAAACAGATGGCACAAGCAAGGGCCAGGAATAATTGCAGTCCCCATCTCACCAATGTGAGAGATGAATCCTGCCTGTGCCCAGCAAGGAGGCAGGACTGGGAGCAGTACCCCCAGAGGTGACAGGAGCATCTCCAAGCCATGGATGGAGTGAGGAGTCTGGAACATGTCCTGTGGATGCCAGGGTGGGACTGCACTACCCCCCAGCAGCCAAAGCCTCCCCACTGCAGCCACAGTGTGGACGCTGCATGGCCACCACTGCCTCTTGTGGGCTGTCTCCACTGCCAGCATTGATTGGCTCTGATTCCCTGTGTCTGCCCAAGCTACAGCCCAGGCTCTCCTCTTCCAGGAAGCCTGCAGCAGGCTGCTGAGCCAGGCCAGCAGGGATAGCCCAGATTTCACCTCAGTTACCCTCTAGCTGGGGGCATCATTTGCGTAAATACATGCAAAACCAATCTAGGACCTAGTGTTATTTCTTCTTTGCCTCTTCCAGAGGTTTTGCTAATCCACTTATTGTGCCTTATGGTGTTCAGCATGGAAGCTGCAGAGTAGGGATCACCTCAGGGCTTGAATGGCTACTGGAGCACTGGGGGCTGCTCTCACATGCAGCTCGTTCAAAGAGGTCATGTCACACCAGTCACATAACTGCAATGACAGCTTTTGATCTCAGCCCCCTCAGGTTCCAGTGAAATGTGTCCTAGGGGTTGGATGTGTCCACCTGGCCCAGACTCCTAATTCTGGGGCTGTTTCAGAACCTGCAGAGATACTTTTCTTTTTTGCCAGCTTTTCCTGCCAATATAGAGATGACTCAGAGGCAAATCCTGAGGACCTTTCTCAGAAATTTCTGGTTTTCTGCCATCCCTCAGCTTTTAGCCATTACTTTAGTAGCAACAAAAAGGATGATGGTGCTTCAAAAGAGGTAAACAACATTTTCCAAAGCAATTACCGATTCTGAAGCAGAAGTAGGGCTGCACTGAAATATAATTGATACAACAAGGAGGCTATTGGGATTTCTGGGAGGAGAAGCATCTCTCTTTGGCTCCCAGACATGGTACCAGATCACCAGCCATTTAGAAGAGCTTGGCCCAGGCACTGAGCAGCACCACAGTGGAAGATGTTGTTGTTACACCCTGCCACACTCATTGCCTGCAGCCCCTTGCCTCCCCACCAGCCCTCTCTCCTGGTTATCCCCTCTGATGCTGCATCTCTTGCCTACAGGATCAGCATCCAAGCGGATGTCTGGGTCTCTGCGTGGTGATGAGTCACCACTCTGTGTGAGCAAGCTAGTGGTGGTGAAGCCAGAAATGTGGTTTCCTGGGTCATTTATCTTTCTATTTTCTCCAGATGTTGAGCTCTCTTCTCGTTGCCCTTCACAGTCCGAGCTGCTGTAATCTTTTCTGCAGTGCCTGGGAAGCACCTCCAGCTATTGCTCACCAGGTCTGTGTTGGGCTCATGCCAAGCTGCAGCTCTGTGGCTCCCAAAAAGTGGCCTGTCCTCCACACACCCAACATGATGCCAGCACAGCACCCTCTCCTTGGGTACCAGCTTCCACGAATTTCTGCAAAGCTGTGGGGATGGGGCTGTTCTCAGATTTGCCTTTGTTAAATCACCAACACATGGGACAGCCTCTTCCTAGAAATACATATACGTACATATTTTAAAGTTTCTAGTCAATAGTAGAGTAAAACTGAAAATGCACCTCCTTAAGGCTAAAAAGCCAGAAGGCAACAGTGAACACATAACCAAACCTGTTGCTTTAAACTCCAAATGAAAAGAAGATTAAACACTCTGTCAAGATATATTTTTAAGATTTGTAATGATGCCTTTTCCTGGTCTTAAAATCAAGACTCATACACGGTTAGAAGGGGAAAAGGGATTTTACCTTGGTATTTATTCTAAGGATCCTTAGGTGCACACGTCCAGGTCATATGCACTGAAATGCACCCTGCAAAATGCCCACCCCAAAAGAGCTGGTATGTCATTATAGGTTTTACTAATTGGCATATCTATCAAAAATTCCCCAATGAGAGGCTCGAGTGAGCCCCCCTCCCCAAGGAACCCTCTCCTGGATGGTTCTGTCTTAGTTTACAGAATGTGTTCTGGAGAGGACCTTGGGGCCTGGGGCACACTGATCCCTAACTACGAAGTTTCTAAAAATGTTTAGGCTCTCAGCTTGACTAACAAGTCCAAGAACGTAGGCAAAAAGCACTAGGAATACAGAAGTTGTAAAAAAGGTATTGTCTTGGTTTGAAAGACAGGTGTCTGCTAAGGAAGGCAGGAGCCCCCCTTGGAATGGCAGATGCGACTCCCCTTACCTCTGAGTTATTATAATTTTGAAATCAAGGGGCTTTTAGGCAAAGATGTGGAAAATAGAAATAACAGTTCTTTACTATTATATATCCATACGTGTATAACCAGTCAAACAAACAACAATAACTATGGCAGTAACAGCAAACAATCACAAACCCAGTCCCAGCCTTCTCAGCTGTCGGGCCCTTTCCCCTCGGGTGCAGTTCCGCTCGCAGCCGGCAGGGGCGCTGGCGGCTCCCGGTGAGCAGGGCAGGTGCGATGGTTCCCCCGCGGCTGCAGGGGGCGCTCCGGAGCGAGCTCGGGGAGCACGCGGCACCGGTGCCCCGGGATCCCGGGAAGGGATGGAACAAAGGCTTCACAAACCGCTGGGCAGCCGATCCCAGTGTCCGGCCGGACCCTCGGGAACAGCACGCTGGAACGGCAGGGACGAGCACAAATCCCGGAGGACAGACGAGATGTATCCAAACGGGGAACCCCCCGGAGGTCTGGGCAGGCAGGGCGAGCAGGGCTACAACGTAGCGAGGCTCGAAGCAACGGCGGGGCAGGGCGGCCACGGCCCGGCTCCCAGCGGGGCAGGGAAGGCGGGCTTGGGATGCCAGGGTTTTTCTCCGGCAGAAGGAAAAGCAGTCGACGAAACAGCCTCTCTCTTTGTCCAAGCGCAGGAGACCGACTGCCCGCACACCCAGGTGAAACAAAAGAGTAGCCAGATGCACCCCACCCCCATAGGCACCTCTTTTGTTTTCTTAAATACCCAGCCATTTGTTCCCCTAGCAACATGTATGGGGGAAAATTCCTTTAACAGAAAAAAAAGCCCAGGAGAGCTCCTAAAACCCCAACAAGTATAACAGGGGTATAAAAGAAAAAGCAAAAATCTTCATGGCATCAATAAAAATAAAGCAATTTTAAACCTACAGAAAGGTTCACATTTGCTTTTAGAATTCCACGTGTTTTCCTTTTTTAATCATATTCCTGCAGCATTTGCAATTCAAATGCTACAGAAATGTGTAGCCTTGCTCATGAAATTTGCTGGCCAAATGAAGCAGCCAACAATTAATTAGAATGAACCCCCCTGCTTTACTCTCATTGGTGAGAACAAGAGAGAGAAAATGTAAACTTCAACACCAATGGGGTATTGAGAAAATACTTTTAATGTGATGTTGATTTTAATAAGCAAAACCATTTCTTTCCTCCCTCTTTTTTAGTAAATTGCTTTTCACTTGACAATTTCCTCACAGCAAAGTGACAAGTATTATTCTGAAACGTTAATTCCTCCATGCAGGCTCTAGTGCTGAGCTCATTAAAGCATGCTGAGTCCCTGGGCGGCTGCTGCCAGGTTGTGTGGTGACCTGAGACCAGAACACCCACTGCCTTGTCCTGTCCCCAAGCCTGGGACAGGCAGTGTCACCAAGACAGCCAAGCACCTTGTTTTTGTGGCAGGACCTCAGTGCCTTCGGTGGGTGACATGGAGACATTTCTGTTGGAATACTGGTGGCCCTTTCCTGGAACATCACTCCTGGCTGGGATGGGAGTGGATGGCACAATACCTGAGTTCTAGCAGCACTCATGGAGTGTGGGAGATACACTTCCCAGGTGGTCAGTGCCGCTGTCACCAAATGCTGCAGGGTGGCATGTCCTACTCGATTTAGAATCATGGAATATCAAATCAGAATATCATAGACCATCTGCCTGGCATGGCCCTGATACCCATGCTGATAACACTCACTTTCCCTTCCATCTCTTTTCCCCAGCCACAGCTGAGGATGTGCAAACACATCAGCAGAGAGTGCTTGTGCCTGGCACTCATCCCCAAATGGCCACATTGCACGTGCCTCTGATGAGGGTGGAGGCACATCTTGGATGAGATGCTTCCGGAGGAGATCAACCTGAGGCCAGAGGGAAAGGCTTTCCATAGCAGTGCAGTGGCAGAGCCATGGGCAATAGGAGTCAGGCAGAGCTTCTCCCCAGGCTGCCTTTGTCAACAGCCAACAAACTGTCTGCAGAGCAGAAACACGGCGAGTTCATTCTGAGACACTTGATCAGCTTTCATGTCAAGGGAGGCTGATGGTACAAAGCTGTGTGTCCTCCACACTAGAGCCTGTCAGCTCTCCTGGAAAGGACACCTGGCTGCTTGGAGACAATCCAGACACCAGCAAGGGTCTTCATAACACCCTGAAGAGCTGCAGCCTGGATAACGTGGCATCCATCATCGTCATCCAAGAGAGCCAAACCAGCAGACTTCTGAGGCTGATTGCTCCAGGAGCCCGGGAACCAAGGTGTTAAAGTGCTTGGCCAGGGAAGGTCCTGGGACGAGAAAAGCACCAAAACTGCTTAATTAGAGTATTCAAATTAGATGGGTTGCAAAACAGTTACTTTCTCAACTTGAAAAAAAACAAAATTAATATTTGCCAGCCAGGATCAGAAGCAGTGGGAGCCATTGACAGCTTCACTGGGGCGCCTTGTGCTGGGGAGGACTCCAGAGGTCTCTGCCATAATTGTCTGCAGTCTTTAGTATTTTGTTCTGCAGTTTATGAACTTGCTCAAGCATTTTGTGGATAAAAGCCGGTGATCCAAACCCCAGCTGTATTTCTGCTTTAAGAAGTGAGGGGCTGCTGCCTGGTATTTCAGTGTGACACTTTGGTATTTCAAAGAATTTCCTAATTTGCATAGCCTGGAAAGGATCAAACCAGTGGCTGGTGGAAGCAAAGTGTGGCTCTGCCAGGCTAGTCCTCCATCCCAGCCTCCAGGACAGGCAGCCACCTCCCATCCCTGCACAGATGGACCAACAAACAGCCCTGCACGGACAGAGCCACCATTTATGCCAAGGGCCCACTGCCTCATTGATCCATTGCCTCATTGATCCATTGCCTCATTGATCCACAGCCATGGACACCTCACTGTCAGCAGCCCCTGAGTAAGTCCAGCCATGCCAGTGCCAGGGAGAGGATTCTCTTCCCTCTGCCTTGTGCCACAGCAGACCTGGAGACAGCTCCAGTGTGGGGATGTGGACTTGGGATGCTGTGGGGACAGTGCCAGGGCTCATCCCTAGGTTAGTCCTTGTCCGTGGGCTGGCAGCTCTCCTTGCTCTGGTCCATCTGCCTCACCCCTCAGGCTTTTCTCATCTGCTTTTTTGCTTTTCTAATATTTTCTCTAGTATTTAATCCCATGCCAAGTTCTTCCCCATCCTCTTAAAATTCTGCAATTCTCTTAATTTTTTCCTTATCTTGTCTGCGTAATTGAGAATATCTTGAATCCCTTTGTTTAGTCTTCGTACCTTGTGTTGCCACTATGTTCCAATCACTTAAACATGAGATCTTTGCATGCTATTCCTGTGGAGACAAATTTTTGCATGTTCTCCAGAAAGAAAGTCATCCTCCATTAGCCAGTGCTTTGTGATGAATGAGAGGGGATGTCACACCGGGAGCAGAGGCAGCAGTGGAGGGTCGCACCCTGCACTGTGCCTTAGAGTGATACTGATATCTGAACCGAGCTCAGATTTCGTTCCCAGCAATGTCTTTTCTCTTCAATGGCCATGAGTGAAAAGCTTTGACACCCTCCATCGGCACAGCACCAGGTGAAGGCTGGCACGCGTTCCATCACCCTCCCTCCAGCAATGCAGCTGCCACTGCCCCTGGTGTCACCCACCAAGTCTCAACACAGTGGCAAGAGAAAGAAAAAAGCCACTTCCCCCTGCACAGACACATTATGCCAAGAGCAGAGAAAATTGATCTCTGGCTGCTGAGCCTCTCTAGCACTTTGTGTTGCTGAAAGGAAAAATCAAGTCTGGGCCTGGAGAAGGCAAAGACAGAAAGAAAAGCTTTTCCTGTCTGATGATTTCTCTCTGGGGTTGGGGCCCTCCCTGGGGACCTCAGTGGTGGTTTTGGGAGAGGCACTGGGGCTGCTTTTGCTCTGGGGGCTGGTTCAGCATCAGATTCACAATAATCCCACAAAATTTTGCTTTTCCTGCTCACTCAGCAGGTCTGAGGAAAAGGGGAAGAGGCTGCCGGGGCTCCCAGCTGAGCCCCCAACAAGGGGGCTGCCACATGCACTTACACTGGGCTTGCTCAGGGATGTCACTTGAGCCACAGCACAACTTCTCTCCTGTCCTTCATGTAGCAGCCATGGTCTGATGTGGAAGCCTGGCTTTCTCCAGGCCGTGACCCTCACACGACTGCAGGGGTTGGAGTTTGGAGACAAGGATCTGAAGTGCCCTTCACAGGGCAGGGAGAGAAGGCTCCTCGCTTGCTCGCAAGCCAAGGGTTGAGCTTTGCCCTCCACAAGAGTGTGGGCCATTTGCCACAGCCACCATCAGCAGCAGCCCAAAATCTGGATCTCATACTCCACTGCCTCAACAATTACCAGATTAAAAGAAAAATCCACACTGAAAGGGGAGTCCAGAGGCTCCTCCTGGCTCCCAGCAGCACACCTTAGCTGGCCCAGCCCCAGCTTCAGCTACTTGCAGTCCAGGGGACACACATTTCCGCAGGCAGCCCCCCCAGCCCCATCCTTGCCAAGCTATCCAAGAGCTATGGGTAGTGCTGTGGCAGTGTCAGACACCTGTGAGTAGGGGTGTGGGGGGACCATCACATCCCACACTGGTCCAGGGAAGCTGCCTGTCACCTCAGCCCCAGGTGAGCACTGCCAGAGGGATGCTCCATCATTTGGTGCCCTGTAGAAGATGCAGGTTGGTGAGGCTGCCGGTGGAGAGAGGCAGAGGAGGAGGAGGTAGCAGATCTCTCCCAGCTCCTGCCAGTGCTCTGCAGCCCTGTGCCTGGACCGCCCAGGCTGGCTGGCTGGTGGTGGGTGTTCGTGACTCAAGATCCCTGATCACCATCCAATGACACATTTACTGCCAGCAGAATGGGCCTCCCACCAGCACAGCAGCCCTGGAACCTTACCGGAGGGTGGCTGGGCTTTGCCAGCAGCTGTGCTGATGCAGATGGGCTGGGAGGGTCACAAGCTCCAGCTCTGAGATGCACAACCTGATGTTGGGTTGGTAATGGGGGCAGACCAGGACCCTCTGTCCCAGTGTTCAGTGTGGGAGCACAGGGCCAGAGATGGGACCTGGCCAGGGCCAAGCGCAGCAGGCCTTGGAGCCAGCCCACCTCCCTCACCTCCCACAGCACCCTCCCTGCCTGCCCAGAAACCTGGCTCCTGGCACCAGACCCATGGTGACAAATGCCTTTAAAACATTCTTTATTAAGTGAGAAATCTCACTGCGCTCTCTATGCCAAGCCCTAATACAGTGCAGACCTAAATACAGCACTAATGCAAAAGCTTAAAGGATTTCCCATAATTGAGCAGAGCTGGCAGAGGGGTGAGAGCCTGGTGGGGGGAACTGCAGCCCACCTCCCTCCTCAGCATGTGCTACCCTCAGTCTGACCCCACTGGTCCAAATGTGGCCACAGCCACCACCCTCAAACTGTGCAATATAGGAAATTAAAGTCTTCCAAGGCCTCATCCTCCCCAGCTCAGAGCCCCAAGTTGCCCTCATTACCCTCACCAAAATCCCCTTGATTCATGCAATAGCACAAGTAGCATCATAGTGTGTAACCCGTGTGTCACCCATCCTCCTGCTGCCAGGACTGCTGGGCCTCTGCCTGTCCCAAACCTCACTGCAAGTCATGACAAGGCCAGGGCAGTGGGACTTGGCACATTCAGCTTCCAAAGCACAAGGGATGCTCTGGGCAGGGGAGCTGCTGAGCCAGCACCTGCTGCTCCTGCACACCCTAACATCATGGGGTGTGGGTGGCCACCAGCACTCTCTACCCCAGAGAATACATGGTCTTACCTTTGTATTTCCCCTGCCTTGGCACAGCCACACACAGCTCTGAGAACAGCGATGGGAATATCCTGTGTCTCCTTACCAGCGTGGCAGTGTGACCCTCGGGCAAGCTCACCCCACAGGGCAAATGACTGATGGCTTTGATTCAGGCTTCTGTGGGGGAAAGCAAAACAGTTTTCTTCAACAAGAGTTTTCCAGAAGCTTTACAAAGCACAAACACCTTTGCTTTGGTGCAGATACATGCAGCCCAAAACACCCCCAGCGCCCCTTGATGTGATTGCCAGAAGCTGTTCACCAGTGGGAGCCCTGCCAGACATTCAGGTGCCATTGTGCTGCAGGTGTGGGGGCAAAACTGAGGGCTGACAGGGCTGTGGGGCAGGTGGGGACACGGCTGCAAAGCTCTCATGGCCATGGGGAGCACAGGACATGCAAGAGCTGCAGCAGAAGCACTGCCATGGAGATGGGCTGAATGTTGGTGCTGTGAAACATTAAAGCTGAAGCTGCATCGATTACAGACACAGGCTTCGAGCACACGGTGGCTGCGTAGGGTGGGAGGCAGCAGCTCCCTTGGGAAGGCTCTGATAATATTTATGAGCAAATAATTTACATGAACTATGGAGCAAAGCAGAAATACCTCTGTGGAACCCAGCTGCAGCTGTGAAGAGAGAAATGGTGCAGCAGCACCATACCAGGGCCTCCTGCCTGGCTGCAGGGATCCTCCAGAGGCAGGTGGTGAGGTGTCACAGTGCCATCCCCTCAGGGCTGTATTTACACTTTTGGATCCAAGGGAAGGGCAGTGGGAACAGTGAGGCAGATGCCAGGGCACATGCCTGCTACACAGACTGGCAGAGCCACCCTGAAAAAGGCAAAATGAGGAGGGAAGAGCAAAGTAAATATTTTCCAACTGAGCCAAGCCTTGCTGGGACCTCATCAGAGCTGGCTTGCTGGGTGGCTGCTCCTTCAAGCCCGTCCCCATGGCCTTCAGGCAGTGGCTTTTTCTGTCTCCCTGCCCACAGACACTGCAGAGGCCTCCCAGCCCACTCACAGGGATCCTTTGTTGGCATGTACTGCCATCTCAGAGATGTACTCGAGGCAGGTCTCACCTGAGCTGGAGGAGGCACCTGAGTCCATCATCTGCAGTAACAGCTCAGGGCACAAGTGAAGGTACAGGCTGTTTCACACTGCCCTGCACTCTGACATGACCCCTCTTGGAGAGAGTTAAGGGCTACTTGTGTTGGAGAGGATATTTTAGATCCACAACTCATTGGGGATTAGCCAAACATTTCTCCATTCTCTTATTTCTCATAATAAATAGACCAAATTCATCTATTTATCCAGCACTAAGTCCACATTGAATAAAAACTGGCTTTGGACCATCTGAATATGGAGCAAGTCTTGAAAAATGGAATTTTTCCCATGTTTCCCACTGAACCAAAGAGCTAAATAGAGATTTTTGTATTAAACTTGACTTTCCTGCACAGACAAGCCCCAATGAAAAAGAAGATAGATAGGCCAGGTGCTGTAAGACTTCAAAATGACACATGCAGTAAATACAGCATCATGAATAATTTTGCTCAGATCCTTTAATCCAACTCCATCTATAAAGTAGTTTGCAGCAGCTCCTCCTATAACTTCTGCAAAAGGGCCCCAGGTAAAATCCCACATCCCTGGCCCAAAGATGCTGTTTGGCCTTGAAACACAAAGTCTCTTGTTGATGGACTACCCTCAATTTTTGGTGCTAGTGTGGGACTCCTACCCCCAACCTCCTCCACAGGGGAGGATTCTGAGCAGAGCTGGTGTCTCCAAGCAGCCAAGGCCCAGCCCTTCCCACATCTCCAAGGAAAGCATCACTTGAAAGCTCCTGTCTCCATCCTGCAGTGAAAGCAAGCCAGACCAAAGCTAGCAATAAAAGTTACGAGTAACCATTTAGGAAGGATCCCA
The DNA here is from genome assembly GCF_020740725.1 of Corvus hawaiiensis. Classification (NCBI taxonomy): domain Eukaryota; kingdom Metazoa; phylum Chordata; class Aves; order Passeriformes; family Corvidae; genus Corvus; species Corvus hawaiiensis. The sequence goes on along the minus strand of NC_063226.1, from coordinate 7,973,048 downwards.
TGCTTCCACATCAACTGCTTAGAAAAGTTTCAGTTCCACTTTTTTTTTGATCTTAGAAACAATTCAGACATTTAACTGTGCCATCAGATGAGGCAGGAGTCATTTATAGAAGAAAGCTCTAAGTGGCCTTGACACACAAAGAGAGTCAATTAACCTGCAAGGAGAAGTCAGGGGAATAGACTGATGAAAAAGCAGCAGTTACATAATTTGTCCTGGGCTCGGTCTGCCTGTTCTCAAAGTCAGCAGCTTGTCCTACTGGGGATGAGGAGCGGTGTCTGCCCAGCCTCCTCTGGCAGTGCCTCCTTGCCATGGCTCCTGCTCCGAGCAGCTCTACTGCACCCACATCCCCTGAAACACATTCTCAAACTCCTAATCCCTCCCCCACGTCATAAGAGTCAGATTCTTAAAACCCTTTTGGGAAACAGCCAAGGATCCCTCCCCTGCTGTGAGGGGACTCCCTTGTGCTGGCACCAGACTCCTCAGGCTGCACCATCCAGGCTCACCTGTGATGCTGGTGTCCTGTCACAGCCACCTGGGTGCCAAGGCTGTGCCAAGGCTGTGACTGACACTTGGACTTCACAAGGGCAGTTACTCACATCCTTGGGGTTCCCGGCATCGTCCTCTGCCACCCACGAGCTGAGTGACGCTGTGGCCTAGGACAGCCACGTGCCCTGGCTTGGAGGGTTTAAGCCTCCAGCTTTAAGCCTTGATGGAGCAACCTCCAGCCAGTTTAAGGGTAAAAGCCCCTTTGACACAATGCTATTGGTAAAAAGGTGGTGACCAAGGTGGCCACGCTACTGAGCGTTTTTCTTACATCTAAATCTACACAGTGTTACAGCGTTTCAGTTACGCAAGCTCATCAAGAAGCAATTTTCTCTTGCAGCAGCCTAGACCCAGCTCAGCCAGGGTGGCTCCAGACCATGGTGAGAGGCAGCCCCAGGTTGTGCCAGCCAGAGATGTGAGCCTGAATGCTGAGAGAGAAAAATTAATACACACATCACTGTGCTACAAAAGCTGCAGGCCTTTGAATGGGAGTTGATTTATTCTTCATGGTTATCTTCAAATGCACAGCTCTGATCTCCTCTCTAATCACATCACAGACAGGATCAGAAAGGAAGCATAGAAAATAACAAGCCAAGCAGACCACATCACGTGTCCCCAAAGTGTGCCAAGGCTGGACTGACACTCGGACTTCACAAGGGCAGTTACTCACGTCCCTAAGTCTAAGGCATGAGAGAAATCAAAAGGCAGCATCTGGAAAGTTTTACTTTTTATTTTTCTAAAATACAAATGTCTGTCTTGTGTTAGTAACTTTAATATGATAGGCCAAATGCATCCAGTAAAAAGGAGGCACTGGCTACATAGAATTCAAAATACTGAAGGTATTTTCTGGAAAGAAATTTATTCTGTTGATCTACACTTCAGATATAACATTGATTCAAATTCATTAGTTATTATTTTTACATCATAATCTTTGAAGTTTGGAACTAATAAACTGGAACTGGAAAAGTTTTTAAAGTAAACTCCTATTAATGTGTAGATATGGATCCATAAAAAACATAACCAAGAATTTTATACACTTTATTAAAAGATCAAAAAATAAACAATAACAATATAGAAGTAACATACTAAAATGAGTAGCATTATGCACATTTCTAAAGCACGTACAAGCACTATAGCAATATAATGTGGCAAAAAGAAAAATAAATTCAAAGCGTACACCCTGTTGGTAGCAGTTGAGGGAATGAACTATCCTGTTATGGAACTGAAATACTGCATTAACCTACGCCAGTCTGGATCCAATGATATTTTAATTTCTTACAATTCCACAGGGCTAAGTGTAGTTGTTTGTATACATTTTCTAAACTATACCATTAAATTGATAACTAATGTTTCCCTTATTTTGTTTTACCAGAAATGCCTATGAAAAGAAGAATGTGCTTCAAAGATCTACTTTACACAGTACAGTATAAATGTTTTTATATATTTAAATTTAAAATTGACAATTTAGGAGAACATTCTTTCTTTGATTTTAGTGATTGCCTAAAATACAATTCTCTATTTATAAAAAAAAAAAGTGATCTGTTGTCAGGTGATGTAATAAAGGGTGAGGAGTCAGTTCATTTTCATGATCTAAAAAAAAAAAATTAAAACAAAGCTAATTGGAAAGAAAAAAAAAACCCATAATCCAATCTAAGAATGGTCTTATCATCCCCTCATCTGCTAGGATACAAAAGCCATGGCAACAAAATCATTTGGCTTCCACCACTATCAAATAGCATCTGTGTACAGTAATAAAGAACTGGAACCTTGTAATTCGGTGTCAGGTAATTCTCTCTGTTGTGTGTTTGGAAAAATAACTTCATTTTATTTAACAGTTGTGTTATTTTGTATGTTTAAATATCTCCTTTGAGAGGCATATAGAGTTATTTTTGATGATAGAGGATGTCAGTAAAGATCACTAGCAAAGATTCTAGCAGTGTTGTCATGATCATGCTCATACTCCAATGAAGTTTGACCAGCTATGATTCATTTCACATAGTGCAAAATATTTTTCTCTCATAATCCTAGAAATGAGAAAGAGCTTGATTATAGCAATTGACTATGGCAAAAGGAAGCCTTAATCGTGTGGTGGCTTGAACTAGCTGATTATTTTGTATTAAAATCTAGGTTATTATATAACACCACGGAGAGAAGCAACATCTGATTTTTCCTCATTTTAAAGACCCTGGGGCTACTCCAATTCAGCAAACCACCATTTGCACAGCCCCAGGGTGCAGAGTGGGCTGGCTGAGCACACACCGGCATCGCCAGGAGTCGGGAATGCTGGCCAAGGAGCTGGTCTTGGACTGGGCAGCAACAGCTCAGCCCCCAACCCTGGGGCAGCCAGGAAAGGGCGACAGTGACATTGGGTGCCACCTCCCACCAGTTCTGCTCTGGGGGACTTGACTCACTGCTGGAGTCAGGACCAGACTCACATCAAAACCAGCTACTTCTCTGAAGCAAAGCAAGGGCTTGGGTTTGGGGGGAAAAAAGAAAAAGTACTTAAAAAAAAAATCCAACAAAAACTGAAACTTGTTCCAATCAAAAATAAATGGGTCAACACAGGCGCTTCAGCTGCTCCAAAATCCCCCAGCACTGCAGAGCCCCAGCGGTACCAACACAAACAGGAACAAGAGGCTGCTCACTGAGGGGCCACAGCTTTGCTCTTCTGTGGTGGCAACTCAAAGGGGCTTGTTAGTCCCAGCCTGGAGCACCCAGCTGGCCACACTGCTACGAGCCTTCACCTCCCTGCCCCAGCACCACCTGCAGCACTACCATGTGCCTCTCAAATGAGCACCACGGCTGTCACACAGCAGAAAGAACTGGTCCCAGACAATCCCAACCCATCCCTGTCCATCTACGGCTCACCAGGTCCTTCCATTTTGTTACCTTGCCCCAAAAGGTTAAAAAGAAAAAATCAGGTAGTTGTGACATTTCAAATTCGCTCTGGGATTTAAAACACTTGCCACAATGACAGTCACCTCCGACAGACAAACACTTCCAGAGAAAATATAGGATTAGGTGCTAGGAAAAATGCGTGTGTGCTGCCATGGACCTACCAGTCCTAATATGATTCACTGAGAACATAACCTATCAGAAACATGATCTGGGGTGTGTTTGAAAATGTAGGCTGATTAAAAAAAGTAATTTGAATCTTTGCTAGTGACCTTACTAATTCATTCCGCACCGTTTCCCATTCTCTGTGCTGCAGGTTGGAGCTGACCTGTTATCAGTCTGCTGTATAATAAGCTATGGCAAACTACAAAGCTTTTACAACAGCAAAGCAACATCATGCTTTCAGATAAGTTTTATAGCAAAAAACTCCTCCTTTTCAAAGCCTTAGTAATACCTATCTCTTTTACAAACTTTTCCTGTATTATTACAGACTTTTTATATTCAAAATAAGTTCCAAGGATTTCTTTCGTGGACTATGTACATAAGTGCAAAAAAGGTGTGTCTCACACATTCGTACACTAACTGAATCAGTTTAACTGCAGCATATTTGTATCTTCAACACTGTTACGGGGTCATTCCACAATATTTTTTTTCTTATGTACAGTTTTTGCTAATATAAATTAGTATTAAAATAGTTATATGCTTAATTATTTAGCCCTGATCATAACGTAATTGTGTGAGTGTTCAATTTCTGGAGAAAAGAAAATTGCAGGCAAAGCTACAGTACTGAAACAGATTAATTCTGAATTCCCACCGTGTGAATGAATGTGAAATGAAAGCAAGACCGGTTACTATGTTGTAAATATAGGCTGCCGTGTTTCCGAAGTGAAAATACTGTGGAATAACCCTTGCCACACAACAATTTCTACAAGCTATAAAACCTGACTCTAAATCCATGTGTTGTAAACTTCTTGACTGAAAAAGTGACCTTAAAGACACAAATTCAGCGTTCACATGGGACTTTGGGATTTTAAAAATATTCAATCATATCTTTATCTGACAGTATTGAACTGTACCTTTAACAAGCTCATACTGTTACACATCACTTTTAATTTACATGTGAAAATTTCACAAATAATGTATACAAAGGTAGCCATGTTGTAGTTTTGTTGCCATAGCAACAACAACTTAATATAATTAGTTAACAATGAATCTATCATTGTAGGAGTTACATACAAAGTTAATTTTGTTCTTAAACTGTAAACTATACAAACTAGTTACGGACTGTATTCTATACCTTACCATGCTTCAGTGTTGGTTTAGAATATAACTAAATGGGCTGAATACATGTATTAAAAATTTAAAACTTTCTCTAACTCTCCTTCAAAATCAAATTCATTAGTTACCAAAGATATCAAAAGAAGCAATAATGAAAACCTTAAAAACTAATGGTAGAGAAATTAAAATATATGACATGAATTAATGCGTTGTAGCCTACTAACAATGAGTTGTAGCTCTATTTACATTTGGATTAGGCTATCAACTACTTTTTTTTTTTTTAAGTTATTACAGTCTTTAACATACAGTATATACTCTAAGGCCTTCACCAGGCACATGGTAAAATCAGGTCAATATCAAACTAAATCCATTCAACAGGAATGGGAAATTAGATTTTCCTCATAAATTTCACCTTTTTCAATTTTCATGTCTGTGAAATGTACAAGGGATAAACAAAACGAGGACTCCAGTTTCTCAGTCGTTGTGTACCCGCGTGTCCTAGGGCTACTCCTACCGCGCCAGTGCCAGCCCGAGCCAGGCCAGAGGATGTTGCCAGCACACGTGTGTCCTGCTCCAGCCACCTGTGCCACCAACATACACCCAGCTCCAGCGCTGGCTCTGTCGAGTCCCCGCTCCGGTGGGACAGTGGCACAGCGGGAGGAGCAGCGGCACCCCAGCCCGGCCGTGCCGACCCTGGGGAACGCTGCGAGCACGGAGCAGTGGGGTGGCCGGGAGCAAAAGCACATCGGAGCGCTCGGGAAGAGGGCCTGCATGGGCTGCCCGGGGACATAACAGCTTCTAGAACGTTGCTATGCAAAAATACACAGTCAAAAATCATCAGCTAAAAATTTCCAACTAAAAAACACGGCTGATTGTGAAATCATGTTCCAAATTACTAAAAACACTGTATTTAACAAAAATAATCTTAATAGTTTTATGAATCCATTTTATTTTAAATCCCTCTTTTATTGTCTGCTTATGTTACAGTTTAGTAGTAGTACTTTTTATTGAAACTACTAACAACCTTTTTTCATGAAAATTATCAATCTCAGCTTTCATTTTCCCTCTGCATGACCCGTTTTATCCAAGTTTCAGCATTTCTTGCATATTGTTTGCATAAGGCTGAGAGAAATGGACAAAGAGAAATAACTTTGGATAAATAAAAAATATAGGTTCATGGAAAGTGGGAAGCTTATAAAAATGTCACTAAAATTATATCAATTTAAACAAACTTACATACATCTCTTGTCAAATAAAAGATGATATTCATGCTTTTATGACATTTGTTTAGAGTCACTAACTAGCTTGGTGACTTTGTAATAGTCTATTTAGGAAATTTATAGTCTGGCGACTGGTTTTTTTTCTTTTCTTTCTTGAACAAAGAAAATTAGAGCAAGTCATTGCACAACTGGTTTAAATAGTGCTACCTCAAAATGGCATTTTTGCCAAGATTGTTTTGAATTTGGTGAAGTTTAGTGCTTCAAGCTTTTTTTTCCTTAAACTCATTTACAAATTAACTCTAAATTTGCCAGCAATATAAAAACTGTTGTGGCACCTAATATAACTACCCTGAACATCCCTCACTGGACCTCTTTAATAAAAAATAATCCTTTAACACCTTTTGTTTTCAGTGCTTTAAATGTGACATGAAAACAGCTGTATTCTAGGTTTACATTCTATGCACATCTATGCCAGATGTTTAAGTCGATAAATAAAATAGGAGGTTACATCAAAGTGTCAAGATATACAAAAATCCATTTAGCACTGAAAAAATTTCAACCTCCTTGAACTCATAAAGCCATACAAGCTTGAATGCATCCTTTCCGGCTTAAGAAGATCAGCTCTGTTCTTTGTTGAGGCACTGGCACAGGTTGTGCAAAACCCATTTTTGATACACAAATAATTTCAAACAGGAAGTACTCAAATCCACTTTTTCCTCTAACAATGTTATGGCTTTGGGAAACAGAAACTCGGTGGTGAAAAGAACAGGTATGTGGTCGCCAATACAAATCAGAGTCACTGATTTCAGGCCACTCTGCTGCTTGTGAGCGTGGATAGCTGGGGAACATCCACGGACACAAGCAACTGTCAAACTCAGGGTCCATAAAGGAGGTCTTGGGGGGATGTTTTTTTCCCCTCTCTATCAGGATGTGGTTCAAAGTCTGCTGAATTGAACAAAAAGATTCCTCAAGGCCTTTTTGAGCTGGGCTCCTCAAAGGTTCATGCTATGAGTGAGTCTCCATGGGCAGATGGTCAGAACCTGCCCTGGGGCGCCACAGGCTGCATCCTAGGTCCCACTCCATCACTTGTGGCCCATGGAGATACACATCTAGTAAACTATCCGTGCTCACACTGCAGGAGAGGGGGCAAGGAAAATCTGACCAAGGCCAAGGAAGTAGGAAAAGAGAAGAAAATCTGGTTGTCTGAATTTGGCACTCTACAGGACCACTCTGAGCTCGGGGTGGTCGCCCCTCCAGACACTGTGAGCTGGCCTCTTGCTTGACTCTCTTTCTCCTTGTATGGAGTTTGTGGATTTACAGCAGCAAATCCATCTCTCCCATAATGCCAATGACTCTCTAGAGCTATGGCAGGGATGGTATCCTCAACCAAATGGTTTGGTGGTATCCTCAACCAAAATGCATTTCTGCAGCCAGATTGTTCAGCAATGCAGCATAACAACAGGCAGGGGTGTCCAGGGTGCACAGGGTGAAATGGTTTTATTCATGCATATGAAAAGGAGGTATTGAGAACTAGCCCTTGTTGTGCAGCAAACATTGCTCTTGACCAAGTAGAAGGTGCCAAAATAAATCCACTGACCTACAGGAACTCCATTAAGATGAATGTTTATCTACAGCAGAAAGCTTATGCTGAGCTTTTTGCTGCTTTGTTACTGCTGTGTTTGCTTTAAAGGGCCAGAGATCACGGGGAAGAAAAATCACCCACTTACAGAAAATGGTGATTAAACAAATGGGGCATGCTGACAAAATTTTAAGAAGAGACACATATAAGATTTCAGGCCAAAATGTTTCAGCATGCATGGTGGAGACAAGCCCCAGGGCTTGGTGCTACCCAGCCTGGGCTGAGCCATGGTCCCGGGCCCTCCCCAGCCAACGGCTGGCACCTGCTCCTCTCCAATGCAATGAGCTTCTGCCCAACTGAAGCTGTCTCACTCCACCACCATTTTTTTGTTTTTTTGTTTTGACTGCACCATGAAAACAGCGAGAGAGATTGTGCGCCGTTTGCAGCTGAGAATGCACTTCAATGGACAAGAGAGCTGCAGAAATCCCTTGATGCTTACCCCTGTCTGATCAAATTGTTCCTGTCCCTACTGAGCCTGGGCTTTTGTGGTTTTGGGGTTTTTTTCCTAAAGTTTCCAGAATCAGCTCATTGTATTGAAAGAAATACCCTGAACTGGACTAAAAATGACAGCTGTCCTTTCATTTCACTGGTACTAAAAATTTGGAGACTATCTGAAGGCAAATTTTAAATGATAAAAGGAGCATTTAACATAAAGAACTTCAGCTGACATTAACAGCAAAATCCAGCAAATGGCAGAACATTCCTGTGTCGTGTTTTTCAAGCACATAATTCCTGTTTCCCACAATAACATTTTTAGTAAAAAAACAAACAAAACCCCATAAAACCTACAGAATATGAAAACTTAAGACATAACAATAATGAAAAAATGGTATTGAGTATACTTGATAATGATGTACACTTTAAAACAAATCAATAGTCTATGATGTAAACAAAACAGTAAGATAACACTTTAAAAACAAGACAAACATTTATCCATCGATAGTATACAGTAAACCAACAGTCCACTGTGCAGATGCACTTATCAGGATGGTAGTCATAAAATGATTAAGTGTGTTAAAGTAATGTGTTATAAAAGTCTATTATAATTTCCTACTTGTATATCTCATATAACAGAGCGCTGTTTGTTAATTGTTTCTATAGTGCTTTTTTTTTTTTCTTTTTTTTGACATTCCCATTGATCAGTTTTTGGTTAACATGTAGGCTGCAACAGGCTTACTGTAGAGGTGATAGAGAACAATAGAGGGAAGAGGGGAATATATACAGAAAGGCCATGCGCAGCTTCCCACCAAGAAGTCCTGGTGCTCCATAATTTTACTGTTCAGAATTTCAACGTGGTCTGCTGTAGGGGAAAGAAAAAAAACAACAAAAAAGAAATAGTGAGAAGTTAATACATCTATAATTTAAAGTCATTCTAATACTTTTACATCCTCACTGTGTTGCCCAAGAGGTTGTCATTTGTGTGTTGCAGAGAGACATTTTATTCCATTAATTTTCTGATGTAGGGTGAACCACCAATAACACAACTTGGCATCCTCTTAAATCTGCACCTATGGCTTTTTTTGACAATGACAGGACAAATAGTGAAAGAGGGAGGTGGACAAATAATAGTCTGATTTTTGGATGGGATGCCAGGTAGAGGGCGACTAAGGAGAGAGCCAAAGGAATCCCTGATTCATGTTAGCTCATTTCCTTCAGACAGTCACATTAAATCTGATCCTAAGGAGTGACGAGCCAGAGGCAAACTGAGCCCAGAGATGAAACACAGACACAGAAACCCTGTGCTCAGGGGACCCTCTTATGTGAGCAAATTGCCTCTTCTGGGATGTACTTATGAAAATCCTCCACTGAAGGACCCAACAACTTATGTCCTGCAGAGCTAGACGAACCAGCCTGGTTACCAGGGCTACTTCAGCCCTGGAGGAAAAGAAAAACATCTGTCAGAGCAGCAAGTGTTTCAGTTACCAAAGTCCCACTCAGGGAAAGTTTCCTGAAAAAATGCTGAAAACAATCTCAAAAGACTTCAAGATAAAGCTCTTCCAATCAAACGATTTCCATATTGGGTGGAACAGGCTGTTTTACACGTTATGGAAATGGGTTAACATGCCAGGTGTCATGTCTGTGTGTCATTTGAAACAGCAGTACAGTCTAAGCTGAACATTTTCACTAACGTGGATAAGCTTGGTGTCACCCCTGATGAACAAGGTCCACGGCCACAGTTAGCAGGTCATGTATACATATGGTACTTAACTAAGGTCAGCAGAGATAAGGACCATCACTGAGAAAGTAGCTTCTGTTGATTGCTAATAGATATCACTACAGAATTGCTTGCCAAATTAATTTCCAGCATTTAAGTACTTGCCTGTAATATATGACCTAAGGAAGTAATGAGTTGCATATCTGCATATACTAAATGGCTGCTTTGAGAAAATCTGGTGACCTCTTGTTGAATTGGCTGAATTGCTCTTTACTCTCTTGGGGTAAAAAAACACAGTCAAGAACTGAAACTATCCAGGGATTTTCGCTCATGAACATCAGCTAAAACTCACAAAGAAAAGCAATGGAAAAATGACACTGCTGCTATGCCTGTGAAATAATATTCTGTAAGTCCAAGGACAAATTCCTCCATCATTCCCCTCAGAGGAAACTATCACCTTAGGGAAGTCCAGGATCTGCAGGTGGGATGAAGACTGTGTTGCTTATGACATTCATTCTGGTTTTCAACCCACCATGAGCCAGACCCTCTCTGCAGCTGACTAGCAGAGCTCTGCCCAGACCAAGCCAGCCTTGCAGATGCACAGCAGCTGCTGCTGACCCAATTCTGCTCACCCCAGGAAAGGAAATATATCACTAATAGCAAAAGAGAAGTTACACCTTTTCATCTGACTCATTACCAGAGCAGTCTTTGCCATCAACACTGCAAATCCCAGAGGCATCTGCAGGCAGCTGGGAGCCGTGTAGAGCAAGAGCAACCTGTAAACAGAGCCATGGGACTGGTGGAATGCACAGGGAGGTGGCGAACACCGCAGAACAAGTACTTGAGACACAGAAAACAGTGCTCATTATAAACCATGGGGCTGGTCCGTGTCCATGCTGCAGCTGCTGAATTCCTGTTGAATTGGCAGAGCATGAAACCAGTGGGGTCCCATGGGCTCATCCCTCTCCCTGAGCCAGCCCCGTGTTTAGGGGATGCAGTGCCCATGTACAAATTGATTCACCGTGAAGAGAAATACCAAAAAGGAACTTACTGTTCTATCGGGAACTTCTACATCTGTGAAACAAACATGCTGCTACTCAGTTCATCTACTGATAACTGGGATATCTACAGCAAAAAAAAAAAAAAACAAAGAACACAACACATTAAAACATTGCCTTGAGATCGGGCTGTTTATTCTGTCTTCAGTATCAGGTTAATAAGTACATCAGTGTCTTAAAACAGGATCCACTCCCAAGTCTGTATTTTGCTACACATTAGGTACAATGTATCTGCACCACTACTGATGCCTTGTGGAGTACCTGGTGATTGTACTGGGATTTTGACTCCATAGACTACAGAAATGCCCTGAAACTATCTGGCTGAAACAGGACTCATACAGCCACAGAGCAACACTGCACAGGAATTTCTACTTTCCTCTCATGACCAATACAAGTCTGAGTAAGACCTGATCTACCTGAAAATAATGACAAAGCACAGAAAAAGACTGGCAGTTCCTACTGCGAGCAGTAAAACACTGCCTAGGACTTATGCAGGCAAAACTCCTACTGAAATCCTCATGACCTCACAACCAGCAAAAGACTAGAGGATGCCCCCAGAGATATTACTGGCATTCAGCATGGCTAACAGCCTCCAACAGAATAAAGTGACATCCCAATTTCTTTGCAATAGCTCCAAACCTGAGAGCATGACAAATAAAAATGCTAAAATTAGTACTGGGGGAAAATTTTTTTAAAAACTGTTTGAAATGTCTCTGGTCTAACTGGGAGAAGTTGTGTCACACCAAATTATCAGGAAGCATCACTAGGACAGGTTGTGCATATACAGTTCAGGACGGGTGCAGAAGCAGCCATCACAATCGGTATCTTCAGAGGAAAGTTTTGGAAAGAATTATAGCTCGGCAGACATGCATGGAATCCTGTACACTTACGGCAGTGCTATAATGGCACGTACTGCACATCCAGAATCCTTTCTGTAGGGATGGGTGACATGCTATTGGCATAAAAAAAACTTTAGACTTCACAGCCTCACCCCTGATTTTTGGTTGTTTGGGGATTTTTTGGTAGTTTTTAGAGTCCAATTTTGTGGTGGGGGGAGGCTACTTTGTGTTACCACTTCCGCTTTCCAGCCCAGAGAGAACATGTCAAAATACCACACGGAAGGATGCTCGGGGTAATATTTCTGCTTGAGACTGAAAGCAGAAGTGCTGCAGGTCTTGTGTGACTGTATGCTCAGGAGACTTAAAGCCCATTTTTTGAGGACCAGGGGGAGGTGTGTTTTTGGAGGAAAGCCTGCACCCCTGCCAATCGCCCATCCCTACACTCCGGCTGGGCTTGTGCCCATCCCGCAGGTGGTAGGAGCAGCCCCCTTGGATCCCCGGCCACACGCACGCACACACACGCACACGCTGCCTCTGCGAGCCCGAGCCTGCGCCAAGCAGGGCGGAATGGCGCTCGACCCTGCACGGGATCCAGCCCCTCGCCCGGTCTTCGAGATCTGAACACGTGAAAGAAAGCCATTGAAAGGGCCAAACCTGATTGGCGGTAGCTGTTGCAGCGAAGGGGACGCTGGTGGCAGGAGTTGTTGCTGCAGACACAGTGGTGGGCGTAGCACCGTGCATCATGGGCACTTTCGGAAGGGAACCATGGAAGCGACATACGGGAGGGTGGAGTGTATATACATTTTGTTTGTTTGGTTGGTTTTATGTAACCATGGCAACATGTGGTGGATTTGGGGGCGTGGCAGGAATCACAGCAACAAGCCATGTGACATCGTCATGAAGGACACATCGGGGCGCAGCATGCAATCACAGTGCAAAGCAAGACAGCGTTGGGAAAAAAAATAAACAAGAGAGAAGGGGAAAAGCCAATTACAATTATAATTAAGGAAAAAACCAAAACATTCTCAACACTTAGTACATTTATAAGCAGAACAATGATGTATTAGACTCCGAGGGCCAAATTTCCAAAGGGGGGAGAGGATGGGTGTGCTAGCAAAAGCCCATGTCAGCTCGCACCCGTGGGGAGTTAGACACAGCCAGTGCACGTTCCTTTGGGTGGGGACATTTTGGCAAGCGCACCCTCCCGCCCGCCTGGGAAAGCTTGTCCCCTTCCCTCCCCACCCCGTCCCCGCCAGCAACCAGAGGTACATGATGCACTTCGCAGCAGCTGCCGCAGTCCTGTCACCAGGTCTTCTTGCCTCTCTCTAGCAGGGACAATGTTTCGGCATGGGACAGAGCTGGAGGCATGGCAAACGAGCGGCTGGCAGACTGAGCTCTCTCTGTACAAATTCAGCATGCTTCCTTTCCACCCTAATTCTATGTGATTTGGCAAAACTCCCCTCTTGCGGGGTGGGGGGGATGAAGAGGGGATGGGACAGAGAGGGAAAAATACACAAATGCATCTGAACAGCTACAATTTGCAGGAAGAGCATCCAAAAGAACAACACGGCAGCAGAGAGCTTTGGCAGCCTCCTGAAGCTGTGCGTCCCACAGAGCACGGTGCTGGAAGGGATGCTCTGGTGCACACATGGGCATTCCCCAAACCCGAGAGGGTTTTGCGGGGCCGAGAAGTCCACAGGAAGGCCCAGCCATCCTCACAAACATGTGGTGGGGAAGCAGACTTGCCTTCCCCTCCACCCCAGCAGCCACGGCCAGCCCCAGCATGGAAGGAGCGTGTGGCTGTGGCTGTGGCTGTGCACACTCTGGCCATGAGATGTTGGAACGTGTGGGTTGGGGTTTCCTACAGGCAGAGCTGTATTTGAGGGACTCGGCTCCTTATTATGCAAGCGATGTGTCCTCCCTGCTCTATAGAGATAGGCAGGCTCAAGAGCAGAGTGTTTAGCCATTCATGCCAGAGCTTCCAGACCTGCTCTTGGAAAGCCTTGCACCCTCCCCAGGGCTCCTGCTTCTCTCCCTCTGACTAATGCAGGCACACACCTGGATGCTGGTAGTCTTGCATAACCTTGGCTAGAGGATGAAAGTTCAGCTTTCACCCACCCTGCTGTGCTCAGCAGCTGTAGACAGAGGGGAAGGTCCTCAAAGGCCTGCAGAGGTTTCAGTAAGACCCAGATGCTGAGCCTGAACAGAGTGGATCCCTGCAGCACTAATGAGCACATACTCAGACCCACTGCCTCCCTGCATCCCACGTATATCTGCAGTGGTAACTCCCTATGATCTCCTGTACCTGCACACCTAACACTGCCCTACAGAGATGACTCTCCAGCCAGTCCATGGTCCAAATCCTGCTTCTCTCACTGTACAAGCAGCACCCTGCTCTGGCAGGGGGGCTGACCCCAGATGTGTTCCTCCTTAGCACCTTTGTTAAACCAATCTCCTAAAATATCCTCAGAAGAACAACTAAAAATCCAAACTTAAGTCTGCCTGTTGCTTGATACAAAATAAAACAAAATAAGCCAACAGGATCCTCCCATTGCTATTTCCTTGTGTTAGATGACAATGACTTAAATAGGTTGTAAAGACATTTAAGTGACAGATTCTTGTCTCTGAAGCAGAACTAAATAGGGGTGGAAACACATCACCTTGGATTCTCTTATTATAAGTCACATGAAACACTGCACTGCACAGAAATTAAAGGAATACAACCATTTAAGCCTCAAAGAAGACAGCAGATAGACAATCACACCACTCAACCACCCAGGTTCTCACTGATGCATACTAACTTGCAATCTCTTTCAGATTAGGAAAAATTGAGAAGTTTGTGTAGAAAAACCTACCAACGCTTGCAGTGGGTGTCATGCACAGAACTGACCCTGCACACCATGCATGGAAGCGTGGAAAGATGAACAAAAGGGATATTTCATTAGTGAAGCTTCAGTGTTAGATATCACTTTAACTAAAAAGCAGGTATTCTCCTTGCAGCATTCAATATTTAAGCACATGCAAACAAATTCTGCATATTGGTAGACAAATAGTTTAAACTCAGTTTTAAGAGATCATAGCAAACCAAATTAATTCTTTAATTCTTGAGTAGTAGAGAATAAACTCCTCCCACCTTGGTATTATATGACACGATTAATCCCAGAAATCTGGGTTGTTTGGGATTTCTTGGGTATTGGGTATGCTGATTTCTTTCTGATCATGTCAGCAGAAAAAACACTGCCCTTAGAAGAACATCACACTCATGTTAAAACTGACTTTCCAAAAGCAATTTACTCCCACAAGCAGGGACTGGGATTCAAAGTCTCTAGTTTAAGCTGAAAGAGGCATTTATTTTTCTGGACTTGAAAAAATTGCAGTGGTGATGCTGTTTTCAAGAGACAGCCTGACTCCCCCTGCCATGGCAACCCATGATGTTGATCTCTCAACAACTGAACAGGAGATACTAAGAAAAGCAACAGCTCCCTTCCCCTCCCCACGGTGAGGGCTGCAATGTGCCACCTCTCTGCTTTGCTTTCCTGAGCGCTGCCAAGGCCGAGCCCAGATCTGGAGTCTGATGTGTAACAAATTCATCACAGATCCATCCTCTGACTGGAAATTTGCTGCTCTGCCCAGCATTAATGTCTTCAGAAAAGAGCAGATGACAGTAAGCAGCCCTGTTATGCATCAGCCCTGCAGTAATTTCACTGCCATAAGACCAGCACCACAGCACAGCAAGTACAGCTGGGTACAGCTGATTTATGGTATTCCATCAGAAATGCATGTCCTTATGTCAACTTTGGCAACTGCGACCTTGAGGAAGAGAAGTGTGTAGCCAGCTGGGGGACCTGGCATTCCCCAAAGTGCTTCCTGTTTTCTGTTTTGTGCTTCCTGAAGAAGTATTTCACTTGGCATCTGACAGAACTATTGTAAGGTCAGCTCAGCCCAGCCCCTCCAACACTTTGCAGAGCACAAGGTAACAGGCTACGACTCCACCTCTCCACATGAGAATCCACTTCCCTGGAAGAACATCTTGGCAGCTGCTGAGTTCTAAGTGCTTCCAAGGGCTGTCATAACAGAAAGGCCACATAAGCACAGGGTTTAGGTCCCCGTTCCCTGGACCCACACTCCACCTGAGAAAGTTTGCTCTCAGGACAGGATTGTCTCTAAAGCTTTTCCCCCGACCCCAAAGAACAACAGGGCCACAGTGCAGGTTCACTGTGTGTTCACCTCCAGGGGTCAGCCCAGAGAAACACTTGGTGTATTTTTGGAAACATCATCTGACAAGTAAATACAGCATTAAACATTAAAAACACTGGGCATTAATTTTCTTATGATGCTCTGAACGATAATAATGATACTAAAACACGAGGTATCAACCCTGGAATAGTCCTAATTCAGCCACTTATAATACTTTCCACTCTAAGCAGGTTTTGGTTTTCATTTGACTGCAGTTAATTTGCCAGTCAGAAGTCAGTCACATCTGCCACATTAATATTTCCAGTCCTATAAGAATTACTGAACTGTATCTTTCAATTTAACTCTGAGACCTTAAAGGTACAATAAAAGCTGGGAGTTAAATTGCTTTTAAAAATCTTAGGGTATTGTACTGGTCAAAAGAAAGAGGGAAATATATGCCTTAAAAGAGGATTATATAATCTGTATTTACTAAAGACTAACCTTTCCCTCTATAAACATCACAGCTGCTGCAATATGTAGGTCAGTAAGATACAAGCTCAGGAAGGTGCCTACAGGCTCAAGAGAGCATGCATAGAGGTCCATAAGACACTTTAACATGAGTCCATAAGACGGCTACGCAAGAGTCAAAGAATTAATTTGGGATTAACCAGTTGAACCATAAGGAGAAAAACAGAAAATGTGAATTCAAGAAACATGAAGACATTTTTCTTAGTTTGACTGCTTTAAAAAAACCCCAAACCACACAAAAAGGGCTAAGAAGGATCTTTACATGTGAAAAGCTCTAAACTGTAGTAGGTGAAGGGAAAAAAGTCAAACAACAAATGTTAATTTTTCATCCATTTTTAACATGAACCTACACACCAATACTCTTTTGCTAAGGACTCTTACAAAACTGCTCATTAGCTGAACACCAAGGTCACAAAATAAACCATGATGGTGGGGAAAGCGAGGAGACACTTACCTGTAGGGATGAATGTAGGCTGTTGCAACTGCATGTTGGCTAGAGCCTGTTGGTAGTGGAAAACGCTTGGGTTAAAGACTGTGGTGGCACCATTGTTTTTTTCAAGTGCTGGCCTCTTTGGTAAAGGTTGAAGTGCACCAGGCGGCAGGGCCTGTGGATAAGGAGTCATTAAAGACACGTGGAGTAAATGAAGGGGCCCAGATGTAGGTCAAGCATGCAATAAATAATAGGGGGTCTTGGCTGCAAATCACCTGCAACTGTATCAACTTAGCAAGACAGGAAAGAGAAGAGCAGCTAAGTCACAGTACAAGTAGAAGCAATAGCTTCACTAGGTAAGCAGTTAATAAATGCACCAGGAGGAAGGACAGAGTCCAGAAGGAGGAGGGATGCTAAGGAGCTTTTCAGTAGGACTGACTTGGGTACAGAGGGAGAAAAAAGCACAGGGAAAAGGAAAGGGAGAGGTGATCACCTGGACAGGATGCTACAAAGAGCAGTTGCAGGCAACAAGCATTAAAAACCCCCAAACAAACAGGAAAAATATAGTAGATGACTATTTAAAACCCATGAAGATTAGCATAAGCAACAAATGCCATGGAAAAAAAAGGGATGCTTGCCTCTGGTTCAACACCTGCCTACATGTATGTGTGCATGTGTGGAAGCGTGCACACTGTGCAGCCAACCCATGTGTCCAGATGGTAAAGCTATAGCTGTTGTCAATTACACACATAACATTACATTCACAGTAAAAAGCATTTCCATTTGTTAGTAGAGAGGCTGAGCAACATGGTCAAGACCAGGCCTGATTCTCCACTGCTCACACCAGAGGCACAGCCCACCAGCAGATTTGGACCAGCTCCCACTTTACAGAAGGTGGCCTCCATCAGTCAAATACTGCTCACTTGTTATTAACAGTGGAAAAAGCCATTGACAAATGCCTTCTTTTCATTCTATCACACCACGGGCTTCTTCCAGGCCGTCAAACCTGTTTCATGATCAGACTTGGTAAAAAGCATTAACCCAACTCAGGAACTTTTCTCAGTGAGTTACTCATCATTCACCCAAGCATGTCTCAACAGCAAAGCAGTATGTCAGGTTCTTTAGAGACAGGAATGTTTCTAATGATTTACAGGTTTTCATTGTACCCAAGTAAGAAACCACATTTTTTTCTTCACATTGTGATAGAAAAGGGTCCTTTTTAATTATTCCCCACAGTCCTCTTCCATGTAACACTCCCATTGACATCAATGAGATTTAAGCACGTGGAAGTCATGCAGAAGCAGGTAATTTCTGACTAGTTGTTAGTCTGTATCATGTAGCAAAGCAATGGCTGAAAAACAGGGTTATCACTCCTACTTTTATTTTAATAGGTCACAAATGAATAGTAGGTAACGGAGAAGGTTTGGCTAATGAAGGGTTAAAGCTACAAACACAGTACTCAGAAGAAAGGATACAAGTAAAGACATTTTAAAGCCTTATGAAGATCAACACACAACAAGAGCTTAAGTGAAAGCTTGCAACAGTTTGTCACTATCTAGAAACAGGTTTTCACTTTAAATTTAATTTGCTATAGGAGACTGCTCATCTGAGAAATGTTAAGCAACATACTTCCAGGCAAAACATTACTCCATCCTATCTCTACTCACATGGTGGCTTTTGGGTGGTTTTAATATTAAAAAAGAAAATTAGAAGAAATTGCATTTGCAAAACTGCCCACAGACATGCACACATCCTTTGCCTATGCTAGCAGGCATCCATTCTCAGCATTAGGATATAATCTTCCCAGATTTCTTCTGGCTCCTACCAAAAGACAGCAGTCAGATGGGACAATATTCTCAGACACAAACACCAAAATCTTTTACTTAAGATCCATATTTTAGGATGATGTACCAGTTTTCACTTCTAAGTAAGCTTTCATTGGTATCTGTATTAAATCTGCCTGTATCTACAACTCATCTGTTTAATGATGGCTATATGAATGTTCCTCCAGGCATGGGGCAGATCTGCAGCTTACAGAGTCTGGAGTAGTTTCATGTACATCACAGAGGTTTTACAGCTTTACAGTGACTGAAGAACTTGCTACTTAAATTAATGCCCCTTATGGTATCCAATTGCTAAATAATCCTTTTCAGACACTTCCAAAATCTGCCTCAGAAGAAGAATTTACTAATTACAGCAAAGCAACTGTGCCAGGCACATAATGGACTTTTGACTCCCTGCTTCTTGGCCAAAGGCTGTTGCCACCCCAAACCCCAAAATGGTAGTGCCAAAAGCAGAACAGCTGAAGGCTTTTGAGACCTTGCTGTGATGTCCCGGCACTTCCTAGGACAATTCCCAAGACCAGCACTGCAGTCAGAGGGAGCATACAGACACCAGCAGGCCACAGGGATGTCAAGACACATCAGACTATCCCATTACTTCTCCAGCATCACCCTCCCTACTAACCTGCTATAGCCCCTTGGGAGCAAGGGAAAGAAAGGGGCTATAGCAGCCTCACTGTTGCTCCCTCAACAGCACCCAGCTGGAGAAACACAAATAAATGCAGTATTTCCAGAGTGTTCTAAAGAAACAAGCACTCTGCAGCAGCTGCTGTGCCATCTGAAGTCCAGCTCTCCCATGTGGGCTCTGTGGGCACAGGAGCCAGGAACCCATCTTGATCTGCTTCTGGTTTGACACAGCCCTGTGGGTCACCCCTCCACCCCAGCAGCTGGAGGAGTGTTCACACAGGATCCATGAAGATGTGCTCCTGCTGTTGCCAACCGATCTTATTTTAGATACTAAGGTGCAGGAGGGCCCAGGGACACAGAAGGATCTGGCTTCAGCCCTTCTCCAGCCCTTGTGCAGAGGTAAGAGCCTCAGGCCAGGAGCACACTCACTGAAAGGCATCTATAATGCCTTAAAGACGCATCTAAAATTGCACATGATGAAGCTGGGCTAATACAGGTTCTGCACCCGGATCTGGCAGGGTCACAGGATCACACAAATGTGTCTCATTTGACATGGGCTACAATTTTTGTATCACTCAAGACCTGCAGGAATTGTAGCAGCTCTAGGGGATACATTATTTTTTTCTCCCACTATGTCCTGGTTCTGAAGGAATCCCACAAGCAGAATATACAACAAGCAATGGAGACTCCTCACCACCAAATTCTGTAGCCAGTGTCTCCCCACTGCAGCAAAGGAATTAGACTAAACCCTTGTAGCAAAGAACTTACTTGATGAATTTACCTCATGCAGCTGCTTGTGCTTTCCCTCTGGACAAGCTCTGACCACCACAAATACAGCAGCAGCTTTGGACAGTAACTTTTTCTGACTTTATTTTTTTCCCTGTGCGTCTGTGTGCACACATGGGTATGCAACCCTTGCAACAGCATCTGGACATCTTCACCAGTGAAATGGTTAATTCAGTTCAGTATCCATGTGATAGTCCTGCACTGATCCAAATGAACAATTTCCCCTACTAAAATGCCAGGCAGACTCTCATTTTTGGGCTGGGAAAGCCACAGTCCTGCTTGAATGAGCATCTGAACAAAGAGGCTTGTGCCACTTCTCTCCATGGCATGGAAAGCAATTCTTCAGCAAGACTGACAGATAAAAATACACTGCATGCCAAAGTCAGAATTTCCCACGTGCGTGTTAACAAACCTCTCGTTATTTTTCACAAGACAAGAACTGGATTAATTCTTTGCAACAAACAATTTAATTGCACCTCAAAGTTCCCCTTAGATCTCTATCTCCCAGGACCAGATCACACTTTCACTCTTCTGCACTCAGCAAAGAGGGGCTGGGTCTGCTGCCAGGCATGACAAATACAGAATGATCTGAGAGAGGGCACCCATTCCCTGGCAAGCAGCAGAAGCTATGTGAGCAGTGTCCTCTGAAAATCATACATGCTCTTATCACTCATGAATGGTTCAGTAGAGGTGACATATTCCAACAACTGGCTGCAAACCTTTAGATGTGTCAGAGTAGGAAGACTCGGACAAGTAACTTCTCTTGTAGGGTTTGTTCAGTGGGGGAGTACTTATGGGCTCTCCCATTCTCTGCCAGACCGTGTCTCCTCAGAGTGGTGGCTCTTGTAGAGGGCAGCGAGACATTGTGCAGGTCCGCCTGTGCTGGCTTTGTGGCTGTGTCTTTGCCAGCTGAGCAGAAGTGAGAGGCTGCGACATCATTCACAGCGTCATTCCACCACTGCTGGCAGAAGCTGGGCCCTAGCAAGGCTTCCCACTGCTGCTGCCTCAAACTCTGATAAGGAAACCTCTTGACCACTTAAACCCAAAAACAAGTCTTTGGAGAGGAAGGGGAGCAGGTCAGCTTCTCCTTTCTAGCTCTGGGAATGAGAAGCAATATCAGCTTGATGGTTTCACAGCTCCTCTATGTCCACTCTTCCCTCTCCCTGCTATAGCTGGGCAACAGGAGCTTTTTTTTTAGAATGTATTGTATCCCTTATTATTTGGGAAAACGGGAAGGAGTTGTCTTCTATGGAGCCAGGACTGACAGTACTGTGAGGATGGCTTTTGCGTCACTATGAGCATCATAAAGCCAAGTAAAACATATTATTTGAGATTCATAAAACAATCAAAGACAGCTTATATAACGACAGCTTGCAGGCAGAAGCTCGGGGAGAAGATCCCATGCTTAAGACTGAAGCAAAAGGCACCCAGAGGGAGGTCCCTTTGTTGACACTGTCCCACTGGGGAATGAGGGGATGAACCACAGACAGAGCTAGCTGAAGGGACAGCCATCTCCCCAGCTTACCCAACACATGAGCCAAGTCCCACATTGCACCTGCTTCAGTTCCCAGCACAGATCCCTAAGAATGCTATTTAGCCCTCTTCCCTCTAAATCTCAGTTAGGCCCATTACACAGAATATCCTTGTGCAGGGCAGTTACCAGCATGGCACTGCCAGACAAGACTGTGATGTTGGGAATACAAAGAAAAGTTACTGGATCTGTCCCGCAACCACCCAATCCTCTGGCATTTACAGCACCCTGCAGACCTAATGAGCTAAATTCTCTAATTCTCCCTGAAACATTGCATCTTGTGACTCCAAAGTGTTTGGAAAAACAATTCAAAATCCAGAGCTGCCTCCCCACAAGATTATTCACTGTCTCCAAAACACATCCAGGCTTCAGGAGGCAAAGCTCAGATATTAATGGATGGTGTGTGGGGCACAGGATTGGCATGTCTGAATGCACACTGAACATTTCTGGCTGGGATGGGCAGTCTCCCCAGGCACTAACACCACAGAGCAAGAGCCGAAGGCTTTCATGCAGACTAAGATGGTTACATGCAAAGCGAGAAGGTGAAAGGTCCAAGTACCAGGTCAAAGGTTGCCTCGAGCGGTCGCTTCAGTGATCTGACAGCTGGCTGAGTCTTAATTAGCAGGCAGCGAGCACATTGATGGCAATGGGCCGGGGAGGGGGATCAAGCACAGTAACAAAAACAGCAAGCAGAGGTGTGTCAAGAGAAAGCAGCAATTTGGGGAGGCGAAGAGAAAAAAAATTAAAAAGTGAATGCATTATACAAGATATTAAAAAGACGAGGCACGCACAACACGGGGTGGCTGGGTAATTACCTGGCCTAGTGGCAAGTCAGTTATTTTGCCTCAATAAGTTTTAAAAGTAAAGAAATGTCATCACAGGACATGTGCTTTGGAGCTTCATCACATCGGCTGGCACATCTGGGCAGGAGCGCTCAGGTATTAGCACCTGCACAGGGACTGGCACTGGGCTCCAGCCCTCATGCTGCAGCTACACATCATGCAGAGGCCAGCAGAGCACTCATGGAGATAAGAAAGACCACTGGAAAAGGAGGGAGCATCAAGCACATGCTTAAGTGCTGTCCTGGGACTGAGCCTTACCCAGTTCATCCAGTGCTGCACTAACTTCAGTCAAGCAGGAGTGAGTAAAGCTACTACTTGTGTACATCAAGTAACTGCAGGATTGGGTCCCTCAGAAATGCTGAATTTAGATTTGAAGTCATTCCAAATCTGTTTTAGAACGTAGACCCATAGCCTGGCATCTGTTTGTCACTCCAAGAAAATGGAGCACCTTTTTTTCCTTTAATAAAGTCTTACACCTCAACAGGTAGAGTAAATGCATCAAACCTTGAAAAGTCAATGAATAATGTAGGCTGTTTTGGTAGCAGGGGTGATGCAACAAGCCATCAATAAATATTTTAAAGGTTCTAGTTAGCAGCATACAAATAGGGTTAATTACATTTTTAAGAGAAGCCAGCAGGATGAATAAAACATGCCTTGGCTTTGGTTAAGTAGCAGTGTCCTATATAATTAGTGAAAAAATAAAGATTCAATTGTGAAAAACACAAGAGTTTTATTTCAGAAGGTTATTTTTCAACAGACCTGCACTCTTATTTCAACAACAATAAAAACAGTAAGAAAACTAATAAATAAACTCTGCAGGACAAATAAATACTGCAGTATAAATTAATTGTTCAAATTACATTCCAGGTAATATTGATACTACAAGGAGAGCACTTGCTTAATTTCTAGAATTGCCCTGGCTCTGCATTAAATTTCATACTGAATTAAAAGCAACCTCCTTTACTATCTTAAAAAAAAGAAAAAGGTATTTAGAAAAATTTTAGTAGCCTTAATAATAAATCAAAGAGGAGGTAAGAGCTTTTTTAATATTAATTTTTAAAAAAATTAAGAAATCATAGAAGCGATGGAAGGGACTTCTAGAGATCAGCTAGACCAACACCCTGCTCAAAGCAGGGTCAACTACAGCAGCTTGCTTGGGACTCCATTCAGGCAGGTTCTCAGTATCTCCTAGGATGGAGAATCCTGTTGTAGTCTTTGTTCTTTCTTTGGTAAATAAATTTTTATTTATGTTTAAATGGTATGTCCTGAATTTCAATTTGTGTCCATTGCTTCTTGTCTTTTCATTAGGCACCATTGAGAAGAGTTTACCTCCACCTTCTTTACCTCCCACATCAGGAACTTATGTACATGGGTAAGCTCCCCTGGGCCTCTTCTTCCCTCCCCAGCTCTCTCATCTCTGGAATAATAGGTGCCATTGAACCCAACTCAACAGAATGGCAAACATTTATATAAGCTAGGAGTCACCTGGTAAGTCTTCCTTGACTCATGTTCAGAACTGTAGATATAAGTAGTCAGAATTCAACTTAAAATGCAGGTGGGACCATGTCTTCCAGGTCCAAAGCATTAAACAGGTCAGGAAGTCACCCTTGGATTGTGTCTTGTAATTTCACTAAGTCTTGGCAAAGGTATCGGACACAAGTTTGCTAAGCTCAAGCAACTGGTATCACCCGCTTTTTGCAGAGAACAGGCCAGGATCTCCCTGAAAAGGATGTACTATGTATTGAGGAAGCTGAACTGACCCCTATGAGTCAGCCAGGGAAGGCGTTGGGTGCTGCTGCACTTGCATTCATGTCACATCACAATGTCATGTCAGCAAATCACAGGGTTGGGCACCATGTCCCTACCTGGTGAGATGTACTGTGGCACTGAGGGCTTCATGCTGTGGTGAGAATGGAGACAGGATGAAGAGATGGGATGCATCTTGCACATGCTCTCAGCTCTCTAGTCAGCCATTTACAAAGCTCTCTACTTTTCCACAAATGACACATGAAATCTCTTAGCAATGGAAATGTAGCTTGAGAAGAGCTCTACTTACCATTGCAGCTGCAGCTGTCTGGTTCACCTGGTGTTGAGCTGCCTTGATTTTGGCTTGCAGGTGTGCAGGGGGATGAAAGTACTTGCATTTCTCCCTAGAGCATCGACCTTTGATGTAATCCATACAAACTGTAACAGTATTTTCATTTGTGTCTATCATTGCAATATCTATAGGGTGAGCATAGCGGCAATCATTCTCACCACGTGTGCAATTTCCACGCTGAAACTCTCGACAAACCTTAAAAGAAAGTCACGTTGTTGAACAGAACATCAAGTTACTTTTCATTCAGTATTTTCAATACATAGTTCGGTTGGCCACATTAAACCATGCGTATATTCTAAATCCATGCTCATCTGGGGCAACACATATATCAACAGACAGAGGGGCAACTGACGCTACTCACAACTGCTTCAGGGGATGAAAAAACCCACAACGCTAATAAGGCCAATTATCAAATGCAAGCGAAGTACAGAATTTGTGCAGAATGGAAAGTGACTCCAGAAAATCAGTGTCATTTTGACAAAGCTTTTGCAAGTCAGGATTCTTCCCTTGACTTAAATGTTAATAACTCTGCTATTTGTGTCTCACCTGGATTATGTATTTGTTGTGGATCACACTCTTGGGTAGGACATTTAATTCTAAATGTTACATGCTGCTGGCTATTTGCAACAAGTACTTTTTCTTAAACAGGAGGTGCCTCTTTCACATAAATAGTCTCCCTTCCCTTCACAATAAAACCCCGACCCTGGCATTACATGACTGCACATCTGATTACATAGCAATGTGTTTGAAGGTGTTGTCGAAATTACTAGGTGTACTAGGATTTTGCAGATTCTCTTAAGTTATGACCACTGAAGCATCAGAGGCAGAGGAAAAGGTTCCACAAAAAGTCTGCAAGGTTTCTTGTCCAAGGAACTGAGAGAAGATCTTGAATAATATAGCAAGTGCTGTAGCTCATGTACCATTGTGCAGTCAGACTGAGTGTGGGGAAAGATGAGACATCAGCAAGGCAAGATAAAATATATAACACAAAACAATGCGTTTTGAAATTACACCCTTCTCCACTATCTTCCTGTGTTATAATTTACACCTGCAGGGGCCTATGACTTCAGGTCCTCAGCCCTTGTCTCCTGCAGAGTCTCTGCTTAGGGTTTGAAAGACATTTACAACTCCTCCACCACTAAGTCCCAGCATGTCCAGCCAATTGGGGAGGGAGAGATGTCTTTCCAATGCCCCACACTCATCACTCCCGTCAGTGTAATGCTTAAAGCTTTCTGTAAAAGCTCAATAAGCCCAGCTCTACAAAAGGGAAACGTCTGCTAGCTCCAGAACATCTCCCACCCAGTAAAGTGTAAGGGCAGTCCATCTACTTGGGTTTTTTTGGGTCGTTTTTTTTTTTTAAGCATGGAAGACCACATACAAAAAACAATCCTAACCCTGCTCTAATAGCCACTGATATCAGAAGAGTGAGTTTTCCCAAATTTCTGAGGATTTGGGAAAAGGTCCCGCAAGAGCGTCTGCTCTGGCGGAGAGCAGCAGCCCTGCATTAGGAAAGCTGCGAGTTAAACTCTGTACTGTGCTGCATCAGGTCATTTTAGCAGACAGCAACAGTTGGGACCACATGTACTGTTCATCCCTGTCAGCACTACTGTATCAGACGTCCAAATACCTCCAGTTTATCCGTACGCATCAGTTTCTGCCCAGCAGAGCCTCCTGGTACTGTAACAGCAGGATTTCCGGAAACCAGGACAGGAGTATTTGGTAAAAGCTCTGCAGGAACCAAGCCCATCCCAGGAGAAACATGACTCAGGTAGGGACTAAAAGCCATTGTGGGGCTTGTTGCAAGTGATGGAGTCACAGGAAACGTTGTCTGTGTATAGAAAGAGGGAAAACAAAGTATTAGTTAAAAAGCTCTGTCTTGGATTACCCATCAAAGCCTTGCATCACACTTCAATCCTTTTAGACAATTTGATTAGCCACATCAAAATGCTGTGCTCTCCAGTCTATTCATTTATTGCTATTTATTTGCGATCCATTCCCTTCTCCTGACTCACAGATTTGTGACTCATCCTGAATACAAGGCATCTTGATTTGTCAGATCAAAGCATATTGATGATCTTTATAGTTTAATGACACAATTAAGGATTTCATGCCAGCAATTAGGGCAGGCCCAAATGAAACAGACTTCTCATTCCCAAATTAACGTCTCAGCTTCTTTATGCCTACACTGCAATGCTGTACAGAGACTCCAAGGTAAACTGCAGCTTCAGGACCTGGAAGCAGGTAACTCCATTAGCTGCTCTGCTGCATTCACTATCAGCCTGCCCTGAGCTCCATGTTAGCACGGCCAGTGTGCCTCAGGTTAGGCCAAAGGCATCATTCAGTCATGTGAGGTATCTCTACTGCAGTATGCTCGGTGGTCAGGCATCCTGCACATCTGGGGTTGGTTTCAGAGTGCAAACACACTCCAGGCAAAAGCCATTTTGCAGAAAGATCTAAGCCTGCGCTCCATGTGAATGGCAGCAAGAGGACACCAAACTCATTAACGTCACAACGTGCCAAATCCCATGGCTTTGGCAAGAGCAGGCGAGTCTTGGGCTCGGAATAGCAATGATAGCATGTACCAGATGAGATGGCTCAGGTGGACTAGTGCAAGGTCCAAGACCCCACCTGTGCTACAAGGAGCCATGTTCTCCTTGGGACAGAACAACATGTCAAAAAGATCTCAACCACTTTAGGTCCCTACCATTGTGTTAGGCAGGTCCTCTGAGTGCAGCAGAGCTTCAGTGCAGGGGACCAGAGGTGTTTCCCTAACCTGAGCTGCTCCAGCAGAGCTTCTCTGGAAAAGGAGCTGCTGTGCTGGCAGGCAGGTGAGCACAAGGCTCCTAAGCAGATGCTCAGTTTAAAGTCTGTGACTAGCCCCTATAGCCAGGGAGTCTGTGAGGTTTTAAAGCACAAGATCCAAAGTATTCTTGGGAATTAAACCAATTCCAGCTGATGAAAAACTCCATCTGCCCCCACTGAAAATGAAAGCATGCATGGCAGCACACCTGCTCCTATAGCAGGGGCTTGAGCAGCCCCCAAGGAAAGCAGCCTGAAACTTGCAACCATTTTTATTTTCCTTCCTGTCACCTGTTCCACTGTGAACTCTGGGTTTCAGTTAAAGCTACTCACATTGCCAGGTGTCCATGATACCATCCTTGGGAGCTACAGGCTCTACTTGGCAATAAATACAAGTGTGCTTACACAATGGCCTGGGGCAGTTTTTTGGCCACACACATCATTCCCACTTTCTTTCGTTTTGCTACTTCTAAAAGAAACAACATATGGGCAGTGTGTTCCTCAACAGCATCTTCATCCTGGTACTTTCATACTTTGCTTATTGTGATGTGGAAGAAGTTATCCCCCACTAACACCAGCCAACTCTCCTAACCCAGCTTTAGCTCAACAATTCCCTGTCCTATGGTCAGTGACAGCAAGCAGCTCCCAAGCCGATAGGAAAGGGAATCGTTGACAGAATATATCCCATTTTCTCCTCCTCAGTGAGAAGACACAGCTTCCTGCATCAGTGGTGCTGGATGCCTGAAGTGTAGCAGAACCAAATAATTCTCTCTCTGGGAGGGATTTCCAATTTTTCTTCTTGGGAGCCTTAGTCAAACACTGCTTTAACTGTCAGGACACTTTAGCCACTAAAGCCAGAGATCTCCCAATCCACAGCCCTTTATTAAATAATTTTCTCCTCTCTTTCAATTCTCTGTGGCACCCAGACATTTTATACCTTTTGCTGATAAAAAAATCTCTTAAGGATTTTCAAAGCTGTGACTCCCTGAACACTGTAGTGAGAAGGCAGCATCCATTAGACTGTTTTCTTCTGTGTGACTACCAGTAATTACAGTGGTATCTGCTGAACTTCCGTCACCTTTTGCACCATAAATGCTATTTTAAGGAGCTTCTCCAGTCTGGCCAGTCTGCACAGGTTACACGAGGGCCTGACATTTTGTCAGCATTTGTTTTATGCACCCGTAGTAGCCCAAACGTTGAAGTACATATGGCTTGCACAAATGTGTGGGCAAACCTACCCTATATGTTTTTAGCATAATAAAATATAGCTAATATAGCAGAAGAATCCTGACTGAGCAGGTATGGCAAAAACATTGCTCCAAAATTCCAGGAGATCCTTTAAAGAAGGCTTCTCCTGCTTGGGTTCAAACACAACCAGAAGCCAGGCCAAGAACCTCGCTGGTTTCTGAGACAAAGGGAAGATGTTCCTCCCACTGCTGAAGGAGGGATTTGTGCAGACTGGGAATGCTGGGGGCTTGCAACACCACACACTGAGTGAATTCACCTGAAACATTCACTAAGAGATGATACACCAGCCTCTTCATCAAAGCTACTACAAAGGTGGAAGCAGGACCTGCTCCCTGAAACACAATCTCCATCTCCCTCAAAAGCAGTCCCTCTTCTCACTGGGAGCAATCAGCAAGGGCTAATGGATCCAAACCCAAGCTGAAGCACGTGGAGAAAAGATGTGCATGAGGAACAACTGAGTAATGTGATCCACTTGCAACCCTGGAGTCCTGCAGAGTGATGCTTGTAAGAGCAGGATGAGTTTTTATTGCTGCTGCTGTTTGTTCAACCATTTCCGTGCCCTGACAGTTGCTGCTGTGTTCCCAAGGTTTCATAACTGCTTCTTCTGCCCACCTGCACCACGTGCCTGCTTCTCTGATTGGAAGTGACAGTTGTGCTCCACACCCTGCCTGCAGGCTGGGGCTGCCGATCCCAACCAAGTGGGTGCGAAGCCAGGGAACAAGCAGACTACACTCAACACATTAAACATACAAGAGCTGGGGTTTTAAGTCTGGAGTGTGTGAAGCACTCTGAAAACTGTGCCTTTGTGAGCTGGTACCAGGGAGCTCTGTATTTATTGCGGCTGATGAGGGGAAAAGATGGGCTGTGCTCACCGCCAGATCTGGCTGCCTGTCTTGGATTGGGAAATCCAGTCTGGCTCATGCATCAGTATCAGTAATAGGAGTGCTGCCAGCCAGTTCTCTCCTCTATGTCTGTGCAGGTCCTCCATGTCCTCAGGGAATTTGAGCAAATTTCCTCCTTGCAGCCAGAACCCAAATGTAATTTTTACTCCAAACAGCACTGCCCTCCTCAATATGCCTCCTGTCCACCTCTTGTGACAGCTGTGCTGCTTTTGGCTGAGATACAGGTGATTTTCTCCACAGTAGCTGGTGTGGGGCTGTGGTTTAGATTTGTACTGGAAACAGCATTGATAATTCAGGGATGTTTTTGTTGTTTCTGAGCAGTGCTTACACAGGGTCAAGGGCTTTTCTGCCTCTCACCCCACCCAACCAGTGAGTTGACTATGGAGGGCAGCACAAGGAGTTGAGAGGGGACAGAGGATAGCTGACCCCAACTGACCCAAGGGATACCCCAGACCAAACAGCATCATGTTCCTGATATAAAGCTGTGTGAGGAAGAGGAAGGGAGGAACAGGGGACATGCCAGAGCAATATTATGGCTGTACACTAAAAAACCAAACTCTCAACTTAATTGCTGGTGTGCTCTAGGGCAAAACAGAAAGATTGAAAGTATCAGCACTTACTCCTGCTGCCCCCCCTTAAAGCTCTTGCTAATTCAGGAAATACAGAGACAGGTTTCCTTGCAAATTAACTTTTATACATCACAGAGACACTACCAGTAACTCCTGTGCAGAGGGAAACAGGTTACAGTGCAGCAGCAAAGGGTTCAGGCTGGTAGCAGCTCACAAGACTGGTTTACTGAGTATTAAAATGCTTGTAATAATAGCAATAATTTTAAAAAGCTGAAATGGTTGTTTTCAGAACACATCTCAGGGGGAGGGTTGCCAAGGACTTTGACAGCTCTGAGCTCCTCATAGACCTCAAGCATGGAAGCTGGTGGGTTGAAGGTGTGAGCAGAGAGAAGGCACCGTCCCAGGGAGGGACATTTGTCACCAGTGGTGGCAACAGAACCTGGAACAGCTGATTTTGTTAACAATCTAGAAGTTGCATTTGATTTGCCTAGCAGAAATTGTGCTAAAGCTAGAGAAGAAACACAGAGTGGGTGTGAAGAGGAAGGCAGAGGAGTGGTTGGTGTTTTGTCAAACACAAGCTCTGTCTCAGCCAGGAAGTGCTGATTTTGAGTTACCTCAGACCCTAAAAAAGGGAAAGCCTGAAAATGAGAGGCCCACTGTAAATACAGAGGTGTTGATAGAATGAAGGAGGGGAGACAGGTCACCACTAAGGAGCTATATAAGGAAAGTGAACAAAAAACAATGGCAGCTTACAGTCTGGTAATAGAAACTGAAGATAAAGATCTCATACTGACAAGACTGAAAACCTTGATATTAAAAACGTTATTGATGCTGTCAGAAAACCCAAAACCCAGTGTTCTCCTCCAATGTAACTGCATGGGGCTGGCTGGCTGCAAAGCCACCCTCCAGCATGAAGGCTGAGCATGCTGGAGTGAATCCAACAGGCCACAGCATCCAGCTACTTATACAGATGCTCATTTCCCCAACCAGACTGCAAAGACACTCTTAAGTTCAAAGGATCTCTCATTTGTGGGCTGCTGTAGTGTAAAAGACAGGTGTTAACACCCCACAGCATTGTCTCTTGGGAGATACCACCTCCTGGGTGGGCCAGGGTACGTATGTTTATTCATTCCTAGCATGCCTTTGACTAGAGGCTGAGATATAAATCAGGTTTTTGCTGCACAGAACAAATGCCTGTGCAAAGCACCTGTCGAAATCGGCTCCAGCACTTGCTCCAAGCATCACTAGTCAAGCAAGTTGCTCACCCTCTGCTTTAATCCCTCCTTCAGCACCAAGGAGTGGCAGCAGGATCCTGCTGCCCCAGGAGGGGACAAAGGGCTGGGTTGAAGTCTGGGCTGTCTTCAGGGGCATGGGTGACTCAGAACTATCAAGATAGTCCTGTCTGCAAAGACCTTGACAGGAAGAAAAGATGAAGAGCTTGAAAACAAAGAGAGGAAACAGCTTCCCTAGGCAGCAGCAGAGGCAGCTGAAGGGCAGGAGTGCTGGCAGGTGTGTCACCACTGCCGTGCTCCATCAACAGCTTGTTCAGGCACTAATGGGGAAGCACGGGGCAAACCAGTGCCCTGCTCCACCACATCAATTGGACCCTGGGCTGAAGCACCTCCATGGTCAGCTCTGGAAGTCTGTCCCACACTGCTGCAAAGGGGTAAAGCAGGATGGAGAGGGTGGGGACTAGGCCCAAGGTGCAGCACTTTTTGGGTGGTCTTGCACTGGCACACACAGGATGCAAAGTGAGCATATCTGAGAAACCAGACACAACATTGACCAAAGTAGCTCTTCCTATCAATGCCAGAGCCCAGCTCTGTGTGTCATAGACAGACACATTCAAGGCCATTTCAGGAAGCCTGGTGAAAAGCTGTTATGTCAAGTGCTAGTTTGGTTTGGATTTGGTGGGGGTTTTTTTGGTGGTGGTTTGTTTGGTTTTTTTTTTTAACTCCTGGTGAAACTGCACTTTAAAATGTCTAGGCATTCAGCTATTGCTAGAGCTATTACACATGCTGTTTCAAATCTCATCTCTGGCAAGCATCCCAATTAAGCAGGCATCCCCGTTGATCAGCTTTCAGATCACATGGGATTTGTTCTGCTGTTGCATCTGATCCAATACTTTCCGCTTTGATGAATTTCATGCGTAGCCAGAAGGAGGCCCCACCCTTCTCATTTAGAGAGAAAAAAAAATTCTCAAAGCCAGCTTCCACTGACAGCATCTTTGGGAAATCAAAGGCAGTTGAAAGAGCAATCTCTTGTTTGTCCTGAAATTGGTGTGGAGCAAGTTGGGCTGCAGGAATCAGACCAAGAGCTTGTTTAGTCTGAGTAAAGTGTGGGAAAGCAGGAAAGGAGCAGTCACTGCAGAACAAATTTTTATTTTCTTCTTTGTCCATGTCTCCCCCATGGCACAATTTAGAAACCAGGGGCCTTTCTCATCAGATAAGGTTACTTCTGAAATGAGAGCACTAACCAGAAAAACCAACACCGTCAGTCTCAGAGGCAATTTAAAAGGCAGGAGTAAAATTTAGGAGCATACTGGACCCGCAAGATTGCGAAGTGGGAAGATGGGAACTTTCCAAAGAGGAAATCCCAAAGATGCTTTGAATAGCCAGCCAAAGAGTCTCCACCATGAATTCCCCACAGAGGAAAACTCCAAACAGGAAGGGTTTGCTTTTAGTACCGGGCTTGGAAATCAGTGCTACTATTTTGTGGGAATTCAGGATTTCCTTCTGATGTGGATATACGTTCAAACTCCACAAAAAAGAGGTGCAAGACTACAGCAGATAGAAGCCTAAGGCACAGCACAACTAAAGACTTTTTCTGTGGCAAATTTTCTCTCACCTTTACATCTTCAAAATGGGAAGAATTAACAGCACTTTCCTAGCTTATATGGCAGGGCCAAGATAAAGCTATTAGCAGACACTCATGATGATCAGAGTGATGGCAAACATGGAAAAGCCCCCAAAACACAGGGGGAATATGCCAGACTGAGGAAACGCCCCAGTCTGGTGGCAGAACACCGTTATAAAGGGACACTGGGCAGCTTTCCTCTGCTGAAACAGCTCCATCACAAGTTCTTACACCAAACATCACAACAGCCTCCAACAAGGAGGAATCCTCCACTGTTCTCTGGCGAGGATGAACCAGAAACACCTGAGCTTTTCAAAGCTGGGGTGACAGATGCTGTGATTCACATGGGCAGAGAGGCCAAGTACTGTAGGTGGGACACCAGGAGGCCAAGTTCAGGCTGGTTCACAGACTTGACACCTTCAGGCTAGAAGCGCTTGTCCAAGAGATCTGGCCAGTCCTCCTGTGTGGCATAACATGAGGAGCCTCACCCAACTACAGCACACTAAGTGCACATTGCCCCAGGAAAGATACTCAGCCCCAACTTTAAACTGAGAGCTCCCAATTAACTCTCTGTTAATTCTCCCAATTACTCTCTGCTGATTCAGATCAGCATTGAAGAGCTGCTTCAAGACCTCTGACAGTTCTTAAAATATACATTCTGACAGACTAAAACTCAGCTAACAAATGTCATCCCCTCCCAGATACACCAACCAGCAGACACAAGCCATCCTCTCTCTGGCATAACAGGGTTCTCCAGCCTGAAACCTGTTTTAACCAACAAGCCAAAGCAGGGACAGGCAGTGAAGGCTTCTCTGAACTACCTACTCTGCAAACATCTGTCTCCCACAGGCTTCCCTTCTTACCTGAAGAAAAGCAAATCTTTCCTGCTCTTACTCTAAATCACCACTACTGTGAAAAACAAGTGACAGGGTTGTGACATTAGCATAACTCTCTGCTGAGACAACTGCAGTGAAATGGGTCTCACTCCCAGACATAAAAAAGTATTAAAGTCTAAACAGGATTCATCTTCCCCAGTTTTAGTCCAACGGTGCAACACATCTAGTCCAAGGGAGTCAGCATCATCTCAGTGTAAAACAACTATCTGAAACAGGATCCACTGGAACTGAGCCACTCAGAACTTCTGGGATGTATATAAATCAACTGGTCAAATAAGCACCTGGTGGTAAGACCCTTCCACTTGAAGTCCTGAATCTCACAGCTCCTCACTTATCAGAGGAAAACAGAGACACAGCCTGCCAAGAAGATGCAAAGGCAGCATCAGACACCCCTCTGGAAGATTCTGCGCAATTCTGGGCAGCACAGACAATGGCCTGAGCTCAGGCACAGGGCTGGAGCCTCTGTGAACAAACGGGAGGAACAGGGAGCAGTATGAACCCGATGGATCCGTGGCTGTAACTCACAATTGGCTGTAGTTGTGCACCCGGTAGCATGAACTGCATTTGCTGAGCAAACATGGCTGCGGCTGTCTTCTGCTGGATCAGGTTGTTGCGTCCATTTATTTCAAGCTGTGTTTTTAAGTGTGGGGGAGGGTGGAGATATTTGCAGTTCTCTCGGGTACACCGGCCCTAAAAAACATAATGGAACAGCATTTCAGTGAATGTAACACCCAGGGCAGCCAGAGAAATTAAGGATTGTTTGGGTTACTGGAACAACACAATCATGGAGGCGGAAGTGGCTTGGTAGCTACTGTGCCTCTTTTGTGATTTTCAGATAACAGGTGAAGAGAAGAGCAACATGACTTCTCCTGCAGTAACACTAACTGAATGCTATCAAGCTAAACCAAAAAATCAGGCTTCCTGGTATTAAAATGATGGTTGTAAGAAAAAACACCAAACAATTTAACACAAACACCAATACTTTCAGAAGCTAGTGGCAACAATTCCAGAAACAACAACAAAAATGCCCTGCTTCCTTGCGTGGGTTGCTTTTCCCCTCCTTCCCAACACCAGACCACTTAATTGGCCCTGACAACCAGACAGCAAGAAACAAAACTGTTTCCACCACTTCCCCAGCTGCACTGGATAAAACCTTAAGAGGACAGCTCTGTAAGGCAGCACCTCTGATCCACAACATGCAGGTACCCTGAGATGCTGAGAACAGGTAGTCACAGGAGGAAGCACTGAAACAATTTTCCCCCTTCATGCTTTCATTTTTCAAAAGTGATGCATGTTGCATCACTGACTCCTTACCCCCTGCAATAAACATAAGCACTGGCCATGCCAGTGGCTCCTAAAAAGCAAGAGATCACTGATGTTATCCCTGCAAATCCACTGAGATCATCACTTTAAAAACGTGTGAACTGTGCCTTACTTTAATAGTGTTTGCAAGTAGAAATAAGAGGATAAATATCAATACATCACTGAATAAGAAAGCTAGTAACAAATGTTGTCATTGAGATAAAATCGTTCTTGAAAAGTAAGTTGTTTCTCTTCCCCCCTTTCTTTTTGAATTTCTTCCTCAAAAAACAAAAGGCATACAGAATACATGAAATACTTAATGTAACTTTATGCTTATTTATAAAACTTTTATGCAAAAATGGTGACTTTTTTGAGGAACAAATTCTTTTGAGCTATTCAGAGCCTATTAAAATAAGGCCAGACCTGGAAGCCACACAGCTGTTCCATGACAGATAATTAATAATGGTTCCTGCAGCCAGCAAAGGTGCAGGACCATCCATTACCCAGCCTGTCCCAGGCACTCTTGTCAAGGGCTGGGCACAGAATTCTCAGTCTCAGTGTAATTAAATTTGCTTTCCAAAAGGGGCACATCAGATGACCCCATGTACCTGCACCTGTTAGCAGGATCACGTGCAGCAGAGCTGTAACCCCATAACCAGGTCCACAAGGATACAGCTGTTACATATCACTGCACCCAAGGCTCAGGTGGGAACCTCCTGGGATGAGCCCCTGATGCATCCAGGATACTCTCCTGGGGATTCTTTAAGGTTTTTGCAAACATACAGGTGGAATCACAGGACAGTCCAAGTACCACTGCAAAAAGCCAACACCATGACCCACTGCAGGGGCTGGTTTTGAATCCCCAGCCAGGCTCACCAGCATGCCAGGTCGCTGTAGAGCAGCCTGAGATTTCCAAGCTTTTCTCTGCCCCCCTTCCTGGTGGGGTGTCTTGGGGGTGACTTTATGATGTGTATCCCATATCACTGCCCTATGCCCAGAAATTTATTTTTGTGCCTTTCTATGCCTTTAAACTGAGCCTGAGAGGGGGGAGGAAAAAACTGAGCAAAACTTTTTCAAAGCAGTTTGCAGCTTGTTCAAGGTCACACAGAGATAGAGACTTTTTTTTCTCAACTGCGGCAGGGGAGTGAGAGGGGAGGGAAGCACCCGGTTTGCTTTTTCTTTTCCAGCCAGCTTTTGGCAGTTTCTTTTCCCCAGCTCCTTTCCTCCAGAGAGCTGAACTTTTGTTTTCCTGGGACTTCGTTTTTTTTTTCCTTTTCTCTTTGTTGGACTGTTTCAACATCAGAATACATTGGAAGGACTTTCCACCAAGGCCTTGGCCCTGGAGGTGGGCCCACCACCCCGTCCCAGATCCAAGGAGGGAGAGGGAGATCTACGGAAGGACTCTGAATTTTCCCCCAGGTTTCTCTCAGCAGAGCGGGAGGTTTTATCATTCAGCATTATTATCCTTTTCCTGTGTGTTTGTTAAATAAATAGTTTTTATCTCTTTCTCTTTCCCTTTCCTTCGAGGAAAATTTATTTTTTCCCGAACCTGGTGGGGGAGGGGTGGTTGTAGCCTGCCTTCTCTTAGAGGATGTACTTCTAAATTTGGCCAAACTGGAACACGGAGACAACAGCTTCACTGGGGAGAAGGCTGCAGAGTTTGACTACAGCTTAAAAGGGGCTGTTTGACATGTGTCATGGGAACAGGCTCCTCTCTTATCTGCTCCAAGGAGATCAGAGTTAAACAAAAGGCAAATAATTGAATGCAAGAAGTGATGGGCTACACCCAGAGGGACAGGAAAAAAAACCCACTTCCAAACTTTAGCAGCCTGGCTTTGTGGAATGAAACTCTGCCCTGCTCCTGAAAGAGCCCAGTGGCTCCCAACAACCCAACTCAAAAAGAAAGAGGCTTTTTAATGCTGTTGTTTTGGCTTCTCAGCAATCCAACAGCCCCAGATCCCCAGCAGTAAATTAACTGCTCACCACCCCTGAGGACATGAATCTTTGTCACCAGACACTTTCTCACATCTGTGTGAAGTGAGGGTAAAATGGCACAACGCAGCTGGCTGGTGCTCAGACACCCAGTGCCACTACAAAGGAAATAACCACATGATTGTGCAAGGAGAACACTCATCAGCACTAGGCAGGTTTGGGTCATCCTTCTCATGGCTGCACGGGACCAGGCCTCCCTACAGCCCTTCCCATCACCTGGGACCCAGCAAGAGTCCAGGGCTCTGCCTCAGAGCATATCTGCAGTGTCCCGCCTCCACAGCTTCTGCAGGGCTGCTGCTGACTGGGAGCCGACCCCGTGGAACCACAGGCTGTCCATGGCTAGGCAGCTGCTTGATTCCAAGCTCCAGCCTCCATGGGCTTACACATCAGCCTTAGAAATTTCTCCTGACTGTAACTTGGCACAAGTGCTTTGGATTGGGAAAACACTTATTTCTACCAAATTCGTGTAGAATAAATCTGTGTAGATGTTTCTACACTGCAGGAATGGAAAAGATGATAAAAAGAACTACTATTTTTTCTAAACAATACTTACACAGTCGACTTCCACTTGAGAAGGACTTTGCTATTTCAACTGAAATTGTGAATATCATTGATACCAGCAACCCCAGCTTAGTGTGAAACTTTGTTCTACTTTTTTGTTTCCTCTCAAACCAATTTGTTTAATTCTAACAGGGGGTTCTACAAACAGAACTCTTTTACTACCAATAAAAAACCACCATACAGCACGAGGCCTTGGTCTTGCAGACAGAGCCTGTAAGCTGAAATCAGTGCCCACACAGTATTACTGGTTTCAAGGACATGTATTTGTAAGAGACAGAGGTGTGCAGATGCTGCTGGAGAGCAAAGGCTGTGAAGTGCTGTCAGTCAGGCCTTCGAGGACTCAGAAAGACTAAATGAATCACTGCTACACTCAGATTCAAACCCATACCTTTGGTCTAACTCCTCCTCACAACATTTTGATCCTGAGCACCACCAACCACTGTGTTTCACCACAGCATATTGGAAGCCACAGCTGAGTTGAGCTGCCCTCTCCAGCACCACAGTAAGTTGTTCATCTCTCAGACGAATTTTAGGCACTGATGATGTGACAGAGTGACACAAAATGTTCCCAGTTCAGACATCTTGCTATGTAACAACTTTGAAGATGTCTTGCTCTATAGTGATGGGCCCCACTAGTACCCTCTAAACTCCAACACTGGTAGGGGTGAGCCTTTCTTCTACCCTTCCATCACAACACCCACAGTTCTTGGTACTTCCCAGAAACGCACACACTCTTCAAGACCAATTTCAGCTCTACAAAAGCCGACAGAAGGACAAAGGAACTGCCATTTTAAACTCCTCAGTACCAGCTGCAACACAGCAGGGAAAGCAACAGGAAACCGGTAGCAAATCTGCTGTGTAGATACCAGGCTGGGGATAGATAAGGACAACTCCACTTTATACATGTGTGGCCTAGGAATACAATGTGAGAAAATACAACAGGAGTCAGGCCCCCAAGTTTTAGATGAGCATATTTATGCTACAAGGCACAGTTTTCCTGCAGGGACTAACTGTGGCTCCAGCATATCAAAAGCTCAGCACAGGGCACAGGACAGTTCCAGGGCTGTGCACAGAAGACCAACTGAGACATTCTCCAAGCTGAGTATTGCACCAAAAAGCACCTGGAGTGGTCACTGCACATGTTGGGAAGGGGCCTGGTGACTGATCTGTGCTGGAAAGCAGCACATTGAGCCTGCTGGCACCAGTGCAGCCATCCTCTTGTAAAATTTGAAAATTTGAAATTTGCTGCTGTCAATTTAGCCTGAGTACTGACTCCAGGACAGGCACATTCCCACCCGGTCCTGGGTGGCATACAAGCCTGCAGCCAGGGAATCACCACCCAGTAACAGACTGCTGCTGGCCTTGGTAACATGCTAAATATAGCTGTATTTTCTGGCTCCTCGCAAAGTGGAAGGAGTCTGAAGGACCATATTCATCAGCTTCTTTGCCAACTACAGCCAGGAGCGAAAAGCATATGGACTGCACTTTCCAAGGCTTGAAAAATGGATATTAAAAATAAATCATTAAAGGATTTTATAAGAGTATCTTCTCCCCATTTCTTCCCACACACTCCCCCACCCATACAGTAGGCTGCTGGCATGTGATTGACTATGTGTTGCCAACTTAAGTCATGCTGTGATGGCATATACTGTAAATGGCTGGCATCTGACACCAGCTAACGTGACAGCGCTTGCACTGCAACAAAGCCAGCTGTTTGGAGTGCAGCACTGATGGCAGCACACTGAAATCCAGTGGAAAAACCTGCATTATACTGGCTGTGTGCAGTTTGCACCTTGTCATCTGCATCCTAGCTTGGAGGGATGAAAATAAGAGCATTCTGGCTACTGCACCAGGCTGGATGAACCTTTCCTAAGCATGTTGCACAAATTCTCTCCTCCCTGGCTGCTGAAGTGAGTTGAACTGTGATGCAGAAACAAGGCTTCCAGCATAAACCCCAACACTTGCTCACGTGTGCACCACTAATGCAGTTTGTTACGGTCTCTTTAATCCCGGACACCAGTGAGGGGTTCCAGACACACATTTCTGGTTTTAATCACTGCACACTATGTCTCATCAATCAGCAGTTCTCATGTGAAAATCTTCACGTTAATGCGGCTTTTCACACACTGGAGGCTGCAGAAGGTTGGTGCCCTGACTGTGCAGTCTTTTCCACAGACACTGATGACATGTGCAATGACTGACAGCAAAAAGAATGAAAAGAGACTAGGCAGGAAAGGATTTCCGTGTTTTGCACAAAACCAGGCACCAAAACACAGTGTGTCGACATAACTTTTCTCTGCATGAAGCAGCAAATTTCCACCTTCCCAAGAGGAACTCAGTGGGGAGGCACATTCAGAGATGTGCTGGCCCTGCTTACTCAGTGCCTGTCGCTCCAGTGCTGAGGCATGAAACACTCTCTGCTTTCCATCCCACTCACCACATGCACATAGAGGCTCTCTCCTGGCCATGGATCCTTGCTCCTGCCACAGCCTTGCATGGCTTTCTCATACACAATACAACTTCAACCACCATGGTGTCTGCCCCACATTTGCAGGGCAGGCTGCAGAACTGCCATAGAGCATGAATTGATCTGCAACAGTGGGAGGCAAAAAGTGGGAAGCTCAGGGCTGCATCCCTGTGTCCATGCAGCACAGCTAAGAACATATACTGAGCAGCACATGCTGTTCCAGGTCTACCCCTGCTGACATCTGCTCTTTAAGAAGAGAGAGGAGGTAGACTTGGTACCTGGTAATGCCCAAGCTCTTAAGTCCTTCACCAATCCTCTAAGGACTTGCAGCTTCAAAGTTACCCTCCCAGGACAGCAAACCACCAGTGCACCACCTCTATTCAAGTGCTTTGTGCTCACTACCGTTTGTCCCTAAGCAACCTGCTCCAGGGCTGAGCAAGTGGAATGCTGGCTGGATTGAGTGGCACGTCCTACCATCTCCAGTGCCCTGTGTGGCTTATCCAGCCACCTCCAACGCTGCACCACGCTCCTCTTTCCACACAGGTAGAGAGCTGCGTTGGAGGAAGGGAAATAGCTATCCATCTCACTGCTGGATCAAACACCTTCCACTGGCAAACAACATCAAATAGCATGGAAATGGCGTTTTCAACTAGAAAACAAAGGAGGCTGGATCTGACAAGTCAGTCCGATCATTAGCGAGTGTTACCTCTCAGATAGGTGTTCATGCAGCCCAGCTGTCACTCGCTGCAGTTCAAAGCCAGCCCTGAACACACCTTA
Organism: Corvus hawaiiensis; assembly: GCF_020740725.1. Taxonomy (NCBI): domain Eukaryota; kingdom Metazoa; phylum Chordata; class Aves; order Passeriformes; family Corvidae; genus Corvus; species Corvus hawaiiensis. The sequence goes on along the minus strand of NC_063226.1, from coordinate 7,932,193 downwards.
TCTGCAAGTCCTTTCTACAGGCTAATGAAATGTCAGAAATTATGCTGCCAATTGAGCCAATAAGAACTGCAACCTTGCAACCTCCAATGAACATTGACCCTGGCCCAATACATCAGGTAACTTCTGCTTAAGAGCAATGCTTTCCTCCCAGCAGTGTTGGAACAGCTCTTTTTTAAAAAACTTTTACAGAGAAGTTTTAAAGTGTAATTATGTACAAAACACTGCTTGAATATGTTCTCATGGGAGGATGTTAGCCCACCTAAAAGCATCCTAAAAAGCAAGTCTAGACGAATGTAGTGAAGTGATACATCTCCCCATTGCCCACTCAGATCACCAATTTTCTTTGTACCCATTACTCATGTATTTCCCAGACATGGGACTCCAACACATCAGTCTCCTCACAGCTGATTTTCAACTGCAGTTTTGCTCCACTTGCAACAGAAACCTAAAACTTCTGGTTTAGGCCAGAACAGGAAATATTCCCTTCCTCCTTGAGGAAGGACCCATACTTAAAGGCTGTGGTCACATCTACTCCCCTTCCTTAAAACTCTCAGCTCTAGACTATGCAAACTGTCCTCTTTCAGCTCTCCCAGCACAGTCTCCAAGCTTTTCCTTAGGCTACTCCCCCAATCCCTGCTGCTGTGGGTACCTGCATGGGGCACTGTGCTCTACCTAACCCCTGACCAGTGCTGCGCAGGTACACAGATTTTTTCACATGTCCTGCAGACGACACTGCTGTTTTTACATCTCTGCATGGCATTTTCTTTCCTACTAACAATGTAACATTCTTTGATTCACTCTCAACAAGCCTTTTCCAGAACTACTCCAGACCCAGCTATGCTGCACCCAGTATGAGGCAGCTGATTCAGTCCAATGCTGTTATTTCATACTGATTTTACTGAACTCACTTGCCTTTTTATGGATTACTTTTCCAACCTGTCAAGACTATCTGCACATCTGGTTCTCTAAAGAGTATCTGTAGTTCCTCCCAGCTCAGAGCACCCTACCCTCAGAGTATGCTTGTTAAGCATACTCTCTCTATTCCATCATTCAAGCTATCAGAACAAAACAAAACCAAACAGTTGCACCAAGCACATCCTTCTAGACTGCCACTGAACTGAGTTTTCCAAGCTGTTGTGGATAGTCACACAGAAGTTTATCCTCTGCTTTGTTCCCTGTCTTATTTGGAAGTGGATTTGTGCTGCGTCAAAGACTCCCAAACATAACACCAGCACTCCATCCTCCCTCTCTGAAATAACTCATCTCAAAGGGTTTCCAGTTCTACTGCTTTTTCTGCTCCTCTTGGGACAGATGTTGGCATTCTGGAGAGTCCGTACTCTGCACCCCTCCTATGCCAGCAGCCCTGCTTATACAGTATTGGGTACAAAGAAGTTGGTGGTCTAAAGTTACTTGTAACAGCAATAAAAAATACAGCACAGCTGGCTGCTGACATTTTTCAAATGCAGGTGTAACATCCATTTACAGAGAGCCCAGAGACTGCTGTTATGGTGAGGATCCGGCTGTGAATAGATCATAGCTGGAAAGAAAAAGTAAAATTTATCATCTAGTTAGTATTACTAGATGGCAATCAGCCTCGAAGGCAAAGGAAACAACACAGACTTCCTACCATACAGAAGTTTCAATTTCAATGTGTGGAAATAAAAATGCTAGAGTTAAGGTTAATCTGGTAGTTTCCAGCCATGGATGATACATAGCCTGTGAAATGCATGCTCTTGCCAAGAAAGAGTACAGGTCATGAATACAGAATTTGCTGGAAATAGAATTCAAACAGCCCATAAAAAGCACAAACCACAGTTTTACAACATCTCTAGGATGAATTTTGCCTAACTTTGAAATTCCCACCTCTAGGTCCAAAGAGTCACCTCCCTGAGCCTGCGCAGACAGATGAGAAGAAAACTGCTAAAATTTTGGCCCAACTCAGCTCCCCTGCAGTCACTCGAGAATTGTTTGCAGATTTTATGCTGTTCTGAATGATGCTCTGAGCTGCAGCAGCAGCATGTCAGCTCTGACACAGGACTGTTGAGGTGAACAGGGACATGTCTTTTGTCAGGGTACAGAGGACAAGAGTCAGATCTGCCTTTCCACATAACTTCAGTGGAAAAACCAGAATAACTATCACAAGCTCCCAGGGCTACCAACAATCCCAGCACTCTCAACGCAGCTGCAGCCTGTCACTAAAACAGCAACTGAACTTCATGGCTTCAATGAATGTTAGGTCAAGCCTTTTCTGAGCAAGCCTAGACTTGACTTTGACTGAAATGAGTGAACCTTGATGTTTTGCATGATTCCAAATGAAAGCAGGTGACATTTGGCAGCTACAACAAGAGTTTTGGATCCTTTTGAACTGAGAGCTCAAAGCAAAGCTCAGTGGCACATGCAAGTGCAAGGCAGCTTGAAAACCCTTGGAACACACCAAGCAGACACACTGCGTTCACCCCACTGAAGGGAGGCTGGTACATTCTGCACAGTCCCAGTCTGCCCCCGGTGCATTTTACACAGTCTACCCAGTTTTCCTCTTCCTACAGCTGTGGGGCAGAGCCTTGGAAAGCCAACCAATGTTTGAGCTTAAAAAACCCAAAGCATTATATCCCTCTGCAACTTTGAAAGAACAGGTCAGCAAAACACAACCACTTCAGTCCAGGTAGGGTCTAGCTCTATGTCCAGGGAGTTAGAAAAATGCACAAGGAATGGAAAGCAGACACAACAATCCCTAGCTCTAAGATACTGATGCTGCTCTTCAGCCTCTCCCTGTGACTGTTCTCCTGGGATGTTTTTGCTCTGCAGGGAAGATGGAAAGAAGGACAGAAGGTAAAAAACGTCAGCATCATTTTTGCAAAATATATTCAAGTCCAGAAAAAAAGCTGCCAACAGCCAGCTGAGGAGATTGCTGAACAAACACTGCTGAAGACCCGTAACACTTCCATCTCTTTGTCTTTCCAGCCTTTGTCTGTGAAAGCCAACCTCTACCACAGACACAAATCAGGCTGTAGGGGCTGTGTTGTGTGCCACTGGCTCAGGGGGATGTGCTGTGCTGGAAGGCTCTCTCCCATCACAGGACTGGAAAGCTGCCCCTTGCCACCAACACATGATGACCAACCCCTGTGGCACATGGCCAAGCTGACAGGGCTTTGGTCATCTACTTATTGCATAGTTGGACAGGTCACCACCAAAAGGCATATAAAGGGCAGCAGCACTTTGCCCTAGCAGGGGACACGCTTCCCACCACGTGGCACAAACAGTTTAGCAGCTGAACAATTTCACTAGTATATTAAAAATGTACACTGAGCACATCACAGCGCTTCCCTCGCACCAGGGTAAGAGAGTGATCAGTTGCAAATGCTGGCAACAAACAGATGCACAGCGTGGCCAAGCCCTACTGCACATGCCAGCCCTTTCAAAGAGTCTGTGTAAAAGTGCAAAGCACGTAGATGGGGGGGGTTGCAAGATCAGATGTGCTCTGCTGGAACTCAAACATGCTTATCTAGGACTTGCTTAAAATCTGCAGCCTCAAAATGCTTGTCATACTTGTTTTTGTTTCACAGCTCAAACCAGAGCAGGATATAAAAACAAAGCAGAGAGCAGTATTTCTATGTCCTCATCTCCCTTTTTGGTAGCACCTTAACTGGTGACAGCCACTCACAGCCATTGCCAATCACTTCAAACCACTGACCTCGGCAGGCAAATCCATCTCCAGAAAGAAACGATGGCTTGTTACCATAGAGCTCAAGTATTAAAACAAGTACTATCACCCTGACATTTTAAAATATATTTTTTAGGAACAGGGGGGACATGCAACTACTGCATTCCAGTAGACTCTAAGCAGCCACAGGCACTAGCGTAAATTCCCAAATCCTTATTCACCTGGCAATTAGGGAACCGAGAGCTGCTGTGAGTGAAGTTTTGCACATTGCTGAATACAGCAATGTTCCAGTGAGTTTCCCCAGGACACCACAAAGAGGTCATGGCTGTCCTCCTGCTTTCACGCAGGATTTTCATTCCAAGATGTTTGTTATACTTGAAGGTTCTTAAAAACTGAGAGCAGTTATTTTGTTGGGGAAAAGCCCAGTAGCTCCTTCATTGTATTTTTACATCTTGACAACTCTTTCCAGCTCTGTTCCCCTGCCAAGCTGTCGTCTTTGAGGCTAATGGCACACTCTGTTATGCTCAATGAAGAAAGTGTATTGATTTTAATGTTTTTGGTTTGTGGAACATTTTAGCTTGCTCCAAGCAATGGACAGTGTTTACCAAGTCCAATAAATATATATTAAAAGAGTATGGATGGCACTGTCAAAGTGTATTTTCTGAGCTGTAGAGCCACAGAGCAGAAAAACATTTATCTGAGAGATTAATACTTCCAATAACAGCAATCTCATGCCACAAAAGACAGGAATAAAGACTTCATCAAGCTCCTTTCTTTTGTACTTTGATTATGCTACGTTTGTGAACCATATCAGTCTGTTACCACCACATATTTGAAATGAGGTTTAAACAGAGTAGAAGTATCATCATTCAGAGTTCTGAACTGAGCATTTTTAATGTTTTCCAAGTATGATTCCACTACTCTCCTAGGTTCAGGAATGTTACAAGCACAATAAAATAGGCTTAATACAGTATCAAAAGGAGTCTCTCTCCAAGACAAGACTTAACAGACCTGCCTGGCCACAGACCTGATGAAGGAACTGATCGATAACAATTACAGAAGGCGGCATTTAGTGCCCAGTAAAGAGAGCACATTTAGGAGCATGTTTAGCCCTGGGACCGCTGCATGTACAGAGTAGGATGTGGAGTAGGTGACATCCAGCAATGTTAATATTCCTGTGGGCTTCAATGTGGGACTATCTCTAAGTAAAAAAAATCAATTCTACCTAGAAGATAGAAACACTGGCAAGTTATTGATTTTTCTTCTATAATAAATTACAAAAAAAGCCCATGCCAGCTCTCTGGAACAATATTGCACAAGTACTGTATTAAAAAAACACTACAAAACCCCACAGATAAACAAAATTAAACTTCACATATGTCTTCTACCTTCCATCTCCCTCAATTGTGTCCCTCCTGATTGCTACTACACCAGGCCAGCATTTGAAAATAGCAAGTGCAGTTTCTCTTGTCCCTTAAACCATCTTTTCATTGTAAATCCCATAATCCAATTCTGTAACTTTCACCAGCTGAATCTGTCAAGGTCATACAGAAAGTTGATGCTTCTGACCTTCCTCTACCTACAGTGTCTGTTGAATATTACAATTGCAGCAGGCAAACCACACATAGATAGAACCAAGCAAAGTACATTAAAGCCCAGGAGAATAAATGTTAAAGTACTGTGTTCATGAATACAAATATCGGACATGTGACCATCTCCAGCAGCCTCACGCTTCAAGTTTACACAAGGGAAAAGGCAAATAGGGAAGAGCAGAAATTGATAACTAAGTATCTGACCCAAACCCTGCCTCCTGTTCTGTAGAGGGCAAAGTCATGCTGAGAAAACCTCATTCTCACTGTGTTTTGGAAAGCAAAATGAAATTGCAAATAAAAAGATATGGAGGTGGCTAGGTTTGGTTGGGTTTTTCTAAGAACTTGGCAAAATACAACCATTTACCAACTGAAGATTAGCCCAATTTTTGTGTTGTTGCTTTGCTCAGAAAGCAACAGCTAAATGGGCACAAACAGATCCCTGTTTTTCAAAAGACAATGAAAAAACTTTTTAAAAAAATTAATTCCATCTGGACTAAATTTCCAGGGAGAATCTTCAGCCTGGGAAAAAAAAAAACTGTGCAGGATGTGCCTCAGCCTTTACTGTGGCGCTGCCACGGGGTGATGCAGTAGCACCCTGAGCAGGGAAGGATGTGGCTGGGCTCTGCCAGTCCGGCTTTCCACACTTCAGGTGGGAACACCAAGGTGTGTCAGAACATGACACAACAGTCCCTCTGTGCAATAGCTTAAACCAACAAAGGAGGTGACTGCAGGGCAACAGCAGATGCAGCAATACAGGAGGGTGATGGCCTGAGTTGCCAACACAGGATTTGCTCCCCGACATCTGTCAGAGCCAGGGGTTTGATGTTCCAAGGCACAGGACACCTTTCTGCTCTTGGCTAGGATTTGCCCCACAGCAGACAGCAAAGCCAGCTTGCCTTGCTCCTCACCCTGATGGCCCACTGACGTCCCCAACTACTTTTCCAGGCTACAGTTCAGTTCACCAAAGACCAAGCTTTGCCCTCATGCTCCTCTTTCAGCTACACGTGCCAGGCATATTTGTGCACAGCAGCACACTTCCCCTCTGCTCTAGCTTTGCCGAGAAGCTACCAAGAGACCAGAAATGGGCTGACTGTGTGCCACAAACTCCACACACTCTCACTCATCTTCAATCAAGGACCCCAAAGCTTTCTGGTGCATGCCAGGCCTCACATTTCATGACCACAGTATAATGAACTTGCTGTTGGTCAAAGGATTACAAGGTGCAGATACAAAAAGTACCTTCAAGAGAGCTCCTGCAGCCTGCTAGGCACAGCAGGCAAGGACCACACATCTCACACAGGCCCTGGCTTCCAAAGAGGACATTCAGACCAAGTGACATCGAATCACAGCCCTCCATCTAGGAGGCAGCAAGGTTTGAAGAGAAAGGAAGAAAGAAAAAAAACAAGCGAAAATAAAAAGAAAGCTTGCCTTGCCCTAGGCAAATATTCCACCTTGGTCAGCTTTTGCAGACTGATCTATTTAGTGGGTTGTTTATTACAACCAGTAACATATGCACATTTAAGTCATAGAGGGGATTTTTCTCTTAAAACACACCTTCAGAAGTGCTCTTTAAGCAGCACCTGCCACTAGAAAGCAGATATGTGACCAATATTTGCAACCATCTCAAGGTGAAAGGGAGGTTCAAGCAGTGTAAATGTTAGGAGCTGAACCCATGGAGAAGCATACCAAGCTGTGGTGGCAACAACCTTTTGCCATGGAGGTAAACATGATGGGCTCACAATGCCAAAGATAATACACTGACATCTTTAAGGGCAAAAGGAGAATTTGGCAATAACCATTCTGGGATAAAACTGCAATTAGGGAGACATATTTAGGTGCAGTTCACATGCATTAGTCACAAGTGCCACACAGGAAGCCAGCTTCAATGAACACGATGCCCAATTCTGCACCAACATCTGAAAACTTTTTAATATACAATGGATTTATTACAAGAACCTTGGACAGAGCAAAATTTCTACCTCTTCTAATTACAACAGCCCTCACAGATCCTGTTCCCACAGTCTGTTATGCAGGCTCATGAGAGTCTGCGCAGATTCACACTCCCAACCACACTCAGCCAAAGCAGGTCCATGCTCTTGTCCCTAACTTAGCACACAAGTAACAAACCCTTCCAAGGAATAGTAAGCCAACACAGACACTGCAAACCAGACTGCTCAAGGAGGCTTTCTGTTCACCCTGCATTCAGTGTTGACCCAGATAGCCAAAATTCAGGTCTCTACACTGATGTACAGCCCAAAGACCTCAAAATCTAGCAAGAGTGGTCTGCTTTCTCCACGTGAAGCCAGGAACTGGGATTAACTGATAATACATTTTGTAGAAACCATTATTTCAGCTGCTGAGAGGTTAATTCCATGTAGCCACTGATGAGATCTGTTCCCTTCAATGTAACAAGAGCTGTAGGACAGGACACTGAAAAGGCTGTATGCCTAGTTAGGTGGATGTATCTACTTACTCCTGCAGGATGCAACTTTTGGCCTGACCTAATTTCTCCTCTGAGCAGCACTGGTATGAAGTGCCAGAACAGCTAAGAAAAGAATGTGTCCTGTGTGTGCATGTGTGTCTGTCCCAGCTCACCAATAGGAATGGAACTGATCAGGGCTTTCCTTTCATTTGCTTGGTGTTTTGGAGTTCATGTTCTTAATAACCACTAGAATCGCTTATTTTTGTTTGAGAGCACAAGAGAAAAGCCGGGGGAGGCAGAAGCAACTAAAGCATATCCATGTGGATGTGCTTGCTTATTCAGGCTTGATGCATAAAAGCAAACTGATCAAATTACCATGGGGTTTTTCTGTACTGCTGCTCTGCTTTCTGAACTCCTGCCCTGAGCTGCTTATCCTTGTCCCATTCACCAGCGCAGAGAAGACTGCCTGAGATGCTCAACCTTTTGTAGATGAGGAGGAATGCAAGGGTTACCTTTTGAAGGCTGTTTTCTATTAAAAAGCAATCTTAAACAACATGACTTCCTTAGGCAGCAGACACCTGACCTCAAGTATTTTGCTTTTGCTACTGACAAGAGACACCTTCAGATGCAGCACAACTCCCTTCGTAATAGGGCAGCAAGAAAAAGACCTTTCACTGCCCTCACCAGGCACAGTCAGGATGAGTCAGCTGGAATGCAAATGTTCATTTGCTTTTAGGTGAGATGGGCCCATATAGATGGGGGCAGGAGGGATTGGAGGATTTTTTCTGCAAGGAAGAGTGACCTTTCTTGAGGACATCTGCAGTCTCTCCACCACGTGAGAGGAGTAGCTGCAAAGAAGCTCCAGGGTCATTAGCAAGTCTGGAATGCAGCAGGACCAGTGCCCACATAAGCAAACACTCCAGCACTCACTGGAAAAACGCTCTGTTTTAAACCAAGATACATGGACTTCTGATAGGACTCCAGCAAAAATCCCTGCACAAACTTTTCTTCAAGTGCCTCTGATACAGGCCAAGAAGGACAAAGTAAGAAAAGTGCTAACACTTTTCCCCTGATTTGGCTAAGCACTGAAAGGATGCTTAAACTCATTCTCCAAGAATTAGCACAATCGAAACAGAAAAAAACCCCCAGTTTTCAGTAGTGTTTTTGTCCTACCTAATGTGAGCTCTATTCCAAGTAAAGACTTCTAAAGATTTTATATTACTGGGAACTCTTCAAAAACCCATGCAGAGAAACACAAAACAATGAAAATCCTCTTAATTCAATCTGTGCTTTATCGCACAAGGCCGCAGCAGGGGATTTCTAGCTGTGGGAATACAAATACTCACCAATGCTACAGCTCAGGGTCCTGCTCCAATTACTACCCAAACACAAAATGAGACAGTCCCAGCCTGAAGAGTTTTCAGTCTAAATACACCAGACTTGGTGGAAAAACCCCAGGCAGCTAGGGGAAGCCTCAGCAACACCCAGACTGCATTCCAGTTGCTCTGTGCTGGGCTGCTGCAGCTGTGATGCCCTTGATGCCTCCTGAGCTCCTCCCTCCCGGCAGCCTGCCGGTCCAACCTCTGCATTGCCAGCTAAAAGTGATCCTGCCCTGTGGGAGACGCGATTTCCTACACTGCCCATTTGTCTCTCAGCCCCTAAAGGACTCCCCCCACCCCCAACTCGCCGAAGGATGGTGCAGAGCAGTTTGAGTGGGCTCTGGTGACAAGCATGACCTGGGCTGTGCGAGGTAATCCACACCCTGCTGTGACGTGCCAGCCAGCAGATGCTGATAGAGCTGGCAGTGATGGGTAGCCAGGGTCCCTGCCACATCCCTGACCTTCCCAGTCCTATGGGAAAGTGGCTTGGGGAGCTGCACTGCTCCTCCCCAGAGTCACCCCCACCTCCTTCCCTCGAGGTCATCCCTTGCAGCTCGGAGAAGGTTTCAGACATCCCTGTCTTGCTTTTATCAACCCTCATGGCTTTCCAGCTCCAAGCACCAGAGTCACTCAGCCTGCCTGCCTTGCTCCGGCTCCTACCCTGCCGCACATCATCGAGGTTTTACAGGCAACAGGACGGACACAGCAGGGAGTCAAAATCTTCAGGGGAGGTAACCGTGATTACCTCTTCATCTACAAGGGCACCAGATGCACTGAGAAATAACAATGACTGCTGAAGAAATAGGAGAGGAGAGCAAGAGACTTCCTGGGCTGCCTTGTACAGTCCCTGCAGACACCACAACAGGGACAAAGAGGACAGGGGAGCTGCAGGAGGGCTTGGAGACAAATAGGCCCAGAGGGGAGGAGGAAATGGAGCAGAAAGAAGAAACAGGGCATTAGAATAAGGCTGCAAGTCTTGCACCATTGGAGCAAGATTTGGAGGGTTTCTGCATTAGCAGGAGCATCTTTTAACACCTTCCCCTACAATGTTTAGGAAGGAGCAACATTCCCTCCAAAGAAAACTCTCTGTCTTGAAAGTTTGCTGGTTTATGAAACAAGATTCCCTCACAGTGAGGAAAGAGCTGTCCTTCCTACAGCTGACCTAAAACACCATCATCTCTGCCATGGCAAAGCCCTCCTTAAAGGCTCATCTATATATGTCTGGCTTTCAACTTCCCACCACTCTGAGCACTAAAGTGCTACTGCATGGGCTGAAATGTCCAACCCCATGAGGCTCTTGCTTTCTCCTGGCAAACTCATCCTGGGTTTGCTATCTGCAGCATCACGTGGAAGGGACTTTGGGAGCAGAGCCCAAGCACTGCATGCAGCACAACACTGCACGAACCAACCATTTGGGATCAAGCAGCCTTGAAATGGCCACAAGCCTTACCCATGCTCTGATCCTTCAGAAATGGACAGCAGGAGGAAGAAACATAGATCAGTGGGATCGGCCAACACCATTGGGATTACATGCTGAGGTTTTGTATTCAAACTCTGCTCGGTTGAAGCAGGGCTCTTTAAGGACCTAATCTCCGTGTGACTGTTCCCAGCACCAGCCGTGCCCCTGCGGATAACAGGGACTTAGGGAAGCACTGTCATGATGGCTGCGCTCTCAGGCACGCTGGCTGCAACTCCACCGTGTTGGTGCTGCCCTGGCCACCTCTGCATCCCCAGATACTCCCAAATGCCCCTCTGTTTAAGAGCTGTCTCCTCTCACTATTCACCCAGAGCTGATCACAGCACCTCAGAGTTGATAAGGCAAAGAAGAAGTAATGAGACAGAGTTAAAGCACCATGTTTCAAGCTACTGGCCTAAATCCCCATCAGAACCTGGTGTGGGTACTGCTGGGCAGAGATGTGGACACCATTCATGCAACTCAGCTGGATTCCAATAATCTGTAGTAGCTGCTTTGGATTTTTTTCTGACACCAGTGTAGGAGAACAGCTAAAAGTTAGTGCTGTGTTAATGCAGAGCATGGTCAGAAGCAAGACAGAATTCGGAGACCACTCACCAGGGCAATGAACTGTGGTACCATACCCATTCTGGAGTACCAGCTAAACTGCTGCTGGTTCCCATTCCCAGGACTGTTAATTTAAGCAGAATTTGCCTCTCTTGTTAATGGTGCTCTGTGCACCTACCTCAGCAAGGGGTGGGGGCCAGCAGCACCCACACAGCAGTTATGCTGGACTGGGTGGTGGGTCTTTCTCTCTACTGAGCAGACAGATTAATACACAAAGTAGCTTGTTTTAAACATTCACATTCCACTACTGTAAGAGGAAAACTCCTTCCCAGAGCACAGGCTGCCACCTTCCAAACAAAGTCAGACACTGACCTCCTCCCCCACCGCCAATGACCTTATTAGCACTGATCATGGTTCTAATAATATCCTGCATTGTAAGTGGGCCATCTGCCGTAACATTTCATTACAAACGTGGGTTATTGCTCGATTTGACTATGCTCATGTCCCAGCAAGCCAATTGTGCCCTCTCAGGAATATGATTCTTCCTTACAGCTTTAAGCTAAATGTTGCAGAAAGGCACCTCCAGGTCTCAGCTTTCCAGCTTGGAGCTTAAGTATGCAGAGAACAGCACTGAGCCATTCCCAAGTGCTGGCTTCAGACAGAGGAAGTAAAAACACAGTTAGTGGTTAATAATCCTCACTCCAGCATCCAGCTCCTCTGACAGTGTGGACACCGAGTAACCATGTCACTGAAATCTTAAACCAAGGCCAAACACTAACCAGAGGTTCAGAGAGCCAGATGTAAAGCCTAGGGCTTCCGAGAGATCAGCATTACTTTTGTGCCATGTACTTTCTACTGTGTGGACAGCGGAAAGATTTTACTATCCTAATGCATTAGCTATGATTTAGCTGAATATTTTCATTGCCATTACAGAAGAGGGGGCTTTCCTAACAGGCAGGTTAAGCTTACAGAACTAAGCACGTTTGATAGATATTCCTTTGGAAGGAGCCAGGGTTTGAAACGCTTACTCAGTTAGGACACCTGTCTAAAACACCTAGAGTCCTGCTACTACAGCAGCTCAGCTACACTCAGCCTTAAAATACTTTTTTTTTTTTTTTACTGCTCCTGTGGGGTCAAAAAGTGCAATTAGGCACAGAGACTGACATTACAACACTTTGAAGCAGTCTGCATCATCACAAGGCTCTAAAAGCTGGTTTTCCAAATCCTTGGCCTTTCCTCTAATCAAAAGACTGTCACCAGACATGGCATGAGGACTATATGGGGGTGAGGAAGGGGGTCAGTGCCTGGATCCCTACTGTTTTATGAATAGCAATAAAACTGTATTAATAAGCCAGAAGTAAAACTGCGCCTGTATGGGCAACATTCACCCAAGGTCTTCAAAGCATTTATTTTAATACCAGCAAAACAATATTTATAGGGGCAGATTTTCAAAGAGCTCAGCTCCTCACTTGGAAATCTAACCACTTATTGAAATGCTCTGTGGGAGATGTCAGACGATGGGCTCTCCAAAAAGCCTGGCACATCTTGTTTATATTTATTTTAAAGCTTTCAAACAGCTCAATTACATAAAAGCATGTTACTGCACCCTCCTTCAGAAGGGTGAACCAAGTGACAGAAAGCTATTGTCAGCTAAGGGATTACATCAAACTGATGCTATGCCACTGAAGAAATCCACCAACTCCACACACTCATTCAGTCACTCCCCTTGAAGGCATCTTTCACCACCTTCCCCCCAGCTTGTTTTGCAGGCCTAATGCAATCAGGAGCATGAGAAGTCCCTAGGTAGCTTCACCAGCACTGCAGCAAGACAGGACATCACAGTGACGTCTTTGCCAGACTCTGTCCAGGCATAGAGACATGTAGGTTTGGTGCTTCTATTTCAATCCCAGTGTTAGCTACTGCTACACATCAGGGCTGGAAGATGTAAGGCTTGAACTTCTTCCCTAGAAGAATTTGTCAGTGCCACATTTTGCAACATGGCACCGTGTGAGGTGCCAGAGCTCATAGTATGCACACACCCATCCTTTGTGCTCCCTTGGCCAATTCTGACTCACAGCCAGCAGGGGTAAACGCAATCGGAGACACTTGCTATCTGGGCGCAGCACCTCATCTCCCTCCTCCCTGTGCAGAGGAAGACCCTGGGGCTCACAGAGTATCCCCCTGCTGTTGTGCTAGGTCACAGGTATGGAGCTTGTGCTTGCAGATCCCAGCTGCAAACTCAAGATGTGCGTGCAAAGAAACTCCCAAAAGCCAAAGGTGGCAGAGGAAATTATCACTGGGCAGCTCTCCCCCTTTAGAGACTGGTTGAGAAGACCACTTCCCAGGCTCAAAACCTGGTGCAACAGCTCACTCCAGCACAAGGAGCTCTCTGCTGCCCGCAAGAACTCTACAGAGCACTTAAAATCAGGCTTAAGTATTTTACAGAACCGGAATCTTGGTCTGGAGGGCTTTGCCCTTAAAATGGGAAAGCAAGCTTCAGAAGCAGGAGGTGCCATACCACGACCAGTGGAACATTGCAATATGCCCATAAAAGGTTTCAAAATGTATCTGCTTAAGTACACACAGAAGCTCAGAAGGGTTTAGAGTCACATCCCAAAAGAATTTATCTCCTGCATTTTCAGGCAAGTGTGAGCAGCAGTCAGCACTTTACCATCATCTTCCCAACCAGAAGCCCAAGGTTACTCTTGGCTAATATTAATAATGTAAATGCTGCTGGCTTTACCCTTTGAGGTGGGTGAAGGGTGACAGGGAGAAGAAGGAAGCAACATGAGCTGCAGAGGAGCAGAGGCCCTGCATTGCCAGGGCTGGCTGGTGAGGAAAGGAGAGGCAAGGCTGGCAGCAAAACCCCACTGCTGAATGTGTTTGGCCCACCTCCCTGAAGAGGCTGGCCTCCAAAATGTGGTCTCAGGACCAGTTTGTGGGCACAGCTCTGCTTTCCAGCATGTACAAGGGGAAAAGCACACAAGTCTGAGGCCCAAGGAAAAGCTTAAATAAATTAATCAGATGCAAGAAGACAGACAAGGATGGTGTTCTGTGCTTGCTCCTTGCACTGGGAGTGCCTCCCAATGTGCCAACCTGTGCCTACACCTCTGCCAGCCTCTTGAACCTGTCCCAGAGACACCACATATGAGACTGGCACTCACACACAGGCAACAGCAAAGGGATCTGCTATTCCTGTGTGGGCAAGCCCTCAGGAGAAACGTGGGGTCTATTTGCACAGCAAATACCCAGTCACCAAATATGCACCCTCAGCAGGAGTACAAGCAATGAGCTAAGAAGAGAGCATCCTTCCAGGGTGGCACCAGAACTAGACTGTGCACCAGGAAATCTACAGACATCTCACCTTTCTTGCAATGTTACCATGGACAACACCAAGTTTCACAAAGCGCAAGTCTTTGTAAATGTAAAGGCCCAGGTAGTGTTCCCTGCTGAGGCTGCTCAGCTACAGAAAGACCCAGTAGAGATAAGGACAAGGCCAACCTCTTTGCCCTCCATAACACACCTCAAAGATCACCTGCTTGCTTTAGAGCACAGACAAGAATTCCTGTCAAGGACTCTTGCATTACATCTTTGCAAATGGCTGGCAATGAACAAGACCTTCCTGAATCTCCCTCCCTGTCTACTGGTGTCCTTGCAGCACAGTCACCAGGTAACACCAGCCTGTTTCCAATTACACACATTCATCACCCAGCAGCTCTGCAGAGAGCCACGACCAAGGGAATTCTAGCTGCTGGACTTTGTATTCATTGCCTAAAGCGCTCTGTCCTCCTGCTAACCCTGCCACAGCGGCAGCAACCTGCAACAGAGAAGCAAGGGGACAGCTCAGAGCAGCAATCTTTTAAACCACAACTGCAAAGCCCACCAGTGCTCATCTGTCACGGTTCAGCTGTCAAAAAGTCACAGATAAATGAAGTGAGACTACTGGGCCATCAGAGAAACCATTGGATAACACTAAACAAATCAAACAGGCTGTGCACAGACCTCTGTTGCACAGAAAGATCAGCAAGACAGATTAAAGAAACAAGGTGTATCCTTTCCCTGGAAAGCTGAACATGACTAGAGAGGGTCACACATGACCTTCAAGTAACCAGCCTTGACCCCACAGAGAGCATCTGCAGTTCAGACACCGGGGCAGGCCTAGGAGATGCTCAGCCACATGCAGTGCCAGGTAAGCTTCTCCATCAGTGCTCTCCATCCCACAGATGTGCCAAAAACTTCTGAAGACACTACAGAGAGTATAGACAGCATGTGTGCCAATTAAATTAAGCTGTGAAAACATGAAGCTTGTTGTAATCTATAGACAAGAAGGGATCAGGCCTAAATTATTTTTCCCCCACAAGCTCTCTATTCTCCTTGAAATACCAATTTATTTCAGAGAGAAATACAAAGAGAAATACAGAAATTAACAGAGAAGACAGAGAAATACAGTATTAACAGTTTTTATAAATAAAATTGAGTCTAAATACATTTTTCCCCACTTTAAGATGTTTGATTTGGTAGTTCTAAAAAGCACTTATAACATGCCATAAGACACACAAGCATCCAGAGTGGACAGAATTCTGCTGTAAATCTACTGTTGCCACACAGGTAAGTGACTTAATGACCAAGGAAAAGTGGATGTTTGTTACACAGGTGACTTGGCTCAACACTCTTCATGTGGAATATTTCCATCTCCATTACACTGAGCTGAGACATGCAGTCAGAATGTCTCCAAAAATATCACTATGGCTTTGTTTGCTTTCTTCTTCCTCTCTAAAAGTGTAACCATATGCTAAGTTTAGTGGGTGTTTTCAGTTGTTTCCTAGTTTGGCGTTTATTTAAATTTTTAAAAAATAGATTTGATTGCCAACCAGTAACAGAAATAATTCTAGTCAAGTCAGCATAAACCAGGTACAAATTAGCATGAAAACTGTGAGGAACGGCCTCAGGGACATCAGTTTCAAGATCATACAGTACATCTATTGTCTAAGCAGTGTGAACTTTTTAGATTGCCATGGGGCTTTGAATATTATTACCAAAGAATAACACTTCTTTCAGAAAATAGGCAATTTAGACAAAACTACTTGTAACTCCTTTTTATGCCTGTTCACAGAAAATTTTCACCTTTTTTTAATAGAGTACTGCTTTGAAACGTGATAGTTTAACAACATTTTTTACATTAGACCTCCCAGAGTCAAAATTCATATTACTGAAATTTTTCACCCCACTATTTTCCATCTCAAAATGCTTTTTGAAGGTTCAATTCGCATTAACATTCATAAAGAAAATTTTAAAACACTTAAACAGCAAAAAAACCCAGCCCACACCTCACAAAGCTGCGTTCATAAATTTTTTTTAAATCACAAATCCTCAGTGCAGATACCCAAACTGTGAGCAGTATAAATCAAAGCCTCTGTGAACACCTGATGTACATTACCTACATATTTTTATATAATATGTCACCATCTCCTAATGCCTCATCTCTCAGCTCTCTGCTCCAGTAGTGACGAAAGATGATGCTTTTTTTCCTTCCTCACAACATCAGAAACTGAAAACACAACCAATGACTTGCTGGCCAGGAACTAAGAGTCGGACAAGCTCATATCCTGCCCTCCGGATCCTGCCTGAATAGGAAAGTTAATGACTTGATGAACAGCCCACCAAAGTGCCAAAACAAACCTCTGTCGGAATTGCCATGAGCCAGCAAACCATGTTCTGATCCTTACAAAACGCACTGGCTCTGCATGGGACAGTGCACACTGAGCCTGGGAGAGAAGCAATGAACAAGCCCAAAGGCCACACGAGTTTACAGGGATGATATGATATTCCTCTCCTTTGCTCAGAATGTCTCTGAGGTGCCACAGGACCTGCCTAGGAGGTACCAGAGAGCACCAGCCACTGACCAGCAGCTGTTATGGCCACTTCTGGAAGCAGGGTGGCCCAGCACAGCTGGCTCTTGTGCCTCTGGATTGCCCTGCAATCAAGCAGTGCAGCCTTTCCTGCCATTCAAGCAAATTAATTCAGAGAACACTGCTTCCAGAATAATAAGGAGGGATGCACAAGTAGAGTGAGAGCTCTCTTGGCATCGGATTCAAATTGCAGCTTCTTGCAAGGAACTATTTTTAAGTTTTATATCAATCTGCTTAAGAAAGGTTCCTTCTACTGCCTACAAATGTGCAAACTACCCATTCGAAGAAACACAGCTCAGGACAGCACGATCCTGCACTTTCAACCTAATCAAGACCAGATATTTCACAACCAAAGCATTGCACAATACACAATGTCCCTGCAGAGCTTTTTCTGGTGAACACCACCTGAGCATCAGTGAGGGCCCCTATTAGCTTCAAGGAGTCCTGTGTGTTCTTCACAAGATTACAGGTAGCACACAGTCACCCATGAAACAACCGACACTGAGGCAGTCTGACTGCTTCTGGAAGTGTTATTGCTTTTTCCACCGAAACAGGTGTAGAACTGCTATAGGAGATTGAGGGGAAAAAAGGGTAAAAGGGGGATGCAGTAAGCGTATGGATGCTGCACATGACCTGACCAGTGAGGTGAAACTATTGTTTGCTAGGTTATCAGAAGTTCCTGTATGAAGGCATTGTTCAAGCTTAAGAGGTCTCTGAGAAAAAAAAAAAAAACAAGCAACATCAGCACACAATGGATGCAGATAAGCAACGTCTGAACAAAGCCCCGGGCAGCTGCAAAACAACGAGAAAACTTATTAGCCGCAAGCATCCTATATCCTGCCGCGAACAAAGCAACACAGATGTTCTGCTAATGCAGGGCGTGAAAAGACAAGGGAGCACTAAGCAGCTATTGAGCGCTCAGAAGGACAGGGTCAGTGTTCCACAGTTGTTGGGTACAAAGACGTCCACAGGATGGGCATGAAAAGCCTCTTAACAGGTCTGAGAATGCAATATCTCTCTGGTCACCGGTGAGGGTGGCTACCCTTACAGCCATGAGCCCCTAAGACCACTGCAAACAAGGCTTTGCAAGTTCAGCTCTGGCCAGGAACAGAATGACCACTGTTTGAGGGTTTAGTCCCCAGGGGGTTATCGCCATTGGGAAATGCACGGCGTTAGACACACGCACACACACACACACACAGGCTGCAGCGTTGGGGACCACAGCCCTCCATGGCATAGGGAAACAGGGTTCTGTCCACTGAGAGCTGCTGAATCCACGGGTCTGAAGAAAGTGCTCCAAGACCCACTTTCTTGTCTGCAAAGAGGGGTGTAGAAACAGCCCCATCACCAACCCTTGGCCAAGTGCTCTGCACAGTTGGACCTCTCCTCAAGTACTTCCCAAAGACAGAGTTGTCAGCCCTCCATGAGGCTACCCTAAGTCCAAAAAACCTCTTCCCTGGAAAATTCAGACCACTTAACCAGCACATACTGGGCATCTGCTACTGTGTCAACAGGAAACTGCAACAAGGACATTATTTAACAGCCAGTTACACCGGAAACACTCCGAGCTGTACAAGATCACACACTACTCCTTCCACTGTTTTTTGTTTGTTTGTTTTCTTAACATGGTGTTCCCACCCCATCCCCACTGCTGAAGTGGGAAAAGGGGTTGCTCATACCAGTGGGTGGGATTTGAACCCCAGCTGCCCATGGACTTGGTCCTGCACGTCCTCCCAGCCCCAGTTGTGCAGAGAGTGGCTGGCATAGAGAGCCTGGTTCTGCTGCAGGAACTGCACTGCCAACAACACACGTGGGGAAGTGTCACACACCAGGTGACAGCACAGCTCAGAGCCCAGCCAAGCTGGGTGGCTGCACAGAGACACCTCCCCAAGATGCTGCAAACACCAGCAAGGGGCACAAAACTACCCTCCGTAACATGACAGCCCTCCTTTCCATTCACAAACAAACACTATAAAATACGAACATATTAATCTCCTCATTAAAAGTATCTGCATTGCCACTTGCTACAATTCAGAAGTTTCAAGAGCATAAAAAACAAGGGTTTTTTCCCCTTCTATAAAAAAATTGTTTGTCTCTCACTGAGAGCAAACCAGCAATGTAAATGAACATTTGAAAGTCACCGTAAAACTAAGAGAGTCATTGCATATAATCAGATTAAAAAGAGAAAACCTAACGCAAACAGAAAACTTGAGCTTCTTGGAAAAAGAGAACAGAAGTGAAAACTTGAAGAAGCCACTAACAGGAACAAAATGGGAAATCCAGTCTTAGTCCAGATCCAGTCCTGGTCTGAATCTCTGCATATATAATTCTACCAGTTCTGTAACTCATTATGCTCATAAAAATAAATCCAAATCTTTTCAAGCAACAGTTGAAGTTCAAGAGAAAACTTCTAAGATTATAAAATTTTCCAGACTCTTTCTACAAATTTTAACAGGTTAATTACTCTGGTCAAAACATTAAACACAATCTCAAAAATTCTCATTTTCTACCAGTTGCCCATATGGTCTCAGTAAAAATACTTTTGAGAAGCCATACATTTGGGTAAAAGAAAAAAAAAGTGGATGTTCCTTTCCCAAGAATCATGGTGAAGGGAGGCCAGAAAGAGATACCAACATCCCCCTCCTGTAAGCACGCCCCACTCCTCACCGTGACTCACAGCCCAGGTCTTTGGTATTTTTGAAAGAAACCCCTAGAGCTCCAGCAGGGACAAGCATCCAAGAGCCATTAACTGCCTCCAAAATCGACTGCAAGGATTAGCACCAACCACAGGGCTCAGCCATTGCTCCAACAGGCCTGGCAGAGCCATCGAGTTTGTGTGCTCCTCACAGAAAGCATTTTCCCAATGGCCATTTCTGGAAAAGTTGTTCTCCAATTATTTTGGCTGGTCCTCATCTACAGGACAGTGTTAGAGTGGCTTTTGCAACTCTGTCTTCAGGAAATACATGTAAAGCTGATTCATTATCTTAAAATGCTGCTTTCATTTCTGCTCATTAAAAGCACATTTCAGATCCCTGCACCAAATGCACAGCTGATGTGATCTGGACACTCAAACACTGGGTTTCAGTTCTCTCTACTCTTCTTATTTCATTTGCTGCCCACAACCCGTGTTCTCTATTTCAGGGACAGCTATATCAGACCTGAGCTACCACTGAAAAATGCCCTGGGTAAAATCCTCTCTCCCTGCAATGCCTGGCACTCCAGGCAAATCGCACCCAATGTCACTCAGCCTAGATTTCAGGAGCTGCATCCCACACCAGCAGCATCCTCCCTGCACAGAGCAATAAACAGCTGTTCTGCACATCCCACACCCCTGCAAACCGAGCCACTAGGAAGGGAAGGAAAAGCAAGGAAGCTTAGGTAATGCATGTGTTACAGTCCTCACCTTTAGGGAGTCAAAGCAGGCAATAACTCGACCATTTTCCACATGGCAACTCCGTGATGGATGGGCGAACTTGCACTCTGCATCAGACCGAGAACAAGTCCCTCTCTGAAACTCTCGACACACTTCTAACGTCAGCCATTTTGTATCACGAACCAGGGAAACGTTTACAGCCATATTAAAAAACAAAAATTAAAATGCAAGCAATCGCACCCTTCCTCAGGGTAATATTTACTGCTGATCTTCTTTTTTCTTCTTTTTTTTTTAAAAAAAGGGTAAAAAAGTGAATTCAAGTTAAACGTGAAGAAATAACTAACTTGTTGCTTTGGTAGAACTCCTATTCATCAGCACTTAGGTTTTCATTTAAGTCAAATCGTGTTTCTTTAAACAAGAATTAAACATAAAGCCAATCATAAAATAGAAATCTTATCAGAACAACTGAAAATCAAATTAGAGGCCAGCTCCTAAAAGTGCAATTGTAGAAGTTAAAATACAAGTGTTATATTTTGTGCCACTGCCAAAGTTACTTGCAAATAACTGGCAGATTTTCAAAAGAATTCTGTGCTCTCCAGTTAATGGTTTCAATGATTCTTGCAAAAAGCATATGCTGCTGGCAGCACTTCAGTTTGTGGAACGGTCTCGGTCCTTGGGGAGAAAACTTCGGGCTTGGTGTTTTTTTCCTTCTATTTCTTGCTTCTAAAAATTATGGTTCATGAGCATCAAAACAGGCAAAAGGATGCCTGATGTTTTTTCTCCTCTTTCTTTTCTTTTAAATATTTGCTACATAGTCGGGGGAAGGAAAAAAATAAAATGGCTGAGCAAACTGCGTGTAAATGGGGAGCAAAAAAAAAAAAAAAAAAAAAAAGGGCAAGGCTGGAGGAGCCGCCGTCAGGGCACGGACCGCAAGCAACGCCGAATTAAACAGAGAGGGGCGCGAGGGGCAGAGAGAGGCAGCCCTAGACAGAAATCCAAGCAGCGGTGGCTTCAGGAAAGGCACTTTTCAGCAACCTGCAGGAAAAAGAGAAATAGAATCAGCCAGGAGCCTGCGGCCCCGCTCGGGCGGGCGCGGGGCGGCGCCGGCGGCCATTGCGGGCACGGGGGCACTGCCCGCGCCGCGCTGCGCATGGGAGGCGGCGCCGGCCAATGGCGCTTGCCGTTACAGCAGCACCCGCGGGCAGCCGACCAATACAAGACACCGTTTCATACTGCCCCGGTGGGTGCCCGCCGCACGCCGCAGCCCCGGGACCCTCCGGGAGCCTGCGGGACCCCCGGGCCCCGCCCGGACAGGCCGAGAGAGGAGAGGACAGCCCAACCTCCGGGACAGCGGCGGGGGCTGCACCCCCCAGGCCCTTCCAGACTACGGGGGAATATTTTGCTCTTCAATTGTTTTTTTTTTGTTTGGTTGGTTTTTTTTTTAAATTCACATTAACTAACCCACCCCCTCTTCAGGGGTAGGAAGCGTTCAGGCAGGAAGGTGGCTTTCATATATACAAGGCTACAACTCAGCCCTACACCCCTCCGCACTTCAAGGTGTTCCATTAAACCCTTCCCCAGCGCAGGGCTGCTCCTGCGATGGCACATGAAGACAAACGACTGGTTCACAGCCACTCCTCTATGGATTCAGAGCCTACAACACTAAGAGCAAATCTGCCAGGGAAACCTAAGCCGCACACACACGGAAAAAATTAACTCATTGCTCACAGCTGTAATTTTCCACCAGACCAAAGGAAACTCGAATTACTCTGACTCCAGCAACTCGTGTTATACAACAAACAACTTTCAATGCATTCCAGTTGAAGGCTTCCTTGGCATCCACTAAAACGTTCAACTGTCCCTAGTCGTCCATTCTAATATTAATTGTACCATTGCCGCCTGATAGGATTGGGCTGTTTCCAAGTTCCCAATCCAGTCCTTTATCTTACTAAAGGATGACCGTCCACTTTTGCAAACATTTGACAGGCGCGGGATGTTGCCTGTGTGACTGCTATTAAGATTTCAAGCTTTTGTAGGAGAAGAGCTTCCAACTACAAAAAAAGGAAGCTTAAATTCCTCTTTTATTATTGGTGTGTTATTGCAATTACACTGATCAGTAACTGAAACCTACTGGAGCTGGAAACAATGGAAACAATGCTACCACGGAAGAAGTGTGGGAAGAGGCTGTCATCAGCAGCAGGGGATGGGGCACAGAGGCTCTTTGATTCACAGATCGAATTATTTCAATTTAGAGAAAACAACACTCGTTAAACCTATATTGCAAGTATTTTCTAGACTTAATTAAGATTAAAGTTGATAACAAAACCTGCCCAGATCCCTCCAATCCAGCTTGAAGCATCACCACAAAGCTTGGTCTGACCCATGTTTCTGGAAGGACCTTTGCATTTTTGCACATCAGGTGGAGAATAGAGACTGCAAACATCATATTTGCTAAGCGTGATTTAAACTTCAAAGAGAAGGAAAAGAGGCACATCTAACCATGCTCATTTCTTTTCGGTTTTGTAAAGAAGAGATGCTCTAAATCAATTCCAATTGTGCAAACGGGGCAAATTTATACAGGAATCCCATTCACTGATATGTGGGCTCCCCATTCAAATGAGCTCAGCAAGCAAAAGAAAGGAAAAGATGGGCAGAAAACCTTCTGCAGGAAGCTAAGGACTAGCTGGGTGCAGCTCTCAAAAACGAGCTAGAACAGGTCAGATACGGGTGGGGATTAGAAAGAATGCAATCTCAGAAACTCTAAAGAGCAGACTGAAATACAACCATCTTGTGGCTTAAGTGCCTATTCCACAGCTTCAGACTCCCAAGGGAAGTGAGGGTCTGTTAATGCTGGGATGGAATATAATGGGTCCGACTTAACACACTGTCACACCAAACACCAAGATGTCCAGTGTAGTAACATCTGCCCTTCCACCTCAAGAAATCCCAGTGTAACAAACCAAATGTTGACCTCGCTCTCAAGCCATGCACCTCAGGAGCACACACTGCCCACAGGTACATGGCTGCACTAAACTGCTCAGTCCTCAAAATGAAGGGCATCATGTTAATGAAAGCTAAATCAAATGAATCCTACAAAACATTAAACTACAAATATCAAAACATTCAGACACATGTAACACAGTGGATATTTTTCTTTACAACTCGTGGGGGAGGAAACAAACCCACCAATGCAAACTGCCCCAGCCCCACACCCTGCAGAAGGGCACACTTGTCTGTGCAACATTCAAGAGACACAAGAAATTTTCTGTGCTATGGAAACAACCCACCTCCCTGCAGAAGGATAGAGTCATCTCAGACCCTGGCACTATAGTTCCTGTACCGGAGGGAGACAAATTAATGAATATATTTTTCATACCCCAATTCTGCAGCCTGAGAGGCACCTGGCAGAGCACAGCAGCACACACTGCCCCATCACTTGTTTGCTGGGCACTCAGGAGAGCAGTTAAGCACATGCTTAACTCTGAGCATGCCAACAGTCTTTCTGGAAAGACAATCTGAAGCATGTACTTAAGTGCTTTGCTGAATCAGGGCCTAAATAAATGAATCTGCTTCACAGGTTTATCAGGACTGGGAGGCCAGCAAGCACAGGCAGCAGTCATTGTGTTTCGGCTTACATGATCGCAGCCCAGAGGAGCATGAGTTAGGCTTTTCTGCAAGTCAACAAATACAGTTTTGTCAGTGTTTGGATTGCTGCAAATCCTTCTCCATGTGGTCATGGAGAAGGCTGGAAACGCATGCACGCAGGGCTGACATCACAGCAAGTGCTGCACACTGCTGCAGCAAGGCTCCCGTGCACAGCCCAAAGACAGCACACCTCAGACAGGAACCCGCCACTGACAATACAGAGCTTCAGCTCTCCAGGTTTCAACTCCTGGCAGGAAACAACTGTTCTCACCAGAATGCACCCTTACAATTCTCTTGTTATTACCCTTTTTTGGGGGGGAGGGTGTAGGGCAGCTGGCATTTTATTCCCTTTGTTCTCCCATATATTTCAAATGGGAGGAATTAAAACAAAAAAAAACCATCCATGCCAAAACCAACATACAACCTACAAGGATTAAAAAGTAGCTCCAGCAATCAGGGGCTTCATTAGTGTGCAGGAAATACAACAAAGGGTAGGTGCTGCCTTTTGAACCCTTCCCAGCAAGCCAGATCCGTCTGGCAGGGCTCAGCTCCTCCACTACACATGAGCCAATCTCATTTCAATGGTATCAGCATCAAAGCTGGAGAAAGCAGCAGAGCAAAGAGAAAAGCCTATGGCCTTTATCCCTGTAAAGAAACTACAATATCCCTGAAGCCTCTGCTCCAGGGCCACTTGCTGGGCCAAGCTCTAATTGCTTGAGCTGCAGGAGGATGGGACTTGCTCCAGATGTCAGACCCAGCCTTACAGCTACCAAAGTGCAGAGGAACAAGGGCAGTCTGAGGAGCAAAGGTCACACCAGGGCTTGCTTCTGGCAGGCCTAAGATGCCCTGATCACTTGAGG
Organism: Corvus hawaiiensis; assembly: GCF_020740725.1. Taxonomy (NCBI): domain Eukaryota; kingdom Metazoa; phylum Chordata; class Aves; order Passeriformes; family Corvidae; genus Corvus; species Corvus hawaiiensis. Next base: position 7,907,332 of record NC_063226.1, on the reverse strand, counting down.
TAACATGAGGACGAGCGTATTCACTTGACACTTGAATTCCTCCTGCTTGCCATGAAACTGATCCCCTTCCACTGACAGGCCCCATGGACATCAACTTGTAAGGACACTTCCTGACAGCTGAGTTCAGAAATGGTAATTTATGTGACAAGATGGATTCAAGCAGCTTCCAAGTGTAAATGACGCTATTTAAAAGAGATTTTTTTTTCTTTGTGTTTTTTTTTTAAGAAAAAATTACTCAGTAGAAGTACCAAGGTGGGTTCCTTATTTACTGTTTCTCAAGGATTTCTGCGTCATGACTGCTCAGCTGAGAAACAGAAGTGCTGTTGCCCTAACTCACAGTCCAGTGAGTAAGAGCAGCAGCTACTCCTTTCACCTGAAGAGGAATAGGGATACTGCAGACACACTGGAGTTTTCCCAAGATTAAGTTCCAGTCGTGCCCATTCTTTATCATATGCAATGCTGTCCATGCTCTTCTTCCACTCAAACCACCAGAACGTGACTGTAGAACTAAGGAATGGCTCTCCTGAGTCCAAGCTCAGCCCTACACTGCCAGGCTGCAGTGTGCTTTACCCAGTTTTGCAAGTTATGGTAAATGAAAGCTCAGACCCAGCCTGGATGGATGGATGGATGGATACCCTGGAGGCACAGCAATAGAGAAACTGTGCTTGCAAAATTAAGACCTCAAATTTTACACCAATTCCACTAAAACTAAATATTGCTATCAATGTTCACTGAGTGTCTAGATACTGTCAGAGCCCAGAAAAGACTTTTGGCTATGGGCTTTCCTCAAAGCACTAAATTTAGCTGGCAGTACAAATGCCAAGCTCACTCATCAGTCCTTGCACTTTTGAGACAATTATGTAACTTAGGTTTTTTTATTGCACCTTAATGAGTACGGGAGAGCTTGGTGTGCCCACCACCGCATCCTTGATAAGGCAGAATAGGGACCTCCTCACCCAAACAGCAGTGAGATGTTTCTGTTATCAAACAATCTTCCAAATAAACACAGTGTTCCCTGGAAACACTGCAAGGCAAAGAGAAATGGGAGCAATGAAAATAGCGCATTGAACTGTTTTGTTCTGAAAGAGAAAGAAAACTCTGTGGAGAATACCACCACCCATCCAAGAGCATTTTCACATTCCTATGGAAAACCAAGTCTGAGAATCTTTCCCAGTCCTTCCTTTCTGTCATAGGTTAGCAAGCATAGTCCCGGAAGAGAGGTCCTTGCTAAGGGGTGCTTACAGTTTCCTCTGGGAACTGACAGAACCTATCAGCTGGCCAGTTTGAATATGGACAATTCTCTAAGCCACTTAAAGTTGTGATCACCTCTGTTATCCACATTTAAGAATAGGCAAACTCCCCCTCCAAGCTCTCTCTCGTTTCCAGCGCTGGGACAGGTGGCTGCAGGGCCCGAGCAGGGCCCAGTGGGCCCAGCCAGGCCCTGCTTGGGCCAGGCCGGGCCGGGCCACGGCCATCCTGAAGCCATGGACCTGTTCCAGCTGTGGAACCCCCCCACTGCCTTGCTGTGGGCAGCCGGAGCGGCTCGGCTCTCCCCCCTCTCCACTGCGATAAGAAAAATTCAACATTCCAGCTGCAAAGCTGCAAGGCCGAGGTGAGATTAACCCTTTTACTGCTGTGAAGAGCTGAAAACCTGAGGGAAGAGAAAGAGGAGATGCTTAAAGCTGAAATTCTGTTGTGAAGCTATGATATATCAGAGTATCCTGTTGTAATTTCATGAAGATCTGGGGGGTGGAGTGTTCAACTCGTGAGCAAAAGCACCTGCACTGAGATAGGCAGATGCTGACACAGCTGTAATTTCATGAGAAGTTTGGACAGGGAGAGATGGACCAGATGAAGACTTTTGCTCCAAACGGGAAAGGAGAAAACCTCAGTCCCTAGAGATGAACCTGATGAGGACTTTTGCTCCAAATGGGAAACGAGAAAACCTCAGTTCCTAGAGATGCTCCCAGAGATAGTCCTAAAGATGAAGATGAGGAAGACCCTTTGCTCCCAGGGAAGGAGAAGGGCCTCTGTTTTTGTTTCTGAACGGCTCAACCTTAAAATTGTACCCCAAAAAACTTCAAGAGTGGACCCTCGAACGCAGTTGCGGGAAAAGCTGCAAGTCGGGGGAAGGGACTCACATGCAGGCAGAGACACTCCTCTTCCTAAATGGACTGAACAATATTTGGAAGTGGGCGGCTGTCTCGTTGTGATACTGTTTTCATAGCATGAGCAAGAAGAGACTTCTCTTTCTAAATGGACTGAACAAGGTTATTATGGAAGTGATAAACAGACTGAACATCTTAAGGGTTGTCTTTTTACATTGTCAGTGGGAGAAGGGAGGAAGGTGGGGGGAGGAGGAGAGTTCTGAAGGTGGTATAATTTTTTTCTTTCCTCTTTTAGGTCTGTTAATAAACTTCTTTATATTCTTTCAAGTTTGGTGCCTGCTTTGCATTTCTCCTAATTCTTATCTCACAGAAGATAAACAGTAATGAGTATTTTGGACCAAACCACTACACTTTCTCTTCCACTTTCACAGCATGTAGTAAAGAACCCATGAAACTATATCCTTGCTTATCAAAGGAACCAAAAAGTTATAGTCAAAGGCATGGTTTTACTGAAAACCATTCTACTGTTACATTTATTGGCAGTGATGCATGAGTTAAGATAACCCACATTTGTGGGCTGTTTATGGAGTCAGTGAGGAGGGGAAACAAAAAAGTTTAAAAAAATCTTCATCTAGGATCTACCAAGCCAGGAACACAATGACATTAGTTGAGTTGGCTGACATTAGAGAAGTTCACTTTGGGCATCAGAAAAGCCCATGGCAAGTTAGGTACTGTCACCATTGGATCACAAGGCTTTACTTGGGACTGATTCAAAAATGCTGCTTCACAACAGCAAAAGAAATCACAAAAATAACCCCCAGAAAGGGCAGGTATGGATCCTCCATTGCTAAAACACCAATGACAAAGCTCTTACCCTACCTCACATAAAACCCAGCAGTGTTCAGATTCCCAGAGACACAATTCCTTTGCTGGCGGAACATCGACAGTTTGCACACAGCGGGGCTGCCTCAGACATGGGCTGGCTCCCGCCCCCCACGCTCCCAGGCTGTACACTGGGACTGGAGCCATCTCAGCAATGGCAGCTTCTCCAGGGCTTCTCAGCCCTTGTGCACTTAAATGGGCTCCAGTATCAACTGGACCTGAAGAAGGTAAATTTATTTTCTGTCACCTGCAAGAGGTATTTTTGCTTTCAAATTAGAAAATAATCTTCTATTTCTTGCTCTGGCCCTCATTCTTTAAAACAAACACTTCAGGGACACGGCAGACACTTTGAATATTTCCTTTGTGAACATTCTGTACCTGGACATTTTCTCCCTCAGGGAACAGTTTACTTAGTTTAAGGTAGACCTCTACAGCCAAAAGAAAATAAACCTCCTTTTGTTGTTCTACCAGTTACTCAGAAAAAGAGCAGGTTTCCTGTACTGTGGCCATGCATGAAAAGTTTCTGTTCAAGGTCTAATCACAGATGTTGGGGGCCGTGAATCACCAGGGGTCACACTGCGTGCCATACGTCAACTCAGCTCTGAATGCCGTCTGTTCAGAACAGGATGGCAGAACCCAGGAATTAATAATAAACCCATGCAAGTAAAACAACCTCCCAATGCTGCTGCAATGGAAAAGCCTCATTTCCAGGAAAAACCCGCTACAGAAGCAACAGAGTGGATGTTTGAGCATGCAGGTACCACACAAATCAGTGGTTCCTTCACACACTTCTGTGTTGAAGGAACCACTAACACTTGTCCTTTTTTCCCCACACTCTCATTCTGCTGGCTTAGAGCAACTTTGGAGAGTGGCTGTTACTGGTTGTGACCTCTCTGGATAGAGCAGCACAAGGAACATCCTCCTGCCCCTCAGTGGGGAAGGTTGTACATACTACATCCCATCTCTTCAGAGGCTTGCCAGCCTTGCTAAACTTCTGGATTTATGGCACCCTGGGAGATGGCTGTGGGGGTCTGCAGGGCCAGCAGTGCTGCTGTCCCTGGGAAAATGGATCATGCATCACTGGCCTCTGGGCACTTCCCACTGCTCTTAGCTGCCCTGACACAACCTCAGCATGTCTCTTACATACAGAGCTGGGCAACTGAAAAAACAAGAAGGGAAAAAAAAGGAAAAGATGCAAAATAAAGTAGCATGAGGGAAGGAAGCCCTTCACTGCAGAGAAAAAGAATGTATAAATACAGGGAACTTTATCCTCCCTTGTGTACGTGCAATTCTTGACACTTACACCCTGAAGCAAACAACCACAGGAAAAATTAATACTGAGTTTAAGGAAATATTGAAAAAATCGCTTTGTTTTTGAAATCTACCATTCTTCAATGTGCGCTATGGTGCTCCTATTCCCTCAGCCACCTGAAATCTTCAGTCTGTTTTCCTTCTTCCTGAACCTTCAGCACCTCTTGTCCACCAAAGTTCAGAGAACTCCTTTCCCTTTCATTCCTACAGGATTAGTTCTTCAAAATGTTTCCACAGGCAAACGGCTGGGAGTTATTTCTCACTGTCTGCTGGGGATTTCTAAGCCAAAAATGCACTACAAAAACATGGCAGTTTAAGGAGCATTTTATATTTGTTTGTCTTTGAACAAAGTCACAGAAGCTGCTGTGCTGGACACACGTGCCTTGGCAGAACAAATACCTTTCCATAGGGTGTTCCAGGGCAGCATGCGTTGCAGTGCTGCAAAGGGAACTTACCCCTCTTTCACTGAATAGATTTGTTGTTAGAATAACCACACATGCACATTTCTGTTCTTTTGGGCTTTTGATTTTCTGTCATCAGTTTATTTGGAATCAGTTAGAGGTCAAGACCCCGTTCCTACTCCAGTTCTCTACTAGGTATGATAGTGACCCACTGCCATCCCACCCCTGTGGGATCTGGGGGATGCTCTGCTGATCAGGCAGCCAAGTGGGAGTTTGCTTGACTGAGGCCATCACCAGTAAGAGACACATGGAGAAAGATGCTCCCTTCTATTTTGGGAGGACCTTCCTCCCAAATCCCTTCTGGCCTCCTACATGAGGCAACTTCCCAATGCCGAGGGCCAGGGAGCTGCCTTACAGCAAGGTGGCTGACCCAAAAGGAGCATTTCCTCTGCAGTGCAGAAGCAGCTACTGCACTTGCTGTGAAACAAATCTAAAATCCTCTCCAGTGCCAGCACCTCTTGGGAGGGGTTAGGACCACAATTACACCAGCTGCAAACACAAAAGAAAAGGGGAAAAAAAAAATTGTTGGCAGGGATCTCTGGAGGTCAGCTAATCCAAACCCAGTCTCAAAGCACAGCCAGCTTCAGAGGTGGATGCTTCCATATCCAAGCACAAAGAGAACTGTCTCACACAAAGAGAGTTCAATTGAGTCAAACAAATTTACAGAGGAGACAGGAAAGGCCAAGGCTCATTAAGGCTTGTTCCCCACCACGTAATCATAAGAAATAGGATCAAGCAGATGTATCCCACAATCTATCTGATTATCCTACTCAGTGTTCGATAAACCCCCAAGGTCCTTGCCAATCAGATAAGTGTCCGCATGTGTTTGGGACAGCTGAGGGGAGGGAATGCTTTTACCCAACTGCCCTTCCTGGGATTCCTGTCAGGAATAACCGTACGGGTATCTCCTAAGCTCCAAGCATGATCCTAACCCTCAAGCCAGGCACAAGAAATACAGAAACAGGAGCCCAGCTCAGCCATTCACTGTGCTGCAAGGCAGCCTGGGACTTTCAGGAGGTATCAGATATGTTCTATACACAGAGGAGACCAGCCCAGGTCCAGTGCTTCATAGGTGCCTTTGCCCAAGCACACACATTTGTGCCTGGAAAATTCCCACTCCAGACTTCTCAATCACAGAGCCTTCTGCTCAAAGAGACAGGTTTTTCTCCAACAAAAAGGCACTTTCGCTGCAAGTCCCATATTATATCTTCTATAAGCACATACATGCTCCTACACACACACAACAGCTGAAGGCACTCCAGTGTTAACTGCCCTACCTGGTCGCCAGAGGCCTGCAGAAAGAGAAGACAGCATTTGGACTGTAGTTTGAGTTCTTTCTTAGCTGGAAGAATTCAGAGAAAACAAAAAATTTTTCTTTTAACATTCTTTGTACTGAGAGCTTGGATAAGCCATAAGTAACTTGGCAGCAAAGCAGTTTGGTACAAACACAGCACACCAGCACACAATGCAGTCATCACAAAGCCACTGCTCTGGGCCAGACTAATTTTCCCCTTCGCACAGGGCAGGCCTCCAAAGTCTTTATGTTCCTACATTCGAGTCCATCTGAGTTACACGATGTGTTAAAAATGAGGACTCATGCACAATGAGGAAAACACCTATCATTTATGGGCTACATGGAAGGGCATACAGTGCACAAAGGTACTCAAAATACATTTGTCAAACAATGCAGGACTTAGGAAAAGTAAAATCTTGACTTATTTCTCAGCTCAGACCTGTAACAGTATCCTCAGGTTGCAAATCAAATACTCAATGACAGAAAGGCTGGTAACAAAAGCATCCAATGTATTTAGAATATTTTTCTTTCAGAATTAAAATAAAGAAGTTAGAACATGTAGGAAAGCGGGAAAACCAAATGTAGTGACAACTGAGAGCATATTTTCCAATTCCGTATGCCAGTGAAAATCCAGAGCAACCTAGTCCCAAACCCCAAAGGCATTATCATTGCACAGGTAGTCATCATTTTGACAGGAAAGATGCTCTAGTCCTGTCAGACTGGGACCCTGGAAACAGGGGCTCAAATGCTGTTGCAGCCACAGGTGCCACAAGTGACAAGTCACTTAATCCCTCTGCAAACTGGGGTTGTTACTTTCCCATCTCTCAGTGATGTCTGGCAGATAAAATGCAGGAACTGCAATCAGGCATTAAGAAACTGCTGCAGTAAAGGCTGCACAAGCACCAGATGAACAGATACATTTCAGACCCCACAGCCATTACAGTATGAAGCAGGATACAGGAGGGAGAGTAGAAGTCATGCACATGCACAGAGATCTGCCCCATTAATCCAGCAGGCTACAACAGGATGAAAGGCATGTCCAACAGTTCCAATCCTGCTTGTGCAGCAGCAACCACCCTCCCAGCATCCAAGGGAGGCACTGCTGTAGTACTTACAGGGGAGCAGCCAAACCAAAAGGCACCTGAAGGTGTAAGGGCTAGTTTTGGCAGCGTACTTTGGCACCAAGCACCACCCACTCAACTCTCTGTCCAGTGCCCCTGTGGGAAACAGGGTTTAGGGGTGCATGCAGAGAGAAGCCAACACAGCTAAGCCCTAAAAAAGGCAAGAGGAAGTCAAAGTTACCCTTGAAGCACTTCCCAAGCCATTCAGAGTTAGTGTGTTGGCATCTCCCGCCTTCCATGCACCCCAAAATCTGTTATTCATTACTCTTCATCTCACAGCCAGGTGGACGAAATCAACTTTTCAGGGAGTGAATATCCTCTGTTTTCCCTGAGATGCCCGAGTCATTGACACCAACTGAAATCCTCAGATCTTCAATTATCTCATTACCCTCCTGCATCCGTAACACCACAACGTGTAACTTCTCTCCCCTGTGGAAGTCTTAGTGACCTGAATTATTTTCAATTTCCCCCTTAAGGCCTGTGTGCATGCTTTTCTTCAGAAAGCATCTGAATCAGCATGAAACCTCTGAATCAAAAACAGGAACCCAAGAAGGCGGGCAGATGTACAAATGAACAGTGCCTACCATGTGCCTCATCCTTCCTGCCACCAGTCCGCAGATCCCAGCCACATGCAAACACACAAGCACCCACCCCTGTGCAGTTGGGTGTCTGTCCAAGCTGAATTTTAAAGAAGGCGGCAAAAAACCCCTAAGTAGGGATATATTCTGTTAAACCTTGAGCTCACACTCTGAACACTATCCATTAATGCACTTCTGTCCCCCCACCCAAGAGAAGGAGCTTGGGTGATGGCAGAGGGAAGAGGGGATAGACGGCAAGTGAAGTCTTTGTTTTAATTGGCTGCTGTTAAGAACATTAGAAGGATGTTTGAAGGAGAATGATTAAGGACAGAGTGCAGAGGAGGTACTCAGAGGTGTCCAACAAACTGAATTTATGATGTGGCTTAGCAATCCATCACCTGGCTATCATTCCTATGTACATGCACATACATAAGCCTCAAAATATATTTAGCTCAGGGGGTCTGGAAAAAAACAGCTGTTCTTGCAACCCCAGCTAACAGTACTTTGCTCCTTATAATGCTACAGAAGCAATCTTTTTCCAACAAGGGAAGAAGATCAGATATAAAGGATAAATTGTTTTAACTTTGTTTAACTTTGTTTACTAAATCCATACGAGGGAACATATGCGTACAGCACCAACTCAGCAGTGGAAATTTGGCTCCCTGCAATTCCGTTATATAGATGCATTTTTTCCAGAGGAAGTCCAATGGTCTTGTTTGTTTCCACCACTAACAGAGGAGTTCAATGAAATTTTCTATTGGGAAAGTCTAATGAGGTCAGAATAAGAGAACAGAGTAACAAGGAAGGAATGTCATTGCATTTTATTTTTAGAAGAAGGATAAAGGTGGGACCTCACAAGAAGCAGGGGCTGGGCCTGTTTTGGTACAGAGGGCCAGGCTGGAATGCTTGGTCCTGTGAGCCTGAGGGGGTTTAGAGCTTCTTTTTTTTTTTTTGCAACAAAGGATCCCTTGCCAAAATCAGTGAATGAGTAGAGGGGTCCAGCTAGGAGAAGAGCAGAGTGATGCCTGGGGGTGCACAGACAGTGGGGTGGCAACAGCCCTGGGGAATGACTGAGAGGCAGTTCTCAGGCATACTCCCCTCCCCAACCTCTTCCCCTTTCTTTCCTGGGAAGATGAGTCCCTTGAGCAGCTCCACTGATCTGTGGATCTCTCTACTGCAATTTAAAGGGAATCCAAGTTACAACAGGGTAAACATGGAGGGAATCAAGAGCAAGAAAAGCTCAATGCAGAAGTGCAGAGGGGCACATGGCTCTGCAAAGGGGGCAGTCATGACTATGACAGGAAACAGGATTGACTGTTGTTAAGGCTGGATGTCAAAACCCAGAGAGGCCACCTCAAGCAGAGGAGATGGGCCAGAGTAAGGCTGTGAAAAGGAAGGAATAAAGCTAAATTAAAGAACAGAGGCAGAGCGGAAAGGGGCTTGACTGGGATAAACAGGTAAGGAGGAAAAAGGGTGCATTCAAGAGCAAGCAGGCCGTGGTCTATTTTCTGGCATCAGCTAATCTGATTGGCACAGAGATACAAGAAATAGAGGCTTAAATAGCTCATGGGAGCAGACCTTCAGCTGGGGAAAGCCATCATCACTCAGCAGTTAGCTCCTTTGCAGGCTCTGCCCCCAAACCCCAAGTGCAGAGCTGACCCTGCTGAGCACAGCCAGTGCAGAACAAAGGAGCACAAGAGGAAGTGTCTTTCCAAGGGTTAACAGACAGCAGAGAACAAGCTGTTCCATGCAGACGGAACTGGGACTTGCCACATACACCATGCAGACACTGCTCTGCCAGGATCACCAGAGCTCAAGTGCAGGAGCAGCCAGCTCTGCCTGCTAGGAATGAGACTACAAGGAGTTTCACCTTAAAAATGTGCAAGGACAGCATTAACCCAGGGGAGTATCATTTAGGGAACACTGAGGCATCTGAGAAGACCAGAGACTAGCATCTCTGTTCTGCCTCCCAATATTATCTCTAGGAAAGGAGTAAGGGAAGACTCTTGAGAGGGAAAGTGTGCAGGACCAGGCATAAAGCACTCTTTCACCCTTCCTGTGCTGTCAAGTGCTGCAGGTTTCCGACTTGTGCTGAGTATGTAGGTGGAAACAACCCAGCAGACTGGAACCAGAACCACAGGAATGGTTCAGGGAGGGCAAGAAAATGCTCCTTGACAGGGAGTCATGAGAGGCTGGACTTCCCCTCCAGCACACAAACTCTCAAACATCATGTTTCAGAGTGGTGTGCTGTTTGTAGATCCTTCCTCTGCTCCTGTATACAGGCAGGTATGGGCAAAGAAGGCAGGAGCAGCAGGAGTGTGGAAGAATGACCCTCCTTCCAGCTGGGCTACAGCTGGTGAAAACAATCCAGCAGCCTCCATAGATACCCAGGAGTAACAGCACAGCAGACATGCACAATCTCCCACCCTGGTGCTCCAGCCTCCCACTCCTTCTAACTCTGAGGACTCCCTAAGCATGCCACGGTTTGCCTGCTCACTATTCCCCATCCAACTCCTTGCTTAGTGCTTGCCCAGTCTCTGCAACACTTTTGAAAGCTTCATGTGCCCACAACACCTTTTGGCAAGGACTTCCAGAGCTCCACTATGAGGGGAAAGACCTCCTGTAAGTCCCCAGCCACAGTAATGCCCTTATGTCCCTGCCCTTCCCCTGTCTGATCTTAAGATATGCTGCAGACTGAGCATCAGTCTCTTCCCAGAGACACATGCTTTTTGGGACTTCTAGTATCAGCAATGAACTTAAAATCTATGTACAGTGGTTTACAAAGCTTATTTTTCTCTTAGATAAAGGGAAGTGGCAGAGTGGGAGGGACAGTAATTGCAGGATGAATTGACACAATTTCCAACCCTTTCTGGGAGCTGGAAACAGACAAGTCTCATTTCCAACCCCAGACTTGGGAGAAAGCTTGCAATTAGAAAAATTAACAGTGGCCTTGAATACAATGGCTACAGTTTAACTAACCTGGATTCAGGCTTTGTTAATCAAGAAGCCCTTCTGTAAACTACAGCACAAAGGCACTTTTCCAAAGATCAGGTTACCTCAGCCCAGCCACACCACGGTGGAAATTTTAGAGACCTTTATTTAAAAGCTCAAAAGAGTTCTTCACTGCTGAGACCACCCTATCTGCTCTTCACCCTCTGCTCTGCAGGTGCCTGGCTCAACCCATGGCTAAGGCAGGGCTTTGCAGTTAAGCAACAACAACTACGAATCGTTTCCAAGGCACTGATGACCAGCTGGGTGGGCTTACATCACGTCCATGGACCTAATCAACATCTCAACCTCTGGAACTACACAGCAGAGGCTGCACCAGGATTATAAAACAAAATGAGAACATACTCTTAAAACATGCATCTTTCAAGGCTCTGGAGAGCCTTACAGCTACATCTTCACGGCTAATCACATCACAGGTACAGGACAAGGTTAGCAAGTAAGTGCCCAGAGCTCATGAGCCAGTATATCCATTTTACCTAGCAGAGGTAGGTACCTTCCATCCCATAGTAATGTTACCTTGACAGGTGCAGTGCTCACAGTAAATACTATGACTGTTCCATATTCTGAATTATCCCTTTAAGGATGAAAGCAAAGATACATATTCAGAGAATGGATATTTCCTGCAGTCTCCTGCACAGCTCGCAGCATCAGAAAATTAAGCTGACTGGAGGAGCAAAGCCTGATGCTGCTCCTATAGCAGAACTTGTTTGGTATCATTACTCATAGGACAGTTAAACTAGCGAGTTGGCTACTCTGGACTCTTTTCTGCTTATTTTTTTATGGATTATAGAGTAAAATATAAATTTCAAAGAAATGTCCTGGAAATGCCATGTGCCTAGGACACACCCATATATCCCTCTGTCAGTAGCACTGAGCCTAACTTTGCCCCTCTCCTTAAATTGTTACTCTTAACAAAATATCAACTGCATGCCTTCGCTCTTACTGACTAGCTGGAATACCACTGAAATGTAGTGGCAGTTAGTAAGTAGTATTTTGAACTCATGGGAAATGTTTTGTATGGCTGTACTTCCTGCAGGGGGTGGTTTTAACATGTTGTCCTTGCTCCTCTGGAAGGCTCACCAAGACCACATCAAACGTAGACATCTGTGCATGTGGATGGACCAAGGTCTAAGAAGTGTTATCAGACTACAAGGGAGCTATGAGGTCCAAATGGTCTCATCTCCATCCAGGCAGATGTTCAGCAATGTAGATTTATGCAGTTTTCCCATCATCCTCTTCTCTTCGCAGTTTTAATTGCTAGATCAGCACATCCCCTGAGCTCCACGCTATTTCTGCCCAGCCTGAGCTCTGCCTGCAGACAGGAGGGCTCTTTTTGTCTGGATCTTTGTTCTTTCAACATCATCTAAATACCACTCCCTTAATATCTGATTTAGTATTTCAACCCCTTTAATTACACACAGTGAGATTTTATCGGAAATCTGATTATTGTTTGAAAGTCTGAGCATTTCATCCCAGCCTCAGAATTGATCTATTGACTGCCTCTAAATCTCACATTTTAATTTAACATTTAACACTTTATACCCGCATTAATTTCATTTCCCATGATCAATATCAACAAACACCGTCTCTGGCTCTCTCCTGATAGAGAGACCTTGGAGACCCTGCTCTGCCAAACACTCAAGATAGCTTTGCTCTTGAACATGGACATTTATGGGGCTGATCTATCCAGTAGAAGAGGAAGGAAAAAACCCATGAGAAATAGCAGTAGTAAGTAGCAAGGTTTAGTAAGCAACACCACCGGTCAAGATGCACAGGCGCAGACCTGGCCATGGTGGTGGCACGGGGACTGGCCTGGCCCCAGGACATAGGCAGCAGAGACTCCAGCCAGCTCACCATCCATCTGTCCCACTGCCACCTTGCAATTCCTGCTCACTCCAAACAGTGGGTGAGAGCTGAGTCTGTCCAAGAACTGCAAGCAAGCACTGGGCCACAGGAAATGCCCGACCGGCTTGGTATCTCCTGGCATTTAACCAGCCTGCAGGTCTAGTCCCCCTGTTTGCCTCCACAAAGCACAACAGGAAGAGCAAAGTGCCCCTCTGATCTCCAAGTCTAGCAGATCTCTTATTAGCAGACACAAACTGCACAGACTAATCACGGAAGACACTCATCATGCTGCTTTTCTATCCAGCCACTGCCAGTCTCAAAGGTGGCTGCTATACAGCACTGGATCCAGCTTTGCCAGGACGACAGTATCAGATCTCCTTTTCTAGGCCATGGGAAGCAGAACTGTCTGTGCTTGAAGAGGGTCGGGTCCTCCTTGTACCCCATCTGCAATGCATTTGTGTTGCGACTGGAGATGGAAGACGACATTGTCCCCACTACCGCAGAAAACAGCAGTATTTGTCCCTGAATAATTTCTCTAGCATATTAAGCACAAGTCATTCTTATGCAAAGACTGCCATGTACAGCTGCCAAGGTCAGTAAGACCTTGTTTTATTTGCTGCATAAGGGCTGGCTGCGCAAGTTTTAACTTGTACATATTTTTCCATGCGTTGTCTTAGATTTCCCTGCTGCTAGCGTCTATGCATCTTGCTGTCTGTTCAGTAGGTCATGCTACCTTCTCTGGCTGTTAATAATGACTACCCAATATCCAGTGCTCCAGACAGTCGAAGTTCCAGCAAACCAACTCTTACAGTATGTTTAATTCAAAAGACAGCAAGGACAACATTGAATAACAATTTTCAAGGAAAACATGCTCCACAGCTTTTGCTAACAACATCAATATGCTTCTATTTTCAGGGGGTTGTGACCTGCTATCCACTCACACAGACATCACTGTTCACGTTCTAGTATCTACATACAGATGATTATTTGTGCAAGGATTGCATTCAACCACATGGCACTACATGCATACACAGGCTCTGGATTACAATATCAGTGAGTGCAGTCTTCAGGAAGCAGCCAAGTACTGAAGAGCCTGGGTTTAATTAGATGACAGAATCTGAAAATAAGGCCCTATGTTTTTTAAACTGCAGACACATTCTTACAGACTACAGCCAATAGTTATACCTAGAATAAGGACTGTCCCTCTCCCCAGTTTGCTAAATCCTGTAACATTGCAGGTACAACAGTCAAATTTATTTGACTATTTATTATATATTCACACAAGGAAAAAAATAGTATTTTGAAACTATACAATATCATGATACTGCAAAACTCAAAGTTCTTGACATTTAACCCAAGCAACTCCTTTGCAGAAGAACAGAATTAAGTCATCTCCCTGAGGTCAGTGGCCAGTTAGGAAAACTTTACAACAGCCTGCCCTGCTCAGGAAGCACCCTGCCTCACCCCAGCCTCTGAACCCAAATCAGTGGGGAGATGGCAAACAAAAATGTCTAACACATCCCCTGATCTGCCAGGAGCAGTGCAGCAGAGTCCCCCAGCAACTCATCTTTCTTGCTGGTTTATTTCCCCACACCTGATCCACCGCAGCAGCATTCAGTGCTGAGCTCCTGCTTATCAGTGTCTGATGCAAACAAGCTTCCAGCCAGTGAGATCTGGTCTGGTGGGAACAGCAAGCCAGGACCCCAGAAAATAGCTCACACATCCTTCTTCCAGTTCAGAAATCAAGCTGTTTTAACTGTCTCACTTTGCTCCCCAACATTGCTTGAACCCTGTTCACAATTTACAGTTAACAACACTAATGTCACATCACCCTGAAGGCTACAAGCTCCTCGGGGTAGAAACCCTCTTCTCCTTTACCCTGCAGCAGTCTCTGGCCTTGGTAAAATTCCACAGTCATTGCCAGTAACACAAACCATCATTCAAACCTAAACACATCCTGGTGCCAGCAGTCTCGCAACTGGAGACAGGCAGCACTACAATGGGGCGGCACAGAGGGGTTAAGAAGCACTGCTGAAAAGGGATGCAAACAAGGACCCCGGGCTCTGAGCACGCACACTCTGCCATACAAAAGGTGAGCATCACTTGTGAGCAAGAGCTGTCTGGCTGAGCATACTGCCTTTGTTAACAGAGAAGGCTACATGATGGAGTGGGCTAATTAACTGCATCTTACTTTGGGAGACCCAGGCTTAAATCCTGGCTCTTGTCACAGTTGAAAATGAATTTAGGGACCAGAATAAAGGCCAAGATAATTTATTTTCTACAAAATCACCAAATAATTGCCCATCTCCTTACAGAGACGCCCAGAATTCTAAGCAAGGGCACTACTGCATATGCAGTTATTTCTCTAAATATAAAAGTTATTAAATGACTGATGTGAGTGGTGACTACAGCTATATGTGCTGCTTAGCTGGACCGAGCACCCCAATGTGATTAATCTCACCATTCAACATGGCCTGCGCCTCATGATGCAGTGCCACACAGGTTGCAGGTCCTACAGGGAGGGACACCACACCTGGCAGGATTTAAAATTCAATTTTCATATGGATTCATTTATCCCTTAAATTTGAAGAGCTAAAGCACAGGTCTGGTGTAACTCTAGTTACTTCACTGGAAAACCACTAGGACTGGTTGTGGTCCAAGGGAGCTGAGGGTAATTTCCCCACTTCCTCCCGGCTGAAGGCTGCCCAGCAGAGCCAGGAGGGAAGCAAGTACTTACCCCATAAAGTAATTCTCTATTTTTATCACACTAAGAAAGTTTTTCATTTGGAAACTAAAACTCCTGCTTCAGGAAGAAGCTAAGCACCCTGTTCCTTTCTGATTTATACCACAGAAGTGTTCATCTAATCAAACAAGCCATTTTTTCTGAAAGGCTGAAAGGAATCATTGTGGAAAAAAATCAGAACAGCAGACCAGTTCCTGAAGGTCTCCAAGCAAGAAGTACATATAAATTACATTCCTGACCCTGGAGGTGGCATGTTCCTTCATACTACTGTTGGCAGTGTCACCTCACCCATCCCTGGTGTCAGAGCACTTCCGAGAGCAACATACTCAATGTGTAAGCAGCAGCTAATGATCATGAAAGCACAGTTTTGGGCACAATATGCTGTTCTACCAAAGTATGGGGTTACTGCTTCTGAAGTGCCATCACCCTCCTCTTTCCTTCTCTCTCAAAAAAGAAACAGCCTCCAACAGCCTCAGCCACCAGCACAACTGAATTTGGGCAGGAAGCCACAATGGAGGTCAAAAGGAGCACAGAAACATTTTCTGAAGCAGCTTCCAGCACATAATGCTCCAGCATACAGCACAGCACAGCAATACGGCACCTTTCATCTGCACCAAGCAGGAGACCCAGACACTTAAACCCTCCAACACAACAAAGTGAGGGGTGGGTGTTGTCATCACAGTAGGGTTTTACACCAAGCCAAAGGTTTGTGTGGGAGGCTTCCCTTGAACAGCAGAAGAGGAAAGCTTAAGTCAGACTTCTATCCAAAAAGTCAGACTCAGGGGGAAGGGATCAGTCAGAAGACATCCATGAACTGGAGCAGCAGCCACAGTGTCCTGGGGCTCACAGAGAACTCAGGGGACCAGGAGGCCCCTGCTCCCAGGCACAGCAAGATTCCCAAGACCAACCCAAATTCTGCAAGTCAGGGTCATGCATCTCCCCCCACTGTTATCTTTAAATCCTCTTTACTCTGCAGAGCTATTCTCCACCCTCCTTCTCTTTTAATCAGGCCTGACCTACAGATGTCAGCCTCATTTCAGCTAAGTCAACACAACTGCCACATCTAGGATGCTGTTACAGAAAAAACCTTACTTACACTCTTGGCTGGATTCCAGAGTCTACTTCTTGGTCTAGACCTGACCTCGTTCCTTTTCTGCAAGCTTAATCCTATACCTTAAGGGCACAGCGAACACACAGGACTCCAATGTGGGCCTATCTATGCTCAGTCTCCCCTTCAGCCTGCTGAGACTCTTTTGATCATCCTACACAAATACCAACAATTATTGACAGGAGGCTCCCTCAGAACTGATTGTTCTTAAAAACCACACGTGTTCAAAAGCCAAAAAGCAAACAAAACACACAGTACTTTCTGAAAGCTGAATCCTTACCCTAGAGCTCACCCAAAAGGACATGAACCTTAAATCAACAGTCCCCAGAGTTTTCTCAGAAGCAGCTCTGGCCTCACACTGAAACCATAGCCAAGTCTGGTATATCCAGCTTCATCTAAAGGTGACAATAAAAGAGTTGGGGATGAAACTAACCTTAAAAATAATTTATTTCCAATGCCTCTGTCATGGGCAGGAATACCTTCCACTAAAACAGGTTGCTCAAAGCCCCATCCAACCTGGCCTTGAACACTTACTCATCCTCTGTCAGAAACAGAAGCCAGGACACCAGTTGAACACGAAGGACTTCAACCAGATACCACATCACCCTCTGACAGCACCTTACCAAGCACAGCTCAGTGACCTGCTGCAATGGTACAAAGAGCGAGCTGGCTTATGGCTTCTTTATATTGCCACACATGGCCTGGTCCCTGCTGTCCCCACTCCATGAGGCCAGTATGCAGGAGGCACAGGCTAGAGATGGATGGACAACAGCTTGTCCTATCTTGCCCAAAAATACATACAAACAGGGTGTCAACACTGAGCAGGATCTAGCTCCTGCACTCCACCTTGTGACCCAAAAACCTCGACTCCAGTCACACATCAGTAGCAGCAGTAGGAATATCAAACCACAAATAAGATATTAGTAGCTAATTTGTTATCTGCTTATTCCAAGAAGGCAGCTAGCTGTGGATTCAACCTTCAGGCAACAACACAGGGTTTTGCTAGCTCTCAAAAACATTTGCACAGTGGTCTGTTAAGTGTTTGTGGCGGATGTTCAAAACCCCAGTTATCTGTATCTGACACAGTGCTAAACCAATACTCCCCTAGTTCACAGGAGGTGTAAAAGCAAAACTCCATCAAGGCTAGGAGGAGCCTTTGGATCAAATTCTCTGAGCTCTGAAATAGTCCTTGAATATATGCTGCAAGAAATCCTCTATACAAACACACCTTTCATATCACAGGAGGAGGAGGGGAGGGAGAGAAAAAGAGATTAAAACCAAAAGCCAGATTCTCAGGTAACAGAAAAATCAGAGGTTCTCCCTCAGTTTACAGTACCACAGATTTGAGCCAAAAATGCTTTAAAGTCCTTTTATAAAATATTTTAACCTGTCTTTCTACCTGCTATGCGTGCAACCTAGGCAGTGCTTTTTAGAGAAATTATTTATTCAGCTTTACAGTGACTAACCTGAATTTCCAGACTGCTTCAAAAGAAAAACTGAAGCATTTCTTTACAAAAGGCAAAGAACATTAGACTTCTTCCCTTGTTTTTCCCTTTTCTTTTTTCCTCCACCCTCAGCTGAAACATCTCTACCTCTCATTTAATAAATAAACAAATTACACATCTTTCCATAAAAATATGCTCTTCCCTTCATCTCCATGCCAAAAATGTGCTGACAATTTTTTCTATTCTTCTTTGCTGAAAACACACAAAATGGAGTAAATTCCTTCCTTTTTTTAAAAATTGATTTTTCAGTTTAGCTACCTACTTGAAAAAAAAACCCCAGCAAGTCTTACATCACTAGCTTCAGTCTTACAACCCGGAATAAACTGAACACCATGCTGAAAAGCATGGGGTTACCACTGTCTTGGCATTAGTGGGATACCCTAGGAAAAACAGCCACAGTCAAAAGGAAATTACAGGGTCAGTGAAAGTGGCCACCCTGTTGCATGAACTGCCTCAATGTTACTTCCGTAAGTAGCATCACACTTACATACAATTAAGGCTCTAATCCAAGCCCTCAAATGAAAGACCAGGTCCAGAAGGCATGGACTCACCAGGATACACTTCCTGGCACCCAGGGTAGGTGTCCTGAGGACACGGAGCTCAGGTAGCACACACCTCTCTTCACCATGCCTTCACTATGTGCCTGCCACAGGGGAAGCAATGTCGCAAACAGCAGATCTGGTTTAAGGCAACGTTTAAGGTTCTTAAAACTGCATTTCATCAGGAGTAAGCTCTAATTCTGGGAGGTGGAGGGCAGATGTACATTTTCTTGGGTGGAGATGCCCTCTACTCAACCCAGCCTAAGACCTTCACTTACACAGGGCTGTGATTAGGGGATTCAGGTCAAAAGCAAGCAGATCTCATGCTTTAATTCTCTCATTTTGGTTGTCTGGATCTCCAGGATGAGCAACATCACATTCCTACAGAAACCTAAACTCGTGTGCACCAGCTCTCTCCCTCAGAAGAGGGGAATACATGAGGTTGATCGTGATAACCTCCCACCCAAAGATGCTGGATGTGCCACGGCATTCTCTTCCCACATTGAAAGCTCCCAACAACAATCCTAAAGCTAGTCTTGCCTCCTCACCTCCACAATCCAGCTAACAATACTACATCAAATTCATTGATACCATTGCATTTGTACCTCCCCTCTGGTAAACCATCCAGAAAGTTGTGTATCCAAAACTACAGCAGCCTGAACCCTCTTGCACACTTTCAGTTTCCTCCTTAGATCACCTTACTGAGAATCTCTTTTGCAACACAGGTTTAAGACCATCCTAAAACCACCCACGCAAGGATAGTAGATTGCAGCCCTTGTTTCACTCTCCTGTAAGCATCATGCAGGATTAGTCCCTTGCTAAATGATCTGGGACTATGGTAACATGCTCCCAGATTTGCTATTTATTTGTAGCAGCTTTCACTACCTGCAAATGCTGTCCAAAAATACAGAAGAAAAATGTGTGCCCTTGGGAGCTCATAGTCTAAAGGCAGAGGTCAGGAGAAACACTCTGTTCTTATTACTGCAGTTCTACAGAGAGCTGGGAAAAAAAAAGAAGCCACATCCGTATGCTTCTCAGAAGCAGATTATGGTTAATAATACAAAGATTACTGACATTAAATGAATTTAAATTCATTCATCTATCATTCAGAATATTAAGGTTTTTTACCTTCCTCCCAGAATCACTCCCATTTGTAGTCAGCCTCACTGTCTGCCTATCACAAAGTTATTATATTTGGACAATAATCACCACAGTGGACTTCTCCCCCTTGACAATTTTGTTGCATTAGGAGTCTTATAAAATAAAGTATTTGTAGTGTTAGTTTAACCTAAAAAAATAGGAAGATAGGATGCTTACAATTGCTGCTTAAGTCTGTGAATAAGTTTCTGCAATCCTAATGGGTTCTTTGCCTATCAACAGGCAAGGGGAAAGTCTCACTTGTGCTGCAGTAGTGTCACTCCCACAGATGGAAAAAGTGGTCTTCAGCCCTGGGCTTTGCCAGGGAGAAGGAGCTGACACTCGCCAGCGCAGAACATGCCACAGCACTAGCACGTGTCGCAGGCACACGGGACCAACAAAAAAGTGTCTGTTGCTGGTGACCAAAACTTGATTTTAAATTCGAGTTGCTCCTCACTAACATTCAGATTCAAACTGAAGACACTGCTCTGCACTACCCCACTAGGAATTTAATGGTTTTACAGCCAGCACCAGCAAACTGAAGATAGAGAACAGTTAACAGCAGCAAAGGCAAACACAGATTTATTTTCATGAGAAAAAACTCCTTTTGAAATTTAAGTTTCAGTTCAGTTGTAAAATCCCTCTCCCCAGTCATCACGACAGAGAAATATCTAAGGATGCTCAAAAGAAAGCCATCAGACAAGCAAGACACCAGTCAAGTTTGCTGCTGAACATCATGAATGATTGTGCTAAAAAAACATCTCACAAGTGTTTGAATCTACATTTTACTGAGAGAGAGGGAACTCCATGTCAAAAAACCGGCAAATCACTGCCACTCAGTCCCAAATCTGGCATGCTTGGCTGGACTGTGGCATTCCCCACTTGCTCTCCTGGTCCCTACATTGGGAAGTCAAGCCAACACATCCACATACTCACAAAACTGGAATCAGTGGGCAGTTATCTGAAATACAATGTATGGTGAATTGCCGCTGCATGGGATCAGTCCAACTCAACTGTCCAGTCCTTTTTGAAACAAAAGGGAATTACTGCTGCTAAAAGGCAACTGCCTTAGCTCACAGCCTTATGCAATGGATGCTCTAAGCATTTTTCTAATTAGTACATAATTATTAGAGTGTTTTATTGAACCAAAAAACCCCAGCACCTTGCAAAAGGCCACCAGTGACTGACTCAGCCTCACCCATGCAGACACTCTCCTACAGCACTGGGCATCCTCCAGCTCCATTTTCACCACCTTTTCCAGCTGACCCAAACACAGGCAGCATCGGCCCAGGCATCATTCCTGCCCTCTCCCTCAGCCAGGACAAGCATTCATGAGACTGACAAAGGAGAAGGAAGAGGACAGCAGCAGTGAGGAAAGAGAACACATTTTTCAGTGCCAAAAACCATATGAAGTGCATGAAAGAGGAGGCTTAGCTCCTCATGGCACCCATGAAGCCAAGAGCACTTGGCACAGCCTGGGAGCTCAAGCAGCCAATGGCTCTGCCTTGGCAATGCCCCATTGTCAAGAGGTTTCCACAATTCTCCCAAATACACACGTTCCCCATAAAAAGTTCCAAGACCTAGGGGAAAACTTTATCATGTAAGCTGGCATGCAAAATGGTGTCACCACCCAACTACGGGCATCTACAACAGTCTCTACACGTGGGCCGAATTTAGAAATCCAGGTATCTCTAGAAAAACAACACAGGTAGCACTGTACAGAAAATAAATAAATCTGTTATTAAGCACACCAGAAGCTTCCCTGTACCTTATGAATAGATCTCAAGGTCTTGTCAGAAGGATAACCTTCCACCTAACACAGGGCACAGAAGGAATTTGGCGTTTGGCAGCAGCATCCTCATTCCAACCTTGGTACCTGAGTGTCAGCTACTGAATGAGTCATATTACAACACAGTCACAGAGCTGGAGAGTCCTCAACCCAGCAAGTCTCTCCCTTCAGCAAGGTCTATAAAACCTCATACAGAATCCACCCTACATGCCATATTCATCTCCACAGTCTTAGAAGAAACATGGATCACAACTACTCAACCTACTGCTTTGCAGACCCTGAAAATCATGATGAAGGTGGTCAATCCCGTGTGAGAGCCACCCAAGAGAGGTGCCCTGGGCAGACTGGTCCAAGGGAGTGCGCAGTGCAGGCATGGGGAGGAGTGGGAACAACCTGCCTGCACTTCAGAGCAAGGTGGAGAGACTGGTTGTACCCAGAGGCAGCAGGGGAGGTGTCACCTCTGTGGAGATGCAGGAGGGAAACGGCTTGCTGTTCATCCTGCAGGAGAGCAGCCCACTCTGGTTTCCTTATTTACATGACCTGAAATGCTGCTTCCTCAAGCACCACGGGAAAGGTGCTGCTTCGTTAGCCAGACCACGCCTGGGCACTTGGGACACCGCCAACGTTAGCTCATTACCAAGGCTCTGCTTAATGAAGGGCACTGAAGTTGTCACACCAAGTGCTTCACTGAGTAATCAGTCAAGCCAAATTCATCAGTGATGGACTTGGTCTGAGGAACAAGCAGAGTACACAGAATGGAGGCATGTGTTTGTGGATCCACGAGTCAAGTGCAAATGCAAGGTGGAGATGCCAGTGCCAAAACCTGGGCAGTCTGCCTAAGGGCATAGAGGCTTCACAAAACACCTCTACACTCCAACTTCCTCAGTCGGATACAACTCCACCATCTGGAGGTTTAAAAGAAAGGAGGATAAACCACCTGTAACCCTGTGGAGGGCTCCATGCTACTGTTTCTTTTTTGTACTTCAAAAATAACTTCACTGAAATGTATCTGAAAATGCAATACAAGCCCCCAGGCCAGCACTGCTTATTACTACTTATATAAAAATGTTCACACTATACTTGAAAGGAGCCCAGTGATACCTGGTATGGCTTATAAAAAGGTTTATCCATCCTGACTTGCTGGCTGCAGAACAGAAGATCCTGCAACTGAGCAACTTAAGAAGAGTGACCAGCATTGATTAAGAGTTTTGACCAGATTTTGGGGAGTGAAACCCAAACACCTTTGCTGCCCAAACAGGGAAGAGCCCAAAGAGCCCAATTTTCTCTTCTCCATCAGTTTTGCACCCTATGGCCTGCAGTAACATTTTGCATGCTGTGGACTAACCCAGTGCTCTGGAGAACAACTCCCAGCAGCAGCCTGGAAGTCAGCCATGGCTCAGAGCTTGTCCTTTACCAGGCAGGATTTCCCATCAATGACATGGGGATGTTTGACAGCTCACCATTTCAGCCTTTAGGACCACTTTAACAGCTGGTCCATTAACCCACACGGGCTCCTCCCAGTATCACAGCCCTGCATTGCACAACCACACCTAACCACCACACAGTCCCAGAACCTTCCACCAGAACATTACCAAACGCTACACAAGCACTAATGAATTAAGTCCCAGCATCCTAATTAACTCCAGGAGCAGAGAAGCAGACTGAGGTGTCCCTGTCTCCCTGCGAGCCTGCTGAGGAGCCAGGCATGGCAGACAGACCTGCAAGCTCCCTCCCTCTGCTCAGCTACAGACCTGTGATATATTTTAAAGGCTCTTCCCAAAACAGAAGGAAAGGAGGACAAAAAGAAAAGCTTTCTGTTTTCCTTGAAAAGCAGGTCGTGCAACAAAGAAAGCACTAATAAAGGTTTCACCATCCAAATTAAAAGTCAAAGGCAGCAATAAAGTGTCTCTGAAATATAAGAAACGCATTGTGCACTGTGTGAAATTTATTGCTGCCTAGCAGAATGAAGCCAAACATCTTAATATGGAAAAACACCTCTACTTTTGACCCAAACAGATTTGGAACAGGAAGTAAAAATAAATCATCCAACTGCAGCCTCCCCACACTAAGAGGAGCAGCAGCCAGCGTTTCCTGCCCACCCTTGCCCTGTCCATGGCCACCAAGGTCTGCACACTGTTCGCTCAGGGGCCAATCCCACCTAAAACAGACAGTTTGTTATTAAAGCTGTTGTAGGCAAGATCAGGCCTTTACTGAAGGGGATTCAGCTGGGAAGAGCCAGGGAAATGGAACTGCAGGAATCACCCCAAATGCTAGATCCATTTGCAAACCGCACAGGGACAGGCTCCCCAACAAGACTACGCTTCCCTTAGTGGCTCTCTCCATTTTCACCAGCCTGACTCGGGACAGGCATGTTTCAGGAGTTAATTTTGGTTTTACTACATCATCACCAGAGAACTCTGAGAAATTTAGTCAAGCCTCAATTGGCTCAAAACATAACTGCATTTCTCTTAAATAGCTTTGCATTATTTCATTTTTTGTTGGGTTTGGTTTTGGTTTTTTTGAGTTTGTGCATATTACATTCTAATTATATTTTAAAGCTTTCATTTGCAGCTACAAGAATAACCCAGAAAGACATACAGATGAGCTAATTTTCAAATCATCACTTGATGAAGGACATGAAAATTTAAGAGAAGTGACAGACCAAAGGACTTGGAAGAAAAAAAATGAAACATGCAAAACTGAAAGTCCGTTATCTCTTTTGTTAAAGCCAGTAACTCAGTGCCAAAGAGAATGGCTTTAAGACCTCAGCAGAGCAAACACCAAATATCACACATGTAATGCAGCAGAAAATGCCATTTACACAAATGCTACACACTTAACAGCAGCTCAGAACCTGGTATTCTTGACTAAAATTCTGCTTTCAGCAAATCTCGTAAGTATCATTTTACCAGGTCAAGCAGATTTTTCCTACAAGATTTTAAAAGATTACATGCCAGGTGTAGAACACTTCATAAAGCAGAATTAGATTTTTGCCTTGCATGATTTTTTTTTTTTTTTAATAAATAATAGCAACCAGAAAATTACAGCCATTAGTACAACACTGCCTTCACAGCAGATTTATGGCAGCATTACCAAAAGCAGAATTTCACCCAGCAACACTTCTGGGTAACACAGACATCTGCAGAACCAAGGGGAAAAAAAGCACATAAGCATGCACAACCACACGTTTTGTGCGTTACATCCAAGACTTTTACAAGGATGGGTGTTTTGTGCCACTGTTCTGCAAGACAGTACCCTGAGCAAGCACAAGTGTATGGTACAATCTCCTGCACACAGAGACCTCTAGTCCTACCTCATATTCTTTTAAATCCCTTACCTTCATGCTCATAAATACGGCTTTGGCAGAGGGGCTGCACTGCAAGGAAGGAAACTCACCCCACACTCCTGGTTACAGCGCTACATGAAATCCTCCCTCTGCCCCAACAAGCTTCCAGCAAAAATATCCAAGTTTATCACTCCAAGGAAAGAACAATAAGTGAGAATCCAAAAAGGCAGACAGAAGTACCGCCAAAAAATCGGAGCTCTTTCTCAAAAAAAGGCTCTCCCTTAGGAAGCCTGCCAGTCAAACCGGATCACGAGGCTGTTTTCTGAGGGTGAATAGAGTTCTTATTGACACAGCTCATGTCTGCAGCATGCAGCCCTCCACAAGGCTTTCAAGAGCAGATCGGATTACACAGACACATTCTCTCTGATTTTATGCATTCAGAAGCCCTCAGACATAAAAAATCCAGCTCAGAAGGCCACCGCTTTTTCAGCTTGCTATCAGCCTACGTGCTTTTACAAAAAAATCCCCAGGCAAACAGATCCTGGCACCTTTATTTGGGCTCCCAAGGCCCTCCCCTTCACTCAGCAAGGCCATATAATTTGAAGGCCAAGACACAGATTTGTTCCATGTCAGTAATACAACAGGACTCATTCTCATGGTGAGTACTGAGCTTCAGAATGGGAGAAGAGAAAAAACAAGTATCTGCTGACACCATTTAAAATGGGAGACGATAATATCACTCTGGGTAGACAATCCTTCCTGCAAGATGGCATGGAAAAAGAGGAGGATATACACCTTTTAAAAGAACAACATGCACTGCATAGCTTAACAGGCAAGAGGTGCCCAACTGCAAATGCATAACAAGCACAAATTCAGGTAAATCATCTAGCCAGGGGCAGTAATTTTGTACACATGGGAATCTGGAGAAAACAAACGAAATTTCTATACTTAGCATGATAAGGAATTCCATTTCAGCAGCAGACACAGATAGAAAGTCTGGGGTACCTATAATGTTGCATTAGAGGTGAACAGAGAACGACAAAATATTTTATTATAAATGCTCCAGTTTAAAGACTGTGTTTCAGCAAAAGAGACAAGTCTGTGCTTAAATCATATGAAAAATTAGAACCTGAGCATTGCCCTAGAGATGGATGCATGCACTGCCCAGAGGTCTGGACTACACCAATTAAAAAGAAGTCACAACTCTCCCCCCCGCCCCGCCCCAAAAAAACAGTCTAAAAAACAAACCAGTACATTACACATGGGTAAGTGGACCCCTATCACCTAAAAAGGCACTCCTGCATCAACTCAGCCACACTGAATTGAAACTTCTCACTGAAATATTACATACGGCAAACACAGTAAATCAAGCAAGCTTGAGCTTCAGAGCTTTTAAGGGATTTTAAGAGCAAACACACACTGTTCAATAAAGACATTCTCTCTTCCCTGCTTCCAGCCTGCAGTTGCTCCCCAACCAAGGTTTTCTAGCATTCTGCAAAAGTATCACAAAATGAGAATAGATTTTTATCACATTTTTCCTGATGGCTGCTGGGAGGCTGGATCTGGGCAATGGAAATGCAGGATGCCATGTCTGTCTGAGGTGGCAGTTCTTTGGTTGGATGTTTGCACTGTTCTCAAATCACACCAAGAGAGCCATCACTCCTATGACTACCTTTGGATACTGAGATCCAAGCAAATTGAGCTTTTCAGTGCTCAGCCTCCCTCTCAGTGAGCAGCCTTGTGTTTCTAGTACTCAGTTTCCACACGTGACTTCTAGTACGTTCATGGTCCAAAAAGCCTGCTCTTATGAATGCTCTATACTCTTGCCCAACACATCTGAGTCATGCAATGGTTCACTCCACTGACAAAGCCAAGTGGCCACCACCAGCATAGAAGGGGTGTCCTACTGTGGGCATCAGTCACCAAATCCTGACTGTAGATTCCTCATCTTCACCTCTGCCTGCATTAGCCACAAAGAAAATCTTCATTTGTTTGCAGGCTCCTGACTAGGCTGCAGGCATTGGTGACTAGGACAGCCATGGTTTGACTTGTGCCTTTAGGAAGATCCATTTGCCAGAAAGCAATGCAGTTATGCTGTGGCCCAGTCTCATCCTGTCCTGCCTGGGCCCCCCAAGTCATTGTGCCAACACAACCATTTCTGTGGCCACATGGAGAAGCAGAGTGATGGCTCAAATTAGCATCTTTTTTTTTCCTTGTTATTCTGCAAGATTATTCTTAATTCACGTGGATGGATGAGACTGGAGAAAAAGGCCAGAAGCAGGACCACTTCTACCACAGCACCAGTTTCAAAATTGATTTGCAAGCTATGCTGTAAAAAGTAAGAAAGCCAGCCTCTCTCTCTCTGCAGTCACAGGTTTTTAAGTTGCACTTTGAGATTCCCTTAAATGTGCAGAACAGCCCCTCAAAACCTCACGTCTGATGGCGTCATAAGTGCAAAATTCTAAGCTCCACATATTCCTCTTGCCAAGATGGGACAAGCCCAGGAGAAAATTTCTAGGTCTATAAAATTCTACAAATAACAATTCTAAGAATGCCAGCCATTCCCCAACAGAGAATAAGAGGGCAGAGCAGGCCCCCATTGCTTGTGAAGTGGAACTGGGCACAAAAACCACTAAAAAAATCCTCTGTGTGGATTCAACATCTCAGAGGGACAACTCCCAGTATCCCTAGTGTCAGTAACTTTCCTGCAGCACTGGGAGGGAGGAATGACAGGTCTAGATCCACTCCCTCTTTCTCCATGTGGGTCCCTCACTCCCTCACAGCAGTGGAAAGGATGCGGCACCCTGAATTCTGCTGACCTGGCCAGATGCTGCAGGACACTGAGCAGGACAGTTTACAGCACCATGGGGCTAATTTCCTTGCTGACCACCAGGTCTGCTTTGGGCCCCTGCCAACATATCCCACTAAAGGCCCATAAGGCAGCACCAGCTCTGCAGCAGCCACACAGCTGTAAACAGGCTGAACCAGGTGCATACATAAAACTCAGCCACTCCTAGGAAGGCCAACTGAGCCCAAAGCAGACTGCTCCTTCTCCTGCTATAAGTACATCCCATAATACCTAGAAGCTTCAGCACAGTCCATTGTATTCAGAGAAACACTCAAAACACCAAAATAGTTCTCAAACTTTTCTGGGCCATCTCTACTTTAAAATGACTTCATTTAAATATGCACCATGTCTATATATATAAGCACACACACCCAAGGGAAATTAGCACCCGTGAGCAGAGCTGGTGCCCACACACTGTAACTCTCCACAGCCTCCCAGGTCTGCCTGTGCAGCTCCACACCAGTACAATCCAACAGCAAACCAGAGCTACTTGAAGCTGCCCCAGGAAGATCCTGCCCCACTGGCAGGAGCACTGAAAAGACTGCAGCCTGCAAGCTCTCCACCAGACTTGCTAACACTCATCTTTCTTGGGGTATGGAGAGTAATGGGGGCAGGGAAGTTTTAAGACCAAATGACAGTCCTTTTTAAGTACTTCACTTCTGCACAAAGCTGAACCCCCAACTCCTCCCTTCAGGATTTTTTTCCCTCCCAGGACCGAGATGCATGATTTGGACATTCATTAGTAAATTAAGCTCCAAGGAGCAGGACTGTGCCGTGTAAGGCATTTCTCCAACTTGAAGAACAGCACCATTGCAGCCTCCACATACTACCTTAACAGCAAAACACCCACAAGGAGGACCCATAGGGGGAAAACATCTCTGCAACCCCATGGAAGCTGCTCTGTGGAAACTTTAACTGCATTACTTCTGCTTCTGCATAATCCCAGAATAACTAGTTTAATTCAGACTGCTCCAACTCAGACACTCGATAGTTTCAACACGGTATAGACTATAACCTCACTCTAATTACAGGATCATATTACATGTCCAACAACTGCTGCAATTTACTCTTGCCTGATACACCCCAGCTGAAAATTGCTCATCCCACCTCTCACTCTCTTACTTTTTGGCAACCTTTGAATGGAGGCAGGGACACCTAGCAACGCCTCAGCATCTGACACAATCGTACCCCAAGCCCCAAAAAGATTAAGTCATTATTTCCTTGCAGTAACAAAGGCAATGACTTCCAACAGTGCAAAATAAACTAGTTTTAGGCAAATAGCACAGACACACTACTGTTCATACACTTCTCCACGCAAACGCAACAGAGGACTATTGTTAAGAGCCACAACACCACGAATTCGCACGTTGCTCCCCGAGCCAGGTGCTGATCCTATCTGCGCAAGAGGGGAGTTTTCAGAGAGGCAGAAGTTGCAGGACCAGGCAGTCGGACTTTCACTACCTCAAAGGCAAGGGATGTTCCTTACAGCAGAGCACGTCTTGCTTTTGAGCTCAAAACTGCATCCGCGGCTCCCGCTGCCATGAAACGGGAAGGTGTTCTCCCCGCAGCCGCTCGCCCGCGCCTGAGCCGAATGTTAACAGGTCTCTGCCTCGCGTCAGCTTCACCACCGCCTCATGCTCGGCCGGGGAATGTTCCGCTGCCCGGGCGGACGAGCTGTCCTGCCACGGCTCAGCGATGATTCAGCAAGGGGGTGGCTCCCGGTGGGAAGGCACACCTCCCGGGAGCTGTCACACCGCGAGGCCGGGGCAAAATGGGAGAGAGAACTTGCTCTATCATGGCTGCACTTTCCAAAATGCGTAACCTGGCCTGGTAGGAGCGAAGGGGGCGAAGGCGGGGGGGGATGTTTCCATCAGCAGGCACATGGGAATAATTGAAGGAAACATCTCGAGGCTTTTAACCATGGCACAAGTAAATGAAGCAAAAGAAAGGGGGGGGGAAGCTCCAGACACTTTGGGAGCCAGCATCAACTTCGCCAGGCTGTGTTCTTTGTTTCTAGGCAGACTCGAGTGCGGTGGCAAGAATGAACAAATGCGCATGTCTTCATAAGAGTAAAAAAAAAAAAAAAAAAAAAAAAAAAAAAAAAAAAAAAAAAAAAAAATCCCCCCTCCCCTCTGGCCCCTCTCTCGCCTCTGCAGCGGCCGGGGCCCTCCGGAGAGTTTGGGCTGCTTTTCCAGAAGTAAAGCTCCGCTTCCCGCTGCTCCGAGCAGAGGTTTGCCACGCTACCAGGCGTCCGGGGGTACGGCAGCGCCTGCGACACTTTCGGCTGCAAAAATTAGTTCTGATATGGGCTTTATGGTTTTTTTTTTTTCCTATTAAAGAACGGAACGCCGCCCCCGCCACACTCCAACCGCGCCAGCCGCCCTCCGCAGCCGCCCGCCAGAGCGGAGCAGGGCCCGGCCCGCCGCCGCCGCCGCTGCCAGACAAAGGAGCGATGCGGAGCCGCGCCAGCACCCGCGGCCAGCCCGCCTGCGCTCCCGGGACAGCCGCCTGCGGGATCGGGACCGGAACCAGCCGCCACCGCGCTCCCTCCCCGGAGCGCGCCCCCCGTCCCCGGGCGCCCCGCGGCCGTCCCGGCCTTACCCCGCAGCGGCGCTCGCAGGCAGCGGCGGCCGCTCCGTGCCACGCGCGGCGGCGCGGGGCGAGCCACGGGGACCGGTTTAGCGCGGGGGCCGCCTGCGCGCCGCCATTTTAACGCCTCCCGCCCGTCCTCCGCCCCCCCACCCCCCACTCCCCGCGGCCACGCGCGGCGTGGAAATGCCACTCAGCGGCCCCCCTCGTCCTCCCCGTCCCCTCCGCCCCCGTCCCCGCCGTTACATTGACGCAGCGGCTCCTGGTCGCTGGGCCCGCCGTGGCGGAGCTATAGCAGCAGGGCAGCAGCAGCAACCGCCGCCGTCGTGGCCCCTCCGCCGCCGCCTCCCGCCGCCGGGCGCACATGGTACGCTCCGGGGCCGCGCCGCGCCGCGCCCCGCCGGCCGCGCGCGCCGCCCGGCTGCTGCCATGGCAACCGCCCCGCGACCCCCGCCCCGCCGCGACCAGCGGGACGCGCCCCAGGGCCGCTGCTCCCGCCGCTGGACCGGGATGCCCGGACGCCTCCCGGCACCGCTGTACCACGGCCATCCCCGGCACCCGCACCTCTGCCTGGCTGCCGGACATAGAGCTACCGCGCCCCCGCACCGAGCCCACCTGTCCCCAAAGCCACCGCCACCTGCTGAGGGGCTGCATCCCCAGTATCCCCAAGCCATCGCCATACCTCCCTGCCGTGTCCCCTCCACCCCCAACTGTCATCACACCTCCCTGGCATGTCCACTCCATCCCCAAAACCACCATCGCACCTCCCTGACGTGTCCCCTCTATCCCTGAAGCCACCATCACACCTCTTTGATGGGTCCCCGCCGTCTCCAAAACCACCGTGACATCCCCCCACTGAGGGGTTGCATCCCTAACTGTCCCCAAATCACTGTCACACATTCCTGCTGTGTCCCCTCTGTCCCCAAAGCCACTATCACACACCCCCACTGTATCCACGCTGTTCCCAAAGTCACTATCACGTGTCCCCACTGTGTCCCTGCTGTCCCCAAAGCTACCATCACACCTTCTTGTTGTGTCCCCATTGTCCCCCAACACCATCACATCCACCTTCTAAGGGGCTGTATTCCCAGTGTCCACAAAGCCACCATCATACCTTCCTACTCTGTACCCCCTGTCCCCAAAGCCACTATCACAGTCCCCTGCTGAGGGGTTGAATCCCTACTGTCCCCAAACCACCATTACATATCCCTGCTGTGTCCCCACTGTCCCCAAAGACACCATCACATCCCCCCATTTTGTCCCTGCTGTCCCAAAGTCATCATCATACCTTCCTACTCTGTACCCTCTGTCCCTAAAGCCACTCTTACATGTCCCCACTGTATCCCTGCTGTTTCCAAGGCCACTATTACACCTTGCTGCTCTGTTCTTGCTGTCCCCAAAGTCACCATCACCTCCCCTGATCACACCCATCCTTATGTCCAAAGCCATCATTGCACCCCCTCACTGAGGGGCTGTATCCCCACTGCCCCCAAGCAATCATCACTTCCCCCCAAACACATTTCGTTTGTCCTCAAAGTCACCACCACAGCCTCCCGTCGCCGAAGCTGTTGTCACTCCCCCCCCAGAGGGGCTGTGTCCCTGCCAGGCTTGGCCACCCTTACCTGGGTAGTGGCATAGCTCTTCCACACTGCAGTGCTCATTTTCACTCCTGTTTTGCAACAGAAGATTGCATACGCCAGGACAGTCGCGAGGGAGAGTAGGCACAATGTGAAGCAGATGAGTAAATCATGAAGCCACCATGCACGTTCTGCATACTGCAAACCAGGAGCTAACTTCCTGGCAGCCAGCTTCAGGATGCTTCAAGTCAGTCTCTGCCAATGCAGTCCTTAAAAACTTCTCAGACTGTGGCTGCAGGCAGCCCTGCTCCTTTCTGACTTTAGTATCTAATTCCCACAAATATAGATAATTGAATTATGCTTGCAATAGGGTAGTGGAAAACAACCAGCAACCACTAGGTCACTTCACTGAAGAAAACAAAGTCAGTCAGTTTTTTTTTTTTTTCTTTTAACTGAGAATTTTTTGGGGGTTGGTGACACTTCGTCAAGTATGAATTCAACCAGACATAGAGAGAAGCAGCTGAGGGTTGTTTATTACACACAGAGTAGCCCTCCCTGACAGCAGCACTAATGGAAATAACACTAATAAAACTGTCGTGTTCGTGGTCTGAGCAGCAAAGTGTGAGCCCTGGTTTCTGTGTCCTGTTCTGACAATCACTTCCCCAGTGACCACCAGCAGACCACTTCACCTCCCTTCCTAGTTACCACCACTGATATAGTTGAGATCAATTAGTTAATGTTTGCAAAGTCAGTTGAAGATGACAAAGCGTTACTTGCTGCTAATAAAACCATAATGATTCCACTGTTAAACATTAAACACACAACGAGGTGTAAAAAAAATACCACATTTATGGAAAATTCCTCTTCCTGCAAGGACAAAGGATTAGCTCCTGAAAAAAGAAGGATGAGCACAAATTTGCACCACAAGATTGTGTCTTAAGGGTTTGGCTTCTGCTTGGATCTTTGCTACTGATTGTTTGTGTGTCCATGAGCACATCACCTGAACATGGCCACTTAATCCACAGCTAGCCAAAAATCACCAGAAGGTTTTGGAAAGGGATGGTCCTTTCCATTTTGTGCCTCTGCTTTCCAGTCTGCTAAATGGGATGAGGATTGCAGCTGTGTAGCCTGATTTTTGCAGGCAACATAATACAGCAGTGAGCAAATCCTCGCAACATGGTCATTAGAAGCCTGGGGAGTTGTGCTGCTTGTGGGACACGTCACACTACAGTGAGAGGAATAAAAGTGGGTGTGTGGGACTTTCTAGGAGATTTTTCTTAGCAATGAGTCTTGCTTTAAATGCAGAACTGGTAGCTGTGCCACTGGTAGGGCTCCAGGTCACCATATGTAGAGGAGCACATGTCTGATGCTCTGACCTACAGGCAAGAAGGCAGAGAGGAACCAGGAAAACCACGTTTGTCTGTAGCTTTGGGCCTGCATGGGGCCACATTCATGGTGATGAGGCACTGGTGTTTCTGGCAGGGCAGAAGCCATGGGTGGGGATTTGCATAACAGGAGCTCCAGGCACTTTAGGATTTGGCACAGCGATCTCAGAGAGAACTCCTCTCGAAAAAGAGCAGCCCTTTGACAAGGTATCCTTCATTTCCTCCACTGAACTGCCCTTTGCAAGGAGCACGCCTGAGCTGCAACAGCCTATTGCATCCTCCTCCTGAAATCTGATGCTGCCCTGCTTTGATGGCGATCAGTTGACTGCAGAAAAGCTGAATCATGAAACAAAGGTTATAAACAAGGTTATTTTTAACGAAGGAAATTAATCCCACATCATTCAGAAGTCAGGGCAAGGGACTGTCGGCTGGGGCTTGCAGGTCTCACTTCTGCCCCGACATTCTTTATGTCCTGGAGCAAATTAAAATCTCTCTAGCCTTTAATTTAGCTTCTT
Source organism: Corvus hawaiiensis (assembly GCF_020740725.1). NCBI lineage: Eukaryota > Metazoa > Chordata > Aves > Passeriformes > Corvidae > Corvus > Corvus hawaiiensis. The sequence continues at coordinate 7,873,702 of NC_063226.1, read as the reverse complement.
ATAACATGGACAAAGCAGGAGACTCCAGTTGTGCTTTCTTTGTACAGCAAAGCTCCTGGTGTGACAATAAAGTGATACTGGGAGCTGTGTGATGCCAAGGGCTGGCTTGCACTGCCACCCGGCACCTTGCAGAGCTATTTTCAGCCATGCAAAATGATTGCATGCAGTATTTCAACAATGTTCATAGACATTTCAGATGCAGAGAGACTAACCAGTCTGATTCCCCTCTCTCATATTTCACATACATTTCTTTCTCTCTTACATTTCAATTCCCACATGAAGTCCAGTAACTTCTGCTTCATTTTTCTCACTGCAAACTCAAAATAGACAAGTTTTGCAACCCAGAGACTCATGCTGTGCCCTTCATGCACTGGGGTGCTGCTGGTGTGTTGTAAATACCCAGTCTAGGAGGAGGGAAGATGGGTCTGGTTCACCTACAGCTAACTGGGAAATTTCCTGTGTATGCCACTTTCTCACACTTAAATTCTTCCATGAAAAGCATAATTCATTTTTCCTAGGAAAGGTGACTCAACTCGGAGAAGCAGGGGATTGAGGCTGGGGCTGGCTAGGCTTCTGCGCACTTCCCGAGAAATATGAACAACTCCGTGTACAGATCCTTGCAAACCTGTCTTCTCTGCTTCATGCCCTAGTTAACAAGTGCTTTGGGTGTGTCTCCCCAACACTACAGAGATAACTACCAAGGTTAAAGAACTCTAGATTTTTTGAAAATGTTTGTAAATACATGTATTTAAATATATACACACACGTATATTTATGAAAACTTTAGGAGATTGTAAACTTCCCTGCCATACTCACTTAAAATACTGTTAAGGGTGGATTTTTGCTCCTGAAGGATCTTACCTTTCCCACTCAAGTTTTCTTTAAGTAGTGATTTCCACATAGAAAATATCAGATGGAACCCAGAGCAGAAATTAGTTGGATCCCAAGTGTGTTCTGCTCCCCCTGGCCCATCTTCACTTACCTGCTGTGGAAGCAGACACCAAACCTGCACTGGCTTGGGACACAAAGCAGCGCCTTGGCACAGGTGCTCAGGAACCTCCAGCACAGCTGTGAGAAGTGGAACAGGACCAACCTTGCAAGCCAATTGCCTCTTGCTGGTGCCTGCAAGGACATGTGGCTGCATGCCAGAAGATGGAATAACCATTGCCCCTCACTAGTTATGGGGCAGCAATGCTGCCAGGCTGTGCTAATTAGTGCTTGAGACGCCTCTGTGATCTGTAGATGAAAGGTGAGTTACAGCTGCAAATTATTGTTCTCTTTCATGTGAAGTCTATTATTTCCTGGTGTCCCTCATTTTGACTCATGCCACATCCCGTATTTGGCACAGGGCAGGTTTCTCTCTGTAGAGGTGGTGCTTTACATGTCAAGCTGCCTGCACACTGTACAAGTGTGTGATCTGCTCTCAGCATCCATTTGGGGGAGCCTGTCTATGCTCATGGTTGGGAAACTTGGGCTGGAATTTGCACAAAATTTCAACACCTGAGCAGATGGCTTAGCTGGTGGATTCAAAGGGGCTGCATTCCATGAGTATTGGGCTGGGTACTCAGCTGGGTTGTGCACTCAACTCTGTGAGCAGTCAGAGGACCAGCTGGGTGAACCAGAGAGGAGAAAGAGGAATATCCTGAGCTTCTGTGTTTGGGACTGCCCCAGGGAAGGGGAAGAAGTCAGAGAGGACCAGACTGGGGCCTCTTAGTCTGTAGCCTCTCTTCTGTGTCCCAAACTTCCTGGGCAGGCATTACAAAGCAGGAGAGGTTTGTGTCTTTGGCAGGTGTCTGGAGGGAAGGGCTATTAACGTGGTGTTGTGAACAGCCCATGGACAGCAGAAGGATCAGGTATATTCAAAGTCCTTTCTATGTTCTGCCCCATGGCACATACACATCATCAGGCTGCAAAAGCAAGTGACATTTTGCTGTTATTGATAAATAAAACAGCAGAAAGTAGCACGTGGTGTAAGGTAGTTGTAAAAACAGAGGAAGAAATATCCCTGATACTCTACATCAAAGCAATTCTAGCACAGAGTGGAACTTCCTTCCCCCTCACTGTGCAGCTCTCCAGCTGGCAAGTAAATGGCCACTCACACAAGCTGGCACAAGGCATTCAGGGATTTTTACAGCTGAAAGAGATCTACTTCCTGCCTAGCCCACAGCAGTTTCCACCTTCTTCCCTGAAGCCCACAAGATTTTAAACCTGCAAATGAGGAAACTCCCACGTAGCCTCACGTACCAGACAAAAAGGAGGACTGGATGGGACTTCCAGTCCCAGGGCAGCCCTCTCTCCATCATCCTATTCCCTTAGCTCTACCAAGCCCTCCTGACAGCTGTTTGCTTACACAGTGAATTGGTCTGGGGCTGCCATTACTCTCCCCATGGACACAACAGTCACACTCTAATTCTGGCTTTGGCTTGCTCTCAACAAACCCATTTGGGTCCTGTGCCACCTCCCTAGGAGCCAGCAATGGCAAGACCCCTGCTTGTCCTCTGCAAAAGCCCCACTAAGGTACACACAGGCTGCCCATGGATGTGTAACATGAAAGAATCTGAGTGCTGAGCAGAAACAAGATTGCAGAGCTGCACCCCAGTGGCAATTCACACACATACAGAAAGAGACTATTTAAGAAGTGTTTGTGCCAAGAAGGCTGATGAAGGCTGCAGAGGTTCTCTGGGCCAGTGTCACCCTCACACCCACCTGCAGATCCCTTTGTGGGGGCCATGAGACCCATGGTCCCTGCATCCCATGCTGGAGGAACTTAGTGTTTCAGGCTGATGTTGTGACACCTTCCCCTGCTCCATATTCCTTCAGTATTGTGAATCCTCTAAGAAAGCCACAAGCTAATTTCTTTTCTTGCTACAAGACAATCAACAGAGTGAGCCAAACACTGCTGTCGGGGAGTGTGGTAACCCATTAGAGGTCCCACCTATGCTGCAAAGGGAATACACAGAAAGATCCCCACCATAAAATCTGCTTTCTCTTGTGTTGTATTTTTTTGCTGCAACATTTTCTTCAGAAGGTTTTGTCCTGAGCTTCTCAGTGTGTCAGGGCAGAGGGGCCTTGGGTCCAAAGTTGCTTTGTACATCACTCACCCTCATGGCAGTGAAACCCAGCATTTGCTGGGACAGGGTCATGCATTATATTCCTGCACTTCTGTATTTTACTAACTATGGGAAATGCTGAAAATAAGTTTTCAAAACCTAAACCCACTCAAGCAGAGGCTGATTTTAATGGCCACTGCTATTATATGTTACCAAGGAGTGAGCAGACACAGGCCATGAGCACTGCTTAGAAAATTACATTTTACATAAGGGGTTGACAAACCAGGATCATTTTGACACCTTCAATATGATAAATCATGGTAAAGTATTAGAATTCTTTTATTTTTAGCAACTGAAGATTCGCAAATAACAGTTTTTAATAACCATGAATGATGACATCAAACTGCCACATCCCAAACTGAAATCATCACTCACTTCTTCTGGCAGGTGGGGAGGGATTTCTCAGCTTTCCTCCTCCTTTTAAACAACCTCTGCAGCAAAGAAACACTAAAAGTTGGAAAAAACACACAATCTTGCGTGGTGGTGATATTGACAGATGTGATGGTGCGGGCTGTACATGACGTTGTGATTTTTTATTAATAACTCTGCACTGCAGAGATCAGTCAGAAAAAGAAGGAGTGCCTGAGTGCGTGGGGAGGACAGCTTTGTTCTTTGGACTTGCAATACAAGGAGTGTAACGTCAAAGGTAGAAACACAGGAGGGGAACAAGACTCACAAAGGAGGCAATGAGCTGTGGGTGGCTGTGAGCATCAGGTACATGCATCAGAGACCCCAGCCATCAGGTATCCAGGCTTTCAAATCAATTGACTTGGATCAGCAACAAGAGGGCAGGAAAAAATACTCTCAATTTGTGGAAGCAGGTAAGAGAGATCCAGTTGTTTTAAACAAAAGGGTTTGGGAGTTTTTCTTTGCTGACTGTTACGGTGGATTGTGCACAGAAAAATGCTTGGTCCCTTCCTCCAGCAAGGGAGTGTTCTTGTCCCCCCTGTCCCACACAAGTCACCCATGCAGAGGTGTGCAGAGCCAGGTAAGATGGGGAAGGAGGGATTCCTTCTCCGAAGCCAGCAAATGGCTACAGCCGCCCCATTTGCCCCTCTCCCAAGCAGCCACGGAGGAACTGCTCTGGAGGGAGGACATGGGCGGCTGCAGGAGCAGTCGGGCTCAGCCCCGCAGAGAGTCCGAGTGCCAGCATGTGATGAACATACTGTCCCCCGTCACGTTGCTGCACCGCCGAGGGGAAGGAAACCAAGCTTCAAAGGGAGGGAGGCAGGAGGGGCCAGAGTCTCTGGGGGCGGCTGCTCCCCAGTGTTTGTCATCATCTGAAAGAAGAGTGAAAGTTTTTGCTCTTGGGATAATTATTAAAGACATTGGGTCTTGCTTTCACATGCCCTCTTCTTCTTTGCTTTTTTAATTAACTGTAAACCCCATCCTGGCTGCTAAACAGGGATCTGTGGAACTGAAGTTTGTATAAATGTCGTGATTTATGTTCCTTTGGAAGTGAACTGGCATTTCTGAGGAACCCCACCCAAGCCTAGCAAATACCATGGGAGTGCACTGACTCATTGGCTGCTGGCATTCGCTCCTCTCTCTAGATGGCTTGAGCCTGCAGCCAATTTGGGCGCATGTGAGACAGTCCTGGTAAGTGAGCCCCGGTCCCCAGAGACACCTTACACGGAGGAAGTGCCTGCCAAAACCTCTGGATCCCAGGAGAGGCTCAGAAGGGAAGAACAGCAGCACTGCAAGGCTGAGCCAAGCTGTAATCACTGGAGCCATGCGGTGGAGGAAGCAGCGTGTTGGCACAGCCTCTGCCTCCAGCGAGGGCTAAGAAACTGCTGCCAATTAACAAGCGTTCAAGTCACCCGAAGGCAGAGGAGAGCCCTGCGGAGTAGCCTGCCTGGCAAGCCTTGGCAGAAGCCCCTTTGCCTTGCTACACCGTGAGAGCAGCCGGGAGGGGTAGATGAGCTTGAGGAAGCGCTAAAAAAAATCCAGTGCATAAATATCAGCTGCATAAATGTCAGCTGAGGCAGCAATACCCACTGAGGACCTGACACAGAAGAGCCTGACTTACAGAAATCAATTCAGCCATTTCCAGGTGTGATCTTGGTTAAGTAAACAAATAAATAAAAGACATTGCCACATTGTTAAAATGGCCCCTGCCTACTCAGTGCTCTGCTCCCTCGCATTAATGCAGTTGTGTTTGATGAATTGAGGGAGAAAAGTTCCTTTTGAGTGCAGTGCTCCCAACAGGCTGCAGAGTCACCCTCACAGGCTGGTTCTTGCCTGGCTCATGGGGCATCTCCCAGCTCTTGTATACATCCCATATACAAGAAGGTCCCCTGGGACCACCAGCTCTCTGCCCCACCCACTGTAAGAAGACCCTTTTCCCATACACCCAGAGATAGCAACAATGATCACAGGTGTACCTGGGTGGTGTTTGCCTTGAAGAGCATGTGCTGAGCTCCTACAGTTCCCAAATGCCATAAAGTGACCCAGCTGGGTTGGTATTCCCCTGCTTTTTTTTGCTAGCTATCCATCCAATATCTGCTGTAATAAAAAAGGCAAATCAGAAAACAATGCAGTCTGTTTGTGTGTTGTAAACTGGGAGAACAGCTGCTACTCCTGGGCTAAATGGGAAGCCTTTCCTTGAGAGCCATAAAAAGCAGAGTTTCTCCTTTCAATTGCTACATCATATGGCAAAGAATGGCTTCTGCTAGCCTTGCTGGCTTTTTTCTAAATAAAACCAGGTACAATGGTGGGGAACAACACACAGGGGCACAACTCTGCCCCTCAGCACTCAGCTGTGCCTTTGGAGAGCCTAAGATGCATCTGAGGAGGAGAAAAATTGTTTCCCAACAATGGCCAGCATGCAGGCAAACCCAAACACACACTGTCCCAGGTGTGTCCCTCTGAATCATGGCATCGTCTCCAAACACAACCAGCACCATCCCCCCTGGAGACCTTTCCCTGAAGATCACAGCACTGAGAGACACTGTGTCTGGTGTGCATTGCAGATCACTTTGGAATAGTATCTCCATCTCAGATGGAAAGAAACCTCCCTGGGTCATCAGTGGACTGAGGATATGATGATGCTATGGAAGTATCACTGTTTCCCAAATGGGTTCTCATTTCTTCCTCCAGGGTCACTGGTCCAAGCTGAAGAGTGTGCCAGACTTCATCAGAAGCTAAAAGCTGCTCTAAATCTACTCTTGGGCTGCCTGGGCAGCCCAGCCTGCACACTCCCCACCATCCCCAAACACACAGAGGCTTTGTTTAAGCATTACTCAGCTAATATTTCTTTCTCCATGACTTAGAAAAGGTGCACCAATCTCTGTGGGAGAGCAGGAGAGGCCAGGAAGGATTGCTACACCTTGCACTGCCACAGCTTCAACTCCTGACCCTCAAATGTGACAGTGTGCGTATCCTACCTGCCGAGCTGTGCATCCACCTCTGTGCCAGGGTTCAGCTGCAATCCCAGAAAGCCTTCCCGATTAGTTAGCTGGTGTCTGTTACTCTCTCACAGCCTGTTGCTTGATTTATTTACCTCAGTGACAGGTCTTTTGAGGACTTGCAAGGTCAGGCCCAGAGCCCCTTTGAAACTTTATACAGATGGGAGCATGAAAAGAGAACAGGAGCAAGAGGACATAAATAAATGGGAGATGTCTGCTCTGGGCTGAGAATAACCCTGTTTGATGGGAGAAAACTTTTGTCCTATTTTCTGTTTTATCAGTGGAACAGCACTTGACAAGACCACTGCTTGGCTTTTCTTTCCTTGCCATTCAGAGGGAGACATTTCTGCCTTAACAAAGATGATGTTTCCTTGCAGACAGAAAAGCAGCCTGTACCCAAGCTGCAGCAGAGACAGCTCATCAAAGCTCCAACAAAGCTGCTGTTGTGCTGTAAGGCAGCAAAGCAAACAGTCTGCGCCTGTTATCATTTGGGCTTCACATGTGCAGCACTGTGACCACCATTAACAATAGCATGGGCTAAATTCTCATATCCCTGCTCTGATTCCAGCCATGTTCCGCTAACAGCCCCACTCTTTTCCATAAAGATGCCAGAGCAAATAGTCCGGCAAAAATAGTGAAAATACAGGCCTTGGAGTGGCTGCATGGGTCATCCTGGCCTTGCACAGTGCATTAACCTCCTCAAAGATCCATCCGCACACAGAGATTGCATCACCAGTTCCCAATATTAGCTCCCAAAGGAGGCAAAAATGAATATCTGCTATGCTAAATCATCCCTTATAAACAAACATCATTTAGCTGAGGAGAATGGGGGCTCAGGAGGCAGTCAGAATCTGGGACTTTGCTGGTGAGCTAGGAGCTCTCTTTCCCTGTTTCCCAACGCAAAGAGGGCTCAGGCAGAAGGAAAGCAGAGGAGCTCCCTCTCCCCCAGCCCCAAGGACTCACCTCTCTGGGAAGTAGCATTGGGAGCACAGGGGACTTTAAGAATAGATTAGGTGAATTTGTGGGTGGTAGGCACACAAAGATCTTGGAAGCAGGAGAAACAAATCGAATTTCAGATGGAACAGAGTTGCAAAAATAATTTCCTGTCTCCTGAAATATTTTAATTGAGTCCTGGATACCTTCAACAATGGCTGTCCTCCTGAGAGTGGGCTACTGTGTAAAAGCATCTCCTGGATGTATACACAATGTTTCACTGGGGAACACCAGTACAGGGCAACATCCAAAAGGACAAACATCACCGAACCTGGAGCATTCTCAGAAGGCAACATTTAGATGTATTGAAATAAATGCATTTTTCAGATCTAAAATTTTGACCAACACCAGAATATTCAAGCAATACACTTTACTTTCAACAAACTGCTCCTACAGCCTTTTTTTTTTTTTTTTTTTTTTTTTAAGGGTTTACTCCTCAAAGACACTCATTTTCCCAGGGGAGAGGTCAGGAGAAGGCAGGCCCCAGGGCTTTGGGGAGAAAGGCAGGAGCCTGGCAGCAGGCTGGGGATTGGTTTTTCCATGGCTCCCTCTAGTGTGTACAATACAAAATGGGATTGAACACAGACACTGAATTTCGTGCACTCGATGCAACCTAAAACAGATTTAATACAACAGACACTTAAAATGTATTTCCAGAGAAGATTGCTCTAGTAGAAATTCTGCCACTTTTGAACAGAAAAACAGCTGCTAGGTCTGCAGGAGCAGCTGGCTGCATTTTGCATGCTCACAGTCTGTTTTCCTGTGTTTCTGAACCAAAAATTAAAAAGTCAGAAAGACTCTTCTGTAATAGCAGCTCTGGCTTATTTTTCACCTATTACTTTTTCATTTATTCATATCTTCCTCAGGGATGGATCTACCTATTAGAATGATAGGGTTATTTTCTGAGACTAATCTAAGAAAATAAATTTAAAAGTCTAAACCTTTCATTAGATCTCAAAGAGACAGATTTGCTCGGTCAAGGAGAGCTGAGACACTCAGGAGTAAATGTCCAGCAAATAACATTTATTAATTATGCATATTCATACTCACAGCCATGGACAAAGGCAGTGTTCCGGTTTGGCCAAATTGAGAAAGGAGGAGGCTGCCTGCAAACTAATGTGTTAAGTAAACAGCTCCTTTATTGGTCTAAGTAGTCATGTAGCAAAGGAGCTCACATTTCCAAGTATCTGTGGAGCAAAATAATAGAAAAGCTATTAAAGTCCAGGGAAAGATTGCATTATATTGCCTAAATTAAAGCCTAAATTGGTATGGATGTAAACATTAGGGTTCCTGCTTTCTTCCACTTCTGAATACCAAGCAGAACTTGGCCAGCACATAGAAATCCTTTCAATATATGCTTCTTTTCACCCTGGACCTCAGGTGGGGCCAGGGAGGGAAGAACTTTGCCCTAAGGGCAGAGATCCTGGCACTGGATGATGGCAGAGATCAGGCTGGCTTGTGATGTCCATGCATCTCTGCTGCTTGGCAGGTGAGAACGTCTAATACTGAGCTCCATAATCAGCAGCAAAGTTTTCCTCACACAACAGCCTATGTCAAGGAGCATCCTTGGTTTTGGGGGCCTGAGAGATGGACTCTTCTCTGATGTCTCACAAGAAAGTCACCCTTGAGATGAGCTCGATAAGTCCCCTCCTATCCTGACTGCATCTTCTTTGCTCCCCTGGATTCTGAGCCCTCCCTTGAGGAGCCAGGCTGACCATCAGTCAAAGCAAAATAAATGAGCCACACCCCAACACTTTGCTCAAGCAAATCTAAGGTGCATCCTGCTTAATTATTATCAGCCCTGAGAATTAATCAGAACCATTTCCCAGGATCAGAGCTATGGTGCTGCATGCAAGTGCAGGGGATGCATCCAAACCCCCACACAAGGTCTGTGAGGAAGATGAGCCGTGCCAGGGTCAGATGAGGACCACTGGCCTCTACCATGATCTGCTGCACACAAGCAATATATAAAATGATCAACAGGTTGCAGAGCAGGAGAGTTCTGTTTTGCAGCTGACTGATGAAAGGCAGCTTTGCCATGCTGTTGCCCTCAGGGCAGCTTCCCTCCCACCCCCAAAAGCAAAGTGCTGCACCTCTCCATGGCTGGGTTTCCCTTCAGGGAAGGCTGTAGGGCTGCACAGAATGGGCCCTGCACAGCATCCTGCAGGGGACAGAAGCCTGCAGCTATTGCAGCATCCCTGCAGGCACAGGGGACAGCACCACTGCCCCAGAGGCTGGTGCCAGCTGAGGTATTTCTTTAGGGGGACAGAATGAACTGAGCCATGAATATTCAGAACCTGCACAGCAGCAAGAACTTTTCTAAGAGTATGTCACAAGTGTTAAGGGTGGCTGATTAGATTGTCTTCATTTGGCCCCTGCACTTGGTGGGCTCCCTCCACAATTCAGCTGGTTGCCACTTGCACAGAGTGCAAGTTTGTCTGGCAAAAGCATCCCTCACAGAACAGCAGCCAGCCTTCATCTGGAGACAGCAGGAACTGGGGAATCCCCTGCTCCCCTCAGTGGCTTGTTCCAGCAGTTAATCACCCCCACTCAGAAATTTGTGCATGAACCAGGAACATTAAATGAATGATTTCGTTCATTTCCTGCCTTGGCAGCCTGCTTGGGCTGCTTGTTCTACTGACAGCAATGATTCAGTAATCTGAAAAACATTGTACTTCGTTTACAATATTAACAGCGGAGTGTACAGATACAGAGATTTTATTTATCCTCATGGAAAGGCTGTTCTGCAGCCTGCAGAAGGTGAAGAATGACTCACCTTTACATCTTAATTTCTAGCATTGCCTCTGCAGCCTTTGGTTTGGCCTTCACTTTTGTGCAGAAGTGACAGAAAAGCAGCCAGGTCAAAGAGGTGAGGTTTTAGGGCATGGGTTGACAGATTCAGCAAAGAAGAGGGAGGTAGGAGTATGCGGACCCCAATTCCCCTTCATCACAGATCATGATCCGTGCCTTACAAACCTCCAGCCCAGGCACTGTTGTCTTATCCACCACCCAGGTGTCTTGGGAGGAAAAACTCTGTGTTCTGTGAGTCCCATCCTGCTCAGGAGCTGAGCACCACTGGGGAAAAAATGGAGAGTAGGAAATATCAGTTCTGATCTTCTTCTCCCCATCCAAAATCTGATCTGCCACTCCCAGAAAATCAATGCAGCCAAACCAGATAATGCCACCCTTCTGCCATTCCACAGAGAGGCATCAGCTATGACAAATGCAGAAGGCCACAAAAAGTGCACTGCCTTAAAGAGCCATCACAGCAATTTTAAAATCAATGTGATGTCTGACAAAGAGTCAGCACAACTCCTTCCAGACTGGCAGCAGCATCCCGAAAGGCCCTGGAAGTGAGTTAGAATTCTGCAGGCAGCACTTTGCATGCACTGATGCTGATGGAGCATTTTCTCAGCAAGGCCATAAAAAGGGAACTAAAAAAAAAAAAGGCAGCATTGCGATGGTGGGGCCAGCTGGTGAGGGGAAGTGGCACTGTGTGTGAGTCAGCAGCACCACAGCAATCCTGCAGAGCCACCCACACGCCATGGGCACGGATGGCCAGGCAGCCACGGTGCAGAATGTGCTCTGAAGGGCACTGGAGGAAGGCAGGACATCCTTAATTATAATTTGTGTTCTCTCCATGATGGAGCTTGAGGACATGATGGAAGGGACTGTTTGGGAAAGCTGCTGCTGCCAACCGTGCCCCCTCTGCCTGGTGTGGAGCTGGCAGTGCCTCCCTGGCACATTGAATCAGCTCCAGCAGGCAGTGTTATTTTGGCAGAGCCTGGTGCATATGGGCTCCCTGGGCAGGGTCCGGCCTGCTGGACTGGGGGATCTGTGAGCAATCCCAGTATGGATGCAGCTGAAACACAGCAGTGATACCCATGGTATGGCAGGGCAGAGGGGCACAGGGCTGTAACAAAGACTCACCATGGATGCTGTCTGTCCTTCTCTGTGCCCCTACTCACCCTCCCTGAGCAGTCTCAGATGTGAGGTCCCAAATGTCTCTCTGAGGAGGGGATTAGCCCGCTCACAGCTCACAAATCTTTAGTGATTTCCAGAATGATGGTCACATTCCAGGCTCCTTGGCAAGGGAAAGAGCTCTCCACCATTCGTCTTGGCAATAGCTGCCCACGTGTCACCTCTTGGCTTAGCTGCCTGCCAAGAATGGTGGTACCTGGCACCACCTGGGCCTCCTCCAGGTGTGAGTCCTCCATGTGCAAACTCAGACACTGGAGCACAGGACCTGAGGGAATCAGTTCTGTGATTCCCTCCTCATTATTCCCATACACTTGTACTGTAAGAATATATTTTTCTTTATTTTAAAAACTCAGCGTATCACTACTTTTTATTCACAATTCATTACTCCCAGGAACCACCTGTAACTTTTATATATATAAATAAGCAATCCACCCAGATCTGCTCGTTGCACTCCTTTGTCCACCCCAACAATTAGTCCCTCTGATCTGAGGGGCTAACCATGTGATTTTCTATTGAATCAAAATAAACACATGCCCATAAAAACCTCAAAGGATTACAACAAATGGGGCAAAGGCAGCAGTAAATGCACTTCCCAGCAGCAGCAGAGGTTATCCCACATTATCACTAAACCCCCAGCACTGGGAACAGAGGAAAGGGGATTTCCTTACATTGGCCTTCAGTCCAGCAGCAGGAGTTACTCCAGGTGTGGCAGTTCTTCAGAGAACACACAAATCCCAGTAATGACTGTAAATCTGTGGTTGGTGTCTGCAAACTCCTTTGAGGAGCACAACCATGGGGCACATTGGGCACCAGTCAGCGGCAGCTGGGGTCAATCTGGACACAGTAGCTTCTACCCACCAGATTCGGACAGGCAGCCAGCATGCCTCAGTGTGCTGGTGTGTTCCCAGGATCACCGGGGCTCAGCTGGGATGTGCATCACAACACCTCCCCTGTGGGGAGGATTTTGGCTCTTCTTGTATTTACAGCCTCATAAAACTGTGAAGCTGCTCCCGGGAGCAGAAGTTCCTGCTTGGCTCAGGCTGTGAGTCGTGAGCAACCATCAGCTACAGCCAACCTGGGGTTTTGACAGGAGGGGTTTTGCTGAGTGGATGTTTGGGATGGGAGCTGGTGCTGACGGCCCCTGCCCAGCTGTGGTTCCTCACGCAGCCATACAATCACTTTCTATACCCCGCTCTGTCCCCAAATCCCTGCTGTGGGGCCGACTCGGGGCCAGCTCTCAGCCACATGAAGAGTGTACCTGTACAACCACGGATGCTCCAGGAGGACTAGGCCCCCCCGTCCCATGTATCCCGTGTATCCCGTGCCTCCCGTGCCTCCAGCCCCGCAGCATTATCTCCCCAGAGCGTCCCCGCTGGGTGCCGCGGCTGGGTGGGCTTTCACCGACCTCCAGACAGTCACTGCCTGCGGGGACAGGGACAAGGACTGGGCCGGGCCTCTACCCTATCGCCCATTAGCAGGGGATTGACCTCAAAGACTGATGCTGCTGAGGGTGCTGCAGCCATTCAGACAGCTTTATTCATTAGTAATTAGGCAGGCGTTGTCTGGCATCTAGATTAATCCCACTTTTAATTATTTTGAAACGGTGTGAGATTTCCCAGGCATTATAGATTATGTACGAACTTGCTGATTCCACAGCAATTATTCTAATGTAATGATGTCTATTAATATGCTTCCCAGCTTGTCATGCCCAGAGGGGAAATTCCCAGTCTCCCCCTGTGGAACACATACCTCCCACGAGGAATAACCCCCCTATTCACCTGCTTATGTGGCACAAAAGAATACTTTCCATGTGCTTCACCTAATATTAATAACATTACAGAGCTATTGCTGTATTGAGTACTAAGCAATGATTGCAAAGGGAAGAAAGACTCCTTACAGCCACAGCCTGCCCAAAACCCAGCATCTTCTTTTTGTAGGATGTTTTGAAAGGAAAAGGTCACGATATTTCTATCCTAAGTCAGGCTAAACCATCTAATCTGAAATCAAAGGTTTAATTCATTTTGTGGATCATTTGAGCTCATTACAGATTGCTTTTACAATCTAAAGACTGCATTTAAAAGAAGAATGTAACTTCAAGGAGGGATAATGAAATGTGAGCTGAGAACCCCAAAACACAGAGCTGTTCCAAAATCTCATCTTTCCTTTGGTCTAAATATCCCCTGAAGTCATCCTTTTCCCACCATAATTCTCATCATTCCCAAACTTCATTGATCAGAAAATTTGCTATTCACTGGCAAAACAAGTGTTGTGCCATTGGCTACCAGCTGATGCTGTGGAGCTGAGATACAGTTATCAGAACGAGGGCTCAAGTGAGTGCTGTGCCACGACCCATTTGCATGCCTCTGTCTGTAAATGCCCATCAGAAAATACATATATTTTGACATTAATCTCTATAGCTTATATAGAGGTTTATGTCCGCAACTGCTTGTGTACATCCTATGAAGTTAAAACCTTATTTGCAGTCATATGAGGGAATACATAGATAAAATAGCTGAGGACACCAAAAGGCAGTGGTTGTATTGTCCTGAAAATGAACACTCAGCCTTCACTATAACTATTTTGATTGCTTTGCATATGTATTGTTTCAGCATTTCATTGCTCCCCAAACAAAAAGCGATATAACCTTTCCTGCTTGACCTAATGTACCCTCACAGAGCTAAACTGCATGACAGAGCTGCTGGGTAGAGTCTACGGGTAATTTGGCTGATAGATTCTATGGAAGCTCAGAGCCAAATTTGATTTCAGGCCCAAACTCATCACTCCGTCCCTAGAGATGGCAGAGCAGTGATATTAGCATGATGGCAACACTGTTCACTCTGAACTCAAGAAATGGATTAAACGAAATTACACTCTTCCCTGATGAGGTTGGTGGAACAAGGAGATTGCTTTAGGAAACCCAGAATTGAATTTCATAGTTAAGAGTTCAGATGCTGCGCTGTTTTGCTCAGGAAAGTTTGTGCAGGCTGCTCCTCTGTGGAGCCACAGCTGCCAGCGGGGCAGGAAGGACATGGTGCCAGATGCCTCCAGAGCCTGGAGCACACCTGCATTTGAATCACAGCTTAGTTTGGCAGTGCTCCATCCACTCTGGAGGCAGGAGATTCCAGGTCCCCATCCCAGTACCCCCATTCCCACTTGTAAAGGACCCTCCACTTCCCCCCTCCCAGGCACTGCCACTCCAGCAGGGTCCAGCAATAACCAAACCACCCCCAGCTCCACCCAAATGCTTTGGAGACACGGATATTTTTAGTAACTGAAAGATTTAAATTTATCACCTGCTTGGAAAATATTTTTTAGTTTTTGGAAAATAAAAATATCTTCCTGCAGAAGATGTCTCCATAAGGATAACCTCTCCACCCAGAGGTGCTCTCTGTGCCTCCCTGGGAGTACTGGGCCAATCTGGCAGCTCAGGGCTCCAGCTCAAGGTTTGCATTAGTTTGACAGGTTCCCTCAATTACCTGATATTTCTGGCTCAAATTTAAGAGGGGAGATGTATCAGGTTTTCTTCTCTCCTCACTGATTTCATGAGCAGAAACAGCTGAAACAGGAATTGCATTGGTATCTGTCAGGTGTTACCCATGGCTCTGATATTTTAGATAATGTGTGAATTTAAAAAACCACACGAAAAAGCCTATTAGTTTGTTTTTACTAAAAAATTACATCATTGGAAGCAGACGTATCACAGATCACTAAAGTGGATCATACGTCATATAAAGAGGTCATTGACAAAAATCAGCTGAGCAGTTCACTTCCAACAACCTTTGCATACCAGGTGCTCTTTAGGAAAGCTTTAGTCCTGAACTCTAAGACCCAATACGGCCCTTTGCAAGGCCACAGAGGTCTCACAGTTACCAACTTTCCAATCTTTGGGAGGGCAGAAGGAACCAAGACTTTCTCTTCGACATTAGTTTTAGCACTACACGTCTCCATCTCTGCAACAGCCCTTGGCTCCACACTGACAGGCCCAGGTGCTGGCAGTGCCAGAGGTGCTGACATGCCTTTCTATCCCTGGAAACGTGAGAGGCATCTCAGTGCTCCGAAGAGTTTTCTTAACATGTCTCCAGGCTTTTCAAAACTTGCCAGAGGGTTTGAGAGGTACTTGACTCACTGCTGTAGCTTCTCACCTTCTGAAGTTTGTCTGTCCTAACACATCCCCCACTCCTCCATCCTTCCTCTCCTGCAGTAAGAGTTTTCTCAGCTGCCAAATTACTCCTCTCAAAAGGCAACCCCAATTGGTTTTATGCCAGACTTCACTGCTGGGTGCTTTTTTAGCTGCAGGGAGTCATCTCGCATGACCTCTATCCCATTAGCAGCTCCTGCAGCAGCTCTCTCAGTGCACTAACAGACCCGTCTATAAAGCCAGTCAAACGCAGATCTGCTGGCAGACCCCTTCCACTTCCTGCTCCCCAGAGCTCAAAAAGCCTTACAGAGGTAAGATGCCCCGGCAGGAGAAGGGCAGCTCTGTCCTCACAGGGGAATTCCCGTAGATCAAGGCAAAGTCTCCTGCAGACACCTTCATGTCAACTGTCCTGCTGCAAGGCTGGCAAACCTGTGGATCTTTAATAGCCACCAAGAAAAAAATGCCTCCATCCAAACTGTCAAAAAGAATCTTTGTGGCATCTCTGGCCAAGATGATTCTCAGAAGGCAAGAGAACCTCTGCTCTGGAGACACGCTGAGAGAGCTGGGGGGATCCAGCCTGGAGAAGGCTCCGGGGAGACCTGAGAGCCCCTTCCAGTGCCTAAAGGGGCTCCAAGAGAGCTGAAGAGGGAGTCTTGACAATGGCATGGAGTGATAGACAAGGAGGAATGTCTTAAAACTGAACGAGAGAAGATAAACCTAAGATATTAGGAAGAAATTCCTCTCTTTGGGAGTGGTGAGGCCCTGGCATAGGTTGCTCTGAGAAGCTGTGGATGCCCCATCCCTGGAAGTGTTCAAAGCCATGTTGGACAGGGCTTGGAGCAACCCAGGACAGTCAATTTTTTTTTGTGTCCCCAGGAGGGATACAGTGAGATGCACTGGAAGTCAGTGCCTAGGCAGCATCCTCCCACAGTCAAAATGGAGTGGGTATCTCATAAAGGATAAAAAATAAATCATATGCATACACACACATATATGTACATACAGAGAAAGAATTCCTTAATGCTCCAGACCACTAACAATCATATTTAAAATAATCAAAAATCACAGCCTGTTTTTCTGAGGGCTGCTCAGAAAAGAAGTCAAAACCTCTGTAACTCCTGAACCAGACAAAAGCCCACAGTGGCTTTGCCCTTGAAAGCTGTAGTTTAAATACACTTCAGAAAAGCTGTGACTTCAAACTCACATACTTGCTGTCAATTGCTATTTCACTCATGTCGGAATTACCATCCATTCTGAACTGTGCGGCTCTCAACACATCATCAGAAAAAGAAATAACCACATGAAAATCAGAAGTCTGTGGTTAAATTTTATTTATCAGTTCTATTGTTAAATGACACAAAGTCAGTGGATTGGCCTGTAAATCTACACAATAAGACAGTGTCTACCGTGGAAATCAGTAGAATTTGATATGGTTATGACAAAATGGTATCCTTATATTCGTACATCCCCTATATACAATAAACAGTATACACAAAGAAAATGCAACTAGTCTCTGTAAACCATGCACACCACAGCATAAAAAAAAGATGCACCTCCTGCAACAGGCCTCCAGCTCGCCCACAGTTAAGTCCTGTTTACAGCAGTGCCTTTCAGTTTCAAGAGCGAATTATTTTCCCCCGTGAAAACCAAAATACAACTGAGACATCATATTGGCAACTGCAGTTCTTGTTTAAAAAAAAATTGCTGTACATGAAGTTATTCTCTTCTTGAAGCTGCTAATGCAGGGTATTGGTTTGCTGCTGCTTTGCTCTCCCCTTGCCCCTGGCAGGGTTGCTGCCCCCAGGCTGCCACACAACATCCACTTCCAGGTAACTTAGGTGTGGAGCTGTAAGATGTTTTTAAAGCCTTCTGCCTCATTTTCTGCCCCCCTGCCTTCACGGTGTATAGAGTAATACAGGTGAAAGGCAACAGTGCAAGTGAGCCTTGTAAGCATTGTGTCCCTGGGAATACAGGGGGCCCTCTCCAGGTGTCTCCACTCAGTGCCACACTCAGGAGCACTGCAGGACAAATGTTCTGAACTTGCTGAATGTCTGGCCCAAGCCTTGCAGAGGTTTATATTTTTTTGCATAGAGATTATTGGAGCCCCTTGCACCATGTCCCCAGTCTGCTCTCCCTGTGGGTCTGGGGGAGGCTGGAGGGCTGCAGGTGATCCCACTCCGGCTCTGCACCTTGAGCCCCAGCAAAGCCTGCTTGGGAGCAAGCTGCTGCACCCCATGCACCACACATCCTTCTCCTCCTGTGTAACTATGGCTATGGAAAAACTGGCTTCCATCATTTTCAGTCCTCATCTGTCATTGCTATGAAGGGCTCAAGAGCACAGGAAAAAAAAAAAAAGCCCTGTTATCTGGTGTAGCAAAGATTTACTGGGAGTAAATTCTAATTCAAGTGTAAGTCTACTTCTATTGAGCAATTCTCTTCATAATATTGCTGGGATTAGAGAGCTTTATGACTTTTTAAAGACACTACACAAATATCAGCAACATAATTTCACCTAGTTTATACCACCAATTATTAAGGAATGATAAATTCAGCATTATGTATTCTAGTGGGTAAGAAAGACTTAAAATGAGACACTGTTACAGGATTATAATTTCGAGAAGGCTTTATGAAACAAACATGAGAATGTGCTGTAACTTTTCCAGAATGGTTAAAATCATACTGCCCTGAAAAATTCTGGAAACAGTGTCAAATTACATTGGCATTGAGTTCAGAGATGTATGTTTGTTGGTTTTTTTTTTTTTTCAGTATGAGATAGACCAAGCTTAAAACTCTAAACAGCAGTAGGTAGAAAAAGTTTAAAATTTTAAATATTTATAGAACTAGAGAAATTACTTCTATTACTTTTAAAAGCCAATATTATACATAAAACTAGTTGATAATTTTTCTAGACCTTTATTGTTCCCTTCATTGCCCACTCATTAACTTGGTAAATACCATAAGCAGTTGGTGCCCTTGAAAACACATTATTAAAACAAAGTTAAGATAAAATCAAAGGGAAAAGGTTTTGTTCATATACTGTATTGTGAGAGTATGCTAAATGCTCCTTATTAGGAAATGAGTTTGCTTCCCAGATTGATTTCAGCTGAGCATCATAAACATTTTCCAGCATCCCGTTTCGTACTCATAGCTAATTTAAGGATTTTTTTCTTTCACTTCTTTTAAATAAATATCCAAGCAAACATTTCTGATGAGCCGAGTTGGTTCCTGTATTTCATAAATAATCCAACAAACCTAAAAAGGACAATTTAATTACACGCTAAGATTAAGTGTTCCACGTACAGTACAACATTTATGCAAAGGCAACTGCAAAGGCAACATTTTGACCTCATTTTGCTTCAGACCCTTGAGAAGCATCACTTGTCGTCTCTGTTTTTCAGGTTGAGTTGGGCTCTGCTTCTTTTCCTCACCTGGTAGATGCCCCGCACTATCGCCGCCACCGCTCCACGTTCCCTGTGTAGTCAGTGCTGGAGCTGTTCTCCCCCTGCTCCCTCAGATGTGCCTGCTTCGCCCGCAGAATCTTCCGCTGCTCCTGGCGTTTCCGCCGTGCTTCCTGGTGCTCCTTCTGCCGCATGTACTGGTACCGCTGCAAAAACAGGTCTTTTGCATAATCGTACAATTCCATGTCTAAAAAATTGAGGGCCTCGATGCGCTGCTGAGTCTGCTTGTCTATCTCCACACTGGAGGCCCTTGTGCTATTGTACTGTGTGAATGGCGAGATGAAGTTCATGTTGAAAGTCTTCTCAAAGAGATACTGAGTCTTGCGCTGGAACTCGGTCAGGCCAAAGAAGGCCATCCGCTTCAGGTTCTCCTTGGCACTGTCCAGCAGAACCTTATTTCTCTGCTCCTCAGGCATGACCGACAGGTTGTAGCATCCCACCAGGCTGAGGTCGGAGAGCATGCGGACCTGGCGGTTGTTGGCCAGGTTGTAGGGACAATCCATGAACTCCTGCAGGGAACATCCTGACCAGTCGTCCCCTGTGTAGCAGCTGGGCAGCTCCTCGGTGGTTGGGGACCGGCCATCGCAGACATGCAGGGACGCCTTCCATGTCGCTCCTCGCTGGACATGGCGCCATTCGCTCAGGTATCGGGACACAGGGTCACGCAGGATGGTGATGTAGTAGAAATTCCTGCCAAGGGGAGAGGAAAACAGAGCGTTTAGTCCCGTGTGTCTCCAGCACAGAGTGCATTAACGCTCAAAATCAATACAAACTGGGAGATGCACTTAAGAGGCTTTCAGCAGCCCTGCTGCAGAGGCTCCTCTCCAAGTTCACCTCCACAGGGCGAAGGATGGCTGAACAACTCCCTGGGGGGAGTGCGAAGGGTTGTTATCTACCTGCACATACACAGAGCTGTCTCTGTTTAACAGGTGGTGTGTCTACAAAGGTCAAGGGAACCCAAGACTCCCCCCTGTGCTGGGCTGTCCATGTGGCAACATGCTCCTGCTGGTTGGTCACCTCACACCTTGGGAGAATACTTGAAATATCTCCCAGGATGTAAGCCACAACCCAAGCAGGACACAGGTAGCTCTGACTCTTTTAATTTCCTTGTACAACACAGCTGCACTGGCAGGTCTCCACAGACAGCAAAGAGCTGCCCGTGCTACATTCCCTGATGAGCAGTTGTGGGTCTCAGCTGCACAAGCCTCAGAGCAGCATAACACCTCTGACGAAGGCATTTCCTACAGGACCTTTCCTTTCACAGGCCAGATAAATAGGGTGTGCCCAGAAGCCCCAAACCACGTCCACCCTAATGAGGACCTTGGCAAAGGTCATGTAAATCCTGTTTTATTCTCCTGCCTTCATGTGATATAGGACTGAAACAATGAGAGAGGAGAGCTAAGTGACTTACAAGAAATTAAAGGATGCATTACAGCATTTTGTAAGAGAAAACATTTTCAAGGGAAGTGCTGGCTTTGGTTAGAAGCAACAGGATAGCAGCACATGTGGGGGAGACGCTGCCACAGGGAACCCATTAGGCCACCAGCTGGAAAAGCTGCAAGTTCAACCACAGAACTTGCCCAGAGTTCACTCTGGGTTGCACATTAATATCCACCATCAAATGCTATGCTGTCCACCATTACAGCCTGAAGACAGACACAGCTCTTTGAACCTCCACTAACATGACCATGGCCTCACCTGGATGATGCTGGAGGAACACCATCAGGATACCAGCTATCTGCTTAAGCAAATGGAATTAAAGTAGCTCAATAAGCGAACTGTCCTGCCAGGGAAGGCCACTCCTCCAGGAAGAGGACACCAAGAAGTGTGTGCCCAGGAGCCCTGAGCACCTAGGGTGTGATTGCCATGTCCTAGGTGCTGTGTTTCTCCTAGGAGGAGAAGGACATTAATTTGTTTTCTCAAGTGACATCATGACTGGCCACCTTGAAGTCAAACTTTTGTTCCCTATCATATCCTTTGGCAGAAAAACCACTAGATGTCAATGTTTTACAAAAAGTTGTCTTTGAATGGACTAAAAAGTGATTCACAAGCACAAAAAGGATCCAACTGCACAAGGAAAGAGAACCTGGAGAGTCACCATTCCTCTTCCTATTTAGAGAATCCACACTCATAAATAATTAAGTAAGTAGAAAGTACAATAAATGTGCAAAACCAAATAAAACCAATGAGCCCAGTACAGCATCAGTAGCTGGAAACAATAGCACTTGATGCTTGGAGCTCGGACACCACAACTGGCACCATCCCCATCCTCACCTGGGGTGGTGCTACTGCCACCCCCCCTGCTCAGAGGGATTTGGCCACAGATTCACACAGGCAAAGGGAGCTAAAGCCCCTGCCACAATCCCAAGGAAGGTCCTTTTCCACAGAAGTGCCATTCAGTGATTTCACTGTGAGAGTTGGAGGTAAGAAGGAGCAAGAATAAAGCTCACTTTTCATGAGTGAGTGGCAGCTGCTAACCCCACACTGTCCCTTGCAGAGATGGGGAAGAGTTTTGCTCTGTCTTATCTCAGCATGTCTCAGGTATCATTGGAGAACCCAACCTGGCAAAGTGAAAGGGCTTTCCATGAGTGCCACCTCAATCAGCTGCTCCAATGAGCAGGAGCTGTCCCTGATCATGTTTGTGTCTCAGGCTCCTTTGATGCAGCAGCAACACAGCCTTATCAGGATCCCCACATGGGGAAATGGAGCACCTGTGGTACAAAGCCAAGACCCTTCTTTACCTTCTGCCAGGACTCCTGAGCCTTGGAGCTAGTTTACTGGGACACTGCACTAAAATAATGACCCAACCATATAGCACCAACCTCTACATTAACTATAGCAACTAACACACAGCAACAAACCTCTGATTACTGAGAAGGCAAAAGCAAAGCTCTGCTTACCCCAGAGACCCTTGTACAAGCTGGCCCATGAGCAGCTCAGCTCAGGGGAGAAGGGTGCAGGCACAGGGGTGCTACCAGCTGAGGGAGAAGGCCAACCAGACTCTATGCTCCAAGGTCATCACAGAAATCGATGGGGAGTTAATGC
This sequence comes from Corvus hawaiiensis, assembly GCF_020740725.1. Classification (NCBI taxonomy): domain Eukaryota; kingdom Metazoa; phylum Chordata; class Aves; order Passeriformes; family Corvidae; genus Corvus; species Corvus hawaiiensis. The sequence continues at coordinate 7,851,570 of NC_063226.1, read as the reverse complement.
AAGAAGGGAAACACATCCTGAGCCAAGATCGATACAGTGAGCATTTTATTATAGTTCAAACTCTTTAGCCACTCTCCCTTTGTGCTCTTTGGCCACAGGCGGCGACTAAGTGTCTCCCTTGGCTGCTGTTGTAAAAACAAAAGAATGAATAAAAACTCGTGTGCTGGTGGAAGAGGCTGTGTTGTAACAAATCACCGTCAGCCTGGGTTGCCTCATCTGGACAGGTTATCTCCATCTGTGCCTGCCAGGGAAATGCTGCAGTTGAGGGAGACCAGGGGGGATAAGGCTGAGTAAAGATGCTCACTGGACTCTGCAGTGAGTATGGAGGTGTCTGGGCTTCCCCAGCATCCTGAGCTCAGGATGCCAGGCAGGGATATTCATGGGATGCCCCAGACAGGGCCCATATCTTCCCTGGCCTGAGCACAGCTCGCTGAAACAGGCTCGCAGCTGTTACTTATTCCATGTTGTTACTTCCCAGATGAATCCTGCTTTCAAAAAATGAGAAGAGATGTCTTAGAGAGAGATGGTTTGTCAGTTGCTGGGCCAATCTCAGCAATTTTATGCATTTCTCCCCTTCTTAAGCCTGCCTATTAAAATTCTACCAAAAGATGCACTGACCGTTTTGGGAACATCTGCTTTTGCCCGAAGCCTCTCCTCCAAGTTAGGAATCATGGCAGCTCCAGGAAAGCAGTCACACTGCTCTGCATTCATCTGAACTGAGCTTCAGAAAGTCACAAAAGCTTTAAGGCATCCTCAAGTCAGAGCCGTGCCAGAGATATATTCGGCCATCAGCACTTTGAGCATCATTCTTCTGCAACAGAGGAAGACTCAAAGCTTTTCAATTATTTTTAGCTCTGTACGTAACACCTTGTTCTTTCTTTCTTACCAAGGGGGCATTGAGCTCCTGCCCATTCCTTGAAGTGTGTGTTTCAGAGCCCGAAACAACATGTTTGCAGGTAGAGCTCCAACTACCACAAATCATCCCTCCAACTTAAGGGCTGCACTCACCAGAAACACTGCTTTTCTGATGAAGTTGGGTGGCCATGAAGCAGAGAAAGGGAGCTCGAGGGCAACTCACAAATTAGGTTGACCCTGGAGGCATCAGGAATGTAGGGTGATGTGACAGTGACTTGCTTCTGGTATCTCCCTGAGCACTGCTATTCCTTGAGGAATGTGGGGACTGAACAGTCCCACAATGTTGAGTTTGCTCCCCATACTGCATCTGCTTGCTTTGAGGGATAATCCCGTGGTCACACAGTGTCTCGGTTTTTGGAGACAAAATTTTAGGAGGAAGCGCTCCAGAAGGAGTGCCTCCTCCAAAGGGAAAAGGGCCTGCCCTTTTCCTCCACCGATGAGACAAATTAGTAACAGCAAGTGAAAGTGGGAAAAAAACCAAACTGTTTATTAATACAAAACAAAACAGGGTAGAATAGGAAAAAAACAAAACTCCAGATACAACAAATGCCTGGAGAGGGAACAGACACACGGGCTTGGACCAGCTGGGGCCACCCTGCAGGCCTGCCGGGGCCACCCTGCAGGCTCCCCGGACCGGAGGGAAGGGAAGGGGAGGGAAGGGAAAAAGAACAAAAAATCCCAACACAACCTTTTTCCAGCTAGCCGGAATGAAAAAACCCAAAGAGCAGCACAGCGCTCCCGGAGCACTCCCTCCCGAGCCCTGCCGAGACCCTTGGAGCCCCCAGCCGCTGGGCCCAGCCGTTCAACCGACCTGCACCTGGCTTCGTTGCTCTGGCCCCGCCCTCCGAGTCCATCTTAAATACACAGTGTCCTTGGGCATTAAGCAGATGGTTAAGGAATAAAAAAACCCCTTATAACATCACCCCAGGACACACGGTCCATTCCTGCCAGCCTTTTCCCCACCTCTGCCAAACACAGGGGCAGAATGAGATTCCCTTTTTTCAATCTAATGAGTTTTTTTAAGAATCCTTGCATCAAACTTCAAATTGCAACATTAAAAAAAAAAATTAAAGAAAAAAGAAATTGAAGTCTAAGTGAGGAAGAGTGAAACCCCAGGGGATGACAACACTGAGTAAAGCCAGCGACTTCAGAGTCTGGAGAAACTGCCAGGGAAGGGATATGCAGGCACCCACACCATGGTGCTCAGGGGGGTCATTGTGTGCAGAGTTAAGGAGGTGAGGAGACGGTGATTCTTACTGTGCATCAAAATGGGTCAGAATCTCCCAAAGTCAGAGCACATCTCATCCCAACCCCAATGCCCCACTGTTTAATTGCCTGTTGAGGTCGAGGGAGGCTGGAGGTCAGACACTGGCAGTTGCCATGGCTTCAGCCTGGAAACCTGAGCCCAACTTGATGGAGCTATGAGGCAAGGACTGGAGAGGGGAGCTGAAAGCTGAACATCCACTCACCATTACATCCATTAGTGGATTAGTAGGTGAGGGACTGAGTGACCTTTTCCCATTTCTGCTGAGAAATGAGGCTGTAGTAAGAAGGGCTTTGTAGGTTACCAAGGGAGAGCCTTTGCAAAGGGAGCACCGCAGCCCCAGAAACATCCCCATCTTCCCCACAGGCTGTTCCTAAGGGCAAGCTAACCCAGGAAAACACAGCTTCAGCACAGGGCTGAGGAAGCAGAGCTATGATTTCCAGGGAAAGTACTGGAGCAGTCCCATTCACCATGCAAAAGTAAGGCTATGCTTTAAGCTGGCTCAAACACACTAGTTTGTATCTAGGTCAAGCTTATCCAGATGGCAAGCCTGGCTAGGATGTTTGGCATCACAGATGGGGCTTGTGCAGTGAATGGGAGGCAATTTTATAAAAGTGTCTCCATCTCTTTGAGGGGAAGCAAGCAAATTTGTTAAGTTTCCAAATCTGTGTGCGCTTTTTTCCCCAGTTCATGGACTTTGTGGTACATTAACAGGGCAGTATTGATACACAGGACTCCTTTAAACACAGGACTCTTTTAACATATGAAACATAAAATTCTTTTAACATAGGTGCTTTAGTATAAAGTATGGATTAGTAAAAGTTGGGTGTTGGCTGCTATGCTTGACTGCAACTGCTTTTGCAAGACAAGAAGCCTAGCCCTGGAAAGGGGCTATGATGATAAGTGAATAGGATATGCTATACCTAACGCTAACTGCTCTTAAAAAACAAACCTGAGTGGACTAGGATGATAAGGGAATGGAATGCGAGCAAATGGGTTTGGCTAACTGCTTGTCTGCAGAACAGAGGCCTAACCCCTACAGGCTAAGTGATAAGGGGGAAGATGCATGCTAACTGCAGTTTTAATGACAGATAGAGGAACAGCCACAAAAGGGTAGAAAAATGTAATGGGAGAATAGGAACATAATCAATACACAGTTATAAATAAAGTGTAACTAATATAGCAACAAAATGTGTAATAGTAGAATTAAGTGTGTATTAACAAAATAGATACGATAAATGTATTAAGAATAGTGTGCTGTGTTTGTAACCCTAAGATAAGGAAACCACAAGTCATGTAAGACCCCTTAGGACTGTAACTCTAGATAAGTGACCAAAGCAAAGGTGGATGACGAACTTGTACACGTATAATGATGAACTTGTAAACAGAGAATGACAAATTTGTAAACGTATAAAAAACCTCTATAAGATGACCATGGCAGACACGCATATGGAGGTGTTAACCCCTGCGTGCTCCCAGCCTGCCCAATAAAGGCGTTCTTTACTTTACAGTACCTTGCTGTGCAGTAGACTCCTTTGAATCAGTGATAAACCAAGTTCTGCTCCAGGCAAAGATGGATATTCTGAAAGGAAAGTTCCCCCGAAGGTGCAGGGGCAAAGGGACAGACCAGATTTGTGCCACATCCAGCAGAAATGCAAATAAAACAAACTAAAACTCCACAACAGAGATTCTGCATATGATGCAAAGGATTAAGGACAGAGCTACTGAAAAAGAAAAATAATCACAGGGTTGGTACTTCAGCACCAGAAACAATGCACAATCACCAGAGGCAGCAAGCAGCACAAGGACATCCATGTCCTTCCCCCCTCCGCACAAACTGCTCATGCTGCTGAATAAAAATCTACAGAGCTCGTTTATAAGAGCAGTCACATACTTATTTTAAAAGCTGAGCAATTTGGGGTTTGAGATGGCAACTTGTTGCAGCTCATCTGACCACAGGAAGATGTTCCTACACCGTGGCCTCGCACACAGATCTGAGATCCCATCTCCTTCTCCTCCACTGCTCCCAGCAATGAAGTGAAACTGTCGCAGACAGGCTCCTGCACTTCTCCCTCATCCCACACCACTCGGAAAATGTCCCTGCTCAGGATTATTTGACAGCAAAGTCACAGGCAATGATGGAAGGTCAGGAATGCGAACGGTGCAAGTCTCACATTCCTTGCTCTGCTTTTAGAAACCCTCCCAGTGGGCTCCAAAGCTGCTGATGGATTTTAATCTCTGGCAGAGGGTCTCTCAGCTGATCAATCATGGCCACCACATCTCCCTGAGAAGTCAAACTCAATTACGCCATGCTGGGCGCTGAGTGCTTTGCTCCCAGAAGTTGAGGTTAATTCCCATCAAGAGAATGATAACTGAATCAAACTGAGAGTTTGATTTGCTAATACCACAGATTGTTCCTCCAAGAAAAATACCTCTGCTGCCTAATTTGTTGGAGTCTGGCATCTGTTTGGAGATCACTCAGAGATAGGCAAAGCGCTCATTTAATACTGTGACTCATCCTGATTCTTGACAAACTTTGTCACCTAGAGACACAACTAAGAGGACAGGGATGAGCATCATGGTGAGAGCCTCCCCTGCCTCAACCATCCCTGCTTGGAACCTCCCCCCAAAACGAGAAAGCCTCTTCCCTGCCAAGAGCTGCTCCCACAGCATAACTCACAGAGATGAGACCAAAATATTTGGCAAGCTTACTGAGGAAGTGCTGGGAATCAAATGTTTGCATCCACTCCAGCTCAGTCCCAGATGCTTCCCAGCAGTGATGTGGATGGCAACGGCAACAGTGGAGATGCATTCATTGTCCACGGGCTTTCCACAGTGCTGCCCTGCTCCCAAGGCTTCCCGGCCCCACAGACAGTGGTAACAAACCCCATCTCAGAGTGGGAGAGAAGCAAGGGGAGCTGTCGAGTTCCCTGTGAGCTGCAGGGAGAAGATCTGATGCCCAGTATTCCATGGCTGCCTCCACGCCCTGGATCTGCAGCCTGGCTGCCCATGTCAGGGCCTCCCCTGCCCCTGTCACAGCTCTTCCAAGGAGGCAACCATGGAGCAGGGGTATTGGAAGAGGACTGCTCCCCTTCTCTCCTCTCCCCAAGGACTTCAGTGCAGCTCCTGCCTAGCAAACAGACCCTGGGCTGGCTCCTACTTGGTCCTATGAGACGTCTCTTTATTCAGTCATTTAAATGGAACTAAACTTCCAGGTCCATCTCATCCAAAATTCAAAGTACAGTAAAATCTAGATGAACAAATCCCTTCTTCATTAAAGAAGTGATGGATAAAGATTATGGGGAGGGAGAGGAGGAGGACCAAACCCCTTTTCTCTGCAGCAGCCTGCAAGACTACCTGGACTGTATTCCTCTATTCTGGGTCTCAGGGTGGTAGAAGCAAATCCTGCATTAGCTCTGAAAAAGGGCCTGGAAGGAAAGGAGATAAATATTTCAGGACTGCAAATTAAAGTCCTTAGCAAATGCAAATTTACATTTCCTCTAAGTAATCATTATGTTTTCACTTCCATCAGCACCCAATGAATCACAGAGATGTTTTGTCTAGAAACACTAATGGTGGGGGTAGGAAGCCAGCAGCCTACCCACAGCAACGGCAGCAGGAGAGAAGTACCAGAGGAACCCATAAAAAGGAGCTGAATTTTTCAAGAACAGCAATGACACCAGCCCATCATTGCCCGTGAAATTACCAAATAGGAAAGATCTGCAGAAAAAAAGCATTTCAGGCACAGAGGAAGGCAGTGATTTTGCAGGTCAAGGTACACATTCATATATGTGCAGGCATGGCATATGCAAACAAAGATAATGAAAATAAGGCTTTAAATGAGTAAAAAATATGCAGCCTCACATACACACATGCTCCCAGCTACCCTCACGCACAAAATAATTGTCCACAGTGTTGCCTGAGGAGGGGAGAGTGGCCCTGCAGATCTGCCAGAATGGTATTAATTTCATAATTGCCTGTATTATTAAGATCTCTGCAGGATACCCCTGCTCACAACCAATTCAGCAAGAATAGTGGCCTTTTAAACTGTTTTTTTTTTCAGTAGTGCGTAAAAAGAGAAGCAAGTTTCTGTTTTTAGACTCAGCAAACAGAAGAGTGGCTCAGCTGCTGGTGCCAGTCCCCAGTCCTCTGCCTCCAGGCTGGAGTGTGGCATGGGAAAGGGTGGCAATGGTGGGCAGAGGGGCCCAGAACTATCCCACCCACCTGACCTGCTGGATAAAGGACTGAACTGCCCTTTGGAAACACCCAGCTTCCATCACAGCCTATACAGAGCAGTAAAGCTTCCCACCTCATGAGCTTAGGTATATGACAGAGGCATCAGGAGGGAGGGCAGCAGTGGTACTGAGCCCCCAGGCTGGACATGGGAGGTAAAACCCAAGAAAAGGAGAGAGAACGTGACAGGAGGATCAGTGTGTGCCATGCTTCCATCGTGATGGATGATGAGCTGCAGTACAGGTGATGCTGGATTTGTGAGGTCTCGGCAGCATGCAAGGCCTTGGCTTTGGAAAGTGCCTTTCTTGCCTAGGGCAATTATCCCTTAATAAACACAAGGCAGAGCTGAATTTTGCTCTTAATACACACCAAGAAAACTCAAGGTCTAAGCAATGTCTTTTAAAACATTGAGCTGTGACACCCACAGAGTACCAGGAGCACCTTCCTACTCCTGGTGTAAGGAGCTGTCCCTGTCCCCTGGAGCTCCCGGAGCTGCATCACACACATCTTCCAGGCGTGGTCCGGTATCACAGAGCTCTTATGGATTCATTAGAAAGCATGGCAGATATCCCGAAGCGAAAAGGAGGCCACTGCAACAGAGCTGGTGAATAACCACAGGATGCTGCTATAAATCAGATCTTTACAACAATATTTACCCCACCTAAATGCTACTGCAGGAATTAGTTTCAATGTGTAACTGATATTTCTGCGGCAGCAAAGATTGAGGTTTGCAGAGCCTACGCTGCATAAGCAGCGGTTTACAGAGATGGAATAGCGGCAGTTTTTTTCATTTTCCAGAGTCCACTCACCCTTCCAAGAATCTTAATGCCTCATTGATTCATAATACAGTACATAAAGATTTCATTTTTTCTTGCACACAGTGATATATTATGGAGGCAATCTATTTCGCCACTGAAAAGTTTGCTTAGTAGAGAAATTTGGAGTTTTGACATTCAGGAAATTACAGTCATCCGTAAAGCGCGATTGATATGCCAAGGCTAACATTTTCATTGCACTTATGGAGCCAGAATAACTATGCTAAAATATTTATTATATTCTAAAAAAAAAAAAAAAAATCCAACTTCTTGTTTATAAAAAGCATATATTTAGCAATAAAAAAGCTTTATCCTTATATCCATATATTTTAGCTATGTCTTAAATGCGCAAAGCCACATACTCTCTGACCAGATGAAAATACTTTTAATAATCATATAAAACCAATATTTCAGACAGGCTTTGCTGTGTGCAAGCAGAGGGCATGAGCTGACACGTGGCTGCATGGAGCTGCATGAAAGAAGAGAAATGAGATAGGGGCTGCCACATCGAACCTGCCCAAGGTCTCCCAGGGCTGTGGACACTCATCCTGCCAGCTACCAGCCAGCCACGGGAAGAAGGAGATCACTGAACCCCGTGCGCTTCATTTGCAAGTTCTCTGGCTAACACGATCCAGGAGGAAGTGGGTGGGGAGGGCCCCTGTCTCAGCTTGGCATGCACACTTGTCTTCTTTAGGAATGCATGAAAATGAAGTTGTGATTTATCCTATTTCCTGAGCACTCACTGCTGCTTGAACACCCTTTCCTACTCCTTTGTATATGAAAGTAGCTACTACTGAACATCCCCGCCTCAGCGCTGCAGAAACCTTGGAGCTCTCAAGAAACAGACCATACTATCAGCCCCAAGAACTCTGCTTTTTTCCCACAATGGGAAATTAACTCCAGAGGGTATTTATAAAATCATCTGTTACTATAACAGAGCTCAATCAATTCTCTTCAATAATACATAAGAGGAGGTTTGGCTCACATGAAAGAACGTAATTCCTTCACAAGCCATTTGCAGATAATCTTCCATATGCCAGTTAATACATCCCATGACAGGTTACACAAAAGTCCTTTTAAAAACTAAACGGAGGATATATAGCACATTAAAAAGGCACATTAGTGCAACTTATATTTTGCTGATCATAATTACTGTGCATACAGAAATCCAAGGAAAATCCTTCCCACTCTTTCTAAAATTTTGTCAAAAGCAAGCCTCTATTGAAAACGTCTTTGCAATGTAATTAATGAATTGATACTAAAATAATTCTCAGCCTGCTGCCAAAAGAGGGGTAGAGGAACGGACAGTGTATTTACAGCTGTCACTTCTACAGTTTTAATTTCAGCTCTCATTGATTCTGTTGAGCACCATGAGACTGTATAATGAAGAAATCTGAATCAGTTGAAAATACCAAGTGTGCTCCTGCCCCACTAGGGCACTACTGTAATACCATGTAACAGAAGGGGATTCTCATTTAATTGAATTGGAAACGAAACATATATTAGCTACGAAAACTTAATCAGTGCAATAATATTAAAATGTGCCACTCAGACAAGCTATACTGATTAAGTCACTTGCAAACACTTCCGTAATCATCACTGAGACTTGTGGCGTTAATGATTTAAACTCACTCTTCTACTCCAGGGAACAAAATTGCAATTTCATAGTAGACAATTAGAATATTTTAAGTCCTGTCTCACACATTACAATACAGTCTCCTGGCAGAAGCACCGGGCCTCATCCTGTGGATACATCTTGGGCTCTGATGTACAAGGTCTGCATGGATGCTGGGATGTTTGATTTAAGATGGGAGACAGCCCTGAAAGCAGCTGGCTGGCTGGGAAGTGTTTCTGAGGTACTGGCTGTGGTTCCTCCGCAGACTTCATCTTTAATCCTGACTACTTACTGATGGCACACTCCGATGCACCACAACACTCTGAGCTCCAAATAGCTCCCAGCAGACCAGGATTTTAAAACTCGTATTCATACACAGTTGACATAACTGGATTTAAATTTTCATGGAACAGCAGAGTGCATTTTTAGTAAAACTCCATGGATGCATTTGTTGTGTCAAAGCTCAGCTGGGAGGGGTTTCACATCAGCTAAGCAAGCAAGACTAAGTAAACATTGCAAGATATGCAGAACATCTTGTTTCCCACATCTGCTAGTTCCACCTCAAACATTCAGTAAAAGTATACCTTACTCAGTCTGAGTCAGTGAGGACAATGCCCTCAAAAAGCCACGTTAATGGAAAATGTCACTTTAGCCTCTTATACAACCCTGAACAAACCCAGGGATGTGTCCATTGTGTTGTGCTCAGAAGGACTATCCACACAGTCCAAACTTGTGGTGTGCCTGGATACTGGAGACCGAGCTGGCAAAACCTCATCAGATGGTTTTCTGGTGGTCAGTGACAGCACATTCGGCACTGAGATCAGCTTGGACACATTGCATTTTTCTAGATTTCAGATGCACCCTATATTGTTAATTAATTTGTAGCATTAAGACATTCAAAATCCTACTTGCAGATAGTCAAAAGTGAATTCAATTTTTCCATCTTTTCAGTGCCATGAAGCAAATTCCAGCCAAAGTGGCAGCTGAACTGAGGCCACCACAGAGAGGCAGAAACCTGGGTTGGGCAAGGAGAGGAGTCCAGCTCTCTTCTGTGCCAGCTGAAGGACTGGCACAGCTATGCAAAAAGCATCCAATTCTGCTGTCCATGAACAGTGCTACTTGTTTCACCCTTTGCTATGGCTCTCTCACTGTGAGGGTATCACAAGCTTGGGTCAAGATCTGACCTTTCTTTGAGTAACTTCTTGCTGCAGTTCTTGAGCCTTGAGGTCCCAGCCCTCACCACCCACAGCCAAACAAGCAGGCAGCACTTTGAACCCTCAGCTGGAGGGAATTCTTACTTAGACTAGCTGAGAAACCCTTAAAATCAAGCTGATTTCAGCTGAAACCAAAGATAACCTACCCCTGCCAGAAGGGATATGATAAACCCAGTATGATATACCTAAAGCAAAATAAACCACATGACATGTAGGGTTATTCACTAAGGTCACAGTTCCTTCCAAAAGGATCTGCTGTTGCTCTCACTCCCCATACCTCTTCCCCAAAATATGAAAGAAAAAAGGCAAAAAACAAAACAAAAAAAAAAAGGCAAGAAGCAAAACTCCTCTTTGAGCAGCAAGAGATGGCTCAAAACAGAATCGTTCCTATCTGAGTATCTCTTGAAATATTTTCAGAAGACACAGTTCTACTCCTCCATGGATTATTCTGGCTAAAAATGTGTGTGACATTTTAATTATCAAGTACAAATGTTACTGCAAGCAAGCAATGAAACAGATGGTGTCCTGAATTTTACAGTACAGCCACATTTTCCAGCTCAAATTTACAGTTCACCAATCATCAGCTTTAAGTTCTGTCTCTACTGCATCTCCCCTACCCATCTGAAACACCACAACCCTCCAAAGCTGGGAGTGCAGCTTTGGGAAAGTTGGGAAATTTTGGGAAATTCGACCCAAGCTGTCCTCCTCCAAGCAAATGTTTCCAATAAGGAAATGAAGTGGAGCACAACTCTGTACATCCCAAAAGCATGGGAGGTAAGAAGTGGGAGAGCACTGAGGAATTGCCCTACTCAAGGAAGCTAAGTGGTGATCCTGATATCTCCATCTCCATGAAGGACCTGATTTGTTTATCTCATCCTCTTCCTCAGTGAACACCACTCATATCAGTTATAAGTCCTGAGATTTCCTTCTCTACCCATCTGGTGTATTCAGCAGTCCCCTCAGAAGGTGTCTCCAGGGAGAAGGGACAGGATGGAATGAGTGCCCCTTCAGGACCCACCAGTGCCAAGTCCCACATCACTGGGGAACAACAGACTAGCAAAACCAGAAGCTTTTCCATTCATAGCTGGTCTACCATCCTTCCAAAAAATCCTCAATGCCTAAGATCAGAATTGCACTTTCGCATGTATATATTTCCCCCCTCTTACAAAATACGAAATATAATTCAAGACACAGGAGCCACACATGTGGATGGGGACAAAGAGGACCTGCGAATATCCATCTCCTGGATTGACAGCACCATGGCAAACACGGTCTTTGCTTTGAGGAGCTTTATTATCCAGTTCAGACAACACACTGGGAGAGGGTGTGGGTCCAGTGACTCCTGGGGAACAGATGTAGCAGCATCCCCACATTCAAGCAGCAAGCACTGTGAGCTTTCAGCTGTCTCTCCTAGCTGTGTGTGGCCAGGCTGAGGAGCACATGATGCCCTCATTGAACAGGCTCTTGATTTAACGGGCTGTGACCAAACTGAATCCTGGAAAGCTTTCCTGATATTCCACTCCATTCACCTCCACTAAAGGGGAGCTCCTGCCAGGGCTTATGGCATCAGTGCTGCAATTAACACAAGGAAACATTTTCTGGAAAGGTGTCCCAGAAAGTAATACAATGAACATTTCCTCTCACCACTCACTGTACTGAGCAATAATTCCTCTCACCATCAGCATCAGCTTCAAGCCAGGTCTCCAGGGAAGGGCACCCCTCCTGTCATGCCCCTGTGCTGGCACAGTGCTGGGACCACCAGCTCTGCTCTCACCATTCAGCTTGTGCAGACACCCCTGGGATGTAGAAGTACTACTGCAAAGATCAGACAAACGGAGAGGCTGCACAGGCCAAGGCATGGATCTTTTGGACCCCAGACTTTTGCCATTTTGTTTTGAAATTGAGTGGATCTTTGGAGGTGGAGAGGCCAATGCCAGCTTTGCAGACAGGTAGCGATGTTTAGTCACAAAAGAATTTGCCATGTAGACTCTGCCTCTTGTGTGTAGATTTTCTCACTGTCACTTAATCCAGCACCACGCTGGCATCCAGAGGTGAAGACGGCAAGACCTGTGGTGTTCCTCTAAGCCCACCTGGGAAACTCTTCCTAAAGGGAACCAATCAGGGCACTGGTAGATCAGAAGGGGCTGAGCTTGTCTTGGAGCACAGATGCTTTAACAAAACTTTCCAATGAACTCCTGAACACCCAGGGAAACACGCCTGGGTATTTTGTCCCCAGGGAGAGAAGCCAAAGCAGTGTCCAGTGCCCCCAGTGCTGGGGCAAGTGGCCTGGTTTGCAGCAGATCAATGCCTGTGCATTTGAACTCAGCAAACAGGTGCTCCAGAGCATGATGAAGTGCATGGCAGCAGCTCAGGCTCCGCTCTCAGTCATGCTGGCAGCTGGATTGCTGCAATAAATAAACCTGAAAATCTACTGTCTGAGCAGCAACAGCCTCTTCCTATGTCTCCATCCCTGGAGGGGTTAATCTAGAATAATCTAATTTATTCCCAAATTGCAGGCAGCAGTGTCTTTTCCCATTTAATAGCTTAAGAAACTGTGCTCTACCAAATTTATCTGAACAATTAATTCCCATAAAATTACACTGGGTTTTGAACTGAGGTTGATGTACTCCATTGTATCTGCAGGCTTAGCAATCCACCGAGGGGCCAGATAAATGCACAGCTAAACACCACCTGAGTAGGGTTTTCTGGCAAAGCATCTGTGCAGGGATGGGGACAAGAGCAGCAGGTGCAAAAAGGGCTCCCAACAGTGGTGATCTGGGCCAGGGCTCAGGCACAACAGCGGCATCCTCAGTTGCATCTCCCCCATCCTGTCATTAGAACAGCAGCACCCCCGTAACTCATTTCAACATACTGTGACTGGGCTCCTCTTCACATTATTTTAAACAAAATGACACTTTCTCTAGACACTTAAATGCATCCTGGTCTCATCACATCAACAGAGGAAGCATATTTTTTCTGTTTACGTGAAAGGTGATACTGGATGCATCATACATTGAAATCATTTGCTGGCTTCCTCTCTCAGCATAAGTAAGGGGAAAGTAAGTCAGAGAAGACAGATTTTAAAGATGTATGCATATGCACGATCATTTTCTAACCTAGAACATTATTAAATTCTTTCATATATTCATGTGAGAACTGCAAAAGATTATGAAAGTAGAGATGCTATCACTCATACTTTCCCAGAGCAAGGATTAGGAAGCTTTTCTTCCTAATAAAAGCTATATATTTAAATACTGTTTGGCCAAGCTCTAGTTAGCACTGGCCAACAGAGGTATAGCTCACATCCCTGCTGTGCAGAATAAACCTGTCTGCAGGTCCAGCCCAAACACAGGGCAAGACTGGGCAACAGACATCACATGCTTGTCAGAGCTTTGACCTTTTTATGGCTATTAAATGCCTTTACATTTCTGCAGTTTTCACAGGCCTGAGCACCCTCTACCAAAAATACACCTGTCCTGGGGTGACTTTATGATGTGTATCCCATGTCACTGCTCTACGCCCAGAAATTAACTTTGTGTCTTTCTATGCCTCTAAACTGAGCCTGAGAGGGGGAAGGAAAAACTGAGCAAAACTTTTTCAAAGCAGTTTGCAGCTTGTTCAAGGTCACACAGAGATAGCAGTTTTTCCCAGCTGCCGCAGGGGAGCGAGGAGGCACCCAGCTTGCTGCTTTCCAGTCAGCTTTTGGGCCAGTTTTTTCAGTTTCCTTTTCTCCAGAGAGAGACTGAGAGTTGAACTTTGCTTTCCCTTCCCTGGAATTTCGGATTTTCTCCCTTTTCTACTGGACTGCTTTTAACCTCAGAGCACATCAGGAGGACTTTCCACCAGGCACAGAGGGCCTGGCCCTGGGCCAAGCCCCAGCTCCGAGGAGACCAAAGGAAGGACTCTAACACTTTTTCCCAGGTTTTTTCTCCACAGCGAGAGATTTTATTATTTAGCATTATTTTCCTTTTCCTGTGTGTTTGGTAAATAAATAGTTTAATCTCCTTCACTTTCCTTCGAGGAAAATTCATTTTTCCCAAACCTGGTGGGGGAGGGGTGGTTGTGCCTTCTCTCAGAGCATATATTTCTAAATTTGGCCAAACCGGAACAACACCCCACATGGCCCATTCAGCTTCTTCCCAGCCCTTGGAGAGCTGAGCCCCGCCAAATCCTCCCTGAGCCATGCTACCCAAAGGTATTGCAGAAATCTGGTTTGCAAGTGATGCTAAATTCATCTAAACAGCTTTATTTATGAGAGGTGTTACATCCCACATCTTGGGGAGACAGATCTGTCACTAGAATTGCCTCTTCTTGGCTGCAGAAACTGTAACTCTGCATCAACATTACACAATTGTTTTAAAACCACTATTTAGATAGCTTTATGATAATGGATATGTACACCAACTCCAGTGCCACAGAATTTGCACAGCAGAATTTTTTATCATGCTTCTTAAAGATTAATAATTTAAAGCAAGTAGTAACTGTGCTAAGATGTAGTCTTATGTTTTCATCACTGCTTTATATTCTCATAAATATCCAACATTTCCAAGTATGTAGGAATCTGAGATGGTATTCAAGAGAAAAAACTGCAACCAATATATCTTCCATTTATGGAATTGAATATTAGATCATATTCAAAGTACTGCTCTTAGCGACTGATTTTGAATACACAAAATGTATAGCCATTGCAAATTCACCTTTCACTGCAAAGCTTTGCTCTTGTAGTGACATAACTTATTGCCAGATTAGAGCCCCAAGTACAGCTGGGTTGTTTTTAGTGTTCTCCATTCCCACAAACATGACTGGGAGAGACAGGTCATGCTCTCTATCAAAGTTGTGCTTACCACATAGCAATATTGCAACACATCCCATTAGAGTTATGTCTGCTGAGTCTGTGAGCACAGACTTGGCTGCAGGCACCTCCTAATGGAATTACATAATTGGAGGCATGTCATCTAAATCTGAACAAATTGGATTCCCTTGTCATGCACTATTGAATCAGAACAGGAAGAACACTCCATGCTGTTATCTATGGTAAACCAAGGGCAGCAAATCAAGCATCACTAATATTTTGATAATGTGATATTTATTAAAAATGGGGGAGAAAAAAAAAAAGATTAAAGTTTCATGTAAGGCATGCCACAATCATGTTGCATGGAAAAATGAGCTCATCCGAGCTTGGTTTCAGACTGGGAATTACGTTAATGGTTTATGACGGTTGCGATGTTAAGAAGATGTAACTGCAGAACCACACAAAGCTGGTTGCCTGTAGCAGCCAGGGAAGCGCAGACAAGGATTTGAGACAGGCCCCACTGTCGTGGTGCCCCAGCCCACTGTGGGGCTGGGACAGCGTGATGCCAATCAATCCCAGCCCATCCCCTGGATCGAGTTTCCCGAAGAGGCAGACTCAGAGGGTGGGTCGAGGGGCGGCTCAGAAGCATAAGCCGCACCCCCTGGGCGGTGCCTGGGTACAAGCCGCCTCCCCCGGTTCGGGAAAATTCCCGGTTACTCCGTTGTTCACTGGTTCTCTGCTGTAACTCCCGCCTCTCGGTTTCCCCCAGTGGTTCTTGTTAAATTGTATCCTCCCCCTGGCTTGTAACTCATTGGTTGTTTTCCCCTTTCCCCGCGGTTTTCAAACTCCCTATAAAACTGAGGACAAGCCTCCAGGGAGGATCCCATCGCATTCCATCCCTTCCGAGCTTGTTCGGGTTTCAAAACTTCTAACAATAAACCTGTTATGAGCCAGACCAGAACAGCCTCTCTCTTCCTTTGTCTCCAAGCTAACGTGAGCCGATACCATCGGCTCCTGCCGTGTTCCCTCTGCAAAGAAGCCAGCTAGCCAGCTCAGCCAGCAGCTCTTTTCCTGATGCCGAAGTCGCTTCAGCGACGCACAGAAGAACGCAGTTGGACTCTCTCTGACCTGGGGCACGCCAGAGCTCGTGCCTCGAGCACAAGAACTGCGTTACCCCACCACCAGCTCTGCGTCTGGCAGGAGTGACAGCCACCAAGGTGTTTGCTCTGCTACAGCCCCTCTCTGCCCAGTCTGTGGCAAATCACAGCAGTAACATTCCCATCCTGCAACCAAATTCTCTAGCCCTTAGAATTCACAGGCATGCCCTGCTTTTAGTTTACAAGTATATCAACTTTAATTTGGAATTATGGGGGGAATCATAACGAGGGAGCAATAACTTTGAGCATGCTGAACTGCGCATTCAGGGCAAATTTTCACTGAGTGCTCAGCTTGACCTCCAACTCTGCACATATGAAAGAACAGAGGCACTAATTACATTACCAGAATCACTAATCAGCTCATTGCATCTTTACATTTCATCAGCTAAATGCCGGTGCAAAATGGGAGGCTTTTTTTTCCCCCCTGTAAATCAGCTCTTCAAGTCTCACCAGGATACTTCCATGAGCACATGAAATGAATTCATTAACAAAAACACCAAGAAAAAAAGAAACTAAGAAATTAATTGTGAAGCCTTACAAAATTCGTGGTTCTCATAGTTAATTAACTGTGGGCCAGTTCGGGTTCCTGTGTCCACACCAGGCCATCAGGGCACCTCATGGATGGAGCTAGCCCCCAGCGCAGCTGTGAGTGATGAGCTGGGGAGGCAGAGCACGCACTCATTGTCTGGTCCAGGGCATGAAGGGGTTGGGTGACGGGCCAAGGGTCTGCAAGGACAAGAGGGGTTGCTTGCAGTAGGACTCTCCTGGGGCTGGCACACTGCAGAAATTCAGGTTTCAGTATGCCAGCAGCATGCTGGCTGCACACTAACAGCACCTACTCCACTGCCTCTGCCCCAGTGCCAGCAGTGCTGCTGCACTCCTGCAGGACTGTGCCAATTTGCTGATATATATTTAGCATGAGGGAGAAACTATGTCAAATCACCAAATTACCTCAAGTTGTGAGAGCACACAGCAGGGGGAAAAGTGTTAACTACCTACTGAGCCTCTTCCTGTAGATCAACACTGAAAGGAGTCAAGTGAACATTTACTGTGAGCTCTGGGGTCTGAGCATGCCCCCAGTCACAGCATAGGATCACACCACAGGCAGCCCCACTCTGCAAATGCACGGTCCCACCTTGGCAGCCCCTTGCTGTACCCCTAAAATCTGCACAGTTTCCTGGTCTAAAGGACCATTAATCTATATGGACAAAAGAACTGCTTGAAGAACAACTGCTCCTTAGGGCTGCCCAGCACCATGTTTTCAGCCAAGTGGGTTTCTCCTGCCCATAGGTTGGAACAATGGCACCTCACAGCCAACTCAGTTGCTAAGCGCCCCAGGGTAATTGTGCCACAGAAAGTGAAAAACCTGGTGATGGTGGGAATGGGGTAGCTCTCCACAGCAGGGAAAGAAGCAATGACAGGAGAGCCCATGCTCCAACTGTGACTGTCCCGCCACCTCTTCAATGCCACCATTTGGTCCTGCCTTGATGGCTTATCCAGCCCAAAATATTGCACTAATACTTAGTGACATTTCTAGATATAAAATGAGGGAGAGGGAAAAGGAAAATCAAAAACCAGCTCGGGTATTTTGCAGGAGTTGGCAATACCTGGCACATGTTCAAACTAAAGGCCCTAAATTCCACGGACACTACCTGATCTCTAAGCATCGTTGGAATTAAATCCGAGCAGTTTCAGTATCTCTGACAGGAGGCCTGGATGTGTGGATTGCTCACCCTGGCACTGCCCTGCAGGAGCACAGTAGGGACCTGTACCCAAACTCCCTGCTTCCATGGCTCTCTGTTCAACTCACATACTGGAAGCTGTGTTAACTAAATTGCAAAGATTGTTTACCTGTTCCTGTCAGGATTGGAGTATCATGGGGGAGTCAAATGACCACAGCACAAACAAAACTGAATGGGATAATTGACAGCAGCACTCCAACTCTCTTACCAAACCATCTTTTGTTAATCTGCAGCTTCAGCCTTTTCTGCCACCACATTGTGACCTGTCTCCTCATATGCCCATCTCCACAGAGCTCTCTTCCTTGATGGCAGTACCTTGCTCTCCTTGACAAAAATGATCCTCTTAAGCAACTGTGGCATATGCAAAAGACCTGAAAGCCTAAATTACATGATACACCCTTACATCTTCACAGCAAGCGTCAGCCTGTCTTAAAGCCTCAGCACATCTGGTTACATAAATGACCTCAACCATGTCGCTAAGTCTGAGTCATTGCAGGGCCTGATGACACCGTGCTATATCCTCAAGTGACATGATTGACGCCACCAGACTACAAAGACTTGACACAGTCGTGTTGCAGAGAGACCACTGTTTTGGCAACAAACGTGGAACTGAACTGTGGACCTTCAGGATGGGCAACAACAGATCTGTTCTTGGCATGAGAGCAGGGAACTGGGGCTGATGCAGGCTTTCAATCTGATATGGCTTAGAAGGAGCCATGGCAAACATCCCACAGGGCAGTGAACGTGGAGTCAGGAGGACTCACCACCTTCTGCAACACCAGTTGCAGAGCTGAGCCAGCAGAGCTCTCAAGCCATCTGGGCTCACCACAGCATGACAAAACCCCCAGAGCACCACAGCCAGAGAGGAGAGGTGTTGGAGACTGAAATACTGTATTTTATGACTTAAACATTTTTATGAAAGACCTTTGCCTATTATAGCAAAACTGTATTACAAAAGCTGCAGAAAAGACCACCACACTTTGAATAGGCCTTCTCACTGAGGCCCTGGACCACTTGCTGATGAAGATAAGATAAAGTAACAACTTAGGGCTGGGGAAAAAGGATACATTCACAGACCACAAGGCTTAACACGTTCGGAGTGGAGACCGCAGCCCCAGGGCTATCAGCTGCCCAACCCTCACACCAAAGGGTGGGGGGAAGAGAGGTTTTGGTTGTGCGGGAAAAGCCTCTGGTTAGAGGTGCAGTTAACACCCATCCTCTGCTGTGCAGGGGACCCCAAGCTGCAGGACCCTTCACCCACGGAAAAGCTTATCCACAGGAGAGGGGTGTCATGGCCCATCAAAGGCCCCCCCAAAGCTGTCCCAGACCCTGCACCAGAGCACTGCAGCATGATGCAACAAATACACAGCATTGCAAGGGACAGTGTCAAACTGGCCCCCTGCAAGGGAGGCACGTGGGTGTTCCCACCTGGCTCTAAACATATATTAATGCACTGGATTCTGTACTTTTTAGCGTGGTGGTGGGGGACCCTCACCAACAAGAAGACCAGATGGAGGGGAGCAACAAGACGTTGTTGGGACCCCCAGAAGGGTGATATGCTTCTACCTAACCTCTGTCTCTCTCTCCCTGTTCCCCCCCCCTTCTTTCTTTCTTTTCTCTTTCTCTTTGCTTCTTTTACTATTAAATAAAATATGTCAATTTTTTGGCACCAACATCTAACCTCCTTTGGTTTGTGATAAACAGCTATTATAGCATTGGCTTTCGCGGGGAGTGAAATGTAAGAAATATTATGTATTAGAATATGTTAGGAAATATTATGTGCAAACATGTTAAGAATAACTTTGCTATGCAGGTATTAACCAGTTAACATTATAACTGGGGTCAAAGTTACAAGATGCTTATATAGCTTGAGTTATAAGAGACCTATATAATCTGATTCATAACTTTCTATACCTATATAACCTGAATCATAACTTTTTATACAATGTAATAGCTAGTATATGGTTAGCTAATTGCTTAATGCTTAAATAAACGGAAACTCACCAGGTGAATAATCTCAAATATAGACAAGTATAGCTAGATGAGGGAAGCAGTAGGATGTACTAATGAAAAATTGGCAAAAGTGAAGCCAATAAGCCACAAAGTAAAGAATTTAAACCGGTTGGATACAGAAAGACCTAGGAACACCATAACTGTGCATGCTCCAAAGACAAAATTAAGAAGTTCAAGATCTGAGGAAGACCTGAGCCTTCATCAGAGAAGACCCCTGAGGACCCCCATGATCACATTACGCATGTTCTAAAACATGGATTGGGGGAGGGACTATGTTAATACCGTCTAAAAAATGTAAATTAGTTCACAGAAAAAAACTATGCATATGCATTGTGGTTTATTAATATGCATAATGGTAAAGCATATAACCGGAAAGTTTGTGTGAGTGTGCCTCTGGCTATGAGCCACACACCCAGTGCTGTAATTTTGCTTTAAGTGACCTTTGTCCCCTATTGTCCCTTATTAAACTTACAAAACCCCAAAAAGAGGAGTGGGCTTCGTTTCTCACAGGTTTTAATCACATTTTTTGGGTATATTTTAAACCTGCACAGTTCTTTCCATTTTATACACAGAGACTTAGTTTTCTTTGCTCTTCTGAGTTTAAACTGGATTGTAACAGGTGGGAAGGGCACACCAGGATGCGGAGCAACAGAAATGTCCTCAACACATAGGCAAGAACAACATCCACTGAGCTGGGAGACATCAGCACAGCAGCTGTGATCCTGTACACACAACATCATTAAAATCAGTATTTTATCTCCCAAATTGTAGGATGCTCCTGCTAGCAGTAATGGACATAGTGAGGAAAGGGCAGTCAATAACTAACTCATGTAAGCACAAGTTAACTATTGGGAGACAGCAAATGTTCGTTCAGACAGAAGATGTTAATTACAAAACCTAAGAAGCCGAATTCCCCCTAATCTTGTCAAGATAGAGGGGACAAGGATTATCCCAGAGACTGCTGAATCATTCCTCAAAGGACTACGCATGCCCAGGGAGAAAGGTGAAAAGTGCACTGTGAGGAAGACTACTGGTCTTCATCAGAAAGACCCCCGAGGAAGAAGAGGAGCCTTCCTCGGTGCGACCACCAGGACACACAGCGCATGCATAGCCCGTATGCTAATGATATTAATGACTTCCAAGAACTAATTTGTATAACCACACCTGTTCCAAGGAATGTGATGAATATTCATAATTTAACCCTTAATACTGTGTTGTAGGGAACACCGGTGTGTGTGTTTGGAGGAGCGATCCCCACACACCCGGCGCGCCGAATAAAGCAAATACTCACTTCTCTGACTCTGTCTCTGAAGTGTCTCCTGGCCCGGTTGCGGCGTGATTCAATAGCCACCTTTGCTACCTGGCAGGCATTTCCACGACTCTTCAGGGCACCTCCAATAAACCTTTACTCATCCACAGAGAGGTTATGAACCACATTCTTGCAATCAGCTTCCTCTGCTTTAGAAGTATCAGCTTGCAATTAATACAGCTAATTAATATCACTAATTAATGAATTGAAGCCAGGGCAGGGAGCTAGGAAAACACTGTTTTTGATAGCTATGAAATGCACTAACAAGAGCCAGCTGGATAATTACTCCTGTCTTCAGGAGTTTTTACAAACTTGATTTTCCATCAAAAAAGCTCTTGTGAATATTTAAAGAAAAAATTGTAAGAATAGAGTGAGAAAACTGCTGTCCAGTTTTGCCAGTGTGACTCATCCTTCCCCCACAGAGATGCTGTCGGGTTTTAATGGACATGAGGGAGTCCAGATGGGAGAGGGATTGCATGTGCTCCAATAAGCAGTCACACCTCTTCAAAATCAACTGACCACGAGACATAAATACTCTGAGGAGAAGATCCTGTCAGTGCTCATGGGGATGGTTTGCCTGGAAAAGACCATGCTGGAGTAGGGGTTCATGTACAGGCATGATACTGAGCTGGGGAGGGAAACACTGGGAAACATCCCCAGAGGGTCCATGGGCCCAGGGGGACCTTATTTTCGCCCTTCGTGGCCAGGGCAGCCTTGGTGTCTCCCTTGCATGCTAATTTGGGGCTGCTGGTCACCTAGCCTTATAGTGATGCCATGGCTGGAAGAACACCCAAAACCCAGACCTGAGACAGCCTGGGGCTGGGGTATGTCTGTGTGGGGGGTGGGTTACACAGTAATAACAACTGGCTGGAATAATAAATTAGCACCTAATTAACAGGAGTGTTGGCTGCAAAACACTGAGTTAATGGAACAGAAAAAAAAAAAGAAGGCAAAGAGCTGCTGCTGTGAAATAGGGAGATTGCTTTAGAAGCTGTTTCGTCAAGGACACCTTCGAAGTCGAGGGTTTAAAAGCTGAAGGAAGAAAAGTGCTTTTGTGGGGGAAAACTTGCCCAGCCCTTACTGAAGGTCAGGAATTGTTTCCTGAGCAGTAATTAGCAGCCAGCACTCGCCAGACTCTCCCTGTCAGGTAGAAAAAGGGGCTATAATGTCTTTTAAGTTGCACGCCAGAGGACAAGGTAAGCATTTGGGATGTGGATAATACAGTCAGGACAAATATTTACTGGGTCACTAGTCGCTGGTGAGAAAGAGGAGCTATAAAGTGGAGATAACAAGAAATAATGCTGCCACAATGGGAAACTGCACTAATGACTTAACAGCTCTTTGCACCTTTCCATAAAAACCTCCTAAGGGAAAACTCCTATTCAGTGTGGAGGAAACAGTGGTATAAATCTGCTTCCTGCTATATCTGACCCCTTTTGCTCTCGCAGCTGTTGCCAGACGAGCTTCTGCCTTACCTTACTGTGCTTCTACCCTATTTTTGCTTTCTTTCTCCACACAAACCAACATAAATCCTGTCCCCACCTTCACGGCAGGTCGCAGCAGCCCTGGTGGAGTAGAGTGGGAGAAGAGACCCCTCCCACTATTCTCCTCTGAGCTCGGGGACAGCCCCAGAGGGGACATCAGGGCTGGCACACGCAGCAAGGCTGCACCCTCCCACACCAACAACACTCCTCAAACCTCAGCAAGCACTTCAGGGGACTGTGCATGCAAGGCAAATGCAGAACAAGCATCTCTTCTAGGTAGAAGACACTAAGGACACAGTTTTAAAAAAACGCAGTTTAACTGTCTTTAATTAATATTCCAAACTACATGTAAGCCTTTAACACACAGCAGGATCACGGTGAAAGATTTATGAGATTGGTTCATCTTTCACAAAGTGCTGCCTTGGGTCATCAGCACAAACTTATCATCAGCCCATACACCACTGGGGAGCTGGAGCGAGAGGGGAAGCAGAACATCTGCACGAATATTATGTGACCTACTTTTACAGTAATTTGAATGCATATCTGGGAAAAAAAACCCACCCTCTAAAATTTTAAGGGAGAATTATAAATCAAAGCATGACAGTAAACAAGTAATTTGTGAAGTCATACTGTCTACTCAGTACAAACAAGAGATTCATCAAATAATAAAATACTACTTTGGAAGAAAACAAGCACAATTATTTTATAATTATGGCTGCTCTAGTCTTCTGAGGGCAGGAAATCTTTTTACCTCCATAGAATCATAATCAAGACTCATCAAAGACCTGTAAAAGCAAATCAATACCTGCTCTTGGCAGGACAAGTTAATTAATACCGGAGTGCTCTCCTGCCTGGCTGTCAGGCTGATGGCGCTCAGCACAGCTCTGCTGAGATGCTCTATGAAAAACCATCCAGCACCACTGTGACTACGGGTGAGAAAGGATGTCATGTCCCTGAGGGTCTGGATGTAGGGGCACTGTGGGCTGTGCTCCGCTTTGTAAAGGACACAGACATCCAGGCAGTTCAAATCTATAAAATGCAATAGACTCCTCACTTCTCTGGATCCTTACCTCCATCAAGCAGGAGACTCAGGCAGCACCATATGGCTAATTTTACAAAGGGAAATCAAAGCCACATCCTTTTCACCATTACTGCACTTGCGGAATTGGTCCCTGGTTATGTGTCATTATCTGAGGTGCTGTGGCACCCCCACATCAGACACAGTGTGGGGGAGCTGATTGTTAATCAGTAACTGGCTCATGCCACCAGCAGGGCTGTCTTAACACTCCGCCAGAGACTTCAGAGGTGCCACTTCAAATGCTGGCTACCAGAGTGCAAGCTTTCATCTTTCCATGGCAGATTCACTGGAGCTCTGTGCCATCTACTCTGTGACTTCCTTCTCTTTTTTGCTTATTATGGGACCTTTAAAATGGAAGGTTTGTCTGCACTCTGTGATTAGCAAAGATCTCGCAGCCTCCCTAAAACTGCAGAGAAAATTACAGCCAAGAACATGATAGCAGTTAGATGCTCAGAGCAGGAAGGAATGAAACACACTCAGCAGATTGCTTTGAAGCAAACGCTCACTAAACATTACTAAACTTCTTTTTAGCTTCATTTTCTAAAGAAATCCGCCTCTTACGAACACACAGTCCACCTCCCTCCTCTCTCACCATACTCCCCATAATTTTTAAATTGGTTCCTTTATCTGGAGATTGGGGTGGAAGATAAATAAGCATTGAGAAGGGATATAGGGGAAAACACCCAGCTGGCTATGGAGAGCAGGAATTGCTGGGAGCTGTGGTCAGCCTGATGGCACAAGTGCCTCGTGTCACCTGTGCCTGAGATGGGATGGAGATGCACAGTGATATTTAGCATGGAAGGCTGGCAGATGCAGCAGAGGCGGAATGCAGAGGTACCGCTCGATGGCTCTGCTAAAGCAGCATTCACCACGTCCCAAAAGTGCCAGTGACGTTTTACAGACCTCCTGCCAAGAGCAGCTGATATATCATCTCAAATCAGGCATAAAAATGGGACAAAGATGCAAAATATCAAAAGGGTAGGAAAAGCCAGTTCTGCTGAGTGCCACTGTTGATGTGCTTTTATTGTTGTTTAATGGTTTTCTTGGATCAAACAAGCGAGAAGATCCAAGTGTGCAGAAAGAACTGGCCGTTCCCTGTCAGCAAGAAAAGGCATCAAACACAGAGAAGGGCTCAGCAACAAAAATACATGGATCAGAAGAGTATACACACAGGAGAAATGGGTGAGGAAACAGGCTGCAAGGTAACAGGAGCGCAGGAGCAAAGCTGCCAGTCAGCAGAGTGCCTGCTGGAGCCAGGACCAGACTGTAGCTGCCAGCATTTGGCTGGGAGAAACAGTTTTTCTCTGCCCAGTCAGCACAGACTTCACCTGGGTCAGTGTTTTACTAAGAGGATGAGGAGAGATTGCAGGCTATTAACTTGCCAGAGGGCTAAGTGGTGTTAAAATCTGGAGCGGTGGTGTTAAAATTGCTGGAGCTCAGGTAAGTGGCTGGGTAAATACATCTGCCTGCCCAACACTGCCTGGTCCATTAGCCAGTGCTGCCATCGTCGGAGAGCGGAAGGGACAGCGATCCATATGGATGCTGCTGTTTATAATCCAGCTCTCATTTCAGTGCAGTCTCTGAGCAGATTGAAACAGTGCCAGAAAGTGGATGGTCAGGAAAAGGCTCCACCATCTACACTTCACCACCCCTTTCTTTCCATGTACCCATTCCTTTAAGGAGCAGACAAGGACAGGCACACTGCACACTCACACTGGTTTCAGCTCATTTTATCCCCTTCCCTCCCACTCCTTAGGTTTTGTTCTGCTCTCGGATTTAAGTAAAAAATAAGTACAGCATCTCCAAACCTTTTGGGACCAGTGAGGGCAGGCAGTTCCCAGGAACAGCCAGCACATTCACACACATCCACAGCCTTTCTGTTCTTCAGAGCAGGTTCACAGCACAGCCAGCCTGACTCCCCACTGCCTTTGGCTGAAGAAGGAATGCAATGGACATCACTGCACCATTCAACATCTGTTAGGGACTTTGCTTCAATGACTCCTCAGTCAGATGCGGCCAAGAGGCTCATATCAGCCACAAGAGACGCACCAAAGGAGTGTGGCAAAGAGCCTGGGTGCAATTTGTCTGCAAATAGCCAAGCATCCCACTGCAGAGCTGGCTGACCCAAGACAGTTTGCTATTTCTGTGTGCTGTTTTCTGTTCCAAGTAAACCTCTCCATGCACTCCTGCACCCAGATAGGGAGTCTGGATACACACCCCACTTCCCTGTGGTGAGCAGAGTGGGCCTCCCCACAGGTACCTGCACCAGGCAGCTTGTGAGGGATAAACCATTCTGTAGACTCAGGGTTTATCTTAGAAGACGCTCTGTGCATTCATGGCTCTGCAGTACCCCAGGAGCCAAAGGCAGGAGGAAAGCTGCCCCTCCACAGCTCCAGCCTAGTAAACAGAAATCTCCAGTCTCTTCCAGGTCAGTGCATACAGAGATGCCCATTTGTTTTCAAAACCAAATTTTGCATGGATCTATAGAGCAAAGGCAGCATTTTTTGCTATCTGGGCATCTTCCTTTTCTCCACTTTAGAGAGACAACAGCTAGAGCAAGCTGAAGAAATAGAAAGGCACAGGTCAACCTCACACTTCCAGTGAGGTTACCAGAGCAGTGGGGCAGTCCCAGGGTGGGACGAGCCCTCAGGAGGAGCAGGGGAAGGACCACTGCTCCCCCCAGTACCGGCGCAAGCTCCTGGCAAGCTTGCCAGTCACACCCTTCCAACCAGACCATCACATCTGAGGTACAAGCTTGGTGTCCCATGCCAAGACCCAGCAATAGAGCAGTGCCCCACAAAACTGCACTCACACTAGAGAAAATGATCTGATTTTTTTAAGATGCAAGTTCTTGGACTTGGCAAGCTGAGCTGCCTTGATGTATACAAAGACCAGACTTTGTATTCTTGCTATTTCAGGCAAAAGTACTCCTCAACAGTTTAAACATCTCTCCAAGCACATTACCTTCCCTTGCATCCAGTCCTCCTATCACTCTGCTGAAGGAGGCTGTGAGAATGGGAAATGCCACAGACATTCCTTTTTTTGCAAATCTCATCTTTCCTGTGGATTTGGCTATTATTGCAAACAATATAGGATGAGTTCAATAGTAGGTGAGTGAGAAATTGGATCTGACAGTCCTAATTGAGCCTGGAGTGCCATTTACTGAAAATGATCTGGCATAATTAAAAATTCACAACTGGAGACCAGTTGTGAACACCATACATTATGGGTTCTCTGAATTACTCAGGAAACATATGCTCTCCAGTCTTTGGTCTTGCAGCCAAAACAGCTCGAGCCACATTGATGGATTCATTTGAGAGGAGTAGCTCTGGATTTCATGGAGGGAGGGGTAGCAAGAGGGTGGCTGTGCCAAACTCACACCAAGAACAGGTTTACAAATATTCCTTCTGCTTCTAAGATTTCTTCTGCTGCAGTATGTTCCCATCCTTACAACATGGGGATAGGTTCTTCACTACCATGTTAAGGCAGTAACAGGACAGCTCCGAGTTTCCTGTTCTATTTCGGGTTTCTCGTGTTGTCTCAGTATAAAGCAAAGGGACAAACTTTCCTGCAAGCACTAACAGGAACAGCTCTGCAAGCTCAAGGGCTCTTGAAACCTCATCCCTGTGTCTGCTGCTGACACCCAACATCCTTGGTGCCCCAGCACAGACCCACATGCAATTTTCCAACTGCTTTCTCCTTATTAACGTAATTGGGTTTTAATTCCAGCACATCATTTGCAAGCCTCACTTAGCCTAAGACAACTTAGGGGAATGCGACTGAAAACATCTTAATTTCTGCTTTTAACAAACCGCCAAGATATGGCTAATAAACAGAATATTTGAACAAAGGACAGCCTTCACTAGGGCAGGGTGTGGCACCTGGGAC
Organism: Corvus hawaiiensis; assembly: GCF_020740725.1. Classification (NCBI taxonomy): domain Eukaryota; kingdom Metazoa; phylum Chordata; class Aves; order Passeriformes; family Corvidae; genus Corvus; species Corvus hawaiiensis. Next base: position 7,824,051 of record NC_063226.1, on the reverse strand, counting down.
ACGAATCCAGTTGCAGTATGTCAGGGGAATAAAAGCCTCAATAAACAAAGCACTTTCTGTTCTGCATGCAAGCATACCAATCACAGCTAAATAACAGGCTTTACATCATTTATAACAAGACATAACTTTATAACTGTTTTTAGGAACAGATCTCAACCAGGAAATTTAACTGAGCACAACACTGAAGGTACTAATCAAATGCTCTAGTGCTGGATCTCACTTGATAGGCAGGATACATGTGAAAAAAAAAGAATAATTACATAACATTCACATTTTTGAGAGCAAACATATCCACAGTTGTAACTGTACTATATTTTTATCTAGACTAGTGTAACAATCACCCCATCCTATACCAAAGGCTGCAATGGATAGAACATACCATTCAGTTCTCTTTTCTAGCAGGGTTTTGTTGTGGGGCAGGCTTTTTTCTCTTTCTCTGTGTCAGCTGCTGAGAACCAGCACGACAACCAAAACTTTCCAATAAATCACAAGGCAGTGACTCATTTAAACCCTTCGCTTCAGAGGAACAGTACCGTGTCATCCTCCTAGCAGCGCCACAGCCATTGTTAGCAATGCCGCTTTTCCCAGGCACATCAGTCACCTGTGCTGCAATCCAAAAATAGTCCATCCCAAAATAGGCTGAAGAGCCAGGAGAGGGATCTGAGTGGCACATGCAGGCTTTTCCAACAGGTAATGCAAAACCTACTGCATAACCAGGATGGAGAAAAAAACCCAAACATGTTTAAATCTTGGTTAATCCTGCAGGGCATCTGGACATCTCCAGGCTCCGCTGTGATGCTGATTTGAGCATCGAGGTGTGAGACAGGCATTTATGTACCAACATGCTCATCTGCTGCCAGAGAAGAGCCCAGAGCAGTCACACCATGTCACCTTCCTGTGCTGGAAGGTGGAATGATGCAGGAGCTGGAGCTGGGCACCTCTCCAGATGCTGCAGCAGCAGGTATGGGGCCACTGAAGATAATTCCACTGTGGTGGGGGACAGCAGAGCACTGCCAGGGTCCAATAATCGACTTCGGGCTATGAAACACCAGGATTCAGCTTTATCCCTCATTTAACCAGGGACAACTGCAAGTGGATTCTGCTTCCCTGACAGCACCGTGGGATCAAATGTGTTTTAGTGAGGGAACCTCAAATTCCCCAAAACTCTGTTCCCTGCACAGCAGATCACAAAGGGTAAAAGCAGGTGTGAGCCCTCCCGTCAAACTAATGCCCTTTTTTATTTCTTTTGTGGCTTTTTGTCATCACCATCTAAGGGCTCCCCCAAGACAAATTGCAGAGAGGCAAATTGAAGAGAAAGGAGCAAGGCTCAGATCAGATACTCCAAGTGCTTGTGAAAGGATGTAGGAAGAGGCAGCAATCTGAACACTGAATTTTCATGGATTTCACCCATTTCCCGGGCTATCTACAGGCTCTGCAACAACAGATGAACCAAAAGCACCTCTGCCTACCAAGTCTGCAAAAGCCTGACTGTCATAGGTTAGAAAGCACAGCCCCGGAAGGGATGTCCTTGCTGAGGGGTGCTTACAGCTTCCTCTGGGACCTAATAGAACCTATCAGCTGGCCAGTTTGAATATGGACAATTCTTTAAGCCACTTAAAGTTGTGACTGCTTCTGTGATCCACACTTAAGAATAGACAAACTCCCCCCCCCCCCGCCCCCCCCAAGCTCTCTCGTTTCTGGTGCTGGGACAGGTGGCTGTGGGCCCCGCGCGGGGGCCAGCGGGCCCGGCCAGGCCCTGCTTGGGCCGGGCCAGGCCAGGCCGGGTCGGGCCACGGCCATCCTGGAGCCGATGGACCTGTTCCAGCCATGGAACCCCCCCCACTGCCTTGCTGTGGGCAGCCGGAGCGGCTCGGCTCCCTCCCCTCTCCACTGCAATAAGAAAAATTCAACATTCCCGCTGCAAAGCTGCAAGGCCGAGGTGAGATTAACCCTTTTTATTGCTGTGAAGAGCTGAAAACCTGAGGGAAGAGAAAGAGGAGATGCTTAAAGCTCAAAGTCTGTTGTGAAGCTATGATGTATCAGAGTATCCCGTTGTAATTTCATGAAGATCTGGGGGGTGGAGTGTTCAACTCGTGAGCAAAAGCACCTGCACTGAGATAGGCAGATGCTGACGCAGCTGTAATTTCATGAGAAGTTTGGACAGGGAGAGATGGAAACGATGAGGACTTTTGCTCCAAATGGGAAACAAGAAAACCTCAGTTCCTAGAGATGCTCCCAGAGATAGTCCTAAAGATGAAGATGAGGAAGACTCTTTGCTCCCAGGGAAGGAGAAAGGCCTCTGTTCTTGTTTCTGAACGGCTCAACCTTAAAATTGTACCCCAAAAAACTTCAAGAGTGGACCCTCGAAAGCAGTTGCGGGAAAAGCTGCAAGTCGGGGGAAGGGACTCACACGCGAGCAGAGAGACTCTTCCTAAATGGACTGAACAATATTTGGAAGTGGGCGGCTGTCTTGTTGTGATAATGTTTTCATAGCATGAGCAAGAAGAGACTCTTCTTTTTAAATGGACTGAACAAGGTTATTATGGAAGTGGTAAACAGACTGAACATCTCAAGGGTTGTCTTTTTATATTGTCAGTGGGAGAAGGGAGGAAGGTGGGGGGAGGAGGAGAGTTCTGAAGGTGTGGTATAATTCTTTTTTCTCCTTTTAGGTCTGTTAATAAACTTCTTTATATTCTTTCAAGTTTGGTGCCTGCTTTGCATTTCTCCTAATTCTTATCTCACAGAAGATAAACAGTAATGAGTATTTTGGACCAAACCACTACACTGACTTAGGCCATGCTCAAACTGCCTAGGTCCACCAAAGCACAATAAAGTCCAGAAGACTCAAAAAATAGTAATCCGGAAGAAAAAATGACACCCAGCACAAACTACTCTCCCTCCGCTGCTTTCAACCACAGAATCACTTTTGCTGATTTTCTGGCACAACATTCAGAACACTGGAACAGACTATTTTGCACAGCGTCTGCCATCATGGAGGGACTCTGCAAACTTGCAGGCAGTTTATTGCCCATACTCCTCCCCTGGACAGCCCCTCCTCAAGCTTTATACAGAAAGCATTTGCAGCAAGCCTGCTTTGATTTTGTCTGTACAAACTGTGACCTCTAATCCTGTCCCCAAACAGTGATACTTTGGATGCTCTTATTTTTTGTACTAATTTGGTTAAAAAATAGGTATCCCAAGGCTGCAAAACAACAACAAAAAAAGTCTCCCCGTGCCTAGGTTGCTGCTGCCCTTAGCCAAGACTTCCTTCTGTCCTTTAAGGTGTCATCTGATATTGATGGCAAAATATTCTCCCAGGTTCACATACAGCCTGTCCTCATAAATTACTGGCAAGGATTTTTCTAAGTTTGCCTGAGAAGCATCTTGCCTCAAACAAATCCATATTTATACACTCCAGATGTATTTTTCAGCTTGGGTTTATGTATTACAAACAAAGCTAATAAACCAAGAAAATTTAGTTCTGTGTGCATGCTGGATTAAATGAAGAGAACAAAATTTCCATAACTGTGAAGCATAATCTTCCAAAGCAACAGCTAATCTGCTAGTGATTATCTTTCTATTTGCTTATCACTGTTGTATCGATGGGGAGATGAAACAGGACAGCACTGTGTCAACAGAGGGGCAGCCATGACAGACTTCAAATAATATGAAGCTCAGGCAGATGTCTATGTGGTTTCTTTTAGTTAGGCTAAAAGTTATTCTATCTCATAAATACCTGGCCTTTCCCAAGCTGCTGGATCCCAGAGTGTTTTACAGCCTCGGGAGAGTCACTGAGAGGGAATGGGTTCAGCTGCCAAGTGATCAACTTTCTATAAAACATCTGAAACGAGATCAAATCTGGTGAGCCGCCACTTCACAAGCCCACAGAATAACAAGCTCCTTGTAAGACCTTTTAGCATGGATTAATTGGTGCACAGAGCCAGCAGTGTGAAGGGGGAAAAAACAACTGCCCAGCTCCCTCTCAGAAAAGGCACAAGGCTCATCAAATTTCATTTGCTCCAGATATGGGGTGAATAAAGATTTCTGTGCTACGTGAGCAGGCACAAGCTGTCACTGAACCTGGCCTCAGCTGTGCAGCACCCTGGCTGTCTGGTGCTATTTTAGCATTTCCTGCCAGTCCAGTGGTTGTTTGGGAAAGGAAATAGATTAAAAAAGCATCTGGAAACATTGCAGTTATCATCACAGTAATTAAATGAAGGGAAAACAGCCCAAAGTGCATCCGTGAAGAAAGGAAACTGGAAACATCAAGTTCTGTTAAGTTCTGGCTAAGCTCTGTGGCTCTGTGTTCACCAACTCCCTTGCATGTTAAAAAAGAGCATTAACAGTGTCTTAACATACTGCAGGAGCACGGGAAAGATATCTATTTACATAAGGATAGGATGCTGTCACTAAGTTTTTAAAAGGTATTTCTGTGGGGCTCTGGCTGTCACCAATCTGTTAAGAATATCCCTGGTGCCAAGTCTAACACAGGAATTACCAGGTTTTCTGCAAATCACCCTATCATTCCTTTACCCCACATCCTCCAAGATGCACTTGCTGTCTTTCAGCCTGGGTTTTGGCCATGTGAGTACCTCAGCTCAGGAGACTGCATCTGTTCTGCCAGGCAGATCTGCACTGCATAACCCTGAGCAGAGGATTGGGTCACACTTTCTGGGTGCTCAAAAGCCCCCAGTGTGTTACTACGAGCAGTGTACAATGTGCGTGATCCCAGGAAGCATCAGAGAGGAGAAAGAACTGTGACAAGAAACAAGAGGAACATTCTGGCATCCCAAGATGCATTTTTCCTGACAGTTCAGTGGGCAAAGGACAGCCAAAGGATTGTGTTGTCTAATGAATCAGTAATTTTTGGAGAGAATTTCATTAGCTCTGACACCTCTTCCCGATACAGGGGTAACTGGAAGTCATTCAAGTCATTGGACCCCGTGATAGTATAGTATCTGCATACTGATGGAGTGCTAATTGTATTTGGGACATCAAAAGGTCATAAATCAAACTGGCTTCTCCCTGGGAATACAGTAACTCAATTCATACACGAAGGACTTTAAAATTTAAACTCATGATCAAATGGGGAGCTACACTTATTAACATTTCTTCCACTGTGTTCCAACCCCTCAGTTAAGTGGCTGAATTGTCCAAACGGGCTTAAAACTTACAGTTAATCAATACTGAATGTGCTTTTAAGCAGCACGTGGCCAGAAAACTGCCTGCTGGCTTGTGTCAGCCCATTCCTCTTCCAAAGACCAAATGATAGAAGCAATCTCTTTATTCACACTAGATGCCTGCAAAAACTCAGGATCAAACCTCTGATGATTTTACACCTCTGTCTGCCTTAACATTTCTCTTCTGGTTGCAACTCAAAGCCTGGCTATACATCTTGGGGCTGAAAGAGTGTGTGATGCTGGCAGGAGGGAGTTGCTGGTGGGAGTTGGTTGGTGGGAGTTGCACCTTCCCATCAAGAAGGCATCACAGGTACTGTAAGCATTGCTCCAGAACCAGTGCACCAGCAATTATTAACACAATATAAAACTTTTACTTTGTCCAGATGACAATTAAAAGTAGTAGATGCAAAGGCAAACAAATGGGGAATACTCTAGTGCTAAACAGATCACAACATGCAGATTTGTGTACTGCTCTGCAGTACGAAATCATGGGACAAATTAGCTATATCATAAAAGAATTGGACAAGTTAGTGTCAAAGAACATGAATCTGGCAGGAATATATATCCACAGTGGAGCCAACCTTAGCTATAAATGTAAAAACCGTACTGATACTTCTGAGGGCTCCAGCGAGCAGTGGGGGGATAATGCCATACCCTTATCATTTTGCAGTCAGATTTTGACTTCGTTCTTCTGCTCACTGATCAGGTCCACTGAGAGGAGTGAGCTTCAAGCAAAGCCAGCTCCTCACAGCTGCCATGATGCTCAGGGGTAGAACACCACCTCTCTATGCAGGGTGCTCACGTGCCTTCGCTCACGCAGCACTGAATGATGCCCGTGGGCAGGCGTACCACTAACCAGGACACTAACAGATTGCCTAGGGAAGAGGAGGAACTTCCACTCTTTGCAGTTTTTAAGACACCTCTTAGCACATCGAGATGGCAAAGGCACAGGAGAGCCTGCCTTGGACAGGAGGAGCACACAGGAGGAAACCTGGATCTCTAGTGAGGCAGATGCAGCTTTAAAATAAAGCAAAACCTAGGAATAAGGCAGTTTTTGGAGTTTGCAAATTTCCTTGCTCCCGTGCTTTGGGAAGTCCCTCCTGCTGAAAAACATGTTCAGATAATTGGCTTTCGAACAGCACTGGCTCTGCAGCTGCCTCCCTCCCTTCCCCCAGGGGTGTTTGCACCGTCAGCAAGTGGCTCTTCCCCAGGACTATTCCTAACAGGGATCGGAGCAGGATATACAAACCCACTGTGCACTGCACGCTAGGCTGCCCGATCTGGGCTGAATCAGCTGTCACACACTGTCTGGATCACAGATGAGCGCCTTCCCTTGTCGCTCACAACAATCTCTTCTTCACTGTGCTGAGCAGCAAATACGGTCCTAAATACAGCCCCATAAAGGTCCCCGGATCCTCGTTTCAGCTCACAAATCCAAAGGAAAATTCCCACACCCTAATGACAGCTCGTGCAATCCACCCTCCTGCAGGTGGCTAAGGGGGAGTCAATTAACTCTCCTGGAGTCACACAGAGCAGGACTTTGCAAGCATATCATATCACAGCCAGCCTGACCAAGAGCAGAGCACCAGAGCAGATTGCCAGGTAGGGCAGGAGATTTCAGAAGCTTCTGCCTTGGACCAGAGCATGGGATGCTCCCCTCCTTCCCTAGCACATCCCTGCTCAGCCGCACAGTCTCTCAGGCTTATTGCTGGAAGACAAGGGGGAAGGAGAAAGGAATTAGCCTTTAGACAACCCCATTCCTCCCCTCTTTTCTGCAATGGTAGCCTTACTCCCATAGGCTTTAAATTCCACATAATTTTCAGACATCTGAAAGATGGAGGAGATGAACTCTCTCCTGCTGACCCGAGACAAGGGTCATTACTTCCAGTGTGGGCATTCTGATGCTGAGTCTTGCATTTACTACCTGAAACGCTGCCTACTTTTATTCCACTGCCTTATTCCTTCTGTTAGCCCCCAAGTCCCTTAAGATCAAAGCATCATCAAACATCGATGAGCTACAAGACTCAGGCTCACACAATGCCTTTGGCATCTGTAGACTGATAAGGTTAAAAAATAAATGGTTGGGGGTTTTTTTGGGCAATCCACAGAGAGCTCTGTTGAGATGAGACACTGGCTTATGAGGCTCATTACAATCATATCGTGGCAGTGACCTTCAGCACGCAGCAAAGGAAAGCAGGATTTAGTGTTCATGTCAACAGCATAATGAAACAACTCAGGGGAAGGCCAGCCTCAGCCACAACTTTTATCCCGATAAAGAACTTGCAAATCCACAGCAGTGAGAGGGAGTTTGCAGACAAAAATAAAAGGAAGACATCAGCCTTTTCATCCCAGGCTTCTGTGTTACAGAAGTCATAAATAAGGCAACAAAACATTTTGCTGGATAAAAAGCAAAAGCAACTCGCAGCCTTTCATCTGGAGCTTTCCTGGCAGCGGCCATTTCGATGAGATTAGCTCTCCAGGGATGGGTGGTTCCTGCCGGTTGGGTGCATCAGAAACCCAGCCCTGGCCAGAGCCTGCAGCATAACACACTCAAGTGAGGTGCTTAAACAGGGCTGGAGTCACAGAACCAGCAAAGAGGAGGAGTCCACCAACATCACCAGCTCCCAGAAAAGCCCTTCACCCCCTGGTCTCCTTTAGAGATGGATTGAGCTACAGTACCCTCTACAACTTCTCACCATATCCTGAAAGCAATGTGATCAAACTGTTGCATGCAGTTGAAGTCAGCAAGACCTCTTTCAGCAACATTAAAAGAGCCTGCATCCAGCACTGTGAGCCATGAAAACACATCTGAAAATGCAGCAGGCCTTTTAGTTCCCTCTCATTAAACCAAACACGTCCACAATCCCTGGGAACACGCTGACAGGCCAACCGCAACCACAGATGAGGGACAGACCACAGCTTCAAATGTGCTCCACATCTTAGCAGCCCTCTGCTCCTGAGCCCTGATGACTTTTCATCCCTGTGTAACAAAACAAAAGGTATTGGAGAGTCCTTCCCAGCCCTCCCATGCCACACGTGTGCAGCTGGTTCTGCTGCAGTGGCTGAAGTGTCAGATGATAATTTATTTTCCATATGATTTAGCCAGCTTGCAATTATAGATTTGATTGACTGACTGGAAATCCCAGAAGATCACCTCCCTCAGAAGGAGAGTCACCCCTTAGACTTCAAATTAGTAGCCAAATTAATAAATACTTACATAGTGATTTCACTAATTTGATGAATTACCATCAACACTGCATTGTTGATTTACCCTGGCTTTGATACTTGATAAGCTTATTGCTTTGTTGTGGATATAAAAATACTGTTAGCAAGAAATTTTCCTGCTTCTTTCTAGGTGTGTGAGATACTTTTCTCTCTCACAAAGATATTTGCAAAGTTCTGTAAACTATGAACACCTGCGACCTTGTAGAACTATGTTTATAGTACAGTAGAAAAATATTTTGACAAGGGATGTTCTAGGATTTTAGCCAATCATCCCAGAGGGTGGCTGATCCTTTTTCCAATTAGGCTATGAAGAAAAAAGTCTATAAAAGATTTTGTAAAATAATTAAATAAATCAATCTTGCTGCACAATGCCTGCCTGCTGGATCTCTCCTCTCCTCCCTAGGTCTGTGGGATACGGTAATACTTTGTTGCTGTTTTAACACTGTTGACAGCACTGGGGGGACACATCTTTCTCAGAAGTGTGTTAAAACACTTTGCCAAGACAGTGGTGCACATTTGTATTGATAAACTGCACAAGACCTGAGAAGTAGGGACTTAGGCTCACCTCTCCTTAGGCCCAGTGCCCCTGCCTTGGGGTACACCTTCTGTGTCCTGCAGCCCTTGAGCAGACCAGGACCTGAGTTTTGGGTGATGGGAATGATCACACTTCACCTCCCCCAGCTATCAGGTCTGCTGGATGGGACAGGATCAGGACAGCCTAGGAACCATCTGCTGAGGAAAGAGGGTATTTTCTCCAGTCACTTATTCAGGTAGGTCTGCTAATGATCAGACCATTCAGGGTTGAGTAGCAGAACAAGAAAAAACAGAAGATGACAGCTTTTGGTCTACTGTCAGTTTATGAATGAAAATAAGGTGCAAAATTTGTACGATCACGTACAACGGATGGGATGACCAGCTATGACCAGGTCTGAGTGTAACTGTGAGCAATACTTCCTTTCCCAGTCAAAGCTGAATGCAAGAAAAGAATTTTTCAAGAAATGTATTCGTTTTCTTATATATCCTTTACTTTTAAGTTACTTTAGTCAATTAACACCAAATTCTAAGAAGTGACTTTCTGGAATGTTTCTTTCAACCCAAGGCAAGTGGTGAATCAAAAATCAAACTCACCAATGAGCTGCAAAGGTAAGACAAGGGGACCTGGGTTAGCAAGAGGCACCAAACAATCAGACCAAACCTCCCTTCAGGGATACAACCAGCACACATGAATGGAACAAGAAAATGAAACATCGATTATTTAAACCCGAGGTGCTGCTTGGCAATGCAAATCACAATTACAATCAGGAATTTAACAACCACTTTCAACTGACCAGCGCATTGGGATGGATGATTAATGCTTGTTTACTTGTGGGGTGGCTGTACTGGGGGAAATCAAGCTGCAGCCCCTTCCCTTTGCTGCAGCTCCATCTGTTAGGGGAGCAGGAGGACCTGTAACACATCAAGGTCAAGTCCCTGTGCCAGGTTCAGCATCAGGAAGGATCTTTAAACATCTGCCAAAGTAGTAGCAGCAAAGCTGGAACAGAACAATAACCCAAGTAGTGCTTTTCAATTATACAGATGATGCAGTCCAAATCTTAAGTAGGTTTAAACACTTGCCTTGCCTGTTTCTCCTTTTGCATAATGAGAACCTGCTACTGAAATAAAAACCAGTTTGTTGCAAAAAACCTCCCAGCAATCCAAAACTGCTGTGTTTGAGCAACTGGTGCAGCCAACAGGCTTCCCAGAAGACAGAGAGATGTACAAAAAAGCAGCTTGAAAGGTAAATCATTATCATATCACCTGTGGTCCTTTATAACTGATTCCTAGAAAAGGACCCAAAGGTCTTTTAACGTACTTATCTCTACATAAAAGTAGACTTAAAACCTACCAGCATCATTTCACAAACCTGCAATGATGGCACATTTGTGAGGATGCTCATGTGCTCACAGGCTTGGATTTGCTGTTTCTGCCTGGTGAACTTTTCTGGGAAGAGAGAAAAAGCCATCTGTGCCAGGAGAGGCTTGGGAGAAACAGCTTCTAAAACCAGGAAAGCTGATGGACAAGCTCCAGTCTTTCTTTACATGAATATTTTGTTGCATCTGCTATGTTCAAGATGCTCAGGGAGCCTGAACCCTCAACTGGTTTGAGCTCAGGTCTCTGGGGCCTGGTGGTGCACCAGGCTGGAAGGGATCACAATGCAGGATCCTGCAGCTCACCCTTAATTCTCACACCCACAGATTCACACAGGCATCATTCAGCTCCTTGCAAAGAACCCCTGGTTTGACTCCTCTGTCCTCAAGCACCACCAAACAGGTCCTCATCTTTGCAGAAGGCTCTAAGTGCTGCGGTAGCAGACATGAAAATCCAGTTAACATTCCCTTTCAGTTTGATTAACGTGCTTTAATGCAATTCAATTAACAAAGTATTATGGTTTCTAACATCACAGCTTTTGTATCCTTTTCTAACCAGGAAAAATCTATGACATATGAAACAGCCATTAGAAAGGAGCAGATAGCTCTCCCTCAAAAGGCTCCCTATCACCTGAGCCAAAGCCAGATAGGGTCAGCAGGAAGACATTTGCTGACTCCAGCAGGTCATGGATCAGGTACTAGAGAGTGAAATCTATAAATGCCCTTTCACTGGGGAAGTCACATTACTGAGGTCCATGAATTATGTGGTGGAAAAAAAATCCCAGCTAAGAGCTGCAGTATTTACAGCACTGTCTCAGCTATAAAAACTTTTCCTGGGAATCAGAGGTTGAGCAGTGGAGACTGCAAAGGACTTTGTGAGAATTACGATCAGATGGATTAGCTAAGCACCATCAGCCCAAAACTGTACAGAAACATTAGCCAAGGCATATCTGAAAGCCAGCACAAAGTCTTTCCAGGATTAAGTCCTTCCATTGTTATTCCTTTCAAAATAAGTAAAAGCATGGTAAGATTAATTCCTTGTCAAGCCCATGAAGAACAGACTCCAGCACAGAAATAAACACATATTGAATTTACTTTGGTGGCTTCAGATAGGTCACATCAAGCCAGAACTAATGCAGTATTGACCTGCTCTTACTCTAGGAGTACATAACAAAACAGCAAACAGCATTGCAGGTGCTGCCAATTAATTTCCTTTAATAATTTCTGGGCAGCAAAATTAGCCTGGGATACAGACTGCATTCAATAGGCACCTCCAGCAGCAGGAAGAAGGATGAATATGAAAAATTGGACATGTAGGTGCCATCTGGGACAGACAAGTACCTGCACTGCTCACGACAGCCCTGACCACTGACTGGCCACACTGTCACTCTCACCAGTAACACTCCAAGGCCCGACTGGGCAGCCACAGCCCAAGGGGAAGGCAGCATCTGAAGGCACTCAGTGTATATTTTGAAGCCACACAAAGCTGCCAAATTTTAAGCAGCACAGGCACCAAAAGAACCCCTATCCTGTGCAGAGCCAGGTTTTGCAGTGCTGTGTTAAAGACCTCTGCTGTGCATTTCCTGCAGACGCTGTTGGGATTTCATCCATCTCTGAAGCCCCCAGTGGAAATCAGCTGCAGTCGCAACAGTTGTGCTGGGAACCCCTCCTCTCTTAGGCCCCAGGAAGATTGTGGGGTTCAGGTCCGATGTTTTATTTACTGATTTTCATGCAAGGCAAGGAACATGAAGACAAAGAACAACAAGAAAAAAGCATTAAGCAGTATCAAGTTGGTGCCTTAAGGAAGTTTTGAACAATCTCCCTACCCTTGTACTGGATGACACTACAAAGATCACAAAAAAAACCCCCTCAGAATAAAATATTTATCATATTCTCCAGTAAAGCAGGCATGCAGCTTTTAACAGAAGTGCTATACAAACTTCAGATGGAGCTCAGTGGACACACACCTCCTCTGCCCTTCCTTCCATCAAACCAGGGCATTGGCCTCTCCTCTCTGCAATTAAACTAGTATCAGCCACATAACAGAATGGAAACCAGTGTGAAAAGCACAGTGCACCAACAAACACAGGAAAACAAGATCCAGAACATGCCCACGTCATTGTGTACTTCAGGCTGATGCTTATAAATTAATTTATGCCAGCTGTAACTCCATCAAACAGTCCCTGAGACTTTGGGTCACTCCCACTCATTAATGAAATCTTGGGATGCATCAAAGAGTTGCTCCCACAACTTTTTCACAACCATGGTTGCTTTCAGTGGGAGTTGCACAATACATCAAAGGGCAAAATAAATCACATCTGCTTGTGCAAATAAAGGGGAAGTAAGACCAAGGCTGCATGTTCCTAAGAAGTTTCCATGAGAATGCTTTTGAAGAAAAACTGGGCTGTTGACAAAACTATCACAAAGTGTTTCTTTTCCTCAGGGAGCTTCCACAGATCAGAAAGGTAAACATTTGAGACAAAACAATCAGAAAACTTTCAGCTACAAAGAGAAGCTATGCTGCCACATCTCACCAGGCAGTCCTAGAGCTGCCTTTTCTTTGCATTTTCTTCTTTCTGGACAAATTGGTTTGGGCTGCATCTCTTACCCGGCTGCAGCAGCAAGAGGGGTTGTGCAGCACAGGCTGGGAAAGCTCTTCTGGCCCTGCACACCCTTGGGACACAACAAGCAAATGGTGAGAAAAAGGATGTGAAATAAGGATGCAAAGCCTCTCTGCAATTCCTGTTTCATATTTTCTCCTTGATAAAAGCTAAATTTCCAGCAGGGAACACACACAAATTTCTTACCTGCCCTAGCTATTGCTATTCCAGGATGCCAGAGCTGCTAATTTCTTCCCTTTCTTGAGTTGAAATCTCCCAGTTGGAAACAGGGAACATTCCAATAAGCAACTTCTCTTGTTCTTATTCAATCTGCAACCCCCTCCAGAGAGAGATCCATTTGGGGATCCAACCTTGTAGGAGAAAATGGCTCCATGAAAGAAGAAAAAAATTAAAAAGAAGCAAAGAAGCCCTTAAGATATCTTCCCTTTTCCCTCTAATGATTTATGCCCAACTCTTCTCTTCCTCACATGAGCATTTTTTACTTGTATTACTTGTGTTACCTGATGGCTGAGGAAGGATGGGAGAGATAGATGAGAGTATGGGAGACTGGGAAACATCAGCATTAAGTATCTCCAAGACCTCTCTTCCCTTTCATAAGCAGTTTGACTTCTAAGTGCCCAGTGAACAGAGAAACACTGATTATGCCCCAAAATACCTGTTTCAAACCCATGCAGTCAGAGCAGGACTCTGTTTCAGAGGAAACGGTGGTGCACATGCTCCAGAAGAGTACCCTCACAGCCTGATGAATTGAGTTGGTGGCTCACTGCAAATAAGCACTGCCCTGCACAGTCCAGCTCCAGGAAGGACTGAGGACTCACTCACACAGCTTTACCCTTCATGCTTCTAAGCAAGCATTATTTATAGCCTCACACTCAACCTGTAATAAACGCAAACCAGATTAAAAACCCATTAATAGCTCATATTTATTAGCAGTGCATGGAAGATACTCATAAAAATAAGTCAATTATGTTGGTGCAAGCCTGGACATTCACTCCTTTAAATGAGATTTTGTGTTCATTGCATATTAAATCATTTGGCTCTTGGATTACACAATATCCTCATTTCAAGCAAGTTCTCTAAAGACCCTGTTTTGCTCTTTTAGCCACCATGCAGTAGGGCCACCATTTAAGAGCACTCTCAACCCCATACTGAGGGACCCATGATTTCAAGTGGCCTGTGCTTCGAGGCTCTCCTAGCAGCAGTGGTTCCTTTGTTCAGACATTGTAAATGTTTGCTACCATGTAGGACATATGTTCCACAAGTAAGTTACTTTTCTCCAGCATTATTTATGCAGAAAAAGCTACAGCTTAGTACAGGAAAAGACCTTTAGAGGATCCTATATTTCAGGATGGCCACCAAAAGCTTAAAAGGACCTTCTCATTCAATCATTTTTTTAAGCTACTCACACTTTTTTCCTAACTCCTCACTGCACAGACTCAACCACAGGCTCTGCAGATCATCTTCTGATGTGGGCAAAAACCTGCTGCCACCAGGGAGAAATGTGCTCCTTCCTAAACACCAAGGACAAAGTGGCCATGCAGCCCTACAGCACAAGGTTGGGCAAAAAAAAGGAACGTGGTGAGACGTGCTGCCCCATTTCAGGATCAGAAAAAATAGAACTTGTATTTTTTTCAGGACCCAGCAGCTTCCCGAGGAAGAGCTATGTACTTTTTAAAATTCCCAGATAAAGTCTACTGCAGCTCAGGATTCAGCAGACATTAAAAACTGGATAATTCCAAGAGTTAGGTTCTTTGCAGCCTATCCTTTGCTCCATCTTACTAACCCAGCTCTACATCAAACTCAGGCTATGTGGCACAAAACAGGACTCACCCAAGACTTACACTTAAATGGCTTTGAATGGAAATGCTGCTCACAGAGGCAGATTTCCCAGCTCCCACAATTTCCAGCGTACATGAGTGCAAATAAAACCACAATTTTATATGGGGTCAGTCCGGTCCTTCACATGGGAACGACCAACTCTGCACCCCATTTTCCAAAATCAAACCCAGAAATGCAAAATTTCTTTTCCGAAGGTGTATTTTATCATCTGGAGCGTAGGAGCAGATTGAACAGGTGAAGCCAGAAAGCAAAGCAGGTCTCATCTTTCGGCACTCGCTAGGCAGGGATGCTCTGCCAACAAGCAGGTACCCAAGGTATCACTGGTACCTTGGCTGAGCCCTCACTTCTTATGACAACAGCAGATACAAGAATCCATTGTTGAGAGTCTGAAACACAGCCATGACTACATACATTTACATACATTTCACTGCTTAGACAGAACCTTGGAAAAAGACAAGACTATCGCAGACGCTATGTTGCAAACACAACAAATATAATCTGGTTACAATCGACTGCAGAGTTTATGATACCGCTGGCTATGGGGAAAAAAAAGAGAGCCACACTGAGAATTAATGTTCTTCCAGTCTACAGAGAAACAAAGGAGTTTCTGGTGCTGAACAATTAGTACTCCCGTTAATTATGCGTGTGGGTTAGAAATAACACCAAGCATTTGGGAGTGCTTCAATTTTGATTGTTTTCTTTCTGCACTGGATAACAAAAATATATTCAGACAGCTAAATAAATCCTTCATAACACTGATGGGACTTCTTGTTCACAGCAAGCAGTTATGCAAATTGCTAATTATGAGGCAGAGATAATCATAATCTAGCACATTTATGCAACCATGTACAACAGGGATAGCTAAAGCAATAGGTGCCTTATTGTCCTCACTGCATTTTTAAAGGTCATGCCAATGGCTAGCTCACTGCTTGGCAGCACAGCCTGGCACAGTGGGTGTTACAGCCTGGGAGCAGCCACATGCCCCGGGGATGCCACAAAATAGAAGGTTTAATATACTAGAAAATAACACAGTCCCAGGAACAAAAACTCCAGGTACCTCCTAGAAAAATAAACGGGAGAGCGAGTATCAAAGCATCTCCACTGGTTTTGAATTGTCTCTTGAGAACCTGCTGCACCCCAAGCATAGGTAGGTGCGCAGCCACTTTTCAGTGGTGCCAGGCTTCAAATCCTGGGCTCTCAGGACACCACTGGGTCAAGTTCCACCCGCTCAAGATCTGTCTGAAATTCGGACCTGGTGTGTTTGGGACAGAACACGAGATGGTAGGGATCCTCAGAGTGCCCATTTTGCAGCATTAACTCTCAGGCCTGAAAGTGAAACATAGATTTAGAAGAAACATAAAGATTTTAGTTATAAGCTAGCTGTGTTGAAATTAGTTAGAATAGGAAGGAATTTGGGCCCAGCTAGAGTTAATTAAAATAGTTAAGAGAGCTGGACCTGAAATGGGTTTTAAGATGTTAGTAACTGATTACCAAATAACTGATGATCTGTCATTTGTATGTTTGCTTAGCTGTGCTTAGAACGAGGAATAGAAACTTTGATAAGTTGGTGTAGGGAACAAGGACAATTACCAATTTCCTCCCTTGGCAGGAACCTGTTCAAAAGTCAGGCAAGAAGAAACTTAGAGGTCACTAAAGTAATTAGGATTGTTAAAGCTCAGAAAGGCAAAAAGGTCAAAATGAGGAAGATGAGTTACTTCATCTTTTTAGGACCACTGACCAAATTCAAGACCACCGACTCCATTCAGGACACACACTATGCATGTTTAATGACATTTAAGCTCATTTCCATATGAAGCGGAGAATGGGAGGTGTTAATGTTATGAATATGCATTTGTATTTTGGATATTCATAATATTTGGAAATAAAAGGTATCATGTTTGCTTGGATTGGGGCCCTGTGTCTTAGGGAGCTATCCCACGCAGTGCCTGGCGCCAAATATAACATACACTTTCTAACTCTAAACTGTTAGAGAGTTTTTGTCCGTCTCAGTTGAATATCGATATTAGATCGATATTCATATTTTTGGTAAATCAAAAGGAAGAAGACTCAGAGCTACCCAAAGAAGTGATCCTCCTACTACTAATGAAGTAGGTACATGAAATAAAAGCTTCAATGCTTATCCTGAACTTCATTTCATGAAAAGTATCAGCTTCAGGGATCTCCTTTTGCTTCACACTTGGGGAGACTGATTTAAAACACCGAACAGTCATAAAACAAAAACCAAAAACATGAGGGAGAAGGAAGACTGCACACAAGCACAAACCTGCCCAGCCGAGAGCAGTTCCTGATCATTTACTCGCAGCGAGCATACACTCGCCTTGCTATTTCTGTCCAGTTTTCTTGGCCAGTTATTCCAGCTCAATAAAACCAGCATTGCATTATCATTTTCATTTAAGGCTCCACATTCCAAAGCTTACACCACTTAGTGCAAAAAAAATAGAGGTAAGAGCACAAAGTACTGCAATTCTGGGGAAAGTGCATGGTGGCATTCAAAAAAAATCCCATAAGGAAACAGCCTGGAAGGGGGCCTGTTTCTGCCCTAATTAGCTATCATTTTGGCAAACCCAAGGGAAATGCAGTGAAAACAACCCTGTGACTCCACATACCCAAAACACAGAGAGAAGGTCTGGATGGGCTCTGAACTGGAAATGATGGATGTGGCTCACTCACACTGTAATTAAACCTCCTTTCACAAAATAAGAACAGTGATCTGTGTCCTGCCAAAAAAACCTGCTGCATCATGAAAATGGAACAGACCGATTGGACAGACCTGAGAGGAATTGCCAACGATTTTGTTATGCCTGTTGGTGAGATATTAAACTCAAAAAAAGAAACAGTTTGCTCAGACCTGATTGTCTCTGCTGGGTGAGTGACTAGAGCAGGGCATCAGGAAAGGGGTCACGAATGGAGAGACCCCCTGAACTGGCACCGAGAAAGCAGCCACCACACCTGGGTGCTGCAGCTCAGCACAGTCCTCTGCTTGCAAGGAGCTGGAGGTGAGCAGGTGAAAGAGTGAATTTGTGCAGGGCTGGATCCCCATTCATCCCATGCCAGCCAACCTGCCACTGCTGCCCCTTGCCTGGTGGTGCTCATGCATGTGCCAGACTCAGCACATCAGAATTGCTGGGCCTCCTGGCACTCCTCTGGGGTCATCCCAGTGCCCTGCAGAGGGTGTACAGTAATAGGAGGGGAGAGTTGCACCTAAGCATGGATACTGTCCAGCTAACAGCAGCAGCTTTCCAGGAGTGAAGGCTGTGCAGGAGAGCAACATAAAAACAGCAACTGGAGGCAATCCAGGATTAAGCCTTCAAAACCTGAGAAAAACCGCAAGAATCCTTCAGCTACACAAACACATCCACGCTTTTTGACTTCAGCTCTCAGCATTTAGGTTCTTGTCTTCGAGCTGTTCTTAGGAGCAGGAGGATTAGAAACTTGTTTTGCTTCTTGAAGAAGAATAATGCAAGTAAAATCTTTGTTCCTAGAGAGGAACCATCAAAAAACCAATTTCAAGAGGTTGCATTTGGTAGGTTCCTAAATGTATTTTGCTGTGTTTGACATTCACATGGCCCATCAAATTCAGTTTTACCCTGGCTGATATTTTGCAGCACTAATACCTAATCACTGGGGACAGAATGGAATATACCACGGATTATTCAATTTCAATTGCTGACCATTTCCTCGCCAAAATGTAATGTAAAAACTAGGTTAGATGAAAGATGCAAATCTGCATGCATTGTGTAATAACAATGAGCTTACCTGCAAGTAGGAATTTCCAGAAGAGTTAAGATGAAAACCGGAAGATGCCAAATATCCAATCATTTCAAGTGTTTCCAATTATTGCAGGTGAAAGGCATTAGGAGAGAAACAAAAAAGACACTGATTAGCATAACAATATGTTCTAAACACTTTTTTAACACTTGTAATTGCATTCATAATACCAGTAAGAACCAGGAGCTGTCATACCAGTTTTCCTTTACAGTATTTGCTTATATTTGTGATTGGATTTACACCACTTTTCACAATACTGGGCTCCAATTTACAGCCCTCACTCAGGTAAAGCTCACACAATAGAATTGCAGACGAGACAAGGAAAACTTTGCAAAGCTTGGCCTGAAGGTACAGGTCCTCTAGCAAAGAAAATACAAAAAACCCCTGAAAAGGTCCAGAAAGGAGACAGCTGTAATTTATACCCTGTAGCAAGCAGAACTCAAAGTCTGCTCTGCTTTTACCAAGATTTCTATCTGTAGCTGCATGGTGCATTTCAAATTAATTCTTTTTCCTTGTGGAAATCAAAACAAAGCCGTAAGAACTTCATTCCAGCACCTGGCTGTTGCCCATATGTGATCAAGCCTCACATAACCGTAATGAAGGAATTCTGTAAAACATAGTTTTGTAATACTTGAGCATACATTTAAATAGCTGAGGAGTTCCTCCAACCTGATGGAGCACACTGTTTTCCATCTACTCCTGGAGACTGCACATTTCAGGTGGCTTTCACTACTACTTTGTGGCTCACATTCCTGCCCAGCAGCTAGATGGAAACTTGCAGGGCAGTTACTTACAACTGATCTGGCTCTTGGAGAAGGAGCAGTTCTCATCTGAGCAGTAAGAGGAATCTACCTTTGCAGTGCATCCTTAGAAAAGACACACTGGGGGTTGCTACAAAGAAATTCTGCCTGGAATTTGTATTTCTTTTTCTTGTGTTTATTTGTTGGTTTGTGGTTTTTTTTTTTTTTCCCCTCCTCCTTTAAAAATTAAGGAAAATATGTGAACTGGTATCTCAAAGATAAAATAAGAAACACAGGATAAACAGATAGTTCCTTACAGTATTTCTATCTCTTTACATTTGATTACACACTGGACAACCTGAGCTCCTGCAATCATGTGAAGTCAGAATCTGAACTGCTGTTAAACACATAAATCGTTTCTACCCCCTGATTACTAGGAAAAGCTTGAAAACGTGATCCCCACAGGCCTGGAATAAGCAAATAACGAAAACCCAAGTTTGGCTGTAATCCTGCAAAGCACTTAAGTGGAAGCTTAGCTTTGCAAAATCAATGGGACTTTGTGAGCTTCTAGAGACCTTCAAGCTCATGAGAGATTTGTGGGATCAAATCAGAAAAAAACATCTGAAGGTCTTAAGTCTTAACCTAATGGTATTTCAGCTTCTCTAATGCCTAAAGTTCTAATTTAAATGCTGAGGAATAAGCTTAATATGTTTGCATAAAATTATTTACTCAGCAGTCTTAAAAAGGTGACAGGTCTTAGAAGACCTTCAGTGAGGGATCTGACAGAGCATCTATCAACCACCACCCCAGTGTCCCCAGGTGGGATAGCAGCAGACCCAAAACATAGAAGACAAAATCCCCATTTACCTCTATCATAATTACAGCACTTTATCCAGTGCCTTCAACATAAATATTATTTCCATACCCGTGTCACTTCAAGTCTGCATAGTTTAAAATGGAAAAACCCCTTCAAAATTATTATTGCACTTTACTCCGAACTGTTACAACCTTGAAAAGTAAAATAACAGAAACGGTCTAAATTTTGAAGCATTTGGGGAGAAAAAAATTTAAAATTTATAATTTTGCTCAAATGTCTGCCAGGCACTGCATGGCCCAATGAGTCTTCAATCAACATATTTGCTCATATCAGCTAACAAGAAAGTGACTAAGAGCAAGAGCTCAGAATGAGCTTAACACTGTTTTTTGTTTGGGGTTTTTAAAATTCAAATAATTCAAATAATTCAGTCCTCAAAATAGACATCTTTCTGATGGAAATTCACTGGCTTAGCATCTCTCCAAGGGTCATTGCACACAGTTACTAACGACAGGAAAATCGAAAAATCAATGCCAGACTCAACAGCACCTTCTTACTCTTCTTTTACTACTGCTTGGTTTTAATGAGTCTGAACTAGAAAGTCAGGGTGAGGTACCTGATGACAGTAAACAGCCCTGACAGTCCCTGCAAGCAAAGGGGGAGGGCGAAGGGAAAGGCAAAGTTCCTCTCCCACCCAAAGCACCCACTGTACTTTCACCAAGGCTCTTCTTCCAAAGAGCCCGACGAGACACGTCAGCAGATCACATCAACGCTGATACTGTACAAAAAAATCAGTAAAACAGTGACTGCACAGAATTCAAGGAAAGGAAAAAATCCCTGAACTAAAAAGATATTGTACTTTTGTAAAGCGAGCTGAAGTGCAACCAGTAATGAAGTAGACTAAACCTCTGCTATCTCCTTGTTTTAAACCTGACTATTTGCAATCAAAAGTAGGATAAAGACTATTCTTGAAAGCCATTAGCAAACTACACTTTGAATTACTCCTTTATCGTAGCTGTTAAACCATAATCACACATTTTGCTAATGCTAATTTCTCCCCCAAATGTTGTTTTTACTGCTGGATTGCAATGATAAACACCAAGCGACTCCACTATTTCTTCCAGTTTCTTTGAGAATGAAGGCACATTCTCCCAGCAATGTATTCACTAAGGTACCAATGACATTTTTCAAAGTAAGTGGATTTGATGATGAGAACTGCTGAACAAATCTTCAGCAAATGGTGTTTATTGCCTATGCGAATGTTAACCATGCAATGCCAACTGATGTACTGGTCCTTAAAGCACTCAGCTCCCTGTACTTATAGAAACAGCTCTCCTGATCTGGAGAACGAATTAGTTGAGCAAAGTCTGGCTATTTCCATCCCTCACACATCCTCCAGTGCCACTGTGATTTGCATTGCAGACTTCACACTCATCTGTGCACACCTTCCCTGTAAAACACGTTTCTGCCTGAAGCTCCACAAACATTAAAGAGTCTTACATTCTGCAGCTGGTTTTCCTAAAGTGTTTCCTGCCTACCTTAGCAAGGGACTTTTCTAAGCAGGAGGGTTTAAATAATTTCTTTCTGATGACAGGTTATGTGACGAGTCACTTGTCCAAGTGCTGGGATATCTATGTCCACACATAGATTTTTGCCCCAAAAGCAGAAATCACTTTGCAATTCCTGCAGGCCACCTGACTTGACTGTGAAGCTGGATCTGGTACAAGGAAAGGATTGAAAAGATGGCTAGAGACCCCTTCCAACTTCTCACATTCTCTGACTCCAGGCCGACACCAATGCATCCGCAGGCAGCCCATGCCAGCATGCAGAATCCACAGTCTAGAAATGCAGATGTGCAATTCTGTGCCCAAGCACCGTGACAGCACCAGCCAAAGGCAGCTGTAGGGTGCTTCAATACTGCAAGCAGTGTGATATTCCCAGTTTACAGGCAGGTTCCTCTGACACAGACCAGTTATTTTGCCATCTCTGCAGCCTTTGTAGAATGCCACATCTCCGTAGAATGAACCATGGGCTGAAACAGCTCTGGACACATATGCTGCTACTCGGTTCAGGCACAGGATAGAGCCTGCACTCACTTTCCTCGGTAAAATCAGTTTCTCCGGAAACATAAACTTAGTATGCCACAAGGCTGGGAAAAAATATTAAAAGAAAATTTGAATATTAAGAATTATTAAAAGTTAAGTCACCAAATACCATAGTCTAAGCTAATTTTGTAGTCTAAACTAAGTGTTCAGCTAATAGCCTGAACACTTTCCAATTTGTCTGTTTTTTTCAGTCAAGAGTTTGCATTTGCAGAGGTCTTGAGAAATTGGAGAAACTGTGCACACAGTAAAACACAGCAAGTCAAGGACAAAGCTACAAACCTTAGCGTCCATGTGGAGTTTGGAAGATTCTTAAGAGATTTTTTTTTCCAGTCAAGCTGATTAATGCTGTTTTAATGTGCAATATTTTGTGTTTAATAACCCCGGCCTTGCTTCTGAGAGGAGGTAAGGGTTTTACAGTTCAGCATTTTACGGTCAGTTTTTCAAAGGGCTAGATTACATCCATAATTTTTTATGCTGCCACCTCTGACAGCAGCTGGCAAACTGCCAAGGTGGAGTCCAACTTCCTGCCTGGAATGGCAATGTTTTGGGGCAGAGGGGGACAAAATATGGCTGCAAAAAGAAGAAATGCAAAATCAAAAGCGAAGCAACGTAACTTGGCCAGGGCTGCTAAAATTATTTACGCAAGTATATATTTATTTTAGAAGTCTCCATCCCCTGGGAACTCCTCAAATGAGAAAAAAATGGAAAACGGTTTTACTCCTCCCTCAGTCACTGCCCATCCTGGCCTGAGATTACATGCACTAATAAAAGCAGGATGGAAAGAACATTAAACATTTGGCTAAAAGCATTCAGGGTCAGTGTTCTGCATCACTGCTCTGAAGGAGCTGAAGGTGAAGAGGGGAGAGCTGCCCCAGGACAGCCACTGCCCACCTGCCACTGGTGCTCACGAGAGAGATGCTACCCAGGACAAAAACCCCATGCCAGAGGGACAGGCTATTCCTGCTACATTTCCAAACCACCACTTGCAGAAGGTTACATCCAGACCCAAAGTCAGTCCCAAAACACAACCAAGAAACCTGTGCTAAAGATGATTTGCTTTAGTTAACACTTCTTTGCATCTCCACAGAGTAGAAAGCCAGGGTTTTATTATGATAAACTCCTTATGTAGGAAGGGCTTCACTTCTAATTACACCATTTTGTTTTCTGGCCCTTAGATGTAATTAAATATAGATGTTCTCAGAGCTTAACGTCAGTTTAAATTCCAGGCTGGAGCAAGTAATTTGTTTGCATGTTCAACGAACAAACCATCCCTGTGCTCATGAATCATGTATAAAGGTTGCCTTTCTCCAAGCTAAAAGGTCAAGTAGACCTGAAATTACACTTGGTCCTCTAAGGAGGAAGCGAGGCCCCTAAAAACCAGAAATGAAAATTTTGATCTTCCTGCCTTGAAAACCTCATAGTTCCAAGTTTTCCAGTCCATCTAGTGCCTGACTCACTAGTGTGATCTCCAATGCTTCCACACTGGCTTGTGTCAACACAAGTTGCAGACAGCAGGCTAAGGGTGCACAGCTATTGGGGTGATTGTGCAAGAGTTTGGGATTATACTTCCTGGGGTCATCTAACTCAAAACTGATGGTGAGCCACAGTCCAAGACAGACCAACAGATTAGATGTAAAAATCTAATAAAAGAAACACAATAAATGTAAAAATCTAATAAAATAACCACATAAAATAAACACTGGCATCTCCCAACCTTTGCACCACCAATGTTTGCTCAATTACAGTGGATTAAAACTGGTAGCTGGAGACTTGTGAGAAATGAGCTGATGAGGACAATTCATAGCAGGGACCCCTGGGGTCTCCCCACCTCAGAGTTCCCACTTGAGCTCTGTGTGGGACACGTGGCAGCAGAATGGCACACAAATGCCCACATCCCGCAAGTGCAGTCACTCCCCTGCCAAGCCAGGACTACAGACCTCCAAATAACTAGGTTAAACCAACCTTGGTCAAAACCCTCATTTTTTGAAAATGTTCTTCTCTGAAGGCCTTGCCACTATTTATTAATTTATAAAATTTAAGGTTGCTCAGCGGAGACTTGTCTGAGTTGCAATGACTCCTGCAAAGAAGCACCCACCACCAAAGAGATGTTCATATTAAGACAGTTTGCCTCAAAATTTCAGAGGAAACTTTCCTGCTCTATAGGGAGCATCCCTTTTCCAGCATGGAGTCAAATCATGTACAGAGGCAGCCTTACATGGAATAGGCTGTGCTCTTCCTGTTCTCATGCCAAAAGGCCTAAGAAAGCTTCTCCCATGAGCAACAATGAGTTATGAATCCCAGGTTTTGCTTATCCACTGTGAATGCATCCTTTTCTAAAAAACATTGTTCGATCCCCTAAGAAAAGCACCAGAAAGACACCAAAATCTTTGTGTCGCACTAATTGCTAGCAATTTTGCCCAGCTTACAAGTACAGAGCTGTTACCCCTTTTATTTCAATATCACTGCAAAAGTCAGCTGGCACAGGAAGACTGGCCCATTTTTTGATTTACTTTTCATCACTCCTGTTAAAAAATGTTTTACAAGTCAAGTGCTCCACTGAGACTGACTGGTAACTTGTTTGTTCTCAGATGCTTCCTCCACTGGGATTACACTGCTCTCACTAGAATTGGCAGTGAGGGCACTGGGGTGTAATCATATCTTCACAATTCTGAGACTTCCACAGGACTGTTTAAAGTTGCAAAACTTTATTCACCTAGGGAGGTGGAGGGGCTGTGCAGACAGGCGGATTCATTTCCAACAACTGTCTCCTGGGATCAGCCTCCCCTTCGACACCAACTCTGCACAAATCATGTCTGAAAGCAATTTAGAATCTCAGAAACCTGCCCTTGCACTTGACCCTGTGTGAGGCTGCAATGCTCCTGTTGTTACTTGCAGCGTCCCACACACAGCAGCACCTCGGCGAGGGAGCTGTTCTAGCCCTTTACAAAACACATGATTCACGATTCCTTCTCTGGGTGCCCGCTGCTCATCCTTCCTTGCCATTGTTTTGTTTCCACCTCTGCAAGTATCTGCTGCATCAGGGGCTCTGCAAACACCATCTATCCCAGGACCTACCACACAAAATTGAGTTTTATCTATTTCAAAGCACAAAGAAGAAACCCTGCAGAACAATCAGGAGCACCATGGCAGCTCTGGGGCTGCATCAGTATTTCTCCTCTTCTCTGTTTTGCTGCACTTTTTGTACTGAGAGCTAAAGCACAGCCATGCAAGGAAATCAGGCCCAGGTTATTCAGCTTCTGGCCTGTGGCTCTTGCTATGGATCCTGCACTAGATTAAAGAGCTCTTTAATAGAAGTGATTTTCTCTGCAGGAAGGTATCTAACCACAGTCCCTTGGCCACTTTTGTGGCAATTTGAAAAGAAGCTCAAGGAGGTCTGCATCCCACTCGAGAACTCACTTTTGGTTATCTTTTTTAAGGAGGTGGTCCCCATGGCACCCTGATGTGGATGGTGGGACAATGCAGTGGCCAGTGGGACAAAGTGCCTCCACACTGTCCAGTGAGCCAGGCTGCCACCGGCTCCTACACCACCTACTTTGCATCATCCTTGGCACAGGGCACGGACTTGGCACAGAAACACTGATACTGGGGGACAAGAGGGGACTGTCACCCTGTGCAAAAATGGAGTGGGATTTGGTCAAGTGATTTTCTTCTTCTCACTGATGGTTTTCTGAGCTAAAATAAATAAATTTTTTAAAAAGTCAAATTCTCTGATAGGTTTCCTCAACCTATTTACTTTCTTTTTTCAAAAAAGTATTTTCCGATCAGCTGCACAATAAATTGTTTGCCATAACATTAATTATGCATTATTTATTTAATACATGGCAATTTATGTTGACAATGGCAATATTTCTCTGTCCTGAAGGTGCTGGAGGCTGACTAGTCACCATGGGAGATGCTACTACCTAGGGTGAACAAAATACTTCACAGTCATTTCAGACATTGGTAGTTTGATACTAGCTTTGAGGAGATAGAAAACCGCAGAAATGTCTAAAACATCCTTCTAAAATTTCTCTGCACTGAGGTATTTCAGCACCTATTTCATTGCAGGAGCAACAGGATTTGGCACTACTTGATCATCTGGGGTTAAAAGGGAGAAGATGGAGGAAGGTAAGTGACAGTCGTACAGGAAACTCCGTATTTTGCTATCAATAGTTAATCTACTGTGTCACATTTCTTTGAGAAGTAAATGAAATGCAGCAAGCGCTGTGTAAAATTGGAGCTAGGGAGCAGAATGATTTTGTAGAGCAAATAACTGTCTCATACTGGCTGTTTTATGCCCTATTGAACAACCAGCAGTTTATGAAAACAAAGTTTCATAAATACTGGTGGAGATTTCCTTCCCAAGAAGTACTCTGTGGATTTACAGGGGCTCGAATGAGAGTGGGAAGGGCAACTGAGGGCTGAGGAGTGAGCCTCTGGACAGTGCTGTGGGTCTGGTGAAGAGAGAGCAGCAAGAAGCATGGGGCAGGGAGGCTCCTTCTGGAGCAGCATCACTGCTTTGCTCCATGGTGTCACAGCAGGAGAGGCTCAGCAGATGGAACCGCCCAGGAAACCCAGTGGTCAGGGTCTCGAGCATCAGAGCCCATAAAAGATTACATATAAGGAAGAAATTAGAAATTCTTCCTTTGAGGGTATGGCACTGGCACAGGTTGCCTAGAGAAGCTGTGGCTGCCCCATCCCTGGAAGTGTTCCAGGCCAGGATGGACAGGACTCTGAGCAACCTGCTCTAGTGGATGGTGTCCCTGCCCATGGCATGGGAGCTGAAACGATCTTTAAGGTCCCTTCCAACCCAAACCATTCCATGATTCTATGATTTTACACCTTGCTGCTGCTGGTTGGGGTCCCAGCACCTCCGACTGAGAAGGGACAGAGCACAGCACTCAGCACACGGATGCAATTGCAATGGGGGGAAAAGGAATGCTTTGAGGGCTCTCCTGGTGAATTCCTAGGAACAGGATGGAGGAAAACTTCTGAGAATGCCCCTGAGGACTGTGAAAAGTAGGATTTTTTTTTTTTTTTTTCAGAAAGACTGCAAACAAAAAACACCCATGCAAATCACATACAGGCTCACTGAGGCTTCTTGCCACACACCAGGGCTCATCCAGGAGGAGAAAATACGCTGAACCTCATACAGCATTAAAATCCAAATAGAAAAACCCTGGTCATTAAATAACCTGATGTTGTGTTACACATGGCTGTTTGCATTATTAAGAGTCATATTCACATACAAGTCCCAAGCCTTTACCCAGAGCTCTAAATACTCTGCATCACCCACAGCACGTGACCTCAAGCCTCAGCATTTGCTGAGAGGACTTGGCAGATACAAAAAAGTATTACCTTCATCTCAACTAAAAACCTGTCACTTCAGTAACTCAACCTCACCTATGGCGTAGGAGTAAGTCTGACTTTACTTATAAAATCAGGATTTTTGCTAGATGCTATTGCAATTAGAAATACTATTTTTAATACCTCAAGTGCAGCTAGTTTATTTTTTGAAGTTAAATCATGGTGAATCTAAATTAAATTCTATTAAATGAGTCAGGAACAAACAATGTGGCAATCAAATATTTTCCTCTGTTGCTCTCTTGCAGTCCTCATCTCCAAAAACAACCAACAGCATCAGCACAACATGCAGACACACACCAGCTTAGTTTATGGGATGCTCCAAGACACACAAAACAACCTTCTGTGTGGATTTCCTAAGGACAAGCAAAGTTTAAGAAAACAAAGAAACCATTATTGTGAACCACGTTGGTAATGTTTCAAAAATCTGAAGAACTATTGACCGCCTCTGAAAGCCATTTCACTGAGAGAAAAACACAGTCTGAACGTCACTGGGTCTGAAGAGAAGTGCTAACTCCCAAAGTATCAAGGCCCTGAAAGCAAAGCAATAAAATGTATGTTTTATGAAGTTTCCTTGCAAGAAGGCTCCATCAGTTACAGCCCCCATGGGAAGCGGCAGGCAGCCAGCATCAAGGGCTGTGTTTTTGACATAATGTGCTAATACCGGCTGTATTTTACACCCCTCTGGACAACACAACAGCACCCCAGCTCTCTGCTCTGCAGGACATAAGGCTGAGATTAAGCATACCATCATTTTCAAGCCTCTCTTCATCTCTCTGCCCAAGCTACACCACAAAATCCACCCCACACCCCTCTCTCCTCCTGCAGCTCTGCTGGGCTCTGCCTTGACTGCTGGATGTAGTCAGCAAGCATGGCTGGTGTGAGAGAGGTCGAGTCAAGAAGGTTGCTGTCAGCTAACTTTCCTGGCCTGACCCTCTGATAGCTTTTTTTTATGTTTAAATGATGTGATAAAAATCAGCAATGAATTATGCAGCATCACTTGATAAGTCCAACCCCAACAGTTCTTGAGAATCCCATTTTAAAGTTAAATTGGAGTTTGATCCTTTATCTCAAAGCTTTAATAAACTAAGTGAGCCATGTGCTGTACTCTCCACTAAACTGTTCTTCAGTAGGCTGGGGTGCTCTCTCCCTCCCCATTCCCAAGTGTATAGGAAGCTCAGGAGCTCTCCCTGACCTGCACAAGAGCAACTCTTGCCCTCCCCTGTGCTGCAAGCAGTTTAATTTGCCAGCCAAGTTTTTCCAGCCTTGCATCCACCAGCTCTCCCGAGGAAACACCCATTACTGTTGCTATCATACCACACCCTTACAAGCCATCACTCTGGGAAGCGCAACTGTTTTTCCTTGCCCTTTGCTTGGTTTCACCCACTTTTTCAAGACATCTTTGCAGTGCTGAAAGCCAGCAAGTCTTGCACCCAATCTTTATCTCAGCTTAGCAGAGTTTAACCTAGAGAGCAACCCTGGTCCTACCCCAACACTGCTCTCCCAGTCTGGCAGGGTGATGATTCCTAACTAGTTCCAGCACAACTGGCCACTCTCTCCTTTGCGGAATCATCAGCAAGAAAAATGGCTGTAGCCATTAATGGGACAAGTATTTTAATGGATGAACTATCACAGCACTGCTTGCTGTAACATTTCATACTGCAGCCAGGTCCTCTCTTGCCAAATGATGGAAGACCAAATCTGCAAAACTAAGGGCTTCTGTTTGCCCATCTGTTTTCCCCACTCTGGGCAGCGATTTTAAAGATTCCAGCCATGAGTACTTTAGTGGAGAGGCTGAACAGGCGCCTTGCTGGAATGTTAACCACAGTTCAGGTTTCCAGACTTCTGGGGCTTCCCTTTGAGTGCTTTTTGGAGATGGGGTTCAGAGGGTGAAGTGCAAGACCCCCAGGAACCCAGCATCCAGCAAAGCAGTGCTGGAGACACAAGCTCAAGTTTCATCTTGTGAAAGCAGAGCAGAACACTGCTGCAGGATCGTTTTCCATTCAAGAAGCTAGAAAAAAGGACATTGAGAGCACAAATCCAAATGTGCAGAATGGGAACACCCACCTCGGCCCCACTACAGCGCTACAGCATTAATGGAGCAACTACTGAGGGAAAACAACAACACACAGCTCTAACAAAAGCTTTTATAAAGCACTAAAAGGCTATGCTAGCCCTTGCCACTCCAGGCCTTGACTTCCTGTGTCTTGTCCATGATGTTACCAAAATGGACAACGTAATTAATTAAATTAAAATGCATTAAGCAATCCAGCATGAAGGCAGAGCTGCCTATTTCAGTTCTCCTGAAGTACCAATTATTACAGCAGGGGGAAAGAAACAGCCATCATCATAGCCCTGGTGCCATTAAAAATAAAATCCAGGGGGAAAACAAGCCTAAGGAATAGTGCAATTGTGGCCCAGTAAAAACAGGGAACAAAAACAGTCACTGCAGAGAAAAAGAAGCAGAAACAGGAGCAAAACAGGCAAGCTGCTTGCTCCCTGCATCACTCCAGAGCAGTCCCGAATTAGCAGTAGCCAGTGGCTCATTATACCCACCCACAGACTGTGCTGGACAGCCAAGTCACAAACCCCCCAAAAGGAGTCAATCTCTCCATACTCTGAAGCCAAATTGCTTTGGTGTAGCCAGGAACAGAACCTGGCCTGGGGAAGGGATCAGTTTCCTTATTAAGAAAATTCATCTCTATGCCAACAGCATTTTTACAGAGGAGGATACCCCTAGAAATGCCAGAGGATGAGAGTGCCTGCATCCCAGCTGGAACACCCAAGCACCACCACCACCAAGCCTGTGTGGCCTGGTGACAGACACGAAAATAAAACACATCCTTGTCAGCTGATGCTGCACATAGAAGCAAATTCACTGTGCTTGCAGGAAACAGCCTTCAAATTGCAGCCAATGCTTTGAACAAGCTGTTTGTTCCTGTATCTGTGGCAGCAGCCTTTGGTGCCTCCACAGGCACTGGGACAGACCAGTGGCCCTGCATGCCTGGCCACACAGAGCCAGCCTGGAGCCAGCTGAAACCCAACAGAAGCCTGGAAGATTGTCTCCAAAGAAGGAAGGCTCTTCCTGAGTAATTTTTTTGAGTGCAATTATTTTTGAGCTCTCAGCAAATAAACTGAATAAAATAAACAGTAAGATATGCCCCTGGATGTTTAGTTGGAAGCTGGCCCCAGGCTTTGTCCATAGCATGTTGGTCCCTTCCTTGCCCAAACCTGCCTGCCCCAAAGCACAGGACCAAGTGATGCCACCTCAATTCCACTGGCTCATGCATGGTTTGAGCCAATTGTCAGAGAGAGGTTGCAGCACCCAGATGCAAGTAAAGCCTGATTCTGCAATGATGCTGAGATACAGCATCATCCTGAATCCCAGTGCACAAGGGAGAAGCACTGGGGGACAGCAAAAGAGATTTCCCATGGAGAGCATCCTCCAGTGGGTCTCTCTGCAGCAACATCATGCTACGTTCTCAAGCCAAACCTCCTCAGTTTCAGCAGGGCCACAGTAAGGCAGAAGGCTGTATGGATTTTATTAAACCCAGAACTTCCCTGCCGTGTCCAGAGATCTTGACACACAGCATCTGCTATTAGAACATTTATCTTCTGGCACGAGGTGTGTCATACATACACCCCCAAGAGCCACAGGCAAGAGATGCAGGCATGGGGTTGGAATAGCTTGCTGATATTTTACTTTTACAAATAAAACCAGAGAAAGAATTGCAGGCAAGGGATGCCAAGCAGATAGCCCAAACAACTGACCTATATCGACAGCTACAGGCTCCTGCAGCCACAGAAGAGAGATTAAGACAGAAAAATGTTCCCATAAAATACCAGTTTATCATAGCCACCTTCACCAGTTCTCCTCCATCTTTCCACAAGAATAACAATAAATGGTTTCTCCATTATTTTGCTATTTCCCATCCTGCACAGAGCAAGCACCACCACCAAGATCAGAAAGTTCCTGCACGAGATCTCAAGCCTGATTCCTCTTCTTTGTCCTGCAGACTTCTGAGAGAACCTGCAGAGCCGTTATCAGGGCTGGCTCCTATCAACGAGCCTTTCATCTGCTAAAGCCTCATACATTGTTTATTTATAGCAACTGCACTGCACCACCCATTTAAACACATCAGCATTTGTGAATAAAAGATAAAGCGGACTTTGAAGTATTGGCCTCAAAACACAGCAGCCAGAAACAGGAGACAAAGCTCTCTAAAGGCGAAGCTGCAATTGGTTGCTGTCCCTCAGCTCCCTGTGACCTGACCTGTACCTGCAGAGGATGCATGTCCATTCCCCAAACCTCCTTCTTTCCAGCCAATCTGAACAGCGCTGGAAGGTTGCAAGGACTCCAGTATTTCTTGCCTTCACCCAACTCACCTCTAAATTAACTGCTTGTCATAGGTTAGCAAGCTGAGTCTCAGAAGTGATGTTCTTCTTACAGCTTCCTCTATGACCTGATAGAACCTATCAGCTGGCCAGTTTGAATATGGACAATTCTTTAAGCCACTTAAAAGTGTGACCGCCTCTGTGATACACACTTACGAATAGACAAACTCCCCCTCAAGCTCTCTCTCGTTTCCAGCACTGGGACAGGTGGCTGCGGGGCCCGAGTGGGGGCCGGGCCGGGATGACCCCCCCCAGCAGGGCTGTGGGCAGCCAGAGCAGCTCGGCTCGCCCCCCCTCCACTGCGGCCAAGATTTCAGCAAAATCGGCACCTCTGTCCGGCAGAGGTCAGGTGACCAACAGGGATAAGCCACATTCCAGCTGCAAGGCTGAGGTGAGATTAACCCTTTTATTGCTGTGAAGAGCTGAAAACCTGAGGGAAGAGAAAGAGGAGATGCTTAAAGCTCAAAGTCTGTTGTGAAGCTATGATCTATCTGAGTATCCCATTGTAATTTCATGAAGATCTGGGGGGTGGAGTGTTCAACTCGTGAGCAAAAGCACCTGCACTGAGATAGGCAGATGCTGACGCAGCTGTAATTTCATGAGAAGTTTGGACAGGGAGAGGTGGAAACGATGAGGACTTTTGCTCCAAATGGGAAAGGAGAAAACCTCAGTCCCTAGAGATGCTCCCAGAGATAGTCCTAACAATGAAGATGAGGAAGACCCTTTGCTCCCAGGGAAGGAGAAGGGCCTCTGTTCTTGTTTCTGAACGGCTCAACCTTAAAACTGTACCCCAAAAAACTTCAAGAGTGGACCCTCGAAAGCAGTTGTGGGAAAAGCTGCAAGTCGGGGGAAGGGACTCACATGCAGGCAGAGAGACTCCTCTTCCTAAATGGACTGAACAATATTTGGAAGTGGGCGGCTGTCTTGTTGTGATAATGTTTTCATAGCACGAGCAAGAAGAGACTCTTCTTTCTAAATGGACTGAACAAGGTTATTATGGAAGTGATAAACAGACTGAACATCTTAAGGGTTGTCTTTTTACATTGTCAGTGGGAGAAGGGAGGAAGGTGGGGGGAGGAGGAGAGTTCTGAAGGTGTGGTATAATTTTTTTTTTTTTCCCCCTCTTTTAGGTCTGTTAATAAACTTCTTTATATTCTTTCAAGTTTGGTGCCCGCTTTGTGTTTCTCCTAATTCTTATCTCACAGAAGATAAACAGTAATGAGCATTTTGGGCCAAACCACTACACTAAATTGGTGTTTCTGCCCGGTTACAAACCGAACCCGCTACACTGCTCTTAATTATTTCCTTTGATTTAGTACACTCCAGGTACAAAACACCTGCTACAGATCTTTGCCATCAATGTTCACTGTCAGCTATCAACAATTCCATCATCATCATAATTCTATTTAATCACCACCTCTCATTCAGATTTACCAGAGAAAAACAAACAGAACTGT
Organism: Corvus hawaiiensis; assembly: GCF_020740725.1. Lineage (NCBI taxonomy): Eukaryota > Metazoa > Chordata > Aves > Passeriformes > Corvidae > Corvus > Corvus hawaiiensis. Next base: position 7,790,615 of record NC_063226.1, on the reverse strand, counting down.
TCACAACTTGACTGCAAAGAACAAACCAGCTGACGGGAGAGAAGAAAAAGGGTCTAATCCCCTCCAGCTGCAGCAAACATAACTAAGTTACAAAGGTAAGCCAAAAACACTGAAAAAAATTCAAGGATAATATGAAATATTTAGTGACCATGATGTGAAGTGCATGTGCTTTTCACTTCATATCATGCACTAGTGAAGCCAATTTTTAATGAACCAAAACCAATGATGAAACTCCAAGCCTGGATCTCTGAGTGGCAGAAGGGCAAGATCGATGCCAAAGAAACTTGGATGCAGATAAGAGCATCCAAGAGCGTTGCCTTTCCAAACCCTGCTCAACACATGAGAGCCCACTCAGGACTGAAACAGCCAAATTCAGGGCCCATCTCATGTCAGCCTGAAGCAGCTGAACAGGGTTAATTTGGATTTAAATGAGTAAAGGACAAGAAAATCAAGCCTCTAGGATTCAGCACTGATATTCATGTGGGTTTATGACACAACTCACAGTATTGTATATTCTTATAGTTTCAGCTTTTGGCATGTGGCTTTCCAGCTATAAAACATTTGGGTCTTTGTCCCTCTGGAAATGAAAAATGAAAAAAACAACCAAAAATTCAGTGTGATTCAAGTGCATCCAAAGAGCTCAAGATACAAAAGAAATTGCTGCTCCCTCATTCCTGTGATTTTAATGTTACAGTCAAACATATTTGACAGGGAGAAGCTGCTGCGTGTGAGCTCAGGTCATGGTTGCTGCTATGTGGAGCATCATACACACATTATTAGTCATGCAAATTGTGATCCAATTTGAGTTTAAATCCTCATAGAACTCAAATGTCTTTGAGCATAGTCCAAGAGCTCAGATAAGAGGCTGAATTTCAATTTGGCTGAGCCCATTAATAGCTGATCAGCAGGCACCTCCAACACGCTCCTGCAATCCCAACTCTGGGTAGATCTTAACTCACAGGAGTCCAGTGGGAACATCTCCTATGGCTCTTCATGGTGCAGTCAATACTCCAGCATCTAGATGTGCATGAGCAGGTATTTATGACCTGGTATTATCAGGTACATCTTACATTAGTGATATTTTTCCGGGTAACTTCTGCATCACAACAAGGGGAAGCGCATTCTTCAGCAAAGGAAGTTGAGCACTAATTTTTTTAAACCTTTGTCTTGTTACTTTACTTCTGAAAAAAACTAAGAGTATAAGCAGGCAAAAAAGCGTGAACCATGGGACGTGTGTCTTCTCTAGGCACACAGACCCCAGCGTTACACAGTCTGGCTGCATCACCAAACCTGGGTGAGTGCCACTGATGTGATATAGGAGGAGCAGTTGATTAGGATAACTCTTCACACATGTATCTGCATAATGGCAATGTTTATAACCATGGCTTTTGATCAGTCTGGTTTACTCCACACCACGAGCTCAGCATTGTCAGCTGCTTGCCGTAATTATGTCAAGAGTCCATGAGGGCCAGAGAAGCATGTCTTTCTCCTATCTCTCCTAACCCATTTAAGACCATCATATTCTTTTCTGTCAATGGTACCTGGATGCCTGGCCTGGGCAGGATGCTTTTCTCGGTAGCAGGATGCTAAGCCCTTTTCAAAAACCAGCAAAATCTTGCATTTAGTTGGCCAGTAAAAAGGAGGAAAGCTTTTTTTCCTTTCTGTGGCACCACAATATGTGATAAAATGTTATGCTTTAAAAAGAAGAAAGATTTCATTGGAAGCAGCATGTTACCTAAAGCATCGTTTTCAGCACAGAGACAGCAGGAAAACACTCCTTTTAGATGGGAAGAGGAATAGGGTGGGTTTGAGATAACCTGCTTTTCTCTGCATTGAGATGACCACCACTCTGGCAGCCAGCATGAGGAGCAGCAATATGACACAGCAGCTCTGATGGTCTTACCAGGCGCAGAAAAATACACATCTCCCCTTTAAACATCTTCTGAACCCTCTCTCCCACAAGCGAATTGACAGCCTGCGGGAGAAAAATCTAGTTTGCTCAACACTAAGTGCACAGTTTTGTGCTAATGCACAATTCTGGGTCCGCAGGAGTACCACACTCCTGCGGCCAGGCACAGCAGGGAACCACTGCTGAAATCAATATTGCTTATCAATGAAGAGGAAAATATATCCAAGTCTTTGAAGACTTCTAAGCTCATTGTAATGAAGCTTCCTGCTCTAATCTAGCCTGTGCACACAACAAAACCGGCCAGCCAGACTTCAGTTTGCAATTCCTGCATTTTAAATAATTCACAAAGAAATCAAGACAGCTTATCATGGTGCACCGGAAATCGCAGTGGGTGTGGTCTTGCTGCAGTGCTCTTCCCTCAGACGCCTGTTGCTCCTGGTTCTGCAGGATGGCCCTACCCTTTGGTGCCATAAGCATTTCAGGAACATGTCAGGACAAAGGACCACCTAGACCCTCTGCTCCAGATGCCCTCTGGATACCTCTCCCACCAGTGGGGGAAACACCAAGATGTTATATAGCAGACTCCTCTAGCAAAAGAGCAGTGCTGGGAAAAAAGGTGAAACCTTCAATAGCCAAAAGAGAGGCAAAGGCAGACCTTGGTGCACCAAGTCAGGCCTTGCCAGGTTCTGCATCCCTGTGGGAGCATAAAGCCTGTGGAGAGCTCCTCAGCAGAGAGGGCTTCAGACACTGAGCAGCGGGATCTGCCACAGGACCTCTGTGCTGAGCAGAATGCAGCCACCCCTGGCACTGCTCCCTGCCCCAGGTGCCCTGGGGCTGGCCTTCATCACTGCCACAGCAGAGCCCTGATCACTGCCAGCAGCCCTGCTCCATCCTCAGCCCAGGGCAGACAGGGGTGTACAAGGAGAAGCCCTGGAGTAACAAGAAAGCACACAACATTGGTGGAAGGGTACACATGTGGGTACATGTGTGGGAATGGGAGGGAAGGCCAGGGAACCCCCCAGGGAGACACAGCCTGACACCACAGTGAGAATGCATCTTCAGTGCAATGTTTTCCCCTGTTCTCTTATGCTTCAGCATTTCCACTCAACCATGTCCAGCCAAGCTGTTGTTACTGGCCATGGCATTGCTGCCCTAGGGCTAAATTAGTGCTTCTTCTACAGCCAGCTCTGCTCTTGCCTGAAGGGCTGCCAGGGAGAGAGTGGAAGAAGGCTTCTTCCAGCAGCCACCCTCCTGGTATGGACGTGTAATACTTGTATAATTCACTTTGAAGCTCCCTGCCTCTGGGCATGAAGCAGCAACCAACATACAGTCAATCTTGCTCTGTGAACTCCCAGTCAAAAGACAGCATTTCTCAGCACTGGTGTCTTCCCTGATGGGTTTGTCAACAGCCTTGCCTTTCTCAAAGAAGAGTTTTTTTGGAGGTAAGGAGGTAGCAACCCTTTACCTGGGTTGGATGCCAGTGGTCCAGCATCCCTCCCCATCAAGGCAGGGACTGGAAGTGTCAGGGTGCCTGGCACACACCTACTGCAGCTTCATCTCTTGCACCTCTATGCTTTGCTTTCCCATGACACGAACTTACTGCCAGCAGCTATTTTTCTTCTCCTGGTTTTAGTTTTAAAACTAGGAAAAAGCCAGCTTGCTTTCCTGATAAAAATCAGGAAGTCTTAAAAGCAACTTTGTCTAAAGAAACTGTTTTTAAATTATGAAGAACTCTGGGAAACTGTTCTTACCAGAGTTCACCTGGCTTGGAACCAATTCTCTGGTTCTTTTTCCTCCAGAAACCTCCCCAAGTGAATATGTTCATCAGCCATGTGGTAGAAGCCCCATCAAAAATACCTCTGCAGGGACTCGCCTACCCAGAACCTCTTCCCTGGGCCCCCCAAGGCTCCATGTCCTCAGCCCACCTGAGGAGTGGAGTGCAGTCCTGCAGCTGCTCAGCACTGGGCTACAGTCTAGAACCCTTGAGGTACCAGGAACAACTCATTTCTCCCCAAATTTCTTGTGTAGCTGCCTCCAACTTACAGAGAGCACCATGTTCTGTGACCTGGAGGATGAAGAGTGGAAGATGCCATGAGCTGACTCCTGGAGCAGACCTGAGCAGGGAAGTAGGACAGGCCAGCATTCCCTGCAGGAGGCAGAGCCTCCCCCTGTCAGGCCTTGGATGGAGGGGCAAGCAAACCCCCAGAGAAAGTTGCTGACACTCTACAGCCTATTTCCTTAAATCTACTGCATTTTCCCCTCCCCTGAGAGCCAGAGTACTTCTCGGCCCCAGATTTTTAATCCGACGCTCACATTTAAATGTTCGGCTAGTTAAACACTCCATTGCAAAGCTGCTGTTGGATGCCTCCCTCTCCCCTCACCAGAGCAGGGCAGCACTGTGGAGCAATACCAGCAGCCTGACAGTCCTGCTAGCTTTGGGAATAAGATGGCACTGGTCCCAGAGAGCACCAAACCCCCACAGCTTGGGGATTATGTTACACTGCAACCTGTCATCCCTCAAAATGCAGAAACCCATCTCACCCAGCGGAAGAAAAATCAATAGCTTTCTGTTTCAGCACCAGGGAATGTATTTTGTCTCCTATCCCAGGGTTTTAAACAAGGGACATGATCCCAGATAACTTATCAGTGATGGTTTTGTAGCAGCTAAGGACATCTAGCACATCACAGTGGGTTTTAGTCATGGGCCATTTCTCTGGTTCAAAACTCATTCCTGTTAAGAGAGGTTCAACCAAAGCACTAGAAGGAGCAATGCAGATCAAGCCATGCAGGTCCCTGCCAGAAGCAGAACACCACATATTTCAGGAGCTGAGCTGAAGAAAGCACCAGTGACAATTTGGGTTCTGACTGGATGGCAGCCCAGCAGCATCCCTGTACCAGCAGGTCACTTCGCCTTGTACTATTTCTGAGATGATGTGTAGGAGCACTATATTACGCGGGAGCACAGGGAGGCTGGAGATGCTGAGTACTTCTTGGCATAAAGAAAGTACTCGTAACCTATCACTGAACACCCTGATGGGGCTAATTGCTACATTACACATCTGAACAAACAACACTAATCACCACATTAAACAACTACAATTAATGCTGTGCTGATGAGCAGTGCCACGCTGCCTTTATCTCCAGTACCCTGCACGACCACCCCTGTATAGGGTCAGATGCAGTGTCTGAACAGGTCCCAATAACTCTGGACATTCCTGCTCACCAAACCCATGGTGGGGTCAATTTTCCCTGGCAGCCCAAGACCAGAGCAGCAGCACACAGCATCAGTGACCTTCTTTCCTTCTTTTGGCATGTCCTTTGCAGAACACAGCTGCAAAGTGGGCAGACACACATTGCTGACTAGTGTTTTATTCTCAAAACCTTTTGCATTTTGCTTCTTTCTTCTGGAGCAGACAGGAAATACTCTTTAGAAGGGAAAGGTGTTTTAGCACTTTGGTAGCTTCTGAGCTCCTGGAGGAAGTGCAGTGGCAGGGGACAGACAAGGACATGACAGCACTTTTGGTCCTGACACTGCACATAGAGCTGGATCCTGTTCCCACACCAGTGGTGCCCAGGGCAGCTCACAGGCATGCAGGGATCAGCCAGCATGACTGAGCCTCCCATCAACCAGGAGACGCCAGAGAGAGCTGGACTGTTTTTAAAGCCTCTGGCTTGGCAATGAATTTAATTTTATTTATTTACAAAACCAGCATTTTTGCAGCAAGCCTGGGTTAAAAGCATAAATAAAACATTTTATGTCTCACTGGATTTTCACAGAAAGAATCAATAGAGTTTTGATTTAGTAATAATGAGAAGAGAGCCCTGTTTACTACCTGTTGGAAGGACAAAAAAAAGCTCCAAGAAGTCTCACTCCCTCTTGGCACCTTCAAGTTGCCACTTTGCACTGGCAGTGCATGAAGCAGCTTGTGGTATTCCGCATGGCTGGGAGAACATTCCAAACCAGGCAAAAGCAGACACACAGCTCACTCTTACATTTTTCCCCTTTTAACTTTTCCCCCTGGCCTTGCTGGTTTGAGGTCTCTGGCCCTCTTCCATCAGGGTTTCCAAGTGCTCATATTGAGGGAGTTTGCATTAAAAGCAGCACCTACACCTGAAACATCTTTGCTCCACAGACAGGACCTGCAGCCAGGGATGGTAGGGAACAACTCAATCACCCCTCTGCAGCAAGGTGCCCATATCCTACAGATTGGGCATGCTGCACTCTCCCCTGCACATCCCTAGCACCCACCACAGCATCTCCAAAACCCCACATCCAAGACTGAAGATGATGTTGTCAACTAGGAAGGGGGCTGGAGCACAGGACAGCAAGAGCACAGAGTTGCTAACCTCCGGGGTTTTCCCCCCCTCCAAAATCCATCCTGAGCTGACCAATGACAAATCCAATGAAGGAACAAGGCAGCAGCTCTCCAGGAATGGATTATGGGGACCACAAGGCGTCACTGAGCCCTTTCCCACTGAAGACCCATCCACCCTTGTGCTGCTACTGATGGATGGAAGCAGGAATGTGGGAGAAGCCAAAGCATTCCTGTGCTGGAAAGATGTTTTGCTGCTAATTAGGCTGGAAGTGCAGCTCTGCCTCTCTGTGGCCCTGGCAGATGTCACTCGGTGTGACCTGGGCATAGGGGAGCAATGGGCCAAGGCACGCACCATCTTATTAATGCAGACCCACTCCCAGCCTTGCTACATCCTCCTCCCAGGTGTCAGCCACCAGTTCCCACTGGATCCTTGTCATGGGGACTGGAAAACATGGAAGCATGAACTTGTTTGCTAATTCGCTCATCCCTGCGTTTCCAGGTGAGGAAGATGAAAGGTTGCAACAAGCCTACAACAGCACCAAGCCCTTGCTTGGGCTTGTCCCCTCCCCACCTGAGCAAGCAGGAGGCTGTGAGAGAATAAAAGCCCCAGTCCTCTCCACAACATCCAGAGTGATTTGCAAATCAAGTCTGCTCATGTAGTCATCATCAGATACACAGGACTTCCAGTTAATTCGTTTCTAATGTTATTAATTACCTGTCTTGCAAGCATTTTACATCAGATGCACAACGTTTAATTTCATACATAAGAACCCAGAGCACTCAACTTCCAGTATTAATCAGGAGGACTGTTTAATGCCAGTCTCATTTTCACAGCACAGTACTAATACTTACATGAGGAAAGCTCTGCCACATCCCATCATCTGGTACTCGGTTATCACCAAGAAGCACAAGAACCGCATGCTGTTGTTTAATTAAGTCTCTGTAGCACAAGGGGGGGGTTGCTGTGTTTTTCATTAAGAAAAAGACCCCCTGGGTATTCAGTACTGCTCCTGTGGTGCCCAGAGCCCCTCCACAGAGCGCAGCCCTAGGGACTCTCCAGACAGCTTTTGTATTTTCCTCAGACGTTTGCTGTTGCTGCCTGCTCCTGAAAGGGCTTACTTCGCAGTTTATTTTGGGAAGCTGAATTTGGGAAGCACGTTTCACTGAATGCTTATACCCCACTTTCTCACAGAGTTGCATGCTGCTTCCTTCATCCATGACTCACCCCGAGCCTGAGTGGAGGCAGGGAAGAAAGGGTGGGTGTGAGAAAACCATGGTTTAGCACTGTCTGTAAAATAAAATGAGGCATCTCTCCATGGGTCCATTTGCACAGAAAAAATGCCCAGCCTCATTTGCACATACTGATAATGACCACAGCCATTAACACTCCAAGCCACAGGCTCTGAGCTCAGTGTAACTACGGAGGAAACTGTGTTCCTTGCAGACACCAGTCCTGTGAACCGAAGGAGCCATCAGCAAGCCCACCTGGTACAGCTGAGGCTGGACCAGCAACACCAGGGGGGTCCCAGCCCTTGTCACACTGCACCTGTGTTCCCCTGAAGCAAAAGCACCCAGGGGTTCCCCTGTGCTCCATGCTGACTTCAGACCAGCTGGGTGTTCTCTTTGCTAACTTGCTTGGAAAACACCCATGATACTTCGAGCCAAGGGCTCTCAGCTGCTTAAAACAGCTCTACAACTCGGTGAAGTAGGAGACAGTATTGGCACAATTCTGATGATGAGGTGTGTAGAGGTTTCAGGAGCTCTCCTGGGGTTTTTTTTCTGTTAAAGGAATTTTCCCCATATGTGTTGCTAGGGGGACAGATTGCTGGGTACATATGAAAAACAAAAGACTTAGCCACTGGGGAGGGGTGCATCTGGCTACTCTTTTGTTTCACCTGGGTGTGCAGGCAGTCGGTCCCTGGCGTTTGGATGGAGAGGGAGGCTGCTTTCTTTGGCTGCTTTTCGTTCTGCTGGAGAAGCCCCGGGATCCCAAGCCCGCCTTCCCTGCCCCGCTGGGAGCTGGGCTGTGGCCGCCCTGCCCTGCCGTTGCTTTGAGCCTTCGCTGCGTTGTAGCCCTGCTCGCCCTGCCTGCCCAGACCTCCGGGGGGTTCCCCGTTTGGATACATCTCCTCTGCCACCTGGGATTTGTGCTCATCCCTGCCGTTCCAGCCTGCCGTTCCAGCCTGCTGTTCCCGAGAGCCCGGGATCGGCTGCCCAGGGGTTTGTGAAGCCTTTGTTCCATCCCTTCCCGGGATCCCAGGGCACCGGTGCCGCGTGCTCCCCGAGCTCGCTCCGGAGCGCCCCCTGCAGCCGCGGGGGAACCATCGCACCTGCCCTGCTCACCGGGAGCCGCCAGCGCCCCTGCCGGCTGCGAGCGGAACTGCACCCGAGGGGAAAGGGCCTGACAGCCGAGAGAGGCTGGGACTGGGTTTGTGATTGTTTGCTGTTACTGCCATAGTTATTGTTGTTTGTTTGACTTGTTATACACATATAGATATATAATAGTAAAGAACTGTTACTCCTATTTCCCATATCTTTGCCTAGAAGCCCCTTGATTTCAAAATTATAATAACTTGGAGGGAAGGGGGGTCGCATCTGCCATTCCAAGGGAGGCTTCTGCCTTCCTTAGCAGACACCTGTCTTTCAAACCAAGACAAGGTGCTGTACAAACTCTGTTTCTATGGCAACACCATATTACAAAGCTATTTGGATATTCATTATGGTTTTCTAATTCTTATAAACTTAATTAGTCCATAATTCCCATTTATTCCAAGATCCTCTATGCCATCTGTGTGACTCTGCAAACTGCATGGTGACTTTTGCTTTGAAAGACTCTGCTCACCTGCCCCACCAGGGAGGAGACCTTCACTCCAGGTGTGCTGGGGTCAGGATGACTGCAGGGGGAAGTGAAAGATCCTGCTCTCTATCTGGACTAAGGGAGTCAAGAAAACAGTGACCTTCTGTGACACTCTGTGAAACTCCTGTCATGGCACATTGAACAATTCAAGCCTTAAAATAGACTAAGAACAAAAGGATAATATCATTAACAAAAAAAAAAGATTAAACCAAGAAAAAACCCAGACAGTAGAAAGGTTCACAAGCATAAATCAAGAGAACAGAAGAAAAATGAGCACCAAATCAACACCACTGCATTTAGACAATTTTCAAATGACAGAGCACAGCCACCTGCTAGGGTCTCATGAAGCAACAGGGCAAGCACAGCACTGCTTATGCAAGGAAAGTCTTTGTTTCAAGAAAAATATATGCACCATCATCAAAGTACTGCCCCTTGCACCATGTCACCCCAAAGGCACAATCTCCTGAACACTGGGTTCCTTATGAATCTCAGATAGCCTTGAAGAGGAGGAAGTCCTTTCCCATCACAACCAGGAAAGGAGAAGGGGCTGCACACACTGAATTCATCAAGAGAGAAACTGAAACTGGAGCCCTCACTCTCTAGTGCAGAGATTCCCTTCTTCTACCACCTTCCCCCTTGCAAAGAGAGCAGATTGCAAGAGGAGCCTCAGCGTACTTTCACAGGCATCCAACTCAGCCTGTAGCACCTTAAGTGGTGGCAGCAATGAGGTCAGCTACAAGCAACTACAGCCCTGAAATTGCAACCCACTTTTATTAAATAGTAAGAAAAAAAAATTATTTATTTCTCCTCCCAGCATGTAACGATGTAAGGTTGTAACAGAACTCAATGCTGCAGGCAGAGGGGAGGCAAGAGATGTCCACAGGTCTGAGAGAGGGATCTGCCACCTCCAGACATCACCAGGATCTCTGGGCTTGCCACAAAATCCAATATTCATTGGAACAAAGATCTTGCAGGTAACATTCCTCTGAACTACTGTGGATCTGATCCCATTTAGCAATTCTCCTGTTTATGGTAGAGTGAGCATGGGGACTGTCCCATTAACACCTTGAAAACAGATGGAAAGCAACTGAAAGATTCAGATATTAAATTATACACCAAAGAAAACCCATAATGTTACGCTGCAAACACCACAGACAGGAATCAAGACCACTTTGCTGGTTATTTAGGATATACAAGGCTCCATCCTCAGCACTCACTGTTTTCAATAAGACCCATGGCCAGATCAGCAGCACCATCTGTGACTCCATCTGAGCTTGTAAGCTAAGGCACGCTGGACACAGTGCTTTCAGCTAGAGAAGCTATTCCCTGCTTCCCTGGTGTGCAATGCCAATGATAACAAATTGTGGCTGCCTATTACATCCCAGAAACGGCCCCACTGCAGCAGCAGAGGTTACTTAAAGTTAAATCTAATGTAACATGCATTTAAATATGCATGTGCAAAAAAATCTGTGTGGCACTTTAGGCACAAGTATTACTGAGTCTAGATGTCCATTACCAATTTAAGGTATTAGTTTAAGAACAGCTATAAAAATGATCTCTGCAAACAAAAGGGCCATTGCTAATAATCTTGCCAAAAGTAAAAAATTTACAGTGCACTATAATTACATTTCCAAAGTTAGAGGAATCGCAATGTGAAACAGGAGTTCATAAGATGCTACAAAAATGTGTCACCACAGGAACACATCTCTGCTGGAGCAGGGAGTGATGGAAAGCTGTTTGCTTATTCTTAGCCTCTAGAGGTCACAGCCTCACAGTTAAATCCCTGAAGTCAGACAAGCAGTCGCTATTTTTGCTCCAATACATCATTTATAAGACGTTGCAATCTTTTCAACAGCCCAATTTAAGGTCTCAATTTTGTGGACATAAAAAGAAACTTTGCTTGGCCTTTCTAGGTCCATATAAGGGCTGAGCGCAGGAAGGGTGTTGCAGCAATTCTTCACCTCCTGGAAGTTGCACGGGTCCCATTTGCAACCCATGGTGGTGAGATTACATGAGTGGGTAGAACTGCCGAACCATGAAATTGGTTTAAAATGATGAAGTAAAGATCTGTTTTTCTTTGAGATAAAACCACATCTGAGAACACCACCAGCAGTCTATTCCCCCCTGAAATCATTGTTTTTCATCCTCTTATTTTCCTGTTTGGAAACCAAAACCTACCTATACTATCACCTGTGAGTTTTTCACTTGAACAAATGTCATCAGGCAATTTGCAGCAAGTTCTTGAAATGGAGAGGACAGAATGCCTCCTTCCCAATTCCTCCAGACCGTGAGATACAAAGCACCATGACCTATCCTCTGTCATTCTGGAGATGCTCCCCAAGTCGCTGTAATTCAGGGCCACTTGGCAGCAGTAGGGTCAGTCGAGCAGAGCAATATTTCTGGCAGTGAGGGACACCTCAGTCCAACTACCCAAGCATGGAAACTACCTGGAGCCATTTTAACATTTCATGAAATGGCTAAAGGCAGCATGTCCTCCTGAGGAGTGAGGAGGAAGCCAACGATGCTCATATGATGATGGATGCTGGGTTCCATTGGTGCCAGATGCCTTACCCAGACACTTGAGTGCCAGACCCATGCTGTCACCTCTTCTAGACTTTGCATTATCAGAATATACAACATAAATGCATGCTCCCAGACCTTGAGAGGACTGTCTTCCAGAGACAAACAAGCCCTCTCTTTTCACACTGTTCCTTGCTTATAAATAGTTCAGACTCATTAATAACTTAAAAGCAGGTGATGCTTGGTGTGGTTCAATTACAGCTGCAGCATTTAGTGTACTACCACTATCCAGCACGCCTCCATCATGTACTAGCTTGTAACCAGATAACAGGCTTCCCCAGAGGGAGCAAAACTCTGAATTCCAAGCAAGAAAACTGTTTTTTGTCTAAACCAGAAATTTTAACATGAAAGCACTTCTGCAGGTTCTTTCTGGACACAGAAAAGCTGTGTCAGAAAAGGAGAAGCCAAGCCCAGGCCAAAGATGAATGTACAAAATGAGGTTCCTATTTTGCCAATACCACCAGTTAGACAGTGAACCTATTTTTCTTCCTCCCTTCTGCCTCAGTGACTGCCTGCCCACATTGAAACACATTGATAGAGAAGTCAGACTTCAAATAAAACATGGAAGTACATATGTGCACACTTTTCCAAATTTCTCTGGGGTCTCGAACACATGTTAGAAGCTCAGGCCATAACACAGCACTTGCATAAGCTTCATCAAGGCACCTTCATTTAAGAGCTACCTTTCCTGAAATCCTTTTCCTGTCATCATTCCTACAGTAAGCAAAGCTCATTCAGGCCAGACAGTCCTAAAGAACCCACATAACTCCAATGTCTTGGAACAGCAGCCAAGAAAACATTCTGAAGGAATAAAAATCAACCTGCTCCTGCTCCCTTCAAACATTACATTTTATAGTTTGGCTGTTCAAAACCTCAACATCACACCAAACACAGAGGCATCTGCCAGCCACTTCTGCTCCACTTCTAGATTCACTGCTGGGAATGATCTGTTCACTCCTCACTCCTCTATAAAAAGCTGTGTTTGTCCCCATCCTCCTGGGGAGCACAGCCTTCCCTCCACCCCAGGCTCTCTAAGGCAGTACCCACTGCCAGGCACCTTTCACAAACCCTGGCTCTACCACCAGCAATCTTCTTGCCCCAGAAAACTGGACTTGGAACAAGAAGAGATATTACTTGCAATTATCAGATAACCATGCTCTTGCCACAATGTGACCACAGGTCAAAACTGAAATAAAACAACATAACCCAGCATATGTACCCCACAGAACCCACAGACACAATGGCTGCTGTTGGGAAAACTGTTAATACAGTGGACAGATTCTGAATCCTTTAATCAGTTGAATCTGAAGATTACCATTTGTATTTTGTCAATCTCTTAATGACATACCTGAATTTCAAACTGCTTCAATGGAAGGTATATAAACGTAGGTAAAGCGAAGCTGACAGGTTTGCCTCCAGTTGCAACAGACCAGATTTCCAAGATTTAACTCAGCATTTCTTAAAGCAGACAGGTGCATTTCCTGCTGGAATCAGCTGCAGTTCAATATAGGAGAGGATTAGGTGCCCACTGTGACTCCAGAAGTCAATGTACATATTCCCATACTGAAGATGGAACCCTGCTCCTCCTGAGTTGCAGAGCCTGGGGTCAAGTCTGCTGCTCATTTGTATTACTACAAGGATGTAAGAAGGGTCTGAGAGGAATAGATATCACCACCAGCTCCTAAGCAACTTCTCAACCTCAAACAAACAAATACAGACTAAAAAAATATCCTCTCTGTACCTGCTAGCTAGGCTGAGAAGGTAATTAAAGTAACTGGATCTCTGGTACAAAAGGAAGAGACCATACCCTGCCTCCATCATCTCTGTAACCATGGAGATGCTAAACAGCACTGGTCCCTCTATCCACCCCAAAGGAATGCCACTTGAAATAGAACCTTTAACAACTCTCCTTTGCAGATGATAATCCAGCCAGTTCCTCCCGCCCCCGGTCTTGCAGTCCACCCATCTCCCCAGTTTGGCTAAAAGGATGCTGCAGAAGATTACAGTCCAGCTGGCACTGAGGTGGTCCAAATCCCCACCATGAGTTCAGACTGCAGCTAGGAGTCTTCCAGCTATTAGAGCAAGCTTCATCCACCTCCTCCCCTTCAACTTCTGCCTACTGCTTGCATCCCCTTGATGATCCAGCTTCTGATCCTGACCCAAAACCTCTCAGCAAATGTTTATAAAGCTAAAAATGCCAACATAACTCATAGCAGAAACTGAAAATAACACACACCTACACCTGCACAAGACATTCACATTTATGTGGTTTGAGCTGGCCTAGAAATACCCTTTCTCCCCCGAATCACTGTTTAATTAAAAAGCAGTACCTCACCTCAGTACCAGAAAAATGGTACAGTAAATATGCATGCTGTTTGCTTAAATCAGTTTAAAAGACTGCATTCAGCCCAAGCCCATCAACATCTAACTGAGCTGGGTTGGGGAGTCATTTCTCTGGAGGTTGGTGGTGGGGTTTTTAGGAAAATATACACTAAAATCTCTATTAATACCCACATACAAAAATTACTAATAGCTATGAGGTCTTTTTTTTTTTTTTTTAAATATGTGCCTTGATACAAATAACCTTCAAAAACCTGAAATAACTGCCTGCTATCAGTTTGAACCCGACGGCTGTTATTTTGTTATTTTTGAACACTGAGGTGAATCAGTGCTCATACATGTACTTAAGAAGGTGAAATCTGGAAGAATCGCATCAGGACAGACTTTTGGGAATGCTGTAAGTGCAGATTCATCAGATTGTGCCTCAAAACCAAACCATCACTCTGCTAAAAATTACTCAGTTGTACGCCCTTGTTCATTTGGAAAGACGATGCTATTGTTAGGAAAACATGCCAATTAGGCGTGCTAGTTTCCTGTGCTAGTTTCAGCCTCAGTTTCTCTTCAAAATCTGTCTCTAGCAAATGCTGAATCCACTGCTTTTGTTTAACTAAAACAGGCTTATAATTTTTTTTCCTTTGGTATGCTTTACAGCTCTGATTTGAGTAAGAATTTCAGTTTAAAAGCGAAAGAGCTCTTGCCAAGAACACATTCCTGTAACATTGCAATTTGATGGTTTGTTTTATTATTTTTTCCTCACTTAGATGTTTATTTGCAAATGATTAACCATCCTATATATACACACAATGCAAGTTAGTGTTTTTCACCTATTCTTTGTCTGCAAGGGCTTAGCTATCATCAGCCAATCTGCATATTTAATGTATTTTAGAACAGTTGTATTTGCTGTGTTATTGCTGTGGAGTTTTGGACAGCATCCAAGGGTACTAAGTTTAGCTACAAAACTGGCTCTTTTAAAACAATTTCCCTGCTAAGAAGCTGACAGCAGAGCCTCTGGCCGCTGTTTGGCATGGCAAAGCAGTAAGCTGGGTGCTGCCAGCACTAGGAAATGGCAGCAATCCAAAGCCACATGTGGCATTTCTCCCCATGGGTGACATCCCAAACGCTGCATCTGAGGGAAGAAGTCCCGCTGTCCTGTCCACTCCCCACCTGTGCTGTTTGATGAAACACCCAGCATTGATCACATCAACGCTGCCTGCGTGGCTCTGATGCAGTGATTTACTGCTGGGCAACCTGAGGGAACCCAAATCCATCTGCAGCTGGAAAGTTGTTTCAGTCACTTAACAATGGTAAAGGGCAGGGAAAGCTCCCTGTGAATACTCCCATGTCCCTTCCTGCCTACCTCCAGGCTTGCCAGAACACATGTGCACAGAGCACAGCATGGCAGAATGTCACGCTGGCACAGGGGGGACAGCACACTGGCAGAGACCCTCCTCCTCCTCTTGGCTGTCACTTCAGGTGAACAATACACAACAAGCCCATCAGGGCTGGGATGCTGGAGGCCATCCCTCTGGAGCATCCCCAGGGCTTAGAGCACAGGTCAGTGAAGGCACACCTGACAGCTCCAGCAGAGACTCATGTCTGAAAAGCCATAAGCCAGTCCTAGCCAAAGGAAAAGTGAGAACAGACCTGACACCTCTCCTTGGTAGATCTCTTTGACAGACTTCCACACACTGCACAGAGCTGCTGCTGAATGTCCACAGCATACAGATACCCTAGGTTCTTCCCAAAGATTTAACTGGATTCAGAGGAACCAATGATCTATAAAATAGTATGCAGCTGCATCAAGAGACGTAGAGTTTTCTGTAATGAATTACTCAGTAATATCATCATTTCTTTTATGATTTCTCATTTAAATTACTGATACTGCAAAAACACCCTACTCCTAACCTTTCTCAGATGTGACTGGCAGAAACAGAAGAGATTTCACGACTTTTCAAAGGCTCATGCTTAGGGTCTCCTGCAAACAAATCCTTATTAGTTTGGCACCAATCCCAGCAAATCTGTGACACCACTCCAGGTGAGATGATCTCCAGGCCATAGAATATTATATTCAATTCTTTCTCCTCAGAAAAAACCCACACTATAATTACTTCCTTGGCCTCTGTGTAGAAGCAGGTTTCTTCCACTTACTTAAACTCAGCTTTATGAATGCATTTATAACTACATTTAACTTTCACACAGATCAGTCTCTACTAGGAAAACTGAACACTATACTAATTCCAATTAGATTTGGGAGAAAGAATAGTCCATCTATCTCTTTATAATTATTATGAGAATGTATTCAATTTGCTACTTTCATCTAACAGCAATTGCAACTGTTTACCAGTTCTAAAGCACATCCTTTAGGAAGCCACGTGTCATATTTCATGCTAATCACTGTTTATTTGGTATTCTCTTCTGAAAATAAAGGGATCAGCTCACAAACCCTTAAACAGATATGATAAGAGAAAAAAAAAAATCTAATGAAGCGGTGCATCAGAAGGAGATGAAAAAACTAAGATCTTCCACATGCTAAACAGTTTTACAAAGCACCCATTGTAAAAATTCATCCTCAGGACAAATGCAAATAAGACTGTTTAAGGCAATGCTTTGAAGCTACTTGGAAAAAATTAGCAGGCCGCTGGTATTACAAAAAAAGAAAAATCTTCCTTCAAGGAGATTTAAGCTAAGTTTTAGAAGAAGAAAGATTCCAAAGACATGACATAGCCATAAACAGACCACTAATGAATGCACTGTGTCTCCTGCGTTGTAAAACAACCATTTGGTAAAGTCTAGAGGTGATGATTGTGCTCCCACAGCAGAGAAATGCTATCCTGCTTCCGACATACTGGGGCACAGCAGGTTGCTGTTGAACACTTTGCATCTAGCATTTCTCCTGCTATCTTTGCAGCCCCTCCATTAGCAGGTTTTTGACAATGTCCTTAATGCCAGAAACACACATGGAACTTCTCCTTTGTCACGGAAATCTACAAATGTGAAAATATCACAGAACTTGAGCAAGAGACTGATATAGTATGATTGGTGATTAGTATGGATTGAACGAGCACCTACAGGTTGTACATCTCAAAGAACAACACGGTTGTGTGTCAGGTCCATGTGTTCTGGCAGGGATGTGACCTGAGACCGGTCTCAACCATGCCATGGCTGGCTTCAGGCATGGAATGCTGACCAGTCTCCCCAGGATGTCTGTGTGGTGGCTGTGCTGGGGCAGAAGGTCAGAGCCCAGCCAGTGAGGATTAATTTGACCTTATCTGGAGTTGGAAAAGATCCAGCTGGGTGGGTATAGATGGAGCCCTGCTGGGGGGTCAGTGGAGCTGGTCTGCTGATGGGGACTCTCCTCTGGGGTTGGAACACAACCTAAGATAACTCTTCCAAGGTTGAAAGCCCTCACCTGATTGAGTGATTGCACATTCTGGGTTATCCTTTTTAAAAACATGAGAATTCTGAAGTGAATCACATAATGAGTTTTGACACCACAAATCTGTACTCACATGTTGACAGGGCTTCACTTGGTTTAATTAGTTTATCTGGTTTAACTGTTTTATAAAATATATCTAATTTGAATATATCATTTGTCTCAGTTTCACAAGCTGCTGCAACAAGCTGTCATCTCTAACCACCCTTCACGTACATACACAAATCAGGATGGATCAGCAGTGGCTGGGAGCCATGATCAACTCCATGTGGCACTGTGGCCTGTTGTGCTTGTGCAAAATCAAGCTCCAAGTATTTGTATTGGCTAATCTAAAACTAATGGGAAGCAAATTCCAGATTAATCCAATTATTTGTGCTAAATTAAAATCCCTCACTAATCCTTCATCAACGCCTGGTAATTTTACAGAGGAGAGAAGGTGGGAGTTTCTGCAACTGATGGGAAGCTGCACCAAGTAACGCAAGCATGGGACCTGCTGCATGCCAGGCATGAAAGGGTGTGAACCAGCAAGAAATCCCTGTGCTCCCTCCCAGCCTTGGGCTGGACACAGGCAGCAGGTCCACACAATGGAGCAACCAGGCCCCCCTCTGCAGGCTGCACAACTGGTCATGCCATGGAAAAACAAGGAAAGGGGAAACTACAGAATTACTAAGACTGAAAAAGACATCTTAGCTCATTGAGTCTAACCATGAACCCAGCACTGCCAAGCCCACCATTAAACTATGCTGCCCTTTAGGCTTCTGTATGCAGATGTGAGGTCAATGTGGCACATGCAGAGGACAACTACCTTAAATACTTGTGGGTACATCATAAAATAATGAGAAACCTCAGCATACTGCAAACATAAACAAAATCTCTGTTCTTGTCCTGATGTAAGCAGCTCCAACAGGAACCGTATGTCCAAACTGGGGTCTGAAACCCCATCTTGGGGTCTGAAACCCCATCTTGGGGTCTGACGTGCTGCTCATCCCTCTCTTTGCTTAGGCCATCTGTCTCCAGCTCCTCCCAGCTGCTTATGCATCCAGCCAGGGCAATTCGGCAGGGCAGTGTAAGCATTTCCACAAACACTGCCCATAGTGCACTTGCTGTCGGGACGTACAGATGTCAGTGCTGCCATTTTGACAGGCTTCACAAGATAGCCATTTACACCAGCATAACCCCCCTACAGCCACCACTCACATCTTTTTCACCGCACCAAAATAAACTCATTCATTAGAACATTCAACAGCATTTTCCCCGAAGAGGAGGAAGATGCATGAAGGCTTCTTCTGAAACCAGCATTATTCAGTGCTCAAGTTGCTATTTATTTGTTAGATGATGAGCAAGAAAAGGAGACATCAACGTACAACAGCTCTCTTGAGCAGTGTGTGAGTTTATGCTGAATATGGATGACAGCAGAGCAAAGCCAAGAGGTGCTTCTCTCAAACCACAGTGAGGCAGAAAACCCTACTTTCAGTGGCTCCAGGACCCAGCAGATTTCCAAAAAGACTCCCCTGCTGGGCTCACAAAAGCCTTGCAGCCCACAGACACTTCCCTCATCCACCCATGCTGATGAACAACCCAACGCCAGCAAAACAACACAAACCATGGGAACAACTCCAGGAGCCCATTGGTCAACAGCATTTTTGCTGGAATAAGGCAAACATCAAGCTTTTCTAAAAGGAGAGAAAAGGAGAAGAAAAAATTCTTCAGCCACTATCAAAAATTAATATGGATTATATTTACTATGCCTATCCAAAAAAGTGCTTTCTTCTTTAGGAGATGTTGGCAACGACATGACCTTTAATGCTGTGAGTTAAAGCAAAGGATGGATTTAGTGTCAAAGGACCATGTCCTGTGGAAAGAAGTAATTACAGCAAAAACCCACCTCATGGGGATTTTTATCCAAGGAAAGGTTTTAAAATACAAACCAGGTGCTCTTGTTAAGTACAAGCCCTATAAAATATCTGGAGATTTTGCTCTGATCACGATAGGTTGTGCTCAGAATTAAGAAATAGTTTCACAGTTTAAAAAAAACCAAACTGTTGGAGGTTAGGATTTTCCTTTCCCTTTCCCTTTCCTTTTCTTTTCTCTCAGGGAATTTTCTCCCATCTGTTGCCTAAGAGATGATAACAACTGGTAGTTAAGAGAGACAAAAAAAGTGGCCAAGCTGGGGGGAAGGGTGCACCTGCACTCTGGTAGCTGAGGTACCGCGAGATTCTGGCCGGGAGATGAGGGACTGGGCTCAGCTCCTCTCTCTCTCAGGATCGGAGGAAAGAGTCAAGCTGCTGCTACCATGAGAGAATTCACTGCCACCACGGAGTCCAGCCCATTACTTGTTTTCTCCTACCTAAGAGCGGCCATTGGACTGGGACCTTATTAACACCCGATCTGCCTGGAAAGGACTCTCACCATCTACTCAGGTGCCTCAGGGGAAAATCCCGGGACCCCGACCCCCTCCCCCTTCCCGGAGGGCGCGTCTCCCCGGCCGCGTGTGGCAGCTGCTACGGAGAAACCAGACTGCCGCTGCCCAGCCCTGCTGTTCTCTGCTGCTGCCTCTGGCTTTTTCACTACATTTTAACCCAACACCCCGTGTCCGCCCGACTCCCCGCTGCTCCTGCTACATTTGGTTTGTCACCCCGGGCGTGTACCCGCCGCTGCCCTTCCAGCCGCCATTACCGCGTGCTCCTCGAGCTCGCGGCACAGCGCCCCCTGCCGGCGCGGGGGAACCATCGCACCCACCCTGCCCGGCTGGGAGCCGCCAGCGCCCCTGCCGGCTGTGAACGGAACTGCACCCGAGGGGAGATGG
The DNA here is from genome assembly GCF_020740725.1 of Corvus hawaiiensis. Taxonomy (NCBI): domain Eukaryota; kingdom Metazoa; phylum Chordata; class Aves; order Passeriformes; family Corvidae; genus Corvus; species Corvus hawaiiensis. The sequence continues at coordinate 7,770,374 of NC_063226.1, read as the reverse complement.
CTTACACAGCGGGAAGAGACTGTTGGGTTTTCTGGGGTTGTTTGTTGTTGCTGCCATTGTTGTTGTTTGTTTGCCTTGTAGTAGTAAAGAACTGTTGTTCCTTTTCCCATATCTTTGCCTGAAAATCCCTTAATTTCAAAGTTATAATAATTCGGAGGGAAGGAGGTCATATTTTTTATTCCAAGGGAGGTTCTCACCTTCCTTGGCAGACACCCGTCTTTCAAACTAAGACACAAACCAACAGCCAAAATCAACCAGCAGTGACTCATTAAATGGTTACTAATCAAAGTGGAGGAAAAAAATTCCTTATCTTCTAGACATCAGTAAAGGGAGGTTTTGCAAGGTCATGTGGTAAAATGTTAACATTAAAATGACACCTCAAAAACACACCAAGGAGAACCATTACAGAAAATCTGTGCATTCTTCCCTCTCTGAAAACGTGCTTTTCACTGGCTCACAGACATCAGAAGTCAAGGCACTGGCTCAAATAGTTCATCTCTCCTCCCCATACATCTCAGGACAGAAATCAAATATTTGGGACATTCATAATTCAAGCTTCTTAAATCTCAAAATTAAATTTTCTTAATAAGCTACACATCATGCACTTCTTCTAAAGGGCTTCTTTTTGGAAAGATTTAATAAACCATAAATAAATAAAACATTGTACATCAAGAAGTCATAAAGTTTAAATATGATAACCTTGAATTTAGTTTCTTGCACATGGTAATGAAGCTCCAGAGTATTGGAAATTCCTACTGCTGCAGAGAAAAATAAATTGGGCAGACATGGTGAGTGCTATCCCTTAGTACAAATGAACATAAACCAGATGCAAGAATGCAAAGCCAGCATTTGTGGCCAGCTATAATTTTCTGTGATTAGAGACTAAAATGAAATGTAAAACAACATCCCAGAGTGTCAAATTAGTGTAAAAAAGTCATGGACAACATAAAAAGAGGGTTTTTGAAAGTCTTACAGCTTCTTATAAAAATGATGAAAAACAAACTCATCTTGGTATATTCAAATGGGTTTTCTCCTTAACTTACCCTTGCACCCACTGCTGGATTTTTTAAGAGGAGGCTTGGTGGAGTTTGTGAGGTGCAAGCAGGGTCCCAAGCATCCCCCTGCTCCCCTTGGGACAAGGTGCTGGGGTGGCACAGAACCCATAGCCCTGCAGTGTCCTTGGCTGGGGCTGCCTCCCACACTTGCCCTCAGCAGCATCCGAAGACCAAAGGATGATACATGACTGACAGTATTTCAGGCAGAAAACATTGTAAGATGAGCCCTCACCCAAGAGCAATAAAGCAATATACTACCAAATAGAAAAAGATCTCCAGGAAAATAATTTGGGGCTAGAGAGCATTCCTTCATCCAAATCCAAGTATCCTAGCAGATGTTCCCACAGTGCTCTGGCTGAAGTCACCAGGAACAACACCACACTCACATGAGGTGACATAGCACCTGGTCTGCACATACAACTGAGTGTTTTCCATCAAGAGCAAACCATATCCAAGGCCAGAAGTACCTGATGAGCTCAGACGAGGAGGCAGGCTCACCCATCGGAAATGCTCAGTCCAAAAGGAACACAGGGGTCAGTGTAACCTCCTCAAACTGGCAGACAGAGCATACAGGCAGGTGGACATGTACACATGCAAATCCTCATTCCATTTGTTCCCTCTGCAACCACAAACATGCCCAGCAATGTGGGATGCTGATACCTTAACAATGCACAGCAGGGCACAAAGGGTTATGGGGGCAAAGTGCCTCCCCGGGGAAACAGAAGATGTATCCCTGTGTGCCATCTCACTGTGCCGTAATCAAAAATTCCCGGGCACCTTTCACCTCACTGGATGAGAAGCCTGACGGTAAAGAAGGCTGCAAGGTTTGGAACAAGAATCTTATTCTGCCCTGGGGTGCTGTAGGAAGGCTGGGACACCAGCCTGGAAACATATCCTTACACTGAGCTCTCTCCCAGGCAGCTGCATGGCTTCCTCCCTGCCTCTAAGAATAAGCAAGCTCTATCCTGAAAATAAGCAGGATTTGTCTTCCCCAGGAGGCTGTGAACAACTGCTTGGTCTGATGAATGTTTTGACACCCTTAATTTCTAGCCAAAATATGTTTCTGGGCAGCTCATCTCCACAGTAATACACTGCCCATAAGGATTCAGCTTCAGGTCTGGAGCCTTGCTAGCAGATGAAGATGCATCTGCTTCCCTGCAGATAAACAGCTATGCTGAGGAGGCTCCAGACAATACATTAATCCTTCTCGAGTCAGTTGCAATTTAAGGTCATTAAACAAGTTTAAAATTAACAAACTCCATGCAGAAAGCTGGTGTAGTGGGTTCCTATAGACTGTCACATCTATCAGCACATCTGTGCATCAGGCTGCTTCCCAACATGGTTCTTCATTATCCCAAGATCTAGAGAAAGCAGTCATCAAGCTCTGGAGTCAGAGACAAGGGGAGGCAATATGGAAAGATGTGCTCTCTCTCTTTCTTCCCTTCCATCCCATGCACCCCCCTCTGTAGGACAAGTGGTAGGTTACTGAAGCCGCAGGACCTTATGCCACTGATTTCTGACATTTCAGACACTTTCAAAGTATCTGCCTGTAAGACCCCGGTGAAGAGTCTAAGTGGAAGCTGCAAGTACAGAGATGAAAATTCACTGTTTAGCATGATAAAACCAAACAAAGCAATGGAGGCCACTTGTTCTATTTTACAGAGGAAGAGGCAGCATTAGGTTAAAGCTGCTCCTGGGCAGCAGATGGCTGGGGTGGTGGGTCCCAAGGCAGAAGAGGGGTGTCCCTCTGCCATGGTTCAGATGGGCAGGTGATGCCTCAAGATCCCAAAGGGAAGAAGCAGCACAAAGCACAAGACTTCATCAACAAGGGTAGTTAGTAGGCAGGAAAGCACAGTACCACGGGCCGAATGCAGTTTTCCAAAAAAACACTTCTCACCCAAAAGGACTTGAATACTTTTGCCTCATTCTGAAAAGAGGTTCCAAGTCCAGCAACCTGTGCACCTGTCCATTCATGGCCATCCCAACAGCTTGTCCTCCCATGCCCAACTCCTAGGGACCCCCAAGAGGCTTTTGCACATGCCCCACCTATGATCAGTCCCAGTAACACAATTTTTAGCCCGTAGTTCTTCATGCACCAAGGACAGACTAACTGCATGTGAGACTGCTCCTCATTTACGATGGATGAACTGGTACCAGAGTGGAGACTTAAGAGCATGTGGAGCTGAAATAGGAAAGGTGCGCCTTTATTCTTCCCTTTCATCTTTGCTTCAGGAGGCCAAGAGTCTTGACACGTAACTTTTGTTGGTTTATCACCTTGAGAGGGCAAAAGTATGCAGTACAGAAATGTCTTCAGGACTGAGATCACATAGAAAGCAGAGCCTCTCCTTAAATGCAGAAGTAACCTCCAGCAGAAAATCAGAGAAGATAGGGCTGAGTGATCCTGTGAGGCCACTTGACTTGCTAAACTGCCCATCCATAAGTCATGGGCAATGCTTAGCCTTTCCCACCCAAGAGCACCTCTCAATTGCTAACACCTGCAGCTTTAGCTGACAGTGTCTCCTTGTTTCTTAACCTTTCATCTGGCAGCAATAGCAGTCACTACAGATTTTTCTTGTAAGACATTCAGTTCCAGTACACCTGAAGGGGAAACAAAGTGGGAGGTTATGAATGCCTGGCTCTGTCTCATCAACCCCAGATCAAGCTACAGCAAATCTCTAAACTTATTTTACTGCTGCCACAAGACTTTGATATGAGCTTTTCCAGGACAGAACTAGTGGAACTCCAGCCAAAAAGCACTGTGTAAGAGCCCTGCACCATGTGCTTGAACCAAACACTCAGTAAATTATTTTTGGGATGGATGCCCTGGGGACAGACCAAGCTTTAAAGACACCCTACCACAACTGCAAATCATCACTGAAACACCACAAATGCCTGTCTTGTTATCCCTGGGTTTGCCCAGGAGGCTGCATATCACTGAAGGCACAGCTTGTCTCTTTCAAGGAAGAATTCAAGGAAGAGCATGGCTGATTTCAGCAGCAAAAGTGTAAAGCTTCTTTAAAACATAAAGACTGTGATACCTGTGTAGGCCAAAGATCTCTCTAGCCCAGAATCCTAATGTGATTTTGTTAAGTCTTTGAGCTCATATAAATTTTGAATGCCCACAGTGAAGAGGAGTCATGAGGATCCACCTCCCACAGGTTGTTTGAAGTTGATGCCTGCTGGCCCTTGCACAGTGAGACAGCAGCCAGTGATCCTCAGTCTGGTCGTTCCAAGCCACACATAGTTTTGCAGGTTTTGAGCATACTCTCACTCCCCTCCATCAGTTTTCCAGACAGTATGAGCTCTCCTTTGTGTGCAACTCTGAAGCTCAGCCCTGCTGCTGGCAGTACAGCTGTCACAGCTGCTCCCCATGGGGTGTCACCTGTGCAGAGAGAGACTACCATGGTCCTGGGAGGGATGGGACGTTCAGAAGTCAAAAGAAGTCTCCTTAACTGAGAGAGGCTTCAGATGACAATGGTAAGATGCAATAAAAGAATAATTAACCTATGATCAAATCTAGTAATCTTTTTTACTTCAATTGCATAATTGAAGCCCAAAGACATGGCTGTATGAGATGCTCAGCAGCACCCTGTGGGAGGAGGAAACCAGCGGAGTTGTAACCCGTCCTTCAAGCTGTTTACTACATAAAAACCAAGTTTTGCTCCCTTCAGACATAAAGCTCACAGATTGCTTCCCACACATGCTGCAGCATAAAATCTGAGTCCTTACAAAAGCAAGGATGATAGGACAGACAAGAGCCCTCCTGTGCTGCAGCCTGGATTGGGCAGAAGCACCACCAGGTCTTGCTTCCCACAGGTTTGCTGGGGTCTTAGCCTGACCTGCAGCCAGCCTGCAGAGGAAACCACCATGATATTCCCTCAGGGAAAAAGGCAACAGGACTCAAAGGTTTTACAAGGAAGAAATAACGCCAGAAACATTGCTCCAGTCCAGTGCTTTCCATGGAAAATGGAAGACGATTGCTTCCTTAGATAGAAGATAATGAGTAAACACAGAGTAGTGGGGACAAAGGTTTTAAATAGGCTTTTCCACTAATGACTTGGTCTTTCAAATTTCCATTTTCCCACCTCTGCAGGAACACTGTCCCCCAGCCTCTCCTGGGAAACATCACGTGATGGTGCTTGCACAGCCCCTGGCAGGGTGAAAAATCAGATCCCAGCTGAGCTCCTGGCACATTACTTTTTATAAATACAAACTTTATTTGAAACTATAAATATCCCTAATTTAGAATTTTGTTTAAAATATAAAAATCTTGAAAGACTTTCTCCAGATAGTATTTTGCTTATAGATTCCTCCCTCCCCCTCTCCCCCCCCCCCAGCAATTTTGATGTCTTCTTAATGGTTATTCTTTCTTTTTTCCTTACAATAGAAAGTATTCCTCAGCCCCCAGGAAATCTGTCTATACAGAAGGACAAAAAGAAAGGAAATGCTTCATGGGCAAAAAAAGCAGAGCTCTACAGAAACATTTTATATTCTCTCAATCAAGAAGAATTTAAGTATTAACAAGCTACAAATGTTTGAGAACTAATTTCACACACTTTTCTTTCCTCCAAATTAGGCTGTTATTCTTTAAAATAGAAGAAATAGCATTTTGCATTGTAAATTACTTCCACTTCTGCGCCATGCAGCCTCAACAAGCTACACTGAAATTCACACACACAAAAATCTACACTTTGCCATGAGCCTGAGTATACACCTTCCTCCTTTCAAGCCCAATTCCTAGTAATTCTGTGAGACTTTAAAAATTACATGCTGAGCGCAAAAATCCAGCAGCTTACTCCTGTCAAAAGGGCAATGGGGAAAATGATGTGTGTGCACCAACTTTCTGAATTAATTGGGGTCCAGTGGCACACAGAGCAGCACAGTGTATCAGGAGAGTGGGGTGTGTTTCTGTTCCTGAAACAGGAACATTTCCCTGTTCCCCCAGGCATGGAGAGATGTGACTGCACTTCCCTGCCGTCTACGTGCCACACTGAACCCAGGGCTCCCTTAATGAAACACATGGCCAGGTAGGGGCAAGGATTTGGGGGGATTTTGACTGGAAAAGGAGATAGGAACCCAAAATATTGTGGTATTTCAGATTTACTTTCACTGCAACCTACATAAAATGTATCCATAGTGGCACTAGTTGCTTGTTATCATCAAACATGAAGGAACTCTACATGAAAGAGCTATACTCATGGAAAATAGGTTTGAGGTCAGGTATAATCCCATCCTGAGCTAACTAGAAGAGAACATGCAGCAGTGTCCTCTTCTGCAGTGATTATCTTGGGATTTACTCTTCTTACAGGGCAAGGTGCTCTTGATAGGCCAGAACTGAAGACTGACAGCATTTAAACAGAGGAAATACTTTAATGCTGGCACATCCCACCTCTTGAATTGAACGGTCATGGAACTTTTTTTCTGTGAAAGCCTTGCATATTGAGCAAAATGTCCACTTCTTTACAAAACAATACCCTAAAATCATCCTATTAGCACAGCAGGTACTCCACACATATCATCCTGGAATAATTTTCATTCATAAAGTATATCCTTCAACCTTTAAGATGCTCCCTTGCCACAGACACTTTCAGTGACAGCACTGTACATTGCCAGTGAAAAATCAGAGTTGACATCTACATTTTAACAGAAAATGCAATTTACAACTTCCATACTTCCAGATGAAAGAAATCTAGTTATCTTTTATGAAAGCAATTATTTAAGCTATCAGAAATAAAACAAAGCAGCAACATATTTGACAAGCTACATGCCTCCAAAAAGATGAAAAAAAGCAGGTAATGCCTTTTTTTCCACTAGCCTACATTAAACAGGAGCAAGAGGAAAGGGAGGGAAAAATGCTCCCACCTTTTCAGGCATAAATTAAATTGACACATTGAATATCATCTACATGAGGAGTACACTTTAACTGACAAACAACTCAGGCTACGAGAGTGCCCTTCCCGCTTCCCCAATGTTCAGAAAAGCACATTAATACAGCACCACAACCAAATGCCGCAACATTCCGTATCAGGTAGCTTAGCAGCTGTTTTTATTTCTTGCAGCTTTTCTGAGAAATAGGGGCAAGAGGGGGCTGAAGCAGCATGGAGGAAGCAATTGTCATGTTTGGTTTCTTTCTGAGTAGCTGATGAGAAGGAATAAGGACATGTGGTCATTACAGATGGGAAGGATGCGGTGCTTGCGGAGGGACTCTGCAGCCAGCGGGCAGCAATCCCAGCCCAGCAGCTTTGCTGTTTCCTCATCCTTGAAGGCATGGAGAAATCTCACCACGTCTAGAGCACAGCCAAAGTAGAGCAAATACATTATTTACTACCAGAAGCTTGGGGGGAAAAAAAAAAAATAAAAGATGCTCAGAGATTCCTTCCTCCCTGTAGCTCTCCAATTCTTTGGCCACCTCAAAATTCTTCCTGCTTAATCTCTGCTGCCTGCTTGAGTAGGGAAGAAAAGCCTGACTAACAAAAGCCAGTGTGCCCAGGCCCAGCAAGGCTACGCCTCCAGCGCAGCAGCCCACAACCGCCCTGTCTCACTTCCAAAGATATACATATTATTACCAGAACACTTCACCTGAACAGCCTTAATAAAATACGAGGGGATATTAACTAAGCTGTAAAAATCTATAAAAATTCTGCTTTACAAGATATATTTACCTATGAATCAGCAGTTGGGTTAATTCATTATTCAGTAGGCTTGTTATTTACAGTGTATTACAGCTTTGTAAATTATTTATATGTGCTTGTCTCTGTCTGTGCATGGTTTTCCCTTAAGAGACAAGAAATGTTTATTATCTCCCACACAGGGAGGTTGTTTCAGTCCAAGGTAAGATATTAAAGCATCTGATGGTTCACTCTGGCTTTCTTCTAAACCTGCATTCTGTTGTGCTGTTGTTTATGGAATGCAAACACACTGAGCACAGGGATCCCAGGAAAATCCAGCCCAGCATCTGGGAGGTTTCAACTCAAACCCAGCCTTTTTGCACCATGTACGCAAGGGTCCATTCAGACAGCAGCTACCCCAGGGCCATAGATAGCCGCAGCTCCGGGAGGAAAAGACTTTAAATTTCATTTTGTGTCGAAGTGCAAATATCCACCATCAAATCAGACTCCTAGCAGGAAACTTTTTAGCTGCTAATGGTAGGTTAGGTTTTAAAATCTGCTGCTTAATTGGCAAGCATGTGAATTTTATGTAGCAGATGCCAAGAAAACCATTGGAGGGACCTGATCTCCATCCTTCCAGATGGAGAGCTGGACCATAGCTATGGAAAAGATGAGCTACTAGGAAAAAATTCTTTACTCAGAGGGTGGTGAGGCACTGGAATGGGTTTCCAAGAGAACTCATGGCTGCCCCATCCCTCAAAGTGTTCATGGCCAGGTTGGGTGGGACAATAAGCAACCTGGCCAGTGGAAGGCGTCCCTGCCCAGGGCAGAGTGTTGGAATGAGATGATCTTTAAGATCCCTTCCAACTCAAACCATTCCATGATTCTATGAAAAGTCATCAAACACAAGAGCTCCTCAGCACTGCTGCCCAGGGTAAGCTGCTTTGGGCACCCAGCATGAACCTAGGAACCAAGGTTCATTAGACCCATATAATATCAACAGGAGATCAGTGGATTTCTTTCATGCACCCAAAATCAGTCAGCCAGCCAGCTCCCACAGATACCAGCTGCACAGGAGACTTCCCAGTCCTCACATAGGTGTGGCTTGGCAGCCACATCCCTTGAAAAGTACTCCAGTGAAGGCTCTGATCCCACCATTCCTTTCCTTAGTAAATCATGAGAAAATAAAGATTAAACATGTTTTTTTTAAGGCATCTAGCAAATTTAAGACTTTTCCTCAATTAAAGAAAATGAAGCCCACATTCCTATATTAATGAAATTCCAACCCCCCTGCAAATGCAGCTTGGTGCCCATCCAAGATAAGCAGTTCATGGTAAACATGAGTGTTGGGGTTTTAGGAGTTCTTCTGTTTTCTTTTTCTCTTAAAGAATTTTCCCCATACATGTTGCCAGGGGGACAAATTACCAGGTGCTTAAGAAAAATGAAAAGACCTGGCCACAGAGGGAGGGGTCCAGCTGTACTACTCTCTTTCACCTGGGCTTGTGGGCTGTGAGTTCTCGGCGTTTTGGATGGGGAGAGAGGCTGGAAGGAATTCGTCAGCACTGCAGACTTCTGCTTTTTTGGCTGCCTTCCTCCTACAGGAGAAACCCCGGGATTCCCAAGCCCACCTTTCCCTGCCCCGCTGGGAGCCAGGCTGCGACCGTCCTGCCCCCGCCGTTGCTTTGAGCCTTCGCTACTCTGTAGCCCTGCACACCCTGCCTGCCCAGACCTCCGGGGGTTCCCACCGCAGCTCTGGAGTTCCATACATCTCCTCTGCCACCCAGGGATTTGTGCTCGTCCCTGCTATTCCAGCCTGCTGTTCCCGAGGGTCCGGCCGGACACCGGGATCGGCTGCCCAGCGGTTTGTGAAGCCTTTGTTCCATCCCTCCCAGGATCCCGGGGCACCGGTGCCGCGTGCTCCCCGAGCTCGCTCCGGAGCGCCCCCTGCAGCCGCGGGGGAACCATCGCACCTGCCCTGCTCACCGGGAGCCGCCAGCGCCCCTGCCGGCTGCGAGCGGAACTGCACCTGAGGGGAAAGGGCCTGACAGCCGAGAGAGGCTGGGACTGGGTTTGTGGTTCCGTTTGCTGAGAACTGTTATTCTTATTCCTCATACCTTTGCCTGAAAGCCCCTTAATTTCAAAATTATAATAATTCGGAGGGAAGGGGGTTGCAATTTTTTTTTTTTTTTTTTTTTCATTTCAAGGGAGACTCCTGCCTTCCTTGGCAGACACCTGTCTTTCAAACCAAGACAATGAGCCATGGAATTTGCCATTCCCAACAAAAAAATACGTGCAGATGGACATGTGCTAAGCCACATACTAGCCTGGAGAGTGCTTGCCTGTTCAGCAAGTGTAACAACAAATTTAGAGCAGGAATACTAACAACTGTAAACAGCATGTTTTAGTACTCCTATCCACTGATAAATGGGAATTACTTAAAAACTATCAATCTAACATGGGAAGTTGGAAAAAGATTGACTCCAAACATCTCTCTTGCTGGCTTGAATAGTGATGAGAGACCTCAAAAGTGGAGTGAATGAGAAAAAAAGAGGTATGGATGGTGGATGAGGTCCGGTGCAAATAAAGGTACCAGAAAGGTACCGCTGAGGTAGAAAACATCCAGGGAGGAGCAGCCAAAAGGCCTGACAGGTCAGAGCAGAGATACAAAGGGCCAAACAATGATCCCTTGGGACATCTCTAATGTTGGAGGCAATCAAAGATCAAATTTGCTCATATTGCAGGCAGACCAGGACGTGACAGCTATAGAGAGGCAGAGGAGCTCTTCCCCCTTGCAGACCTGGGGCAGGCTGTGACCAGCTTGCACAGAGCTGGCACATGCCATGGCAGCTTTGCAAGGTCTCACACCACCCCTGCTTGCAAAGTGCAGACACAAAGTGTGTTTACATTGATTAAATATTAGCAACGTTCCTATGTAAAGTCAGCATTAAATTGCTAATCACATTACCAATTTTTAAAATACTATTGGCAACGTCTGGCCCAATTTATGTCAAGAAAAAGAACTACAGTCTTTTCACCACCACTAAAATGACAAAATTTCTGACCTCAAAGAAGTCTGTCACATAGATATTGTTTCTTTTTCCCAATCTACTGATCATGAAAACTTAATGAAACTGTTTATAGATAACTTTCTCCCTTTTGAATTAAGTGAATTTCCCTCCCATATCAGAAACCACAAGAGCCCTGAAATGGCCCATTTTTCACTCTCACAGTCAGTGTTCCTATCTTTAGTTCTTAAAGAACTTTGGTTTGTTGTCTTGTCATCTTTTCCTTAGTAAATGCTCAAAATACAATTTAGTCTTACACATTTTGATGATGTTATGGTTTCTCCATTCAGAACTGATTTTTCAAGATAACAAAGATTTTTATTGACAGAAACTTGCTTTTCCTTCAACTGCCTGAAAAGTGAATTTACTAGAAATACTTCCAGTGGCTCAAAGCCTGCACTTACATATGGGCAGCAAATTTTCCAGTGGATCTCCCACACGAAAGTAATGTCACTGCAAGACCAGGACCAGAATTTGAGGCAACAATTTGCATTGGGGATCTGCATGGCCTTTTTTTTTTTTTTTTTAACAAGAAAGTATTCTCAAACCACATCACAAATACATTTTGTAATACTCTTTCACTATCAGCTGAAGATTTCAAATACTTTTATTCATTATTTACCACCAGAAATGAGATTTCAAAGAGAAAACTTTTTAAAATTAGGTTTGGTGACAAAGTTTTACAGCAAATAAGCCACCAATCTGGACTAAAGAAGGTGACTTCTGCATGCAGGGGCTCAGCAGATCTACCCTGTAAGAAGGTACCACACTAGCCCCAGGCTTTTCAAATAACTTTATCCTCTCACACTTGAAAGTGGGGAGCTTAGTAGAGTTTTCTCTTACAAAGAAACAGTGAGATCTACTAATCCTCAGATTTTCAGAAGCATGGTACAGACAGGCCATCAGACCAGATTTTTCACATTCTAAACTTCCTCATTAGAAGCACAGTACTAATGCAAAGGACAGTATTTCTTGTGTGCATCTGATATGCTTTAGGTAATTATATTTCAATACAGCTTTGCAAATGCTATTTTTGTGCACAGGAATTGAATTCCAGTCTCTTTTCAAAGAGAGTTTGAGACAAAATCACCGGCAAAACAACAGTAATTAGTATATCAAGAATGCTACAAATCCTAATGCACACATATAAATCTATACAACTTATTAAATATGTATGCATGGACACTGGATTTTTTCCTGGATAAGAAAGAGGAAACACCAAATCCAGTGTAGCACAGCCTCTCTTCCTCAGTGTATTTTATGTCTACCAGCCCATGAGAATCACTTCAATAAATATAAATGCAAACCCAAGATTCAAGTCAATTATTTAAATGAAGGCTGTTGCTTTCATTTGTTGTGACTAAATCCAGTGGTTTAAACACATCAAGCCCAACACACCGAAGTCTTACACAAGTCTGTCCATCACTAGACTATTGGTGCTGTTCTTTGTTCTCCTTACCATTTTTAAGCAAAAGGGGTGAAATACTGCCTCTGGGGGAATCCATGAGATTTTAACCATCCTTTTATATGCCCATTGCTCAAGGATTGTCTGGGAAGCTGGCAACCCAGCCTCAAGCCATGCACAGCTCCTAGCCAGCCCCTGGCAGAAAACCCCTCAGCCCTGCCATCGGGGGAAGATAATTGAGTCCCTGTGGCAAGGAGATGGCTCAGCTAAAGTCATAGCTGGCCAGAGCCCAGACAAAACCACAAGCACGGTGATGAGGGCAAGGGGAAGGTGCCCACAGCTCTCCATGGATGAGCTTGCAGGGATTCCTGTGGATGCAGAACTAAGTGCAGCCTTCACTCCTACCAAGGCAGAAGCACCACAGGCACCCCAAATGACACAGCCCCCTTGACATCACTGCATGCCTGCTCACAATCCATAAACTCAAAAGCTCAGAGCCAGGCATGACAGCAGAGGACCTTTCCTGTAACTGCTTTGCTGCTTGTTAACAACACTCTTAAACTAAAGATGGAACCAAAATAGTGCTTTTCTCTCTTCCCACACCCTTCCCTTCCCCCCCCAATGTGTAACATGTTTGTCATTGCAGCGCCCTGCCTAGGAGCTGTTTCAGCATTTAAACTCTAGAGCATTTCAGCTCTAACAGGAATCGTTCAACTGTCCTTGGAGAAAACCTGGTTTCCCAGCTGTGTGTATCAACTGGGTATCTGCAGTGCAGAAGACTCTATAAGCAAACAGGGAATGATGCCAGCTCCTCCCTCTGCAATCTGGTCCCTATTAATTTAGAATTATTCGAAAACTCCAGTGAAATATTGAATTAAAATGTAATTGCAGGGGTTGGGAAAGGTTGTGGCACTAAAGCTCTTATGAAGCTGCTTCATCTACAAGACATTTTGGCAGCATTTACTGCCAGCTATGCAATTTAAGCATGGAATCTAACAGCCAAAGAGAGAAAGATCCCAAAGCTGCACATTTTGGACCATCACCTCACATTCTAAGATAACTGTCCAGAGGCAGGATATCTCAATATACCAATTGTAAGCCTTCCCTGCAGTGAAAGAGAGTTCATATAAAGGAAGAGACACTCCAAAAACAGCAAAAAAGAAGTATAAAGCCAGAAAAACAGCTCTTGGTTGGTTTCCACGTGCCATCTAAGACTCAAAACGTGCATGTTCTTGCTTCACCCCTGTGGGCACATTTTGGCATTTCCCTCAGTGGTATGGTGTACCATAGCTGCACTCTCTTCCAGCTCAGTTATTTTTACTCTGCATTGACTCCCCAGCCTGGTTCACCACAGAGCCGTGATAAGGAAAGCAGCAGAGCAGAAGCAGCTTCAGCTGATGGAGAGAAATGCTCTTTAAGCCATGGTCTGAAACAGTGTAGGCAGACATTGAGTTAGATCCATGTTCTGCTGCTCCTGTTTCATATTCATTATCATCCAGCAGCAGCCACCAACGCACTTGCCTGCTCTTCTGGAGCTCAGCCACGCATGGCCACCCTGCTCCCTCCCTGGCACATGAGGCACGGGGCCTTCCTCCTTGCTGGGCTGTGCCTAAACCCCCTCTGAGCCCATGAGAGAGCAGGACTGCAGGAATAACCCCATACCACCATCATACAACCTTTTTCCTACATCTCATGGCAGCCATGCCTTTCTGGTCAGACCATGGCATTCAAGGCGAGTACTCTGCTGCATCTAAGTCACATCCTGCATATGCTGCAGCAAGTCAGCAACAGGACAACAAATATACCAGCTATAATGTACAGCCCCACTTCGGGATGACAGAGCATCTCTGACCTCCCCAGTATCCATCCGGCTGTTTCCTATCAGCACAGACAACAGCTCACATAGGAGCCCGAGAGCTTCCACATGCCCACCATCAGTTGTATGTATAAATAGACTCATCTGCTCCACAGACACTGTGTCCTGCAGCCCAAAGTAACTCAGTATCCTCCCACCACACTGCCAGCCTCTCCCTCAGACGTCCATATAAAGAAGCCTTTGCAAGCATCTTTAAAAAAAAATCCCGCAATTCCACCAGAGCAGAAGCAAGTTGTAAGTCAGCAGATCCCACACGAGCCTCACGTTTCAACCAGGATGCTCTGCCCACAGCTCCCTCCTGGCGTCTACAGTGCTAAACTGGGACACGTGGAACCAGTCAGACTCCTGTGGCACTTAGCCACATCCCTAAATAAATCCTTATCACCAACCAGCATCTCACTGGAAGGCACTGGGGTGCCAATGGAACACACGGTCCTGTCAAGGTGAGAGGTTGAGGAAGCACTGGCACAGGTTTGTGCTGTCCCCAAACCCATCCCTGTGTACCCACCAAGAGCTGACCCAAAGATGGCACTGAGCACTACTGACTTGACCTCCCCTAACTGCAGGGACAAGACCCTATGTGCTGTTACTCCACCCACACTCAAGAGGGGTTGGCCAGAACTTGTCATCTATGCATGTTTGCCAGAAACACTGTGGCTGTTGTTTTATTCAGCCATGAGGAATGCAAAGACATTTGCCACAGACACGGCAAACATACCACTTGTCCAGCCAGAAGTACTAAATCCTGTCTCCCTTCAGGAAAAAGCAGAATACAAATTAACCAAAGTCTACTAAGGCTCTGAACAAGATCTCCCCTCTTAGCCCCTAGCTCTCCACCAGCGCCAGAAGGATGTATGAGTCTCCACAGAGATGGATCTTTATTTATAGACACAGATTAGCATACAGGACTCCACTGTACAATATGTCGCCATGAGACAGTCCGAGGCGACACCAGCCACAGACAGTTATTGATTACGAGTCAAAATGAAGAACGATCTGTTTTGAACAAAACAATTTTATTACAGTCTTTGCTACCAAGACACAGTGGCTCTGAAGACTGGCTTCAGAAAGCAAATCTCCAGGCAATCTGTCAAAGGCAATGCCAGCATATTATTCTACAGGGTTATTCAAGTGACCTTAAAGCAACTGTATGGACCTCTGATATTTGTGCAGGTCAAAGACTGTCTTCATACATTCTGAAGACATATAGTAGATATACAGCATTGTGTCAAAAGAGGAACTTTTTTCTTTTTCTTACTAAAGTCTTTTAGCTCATTTAGTCACCAAGAACATGGAAAGTTGAGAAGTACCAAGACACCATGAAATTCACTTGAATGTTCTTGCTTTCTGTTCCCACAAAGAAGCTACCCTACTCATGGCAAATACCTTAGAGAGCCCAATATCCTCTCACTCTCCTCCAAAGACAGTTATTTCACTTGGCTGGACACCAATTCCGGTTTCATTAGATGAGTATCAGCTTCCAGAGTTAAACTGAATCCATAACATGACATGGAAACTAAACCTAGTGAAACAACTCTCATATATTACCACTTTTAAAAACATGCTCCTGCACAGCACTAGCATGACAGCAGATCAGCTTCAGCTCTTCATTCTGAAGTCAAGGGCATTTATTTAATGTCTGTCTTAGCTGCTTGGGTCAGTCTGTATCCATCCATACAAACAGCACAGCACAAAGCAGTGGTTTTCTCCTAACCCATCAGCCTCCTGGGCAGCAGCTATATCCAGGTAGGCAACAAAGCCACAAGCCTGCTCACCAAGAGCTCTTCTCACCTGTCAACAGATGCTTACAGCAGATGAAAATCAAACAACCAACTTGCACACCAATGCGCAGCTAAGCAGATACTTCTTGCCTTTCTAATAAAATAGCTAACAAAACCAGTTTATTTCTTTCTGGATCTGATGGCAAACAACAGTGAGTACTCCAAATATGCAGCTTTCTACATAACACACCCACTCTGTTGTAGTAATACTTTAGCAGAAAAATAATCACTTTCAGCAGAAGAATAACCACGTTAATTCAAAGTCTTGCAGTTCAGGCCTAATCCCAAGCCACTGACCCATGCAGGCCACGCACATGCAAAGGCTGGGATCTGCCCCATAGCTGAGATCACAGCAAGTGCATCCTCACTCATGGGTTAAGTAACATCCCAGTGGCATTTCCCAGAGCAGAGAGGCAGGAGAGCAGCCTTTGTCCTCCCAAGAAACCGACAGAGAAGGTACAAGCATGACTGATTCCCAAAAGGGGAATTCGTGCAACTAACCTATCCTGCAAAAGCACTCACATATCTGCTTCTGTCTGGCTAAAATTACCAAGCGTTTGGTATTTAGAGAAAAGCAGGGCTGCAATTAGAGCTCAGAGCCGGGAAAGGCTGTTGGATGAACTCTGCAGAAAGGTTCTACCAGGATGCCCGGGTTTCTCACTTAACCAGCACATAAAATAATGATCCATCAGCCACAAGAAATACACCGCTGTTTTGTTTCTGCAGTTCCCAACTGGTACATTCTCCTGCTTCAGCTACCTGCCATATTCAGAAAAGCAGATGGCATCACTCAAACAAAATTAAAATAGATAAGAGCATGCTAACTTTTTATGCCTTATGACGATCATCTTTATGATTTTGATTCGAAGGTGTGAAAGCTATACCAGATCCAAGGTAGTATAAAGTGCGTCATGGGAAAAGGATTAACAAACATCCTTATACTCCTACAGCAAATGCAGATGCCACAAAGGTTTTGCAAACCTATAGTTTTAATATTGATGTGACTGAGGTTGGCCACAGTTTGGGAAAAGTGGATCGAGGGCACATGCATTTATGTATGATTATGTGCACGCAGTAGGGAAAAGTGTGCAACACAAGCATACACTGGGCTGCATCACAAAATCCCAGGGCCAAGCTGCCTTGCAGAAGTCACAGACACTTAGGGGTGAGGGAGTATTAAAAGCGCATTAAAAAAAAAATATTTAGTTGGAACCGTTTTACCAACACAGCAGTCAGCACTGTGGGCTGTGAATAGATGGACACTGTGGCACTTTCACCCCTTCAATATCCTGAAAAACAGAACAGAGGCATGTGTGGGTAGGGGAGGAAAGGCTCAAGAGAGAAACCTCTCCAGTTCAGACAAGAAGTTCATCCCTTTCCAAACTCGCCTGATCTGTAACACCAGTGTCACCAGAGGTGGGTTTTCACAGCTGTGTGCATCTGGTGCTCAGACTGCAGACATCCACCCCACACCAGGAGCTACCACAAGGGATGTTTATGGCCCTACAATCCTGCCCCGTGCCTCATCCAATGGGCACCTGCAGCCTGTGGAGAAGGCTCTCTGTGTGTTTGTTTTTCCAGTAACAGGGAAGTGGAGAAAGGAAAATATTCAAAGTCATTGCAAAGGCACATCTGAGAATGCAGCTTTGTGCAGAGATGTTGTGATACGTGGAAAGCAGCTGAACTCGTTTTTGAAAGCATTTTTCTTCCTCCTAAAGGCTCTGCTGCCACTCTGGCAAAGTGTACCCTTGTCAGTTAGTGGCTAACCCTGTCATGGGGAAGAAAAGTCTGGGATATGACAGGTTTTACAACCTGTCAGATGCCTGGTGCTCTGCTCTACTCCTGATCTGATCACTATCAAACATTAAACCACTGTTTCACCACACAGGAGTGCAACTTGATGCTTGCAAGCCTCAGCCAAGAAAGACAGCGAGGCTGGTGAGCTGCCAAGATCCTTTGTCCCTTCCTTGCATGGGCTAGACTTCACTTTTATGATCTGATTGTTGAATGTGTCACACTGGGAGCAGTCCCACAGGAGTCCCAAAACAAGGACACTGAAATTGCCATTGGTTTTCAGGAAACTGAGAACTAGAGGTGGATGATGAACCTGTAAAGTATGAAAGGAGAGACCTGGGTGACAACTGCTTGGTTGCAAGTCTGCACAACCTAGCTTGCAAACCAAATTCAAAACTTGGAGAAACCCCAGATAGACCAAAATCTCCCCAATCCCCTCAGAAAAGCAAAATAGCCCTGCTCCCATGAGACATGTACTGAAAACCCTGGCACATTGCACATCACTCAGCCTTTAGATACCCACTGATCGAGATAATCTAAACATAAGGACTCTCTTTCTCTGTGTTCAGGAGGGGATAAAATATTTTAATTCATCTCTTCTCTCCACACACAAAACCTCTGCTCTTCCAGAGCAGCTTTCAGGATTCACGAGCAAAAGCCGCAGCACTGACTGTAAAATCCTGCTCTTTATGCTCTTTAATTCCACTGACACTGCAAGAGTCAAAGGCTGAATAGTCAGGAGTAAAAAGTATCCTGCAATCAGGAGCTTAGCTACAGCAAGTGAAGTTGGAGCACTAGTGTATACTTGAAGAGGCCATTTAGCCAACAGATGCCAAGGACAGACTACAAGTAGCACTTAAATTATTCTTTCAAAGAGCTCATATTTAACTTATGGCAAGACGGTCTGTTATCTTCCCAGTTCCCAGTGGGCTTAAGTCAGAACTTGCATCTGGTTAATTTATTTCATGAAGACCTTCTCAGCAACAAAAGCAAGATGCCTGCTGCAAAGCCCAGCTGCTTCAATGCAGAGTGGCCATCTAACAGGTAAGTTGACTTCAGCAAAAGGCAACCTGGGGGCTTTCTCAAGTCTCAGGAGGCTTGTTAACTCTTCACAATCTTCTCTGTTAAAATGCAAAGCAGGCTGGGGAACAACATCCCCAAAAAAACAGTCCTCAAGTTGTACCATGCTAGGAGGAGGTACAACTGGACTTCCACAGCACTTCGAAGTGTAGTCTTGCCCAAGTCATCCTAACAGATCTGAAGTGAGGCAGCAGGTCCATCACTATTCAGCACTACTGCTGCCCCAGTGGATGGGTGCATGGCTGCAGCATCCCTGGGGCAGAAATGAATGGGCTGTTCCTGCTCTCAGATGCTAGCAGGTAACGAGATGTGCCAGGCTTGGAAACACAGAGACCAGCTGGGTGGGGGCAGTGGTGCTGCTGTGTGACAGCACAGGACAGCAA
Organism: Corvus hawaiiensis; assembly: GCF_020740725.1. Taxonomy (NCBI): domain Eukaryota; kingdom Metazoa; phylum Chordata; class Aves; order Passeriformes; family Corvidae; genus Corvus; species Corvus hawaiiensis. The sequence continues at coordinate 7,751,327 of NC_063226.1, read as the reverse complement.
GGCTGGCTCTGTAGGGAGCTGTTGTCCTTTAGATAAGACCAAACACTAACTCAGAGGACCAGACAAGCTTTATGGAATACACAAACCCTTTTCATGTCTTTGTAGCTTGTTTGCCTGAAGACTTGTCTCCTGTTTCTCCCCCCTCTTCCCCCCCCCCCCCCCCCCCCCCCCCAACTGAACTAACTGCTGCTTCAATACTTCAGATTCTGAAGCTCAGGACATTGCCAGCACAAAGGATGGGTGAAACTGCCCCTTCCTGCTCTACTCTGCAGCCTCCTCACCTCTGCTCCCCACTGCAAACAGGTGCAGAGATACCACACCATACATTCATCCAACCATGTTTTGCTGCTTTGAATAGAGCCAAAACCAGGCTTGTGCAAAGTTTAAAACACAGATAAGAATTTGGGGGAGAAATACAACAGTGAGAATATTTTTCTCTTTAATAAATAAAGTTCCACATCTCACAGCACTTACAGATTTCCAGGGCTGCTCCCTTGCTGCAGACAGCTCACTGCTCACTTAGCTTTAAGGATCCTCCCTCTCTTTATGCACCAAATTTGTTTCTTTTTTAAAACGAATAAAAACTAAGGCTTTTAAAGACTGATTTCCCTTTTCAAGGCAGTAAGGAAATATATTCCTTTTAGCATGCTTCATGCTTGAAAAGGTTACAGTGGCCTTTCAAAATACCACATGCTGTGCATTCTGTACAGCATTAATGACTTGGAGGATGCTCTGATACTTTCTAGTACATCTTAACCTTTTAAAATTGGGCCTTCATTGTCTTACCTTAATAAGCAGTTTGTTCACCTTATGTCACTTATGTGTCACAAAGGCCACCCCAGCTGAAAATATACATTAGATGTAAAACCACTTGTCTTGCGTGCATAGTTTAGCACATGTGGCAGCAAAGCAATGGCATCAAATAGAATATGCTTATTCTCTCCTCCCATTATTTCTCTCCACTGTGACTAAAGCTACCTAATAATCCCAGATGAGCAGTTCCCTGGCTCCTCACAGTACTTCTTTAAAACACAGGGCAAGAGGGCACCAAGGTGTAAGATTTTATTCACTGCACAGAAGTAGATGGGCCAGTGCAAGCACAACGGCTCTCTAGTAAAATGGAGGGCAGGAACAGGTAAGAAATCAACAGTGATTAATGCTGTTGATTATTACTGACAATCTTTTACATTAATCACATTTCCATGCTCTTGAGAATGCGAAGTGCAAAATCTATACTTGTAAAAGTGTAATTGGGAACACCCTACCTGCACTGAGATGTGGGAGAGAAAATCTTAAAAGAATTATTAAATAAAATTTTAAATTTTATTAAAATATTAAAAATATTATTTAAAAAATTATTAAATAAATTTTAAGTGATGCACACAATAGCACTTTCTTATGCAAAGAAAATCTGGAAAGCAAAGAGAGCACCCAGATATCCTCCCTGCCTGCTACAAGCTCTGCCAGTTTAGACCACACTGCCTTTGTCCAATCCACCAACTCCACCATTAACAACCTGAGGAGAAAAAAAAATCATTAAAACACACACCTAGAAGCTAAAATACAGCCACAACAAGAAGTCAATCACTCTTGCTGGAGAACAAGCTACAAGGTGCCACAGAAAGCAATGATGTCTTCATTAGCTTTTACAGTAAACATTCCCTTGGAAAGCAGCCTTTATGATCCACCAAGGGCAATAAAGATGTCTTTGTAAATTGATTAGACAAATACTTTAGAGGCATACTTTCCTCCAGAGCTAATGGGAAAGAGAAGATAATAGCATTCTCTAAAATCATATATAGAGGAAAAAAACTTATTCATTGTTATCATGGCAAGTTCACACACATAATAAAATCAGGGTCAAGCACAAAAAGGGCTTTAAGCACATCAAGAGAGAGTGAGGGGAGTTTCTACCCGGGGAAGGTGCACTGGAGTGCCTGGAGAGGAAAGGTCTGGTTGGTTCAGCGTGAGCTGGATGGATACCCATGGATCCAGCTGTACTCTTGAGTCTCACCTGTAACCGTGAGGACCATTCTGTGTGATAGCTTTTCACCATTAATTTGGGGACGTTTCTGAGTGATAAAACCAAGGAGAAGGAAAATAGAAAGATAACAACAAGCATCTGATACACGACAGAGCAGGTCTGAGACTCTCCTTGCACTAATCAGATATGATGCTGACCAACCACATTATACATAAAAGCCATTTTTGTGCAAGGACTGAGGTATCAGAAGCTGAAGAAATTAAATATCCAGGTCTCAACCGGTAGTCTTAAAATTTAATTTTATCCAAGGCCTCTGCTAGCATGAAAATATGGAATGCCTCAAGTAGGATAGCTCTGTTTTTCCAAGCAGTTGTGCTTTTCAGAATGGTACTGGAAGCAACTGGAAGCCAGCAGCACAGATACAGCCGGGGTGGGGACAGATGAGCAAAACAGAACTAAGATTCTCTCCTTGCCTTTTTTTGCACCAACTACAACTGTTATGGATGTTTCTAAATCACATTTCGGGGCACCTGGACCACCTGGGGCTAAGCCCCAGGGACAGGGAGATCTGGCAGCAGCGATGCCCAGCACAAAGCCTGGCCATCCCCAAAGTCAGCTGCAGGACCAGAGGGTTTGCCAGACAGGGAACCTTAGGAAAAGGACTGGCTGAAGAATTTGTCACCTTTTCTGTTACAGCTTTGCTGCCAAATTAAATACACTGCACCCCAAAAAATTACATTTGCCACAAAATCAACTCAGAGTACAGACTTCATAGACAGCTCTCCCTTGCAAGGATCCAGGGACTTGTATGCTCCCCATGCCTTTCTTACCACACTCGATATGCACTGGATGAGCCAATCCAGTTTTGCAAGATGTATTGCTTAATTAATGATTTTGATGTTGGCAATTAAGGTGGGTTTGAAAGACGATAATGAATATTTTTTCACATGAAAGCATCACCTTTTTAGTCTAGCAAACCTCTGTGCAAACTATAATTGATAGTTTGGTTTAATGTAGAATATTCCTGCTGCAATTATGGGGTTTTATTGCTCTGTGCTACTGTACTTCGCACAAAAAATATTTTCATTATCATGAATTCCTTTGCTGGCAGATTGCTTCGTATGGGAATGGAGAAAAGCATCAGTTTCTCCACAGCTGGAAATCTTGGGCTTGTTTCTTGAGCACAGCAGTGGAGGAGCTCTCACACGAGATGGTTGTGCCTGTCCTGACTATCCTGCAGGCAAAGCAAGATTTCAGCTCTAGGGTATAGACTCTAGGGTATTTCAGCTCTAGGGTATTCCCTGGATGGGAAATATTAACCTAAAGAGGTTTTTCAGTTCACTGCTAGGTGTTTCTGCCTTAGCTCCAGGAACAAGCCTGCAAGGAAGCAATGCAGCACCAGCTCCCTCCGTACCCCAGCACACTTCCTGGGGCTACCACCATCCTTGGCTGGCCCACAGGTCTCTGAAGGCATCTCTAATTCTCTCTGCATGAGCTGCTGTTCATGGGAGGAGACATAACCCCCTTCTCTTGGAGAAACACCATTTCTCAGACCAAAATGACACAGCACTTCACTGCCTGCCTCTCCCAGAGCTCCAACATGGTGCCAAAGAGAATTCCCATTTATCTGTGGTTCCTACCTGTAAAACAGGAAAGCTGCTCTGCAGGAGAGCAGGGCCTTGCAGGAAACCAGCTCTCCATCCAAAAACTCATCTAGGGACCCTGACCCCAACCCCTAGACCCACTTTCCAAGGGATGGTCCTGTAACAACAGGTCATGTGCTCCCACAGAGTCAATGGATAAGGACACCCTGGTCTCCCACCACCACAACAGCCGTTTGACAACACATCTTCTGGAGCACTGATGACTTTCTACCATGTTCTCTGCCATGATCAAACCACTGCTACCTGGAAAAAGCCTTGCCCAGATCCAATAAAAGTTATCCATCTGCTCTCAGGAGAGATAACATTTACTTAAGTTGAAGAGGAGTAAATACAAGAAAATCCACAGTCTCATGGCTTAGATGTGGCACCCAGCATTTTACAGAGCTCCTTGGTGCTGCCACCAAGCCCCATTCTTGAGCTAAAGCTCTTCCTCCCCTGCTTAGAAAGGGGATTTACCAATCAAGAGTTGCAGAATACACTCTAATCCAGAAAGCAAAACTACATGAACCAGCATGAGATTGACGCAAAGTTAATTTAATACCAGACATGGTTCCCTGTGGAAGCAGAGCCCTGTGCTCCAGCCACACTTGGCCACCTTGCCAGGACCAGGACCAGCAGGAAGGCTGCTACAACCACACAGCTTCTGCAGGACCATCCCAAATCAGACTAAGGAAGCAAAGTGCCCACTCAGCCAGACACTGACAGAACCCTGCGATCTTGCCCAGCCTCAGCAGTACGAACGTGCTTGAACATGAGGTGCACAAAGATGCTCAAAAATTCCACTAGACTTGCTCTAAAATAAGTCTCAGAGGAAATGGCAAACTTCACTTCATAAGCACTTAAATAAATTTAATGCTATCTATAGTTGCAGTTCTAACTATAGCTACAGCTCAGCAACCCTGCAGAGTTGCATTTTAAGACATTCCTTAACTAGAAACAATTTGCATCAAGCTGTGTAAGGTGCTGCTTCTTACCAAGATCAGACAGGTAATTTGTGCTTTTCCCCTGCTTGTGCTGTTTAATTTCCTAGGAGGCTCAAAGGCTCACCTAGCCATTAATACCACAATACCACCAAGTCTGCAGAACTGCCATAGACTGTGATCATTAGAACAGCTGTGCCACAAGTACGAGTTTCCACAGTTCTGTCTCAAACCTCTGCTCTGCACACCTATAAAAGGACCATGACAATTTCGCAGTACTTGTGAGTGAATAAGCCTATCGTGCATATGCCACAGTAGCCCACACCACTTCTGGGATCTGAACCTTTGCAGCCTGCACTTACAGGAGACCATGTTGTGTTGAAAAGCGATGGGTCCACATGTCCACTGCACACTCTGTGATGAATGACTTCCTTTCAAATGTTCTTTTCCATGTTACACTTGCAGCAGCAGCCCAGCTACAATTTTTCCACAGTGAATTGGGCCCTAATTACTGAACAGTATGTGAACAACTGCCCTTAAAATGTTAACTGCTGAAATGATGGTAACAACAATTCCATTTGCAGTTATAATGGCCCCTCATTAGAGCCGCTTAATTAAATATTTTCCAAAACTATCCCAGAAAAAGAGTCTGCTCTCTCAACCGTAAAAGCAGAATCCAAAGCAGCCGCAAGGAAATAGTGGCTTTTCCAGCTGAAGTATTTCCTATGGCCAAAGACAAGGAGTGACCTCACCCAAGCCCCTAACACAGCAGACTTTGCCATCATTAAGCCGTTCATTCAATAGGAAAGATGCTGCAGGTCTTACTGAGCATATTCCCCTGTGAGCGCTGTGCCATAAATTAGAAACACTTAAACCATTTACACTTATTTAGCCTTTATGCTATCTCTCCACCCTGTTCACCAACTGCCTTTGGTAGGATGAAGCAATTATTTAGCGTTCTCCCACAACCAAGTCAAAAGGAATAAATGTGCTTCCTTCAACCCAAACACAGCAGGATAAAGAGGGGGTTTCTTTTAAATAAGTGTTTATGGCATAAGCAGTACTATGGCAGATGCTCTTCCACCACCCCAGCTCCCCGTCATCTGCCCCCACCTCTGCACAGCCAGATCTAATCCTCTTAGCCACACACCAACAAACAAAGTCTTCACACTACCTTCCACCCCATGCAAATGAGACTGAACAGATATAATGTAACACATTACCATTTGTTAACTAATTAAGACTTAATAGCAAACCATGACTGGTTTACTCCAACACAACCACCTGTTTACAAGCAGAGAGCTGGTCTGGAAAAGCAAACACATGCTGTTGGGGTTGAACTCAACCCCAAATGAGTTATAAGTACTTCGGGCACACAAGGTAGGTGTCCTTTTTTCATTACTGCAATTGACAGAATCGCAAAGTCTTCGTTGGCAATAATATTCCTTGCTCTCCCAGGCATCTTGCCTTCCTTCAGGTCTTTGCAAAGCTGTTGGTAAAATCCAGTTTTATCAATGAATGCTTTCCAAAGTGCTACAGATAGCAGCAGGGTTAAAGCATCCATTGAAAACTTGGATAGTCACTTGGAGGCAATATGCAAAATGTACCATAATCCCTGAAGGGGATTATACCTTTGCAGTTTGACTCAAAAAAAACTTCCACCTTGATTACACATCACAAAAAGATCCAGCCTGCTCTATTAATCTGAGGAAAAAAACCCTAACAGACTAGTTTGGACAGATGTGAGTAATTTTTATTACTCCTCCAAATACAACTTCAAAATATTTAGGGCCTTTCTACCACCTACATCAGAATATGAAATAATCAACAGCAATTTTTCCAAAGCCATAGCTGTATTATCTTGAATTCATACTTCAAAGTAAAGCTATTTTAATAGTCAAAAACCATCAAAACCCCAACATAAACTGCCCTTAAAGCACACAAACCTCTGGTTGGGAATTAAAGTGGAAGGACATTCAGCTGCAGCCAAGAGGTGAGAACCAGTACCTTCAGTGTGATCTTATTTTGGCAAGATCTGTGTCAAAAGCCTTCACTGAAACCAGTAACCACTTCCTGAAGTACAAGAAAGAAACACAGTCAAGAGCCAGAAAACAAAAGCGATGATGCCAAGAAAAAGGAAGACTGGAGAGGAGAGGAAGCTGTTGGTGCTGGAAGGGGGAAGGACTTTGCAGGTAGCCCAGCACCAGGAACAGAGCCCATACCAAGCACACTCAGACCCACTGTACAACACATGGGAAGGGGTTCCAGGAGCCTGTGTGATACAGCCAGCTGTTAACACCTCCCCCTGAATTTGGGGCATAAACACATGCATGAGCACCAACCAGATCTGAGTGTCGCTGCCTTTCCTGCAGACTATGACAGGCAAACATCTGTCAGAACGTCTCAGTTGTTTAATCACATAAAATGTTTCCTCTTCATTCTTGGCACCTTATACTGACATAGTCTATGGCAAGATGTCTCTGTATCATGCTCTATCAGCATAAAGCAAAAGAAAAGCTGTTTATAAATAAAGGAGGCACAGTTTGAGCCTGATATTAAATTTCCATGTGCTTGCTAGCAGCCAAACATACATTACAGCAGAATAATGGCAAATAAAGCATGAGCATATGCATGGTGCAGGAAAAGCACCCCTGAGGAGTTCTGCACCACACTTTAATTTCCTCAAACATTATCTCTCTAACAAACTGCGAGCGTGATGAATGATCCCCTTCCTCTGCCTGGCCATGTTTGGACTCTTTCAACTGCTGTTGGTTACTGGTTCTGGACACCTGAATATAATTTTGTTTTTCAAAGCAGCACTCATTCAATATTGATTTTAACACCAAGGGAAAAAAACCCCAAACCAAACAAAAAACAAAACAAGAGTCCCCCCCGAAAAAAAAAACCCAAAAGCAAAAGAAGAGAGAAATGCATCCTCCCAAATTACTACTGCAGCTCTTCACCTTGCAATTCAAGAATATTTCTGTGACAGATTATATATACTGAAGATCCTGCCAAATACCAATTGCATGAATGTTACAAGCTAACACGAAAGCAGTGAACAATTTCCCCTACTTCTGTAACTCCTATGCAGAATCTGAGAAAGGAAATCACAGGATCTTTTTCTCAATAACATTGCTAAAGGATAAAGCAGACACAGCCAACACCAAATGGTTTCACTAACATACCGTCAAGTTCTTTTAGAAGCCATCTCCTTTTTAAAATAAGGAAAATTTAATCAGACGTTTAAAGTAGGACATAGGAAGGAAGAACTAGTTAACAGCCAGGAGGGTTGATTTGGTTTTCCAAGGAGCATCTCTCTGCTAAAGACTCCTCCTAATGCCTGTCCACCCCAGTTGCAGTCACCACCACCACGAATCAGCTCCCAAATAGCTGCAAGGCAAATCGATCACGGTATCTTTGTCTTTGTCATTTATTACAGTCCTACTAAAATTCAACAAACCAGTGAGAGGGAATGAACAGAAAACCATCAGTGGGTCAAACTACCCTCACTGTTAAACACTTGCCTTTCCTCTAGCTTTCTGTACAAGCACCCTGCATTCTCAGTGGGAAAGTATTAGGATCTTTGTTTCTTTTGGCAACACAACACATTAGTTCTCCACATTTGTCACCAGAAATGTAAAGCTCTGGGGAGTAGCACTGCACCCAGAGTGATGACTCCATGTACCTGTGACTCCCAGCCCATCTCTGCCCACCTTCCTGCTCTCCACCAGCTTGTTGCTCTTGCCCTGCATACACTTTTCCCTCCCAGGCTCAGATGCACTTTCTCCCGCTGTTTTTCCCATCTTCCCTTCATCTCTACACTCATCAAACATGCTTTTAACAAATCACTTGAGATCCTCACAGCCAGCCTGAACCTAAGGATTGCTGATTCTTTCTGCATAAGATTTACAGAACAGCCTTTCTCTACCCAGCCACACATAGTAGCTTCTACCCAGGGACAGCTCATTGCACAACTCAATTACAGCACATTTCTTGACCTCTGCAAAGGAATCTTGTCCTGCTGGTATCCACTCAGAGAGCTGAGGAGAAAGGTCCTTCTCCTAGCCAGCAATTTCAACTGCATCTCCATTGATACAGTCCTCCATTCCTTTTTGCTTTTCTACTCAACCAGCTATTTGGCTTCAGATGCAGGAAAACCTTCCCACCTTTCCTGACTGTCATCTCCCAGTTCTGCTGGGAAGAGCTGAATCCCACCTCCAAGCCACCCACACCATCCACAAGCCAAGCAAAACCAGCCTCTGAGCTTGCTTCCATAGCAAGATCTTCCACACAGTTAAAGAAAAACAGCTGGAAAGTAGCTCTGTTTCTTCTACAAGAACACTTTCAATAAAAAAGTATCTTCAGGAGCCTCCAGCTCCTTTAGGTCTCTGCTGATGTTGCCAACAGACCTGGTTGGCCTGGGCTCTCCTGTATCAAGTGACATCCTCTTGAAGGTGAGACCATCACACACCTTGGAGCACCTTCCAAAAGAATGGGAAGACCAGCTGGATACCAAGACTTTGCTGTTTTTTAGCAGTAAAAAGCCAAGCAAACACCACTTGAAAAAAATCTGCATTGCAGAGGGACCCTGACAGCCAAGCCAGTTTTGAAGATGAGCACTACTTCTTACACATCCCACTACTTTTTGGACCCTTATGCATTTTCTACTATACAGTGTTTCTGGAGACAGGAGGAGGATGGATGGTCATGGCACACCTGCACTGCCCAAGAACAGCCCAAACCACTCAAGTTTTGCTATTTCATTAGAGTTCCAGCAAAACTACTTCTAAGTAATTCATAGCAATAGAGTGTTTTTCATCCAGGGATCCTAAAGGAATTTCCAGACCTAAAATGCTGCATTACTTGCATCTATTGCTAGACACAAACTCATCTAAGTCAATGACACAAGAGGGTTTTGTAAGCACTCCTTCAGTCCATGTACATCCTCCCCACAGTACATCCTCCCCTCTGTTACAAGTCCATCTGCTGCAGGCACACACTAGCATAGAAATTTTAAAGTCCCCATCCCAGCAGCTTTTGCTTAGAATGTGGCTGGTCAACCACATTCAATAGCAGTGGTTGAACAAAACCAGTTGCATACGGTGAACGGCAGTGTCTGAATCACTCCACAGGTCTGTTGAATCAATGGTCTGTTTAATTACAGCAGGAAGGCTCATTTATTATTCCCTTTCCAAATGTAATTTTTCCACGTATGTGGGTTTTTTACCTTAAAAAGTTAGTATAATTGGGTTAACATCCATGAAGAATAGGCAGTTAGTTCTATGGATGAGATTAGCTAACAAGCTTGAGCAGGTTTTATGTTTGACTATCTGGGCACATTAAGTCATTTATGTGGTTTCTGTTGCAGACACTCATTACCTAACTGTGTAGGATTCCTCAGAACTACTTTTTGTTTTTTATTTTAAAGTCATACTTGAAATAACCCTTAATTATTTGTGGTCTGGCAGAAGCCATAATACTAACCTACTAATGAGAGAAATACAGCACACACAATAATTATCTGTCACAATGTGCACTGAAATGAAAGTGAGCACATTAACTTAAGCTCAAAAGACTGTTTTAACTCTAAATTTGAAAATTGAATTTGATGGTGCATGATTAAACCTCAAATTCTGCAGTCAGGCAGGCGTTATTGGAGCAAGAACACGTTAACTTTATAACAGCGGGAAGTTTTATGAAATCTTCCTTCAAAAAAAAAAAAATCAAGCTAAAAATAAGCACTCACTCTAAAACACTGTTTTGCTCTCCTTCTACAAATCTTTATTATTTACTTTTGAGTCAATAACTCACTAAACAAGATGAAATTATATTTTGACAAGTTTCAGTGATGATGAACAGATTTTTATATCACGAATCCAGTTTCACCTCATTTTTCCACCACAGCTGACAGTCGAGACGTGAATCATTCATTCCTTCTGGCCTCTGTGTATTTTATCAAATGCTACAAGGAACAACTAACTTCAATTTCCTCAAGTCATTTCATAAAATGCCAAACTTAATGTTCTTTCATACTTTGATAAAATTAAGTTCTATAGGAAAGAAAACATACGTCTAGCCAAGCTCAACCATTTTGACCAGATGCAGCCATCCGACCAACCTTACCAACATAGATCTACTATATATAATCCTGCCACTCAGTATATATATAAAATACACCACTGGATAAGCTTTCCACCACTCTTTGGCAGCATACAAGATTATCTTCTGCACCCACCAAACAGATGGGCATGATGGATAAACCTCATTTAGGATAAATATTTGTCCCTAGAGCCAAGGAGTTGAAGTAATCACAATATACCCAAGAGGACAGGTACATACAAGTAGCACATGCCTAAAACTTAGTGGAATCCATACAGAGGAGCTTTGGAAAGCTTCTGAAAGAGGCTTAACAACCAGGACAGCAGCCACAGAACGCCCAGAAGGAGGCAGACCTGAGACTCCAAGGGGAGAAAGCAAGGACCATTTCTAGGCTGAACACCAATCAGAAATGGTGAGCAAGGAAACTGTTCCCTCTGGTCAGTTCTCTCCTGAGTTCATCTCCAGCTTCACTAGCAACCTCCCCTCCTTGGCCAGATAGCTCAGAGAACTCCAGATTTTGGGTAAATGGTCAAAAAAGAAGTAATTCCCTTTGGACTGAAGTCAGATACCTGCAAGCTTCTTGCTCCTCTCAGAAAACTGGAGCTGTTGGGATGCTGGCAAGCTCCTGCCACACAACAAAATTCCAGGGAAGAAATACACACCAAATTTTCATCATAGACACTGAGAAAGGCAAATCTTAAGTAACTCTACCAAAGTCAATGGGCCTGCAGCAGAGAACATGATCCCTGTGGTAACACATCATATCCATAAAGTCTCCATTTTCTTGTACAGACTGGATGTTTTCCATTTAAAGTGTTTAAATTCAGCACCTGAGGTACTATTCTAGCCCTGCTGAAGTCAGCAATGACTGCAAGTTACACCAGCTCCTATACCCCCACAAGGACATCATCCAAGGTCAGGCAGTATGCGGGGACTTGAAGGATGTCGCCTTCTCCTCCTCCCCAAAACTGAGCATCTCCTCCTCTTGCACCTTTACCAAGAACAGCACCAACTGGAGCCACCCAGGAGTGTAAGAGGCTGCTCTATTTGCAGCTGAAAACATTTTATTTATTCTGAAAATTTAACCAACACAGCTGTGAGATCTGAAATATGACTCTGTGGAGTTCACGTCTCACTGCAGGCAACCACATTTATTATAATAAATAACTCTAAATAAATAATGAGGTTGCTTAACAGGGACACTTGTAACCTGTCTAGACAATTGCAGCGGTGACATACTCTGCACTGGAATGTCCTCCACATTAACAATAAGTCTTGATTAAAAGAATTATTTTTTCTAAAGCAAGGCAATGGTTGCTTATTTAAAAATACTAAAGCCTGCTTCTCAGCTCTGCCAGCATGCACCCAGCAAGCTTAGCTAGTAACACCTCGCTCCCTAGCAAACCTTCACCGAAGCACACCCTTAGAAAACTCAGGGAAACACTCCAGCATTCATAATTTCTTGTCATATAACCCAAATTTTCCTATTTGAAGCAGCAAATACTGCTTCATCAGTAGGCTGGCATGCCCACAGCTCAACAGCACCCTGTGACCACCACCTAGTGTCACGGTGGTGCTCTGTGGAAGGGAGAACTGTTCTTCCCTTCCCTGGCATTTCGCAGTCTGCTTAATGGAGAAAAGCAATGGCTAAACTAATAGCTGGGACATGTGACCTTAATTAGCAGACCTAGTGGAAAATGCCAGCTCTGCACTGTCACTGCCTTGCTTTCAAGGACCCTCTGCCCTCGTCAGCAGCACAGAGACACTGGGGCCATTGACGTTCGCTCTGGGAAAAGGACAGAATGCGGGGGTGGCTTTAGCAACCTGGTATAGAGAGAGAAGGTCTGAGACAAAGGAGTGACCTGCTGTGAATCTCTTTGTGGTGAATGTCTTCCCTCTCCATAGTGATGGGCCCTAGGAGAAACCCATCAAGAACAAAGCTAAGGTCAGCTGGAAAGGATGCAGAGAGCGAGCAGATGGCTGCCTGCCACCTCACCAATGAGCAAAATCATTCACTTCAACTGCCTCATGAAACATTTCCTCACTTCTTCCTCTCTCTCTTGCTGTCTTGTTTCATCCATACAACTGTGTCCATTTAAGTTACAGGACCCATTCAGTAGTGGGGAACAGCTGGGAAAGCAACCAAAGCAAAAAAAAAAATCAGACCAGGACCTCCCCCAATGACTCTCAAATCCTAGAGGCAACTGCAAGAAGCAACACTCTGGGAATAACACCCAAAAAAATCTTATTCTATAGAAATATCCCCTGCCCTCAAATAAGTCCAACAGGTCTGCAGTTAAAAACCATTTCAATAGCAAACTTCATCAATACTGGTCACCACTCTCCAGGAAAAGATCTCCTTTTTTCCTCTAAGCCATTTGTCTGCCAATGGAGGAGGAAAATCCCAATGTTTTGGACTTTGTAGAAATAAAGTTTGCAAGCAGCAGCTCTACGAATGTTCACAGGGTGGCCACAAGAAGCTTGACCAAGGATTTGATAGACATCTGGCTTGCAGGATAGATGTGTGTTCACATGGGCATGGTTTCATCAGTCAGGTCCTAGCAATGGCTCAAAATCTTGTGCATCACAAAAACGAAAACCAGAATCACAGCTGCCTGTTGGGATTTACATATTTATTTCCACAGGTCACATTAGGGAAAAAATATTGTGTAGTTTTACAACTAAAAAAAACGTTCTGTTAGTGTTATCACCTCTAAATAATTAAGGCATGTCCAGATCTGGGTTAAGCATGTTTTGAACACCTGTATAAATAAAACAAGTAGATTCCACATAGGCTACATTTTTTCAGGAACATGACCATATCCAGCTCCTCCAGGACCACAGGCAGCCTTGCAATTTCAATCTGATTTCTCCCTCTAATTTCCCATCTTTTTTTTAAGCTCAAGTTCCTTCAGTATCCATTGCACGTTAGATTAATAATGCTAATCAAACTTCTACAGGTAGGAATATAATTTATAAATTAATCCTAGGTAAAATAAATACATCAGCCAATCCTGGTACAAACATTCCTGCCTGATTAAGCTGAATTCCAGGACCATGAGGCATGCATTTCAAAAGGGTAAAGTAGCAGGAAAGATGCTCTCCCAGCACTCCAAACATCGTATTTGCATCAATGTGACTTCAAATCCACAATGCCTGGGCAGGTGGCAGGATAAGACTCGTAGTTATTATGCCAAAGTACAACTTGCTTTGGTGTTCCTTCACATCTCCTTATCCAGGCAGTGAGCTCCAGGTGCACAGTGCTTGCCAGTGGCAGGGCTGGAGGGTTTGGCTCTGAACCCCCTGGTACAGGAGCTGGGATGACCCAAGTTCACAGTCCCATACCAAGGGGCACAAACTGTGCCTGCCAATGCTTCCTGGCTGCTGCAAGATATTTATAAATAAGTGCCCACAACTCAAGTTGTACTTTCCTGTTTTATGCTAACTACAGGCACCTATTAGAAGCCATCAATAAAAGTCTGTGCCATACCCTAAGAACCCTAAAATATTAAGTGCAGGAACCCTCACAGACAAGACATTACAGCACTTATAGAGGCTGAACTGCTGTAACAAAAGCTATTTATACGCTAACTCAGCAGAGCTGAAGTGCTCATCTGCTAACAAAACTGGCTGGGTGGTTTAAACAGCACCCAGGTCCAGAAGTTTGAGCAGCTCTGCTGCCCCGTTATCAGGTGCATCTCTACACTGAGCCAGCTCCCAGAGCAACCAGTAGAGAGAAAATGCATGAAAGCTGCAACTAAGCTTTCCATACATAAGGAATATAAAGGCATCAGTGGTATCTCAACCCATTGTGAACAAGAAATTTCTAACCTTGAAATCATCTGAATTATATCATTTTACTGCAGTGCTAAGGCAAGGCTGCCCAGCTTGCCCATGAGCACAGAAGAGGGCACAGAGCTGTCCATCAGTCAAGGTGAGATCCTTCTCACTCACCCACCTGAGAGCCAGAGAAGCAAAGGCTCCTCTGGCCACAACCCTACCACCCATGTCAGCCCATACCTTCTGTGACACTGGCACCAACCTTCCTCCTTGGCTGTGCCATGGCATAAAGTCTTGATTAGTTGCTATCAATGCCCTAATTTACCATCCTTTACAGAGTGCCTATTATATATCTGATAGGCTTCACTTAAGCAGACACCACTTGTTGGTGTAATAGGTACAGTTTGAAGAGAAATACTAAGTACCTTCCTCATTTAATGAAAACACAGTGGTCCAAATCTCTGCCTTCAATTCCACAGTGAAATTCCCTCTCTTTTACCATGGACACAATATGACTGCCAATTAAAAAGTGAAAGCAGAACTCAGTGCAATACTAAAGCAATTAAACAGGAAAAAAGTCATGAGGTAAGGATGAACACAGTCTACTGGGGAAGAAAAAAAGAAATTAGTCCTCTAAAAGCAACAATAAAAAACCTGTATGTACTGGATTTGATTTTAAGAAAATGTTAACAATAATACATATGCTCAGTTAAATTGCCCAGAAGAATTAAAGAGAAAACAGTTTAAAAATACTCTTAGAAAGCAATACTATCATTCTGGTTTATGTACCGTCACTGCTACACATTGCTGCACTTCTGAATGCTTCAGAGATCACAAAGTGCTCTCCCATCACCAAAATGAAGCCCAGCAAATTGCTAATAACAGTTAAAGCAATACGTGGAAACCTAGTTCTAAAAATGAACAATGTCAGAAACAGCACTCTGGTTTAACAGCCCTAACCAGGCAGCCAAGTGCAGCTCACAGGTTTGTCCTCCCAGCAGACTCCTCTAAAGAGCCAGGGCAAATTGGGAATTACTAATTATGAGTACCCAAGTAGGATGCAGTGACATTTCTTTGTAAGGCTGGAGCATTTTGTGGCTATTACACTGGCTTTTAACCTCTCATCCCATCATACAACTCCTGTGAGTTTTGAGATCCCAGCATAAACCCCATGGAAAAGAGCTGACACTGCAAAATCCCAGCTCTTATCATTAAAGCTAACCAAATCCTGTTCTTCAGCCAATTTAAGACAGAGCTGATGCAGGCCATGAATTATCTCCTTTCCTGGCAGGCAGTATCTCCAGGGAAGGGGGCTCTTCATGCAATCAATGGGATGAGCACCATTGTCTTTAATAGGGATGAGCTGGGCCGTGAAAGCACCACCCCTGCCAAATCCAGGGCACACACGATGGGCAGTCTGCAGGTTTCAGCTCCACAGCAGCCCGACCAGGCAGCTCTGGAGATCAAATCATGATCAGACCTGGCAGCACCCCACGGCACAGTATCTGCTTTGACATTTCCAATGCCCTGTGGATGCCTCCAGGAGCAAGATGAGGATGAGCTGCCAGAGGCGTAACAGACAGTACAAACTTCTTCCCCAGGTAGTTCAAACTCTCTGCAACCTTGCTGTTAAACTCCCAGAAAACTTAATTTCAACACAGAACTGAAATCCTCTAATGTTACCTCTTCTAAAAGCTTACCTTGTGCTTATGAACAAAAGTAACGTTCTAAAGCCAAGGGAATAAAAGCATTACATGATCTGTGCATTAGACAGGTCTTAAAGTGTTCTAATGTCTGGGCAACTGATAAAAAGGGGGATCTGACCCAAAAAAGCTAAAAATTCCTACAAGTTTTAGGAAGCTTTACTAGTAAACTCAGCTATCGATTAGAGTACTGACCCTCTCAAGCTTGCACAAACCTAGAATTTCAGTATCTCCTCCAGGTATCAAGAAGAAACTCCAGTAACTTAACAATACCAAATAATGTTATTTTTAAATGTGCTATTAAATCATTGCTAATAAACTATTGACAGTGAAGCACTTTCAGGTATCCTGTGAACACCTCCAGATTTGCCACCGTGGAAACAAATATTCTTGGACAACAAAGGCAACCGAAGAGCTTCTGGATGCCCAACTAACTGCACAAGCTCATCCCTTAACATAAATATTGTTCTGAGACTCTAACATGCAAAAATTCAATGGGATTTACTTGCTCATCCTCTAAATCTCAGGTTAATTTCATTTTGACCACCTCCACCCTTGGCTTAAAACCCAAGACAGAGTGCTACAACAACCTTCAGATGAACTCACTTTCAACTCACAAGCTGAGAGCGAGGAAACACAGTCCTGCAGGTCATAAGCCTTCCCTCAGCAAACAACACGCAGCAAGATGCAGGTCATCCAATTCAGAGCAATAATTCCCACCCCAGGAGGTCAGAGACACTGCACACAACTCCCAACGGTGGTATGCGGGAACACGCAGCCAACTGCAACAAGCAGGGAGTTATCTCAGGGAAAACATGGTGTTTTGAAAGCAAAACAGGCAACAGCTTCCACTCACAGGCTTTGGTTAAAGCAGCTGCTATTTGATTTTTAAACTCACACCTATATATAGTTACAGTAAGTGAACATGTCTGTTGATATTTGTGTTATGCAAAAGTCACTCTAATTATTAACTACAGCTCTACAGCCTATGGTGCCTTCTCCAAAGAACCTGCAGGAACATCTCTACTACCATTAACAGAAATACCAGTCTTGATCTCAAGGGGACCAGCTCTTTGCTGTCTGGGAGCAGCCAGAGCCCTGCACCCTGCAATGCTGCAGGAAGGAGACAGAGGTTTGCAGCACAAGGGACTGTCCTGCTCCAGCTCCATCAGTCACTGCCTCCACCTGCACCTGCCACACATGAAAATAAGCACACGAACCCACTGCCACCACCAGTCTTCTGGACTTTAATTAAGCAGAAAGAAACAGGCTAAAACTCTACAGGGAAAAGCTGCCTGCTGGCTTGCTTCTTACACCAAGTTGTTCCTCCAGCATCGGTCTGTCCCCTGCAAATTGCTTTTACATCTTGCTGTACAAAGTGTCTTCTTCTTCTTAGAGAGGCTGGAGGAACATCTCATAGGAATGATGACCGGATTTCACAATATGTGGTTTTGAAGACTGATGTTAAATTTGACACTGTAGCTCCAAAGTATTTGTGACTAACCACTAAATCAGCATGTGTAATGGATTCCTCTGAACATTTATAGCTAGCAGTTCCATTATGCTCTAATCTGGAAAACGTCTAAATGACTCTCCACAAAAATTAGACAGGAATATAAATGTCTTGATAAAAACAAGATTCCAGAGATACTCCACTTAACCACAGTGACTTCTAAAACATTATGCCTAGTGTAATAACATCCATTAGAGTGCAGTCATTTGCTATTTGATTTTTAAACCCATGCTTCAAGACATCAATCAAGAGAGCATCGAGTCTATGTGAAAAGTGAAACAATTAGGAATAAACCTCTAGGACAGTGCTAGGATCTGCAAGGAGCGTGAGTGGCAGCATAGGAGACGAGGAGCACCAAGAGGTTGCCTGGGAGCTGTGGAGGGAAGCTGCCTCTCTCTGCTGCCAAAGGGTAAGCTCAAAGTCATCCTGTGCTCCTGGATGCTCATCCCTGTGCATCATTTGAACGAAAACCCCTCAGTCTGTAGAAGAACAACACACTGTAAGAATTGTCTGCCCTTGTTCAGATTCAGCCTCTTCCTAAAGCTGTGATTTCCAAACTCTGAAGGTCTAGGGATAACACAGCTCCTGAGGGAGACGCACCACATTAGAGATCTTGTCTGCCCTCTCTTATGCAGAAAATTATGCCAGAAGGCGGCCTTTATGCAATCAAAACAACAATAAAAATAATACATACAAGAAGCAAAAGAGAAAAGTGTTACTGATTCATTCCATTTTCCCAGAAAAGCTTGAACTGTGTTTAAGTGGAGGACAAGTTGAAATTTTCCATTACTGGGGGGGGGAAGAAGAAAGCTTTTTAGCTTTTTTTAAAGAGAGAAGGGGAAAAACCAGTCAGGTTAGTGTTCAAGTACAGCACAATAAATTTTACCACAAAATCTCTGCTAGGCAGATACCCTGCTCCCAGCTGAAGGAGCAGTGGAGCTTGCAAAAAGGCTGCTCATTTAACACAAAAACTGTGTAGAAAATAAAAGGCCATAAGAGAATCCCAATCTTCAAGCAGGGAGAGAACAGACAGCTTTTTGACACTCCTTCCAGAAAGTTTTCCTCCAGTCTCCCTGCCTGTGGGGCACCTGTGGAGGGGGAACAGGCAGTGAGGAAGAGGTGGCTGGGATGTGACTGCTGCAGGTGACCCCAAAGACCTCAACAGCACTCGCAGCCTGGAGTGATCTCAGCTTACTCTGCGCCAGCAACACAGGCGTCAGTCTAGACCAGGGACTTAAAATCACTTCACCACTACACCTTCCTGAGTAGTACTGTGCACTCCTACACCACAACCAAGGATCAAAGCCAAGTGATTTCAGCACATCCCAGCCCTGCTACCTGCATTAAAGAGAAGGGTTTTGCTTTTGTCCTTAACAGAAGGGGATGTTTCATCTCTTTCAGCTGCTCAAGCAAAGCTGAAAAGCCAATTTCATTGCAAAATGAAAAGATGTCATCCACATGAGCTAAAAAGCCTGTCTTCTGCTCCTCCCTTTTCCAAACATCCAAGATTGGCTCCCACCAGCTATCACACTGCAGATTTTAGGATCACTTACTCTAGCACAGGTCATGCCCTTGGGACACAATGTTACTCTTCAGCTTCCATAAATCCTACGGTAACCTAAATCCAAAAGAAAGTACATCTCTCAAGTCCTGTAATAGAGCCCAACACAAACTTCCACAAATACAAAAAGTGAATGACTTCTGGTAGCCCAGAACTGCAATTCCTGCCTTTGTATTGCATCTCAGATGCCTGCTTCTCCTTTCCATAGAAAATTAAGTAAAATTACTCTGCTGTAATCAAAATGATTAGCTGTGCTTTAAAAGATAAAGTCCTAGACAGGCAAGCCAGTTCTAAAGGCAAGCTCATGTGTCCACTGACTTCCTTCTGCCGAGTATTTGGTAGGAGGAGATGAGGTATTGAGAACACCCCAAAGCTGTTCTCAATAAGGAAATAGGTTCTTGGGAAGCTGAATACATGCAAGTCACAGAAAAGCCTTTTGGTAACACCTGCTGCCAAAAAAGAGCAACTCATTTCACAGACTGTGTTATCTTCTCTTGATGATCAGATTTCAGCTTGAGTGCCCATCATAATGAGATGCCAGACCTCAAGTTTAACCAACCTAACCTCTATTATAAACAACTAAAAAAGTACTGGGACTCTAACATGTACTGAGACATACTAATATCCTTAAAAAGAGTTTTAATCACAAGAGTAAAGAGACCAGAATATCACTTATCGTGATGGACCATTTTATAAGACATTAAGTATTTTTCCTGTAAGGGAAAAAATTAAATATGGTACTGCACTTTATACCCATACCTCTTCTATGAATACACAGGTTTATTGCAGGAAGCAATTCACCTTCCTGACATCAGATGATACACGAGGAAAAGCAGAAGCAAAAATGTCCTGCTAATTCCAGAAAAATAACATAACATGAGGGGAAAAACAAACCCAACCCTTTAGACAAGAAACAAGAGAGCCTTAGATTCCTTAAAAAAGCCTATAATTGCAATTTCCAAAGTACAGTTAATTTGTAACATTTAATACACAACTTGTCATCAGCCTTAAACCTCAATTTCCAGACTCAGCTGTACCTAGGAGAGCAGCAGGATGGGCTGAGCACATAACCAAATCCTCCAGCACAACTGCTGAGCCTCCGCAGCTGAGCCAGAGAATCTGCTTATATATTTTACAAATAACTGGATCATTCCATAATCTAGGCTCTGAGAAATTTTTATCTCACCATGAGCTCAGTTATTCTTAAGTCCCTTCTGTGTTTTTTTCTAGGCTGCCTGATACACTGACCAATTTTATGAAAAGGATTAGCTGACGGGAGGTCTGGATTCAGGCCAAAGAAAGTTGGCCTTTTTACTGTGCTCTTTCAGATGCTGATGGAAAAGAGATCTAAAACCCCCATTTTCACCTATACCCTCAAACAAAACTGCCCAGGAAAGGCATCTCTTCCTACAGCCTTCTCCTGCAGAGGCCTGGCAACACAAGAGTCAGAAACAGCTACTGCTTTTGGTTCTCCAGGTCCCCAACCCAAGCCCGATATACCAGCCAAGACGGACAACATCACATGGACGCACCAACTTACCCAAGCTGCTTCCCCAGGTCTTTGGGTCCTGTAACAGGGAATCTCAACTTTCACTTGTCTCAGCAAGACACTAGACCCTGCATCCTCTGCTCGTCTTGGTGCACACACAGCTGCAGCACTGACCAATCCCAAGGTACAAGACAACAAGAATTACAGCAAGGGAAAACTGGCATCCCAAACAACAGCAAAGACACATGGAATCCCAAGTCTGCAGAGCACAAAACTTCACCACTCCAGGGCAACAAAAGGTGCTGACACCATTACTGATCCCTATTCTGAAAAGCCCTGAGCAATAAATTTAAACACTTTGACTCTATGCTTAAGCAACATATTTAAGTAGTTTTGTTAACACAACAGAGTTCAGGCTTGACAAGACATAGTTTGTGTGCCTCTTAAACCTAGTGATGCACAACCTCCTTCTGATCCCATCTCCAGAAATACCAGCACCATTACACGCCTTCACTTAAATGTCCCAATAAATAAATTTAAAAATATTTATGGCAGATTTTTCAAAAAGCCGTATTGTACCAAACCCCCTGCCAAATGCACTTAGCCATGCTCACAAAGATAGTTACTAACACATTTTCATCCTTGCAAGCAACAAAGAGCTCAGTAATTCCAAACACAGGGCAACGCTAACATATTTCCTGTGCAGTATTTTCTGCTGACTGTATTTCTAGCAAAATTGTAATTTCTTCTTGCACATGGTAGCATGTTAACTATGCCACAAAATATTGGGTGGTAAAGCAGCTTGCAGAACTGTTCCCCAGTCAAAACTCACCCCTAGCCACTGCCCTCTTGCTCAGCTGTTCTGCATCAGTGCTAGGAACTGTGAGCTCCAATCTCCAGCAGATATTATCAGCACTACCCCATAAATCTAACTCAGTGAGGAAGTTGTCTCTATCCATAAAATTCTGAGAGTGCTCATATTCCAACCCAGAACACTACTGATATCCAAAATGCAACTATCAGCATGGAAAGTGAGGCAGTAGAAGGCTGGCTCATCTCAGGATAAGCAGCTGCAGGTGCAACTACTCTTTCATTTGTTTTATGCCTCTTCTCCGGAAATGGGATGAAAAAAGGCTTTCATAACTCTGCTTTGCAAAATCCATTAGTTATGTTTACGGGCTCACATGGGGTCTATCTGAAGAAGGGTTGACTTAAACGGCAATACAGGATAGTTCTGCAAATTAACAGAGTTAAAGAGATACAATGAACTGACTTACGAAGGAAGTCTTGTATGAACTTACTTAAGGTTCTCCTAGGTCTCTGCTACCACTGTGCGTTCTGATGGTCTAGTCCCCTCCACTCTGAGCAGCTGCAGCCTTGACAGCCACCAGACAAAGCAATAGCTTAAAGCACAGCAATTTCATCCCTACTGACTTTGGTCAGGACACCTGGTGTCAGATACCCAAAGTCTCCTGTTCAAAAGGCAGGTCCTGGCTTTTTTCACTAAACCCTTCTATAATTCAGAGCATCAGGTTCACAAACACACTTTTAGGGCATGATTAGATCTTACTTTAGGACAAATGTACCAGGCTTAGGATCTTCCTAAGTTGTTCCTTTCAAAGAGCAGAGTTGTACACTGCTTCATCCATGAAAAGGGGAGAAAACAAGATCATGCAAGAGCTCTGGCCTAGAAGCACGGAGTGGTGTGACCCCACACCAGCAGCCATGTGGACAGGGAGCTTCCCTCTTCCCTTCCTGGGAAAGGAAGGAAGGCCACAACCCTCCCAGGACACCAGCACATACATGGCAGGCTGGAGTCACCTGTCACTACAGCACATTGGTTTTATACTTGAACACTACAGCTTTCCTAAATTCAAACTGAACACAAATATTTCCAGCACTTCTACCTAGGACTAGTCACATATAGGCAGCAAAGCTACTACATGCAGTCAGCCCAGGAAATCCAACATCCTTTATGCTACGTACAGATGGAAAGATATCCTCATGCAAAGAGCTGAATTACACAGACAAGGCAGTGGCTGAGAGGAGATGACAGACTTGGTGATGAAGACAGGACTCATCCCAGGTGTAATGTCCTGGCTTCTCAAATCCCACTCTCATGTTTATGTACCACTTTTCTTTCATGCAGACCAGAATCAAGCATACAGACCCCAACAGCAGCATGCCACCTGAAGGACAAACAACTGACCCTTATAGTTAGCTTTATTTGAAAGCAAAAATTCTACCCCACATTTTATTGACCTAAAGACTTAAAGTTACTGGAAATCACCAAAGTAAAAAACCCCAAACCTACTGAAGTTTTGGCTAAAGATGTGCACTTAGAAAAAGAGAAAATGGGGCGACCATGCCAACACAAGCTTTTTCTCTTACCAGAGACTGACTTGCAGCACACAAGAATTAAAGGAGTAAAGACTAATTTATGCCGCTTATGTTTTTGCAAGTCACTCAGCTACCATTCAGCAGGCACATTCTGTTGTGTCTGACAATTCCTTCTCCTTTCTCCCACCACTTCTACCACTGTTTTGATTAGATCCAATACCCCACAGAAAAACAAACAGCTCTGTGAAAGGCAGAAGCCACACAGCCATCTTTCTCCCTTTCTATAGTTGGTGGAATTAGTTCCAGGAGGAACAAAAACAAAAACAAAAACTGCTGCTCTTCTGAAAGTGTTGCAGGCACAGATGCCTCCTCCCACCTCCGGCCCTATTTAATTCCTCCATGGGGAGGAGAACCCCCACAGCACCTTCACCATCAAGATAAGTTAACTGCTGGCAAAAAATGATAAAGTTAGTACCTGGGAGATTTTGCTTAAGCAGGACATAAGCTTATTCCAAATAACTTTCTCTGAACCCACAACAAAAAAAACTTGCAACCTCAGAATGGCTTGGGATTGGTCCAGGGACTAACTTTCCCACAGGCAGAAGGAAATGCTCTCCCCTGAAATGCTCTACCCTGAAAATGAACTCTCGAAAGCAGTTTCTCTGGCTCTGACCAAGGAAACATGGTTTTGCTTAACAAGGGGGTTAAAATAGTTGCTTTCTGTGAACCCAAGAAGGCTGGAGAAAATAATCAGTGGCAGAGAGTGTTTTAGTCACTTGATTTGGGCGTCTGCCGAAGGATCTTACAGTTCAAACAGCACTCTGAATGAGCAGATTGCCATTGCTGGGAGCCTTGCAGTGTTTTAACTTAGCCAACAAAATGGAGTTATGGTACAATTGATCTTCCAGCTACTTGGACCTCTAAGAGCATCAAAACTTCACAATCCTTTTGATTATGGGAAATTAGGAGCATTTGCTACAAGGATCTCATGAAAGGCATACTCTTCTTCATGCCTTTATGGAGATGTGCAAAATCATTTATGCTGCAAGATTATCTCCCTCGTAGCTGCATATATTTAGTTATATTACATCAAAAGTTTGGCTCCTTCAGAGTTGGATAAGCAGCTGAGAAGCAAGAAGTAACATGATTTGAGCCTCACCCCTAATGGATCTTATGATTTATAGGCCTCTAAAGACTAATGATTTTTTTCAAGACTAAAAAAGAGGAGATTTCACTCAAAGCTGTATATAATAGTTTAAATGGATTCTGGTTTTAAAAGCATGAACAGCTGAGAAAGAAGACTAAAGTCGGGGAAGAAGAAAAAAAGCTGGTCCTAATTGCCACTTACTCAGAAACATTATCTTGTTATATGCATATATTCACTATCCACCCAGATATACAGGAGTGGATGGAAAAGGCAACAGCAAATTAAGTGTTTAGACTTTCTACTTCCACAAAGCCCACCACAGTCGATGTTAAACACAGGTCCCACCCAATGAAAACATATTAAAGGAATTCTACATTGGCTGTTTACATCAGCAATATGAACTTAAATGCAAAAGAATAGGTTGCTTTGGCTTCTTAGTCTCACATTAGCAAATGCAATTATCTTTCATTAATTTTACAGTGTTCACAGTAGAAATTAAATCATTTCTTCATGTCTAAGAAAAACTTTACTGTGTTAATTATTCATAAATACCAAAGTCTCCTACTTATTACTCACCACAAATGTGATTAGTTTCAATAACGCCTGAATAATTCGGTGCTACCCTATTAGTCCGAGAACACAGTGTACAATTGCCAGCATCAGCAAGTCAATCACAAACAATAATCCACGCTTGCCAGATGCCAAGGAAAAAGAAGAGGAGGAAGAGGAAGGCAGAAATGGCACTACCCCACCTCCCCCCACTCCAGTCACCATGCTGCCTCCATCATCCCATAGAAAACGAGCGTCCCACATCTCCTGTTCTGGTTGGCTTTGCTTCCATCCAAGATGCTGCAGACTCAGACAGGCACTGTTCAGGCAAGCATTCCATCCCCAAACCGGGAGCAAGGAACCAGGCTCCCGAGGGACAAAGGCAGCAGGTGGGGATGCTCCACCCCATTGCTTCCCTGCATATTCACATCTGGGCAGGCAGCTATCCAGCAATGGGAATTAACTGATTGAGAAGGGAAAGCAAGATTAATCCTCACAAGTATATAATAAGCCTACAAGGGTAATTTCAAAAATGGATGAGGGCTGCTCGCCCACAGTAATCCCTGCAGAGTGAAACAAAGCCCGGGCACAATTGCTGCAGCAAAGTGGTTAAAAAAGGAATTACCCAGAGCTTTGCAACTTGGCCGCTTGGCTGCTCAACAGGTTGAGCCTTATGGGAGGGGAAGAGATGACTGAAAAGTTACTGCAGGAATAAAATAAGGTGAATATGCTGGAGTTAGAAGTTTCTGTATTCTTTCTTCAGTAATTTAAAAAAAATAAACCTGGCCACATCACCAAAATCTCTTAGATTGCACCCAATCACAGAAACCTATATACATATTATTTTTTTCCATAATAATGTCAAGAAAACCTCTGACACAAGGTTCATTTGATATGGGTTCCATCCAGTCCAGTGGTCCTGCCCTTGGCATGGCACCCAGAGGCATCCTGGACCCTGCTGCACTTCCCAAAGCCACTGTCTTCTCAGAAAGACCCATTCCAACATCCCATTTTCAGCCACATATTAATTATTTTTGCTTTCTAGCAAGTTATGTGAGCTAATTTGGGCCAATGCCATACAGAAATGCTGCTTTTATTATTACAGTTGTGGAGAAAGTAAATTAATGCAAAGGATTCCACACAGAGGCCTAATCCATTTAAGGTAAATCAATGCATCGCACATTTAAATTGCTCTGCTTTCCTTCAGAAAAGTACATTGAAGTGATTCATTAGGCACTGAACTGTTCACAGAAATAGACCAATTCTCTCAGGCATGCCAATGCATCTCTGCTAGTTAAATTTAAAAAGCAGTCAAATCTACTAATAAGTCCTTTTTGCTGACATTTACATCAGTAGAGAACATGATTCCTGAAAATTCAGATTAAATAAATGAAGCACAAATTAATCTCAGTTAATATGTCTCAGGACCAACGCTCGACTTGTTAAACTTAAAAATCTGTCTTTTAATAAAAATAACTTACTGGTAATGCCTGACTTCCAAGTGCCTTCGATAACCATTATTAAAGGTTATAAAGTTATCAAGAGGGATCATGAGGTACAAGCTGTTTTTATACAGTTGAAC
The DNA here is from genome assembly GCF_020740725.1 of Corvus hawaiiensis. Taxonomy (NCBI): domain Eukaryota; kingdom Metazoa; phylum Chordata; class Aves; order Passeriformes; family Corvidae; genus Corvus; species Corvus hawaiiensis. Next base: position 7,724,993 of record NC_063226.1, on the reverse strand, counting down.
CATTTATTTATAGTTTAACTTAAATATTTATAAATTGCAAAAGAAAAATTAGCAGAAAGGTACCTTTTTAATAAAAAGTGATCATGTCTTAGTACAACAGCACCATGAAACAGTGTTCAAATTCCCATTCTCTTCTTTAGGGAGAACCAACTCAGATAGTATATGGAATAAACAATTCAAGGTATAACACCTGTGCCTCATTTCTTTTTCTACTGCAATCACTGGGGTTTATTTCTGCAACAATGAATGCCTTCTCTATACCCACAAAAAATTCTCCAAATTTAAAGTAAAAGGCAGTAGGAAACATATACTTCTAAATAACAAGAAGTCAATTTGCACTTTGTTAAAGACTTAGAGGAGAACTGAAGAGACCTAATACGGAAAATGATTTTTTAATCCCTTTAAGAAGTCCAACACTTTATCTGCAAAACGAGCATTACCAATTTAGAGAGCTTTACAAGTCCTATAGTCCATGAACTTAAGTTTATAACCAAGCCTTTCAAGGTTAGGCCTTGTAATGGGATTAGGTGAAGGAAACACTTGTATTTATGAAAATAATCCCTGCCCTTCCCCTCAAAACCCCTTTTTTACTCTGTAGGCTGGTCCACTACTTCTACTGCTTTGGTCTCACCAGGTGCCATGCAGGAAAATTCAGCTGCTGCAGCTGCACGTTTCTAGGTGGCAAGATAATATTCAGTGCAAATCCCATCCTGCAGCCACCAGGCCAAAACAAGCACAGTCATTAGGAAATCTTGCTGACAAATGAAGTGACTCAGAGTCACTCAGGCCTGGCGGCATCTCTGCAAAAGCTCTGGGTTTTGGCTGGGTTTTCTTTGTGGTTTGGTGGTGGTTTTCTTGGTGTTTTTGTTTTTTGGGGTTTTTTTTCTTTATAATTGTTGCCTAATTTTTCCCAGGGAGTTTCAGTGATGTGTATTTCAAGGGCAGGCAGGCACCCTCTTGGTGCTCTGGCCAGAAACCAAGTTACAGCAGGTCACCCCATCTGCTCTCTCACAGCCTCCAGCTCAGCCGTGCTGGTTCCCTCTCTCCCTGAGCAGTCCTCCAGGCTTCACCCTCAAAGCAGCAGCACTAGGGGACTCTATCCTCGGAAATGGTGTCTGCTCCACCAGCTCCAGAGGTTTTAAATTGTTCACCTCCTGCCACAGCCTCCATTATCCACCCAAAGTCTTGGGACACCATGGGACCCTGAAGCATCTTTTCTGCCTACAAGGGGTTTAGTGCTGATTTATGGGGCTTAACTATTCCCCAAATTCCACCACTACAGGTGAAACACAGAGATCATCCACTTGTACAGCCATTTATCACCTCTGCAATAGGGAGAGGCACACTAAACAGCTGCTAAGAAGCAAATCCTTCAAATAAATTATTTTTCTCTCCCTAGCAGTGCTACATGACTGTTTTCCCCCTCCACACCAAAGCAGTTTACTGGGAAACTGTTATCAACACCTTTGTAGCTACGTACACACAGCACCATGAGGAAAACTAAGTGTGAGGAAAACTAAACTAACCCCACCTCAGTCAGACCCAGTACTGCAGACCTCAAAGTAGATGACTCCACTTTCATGAGCATGCGGATTAATCTGTTCAGCCAACAGAGACACGCACAGTAAGCATTTCCAGTTTGCTGGGAAATCTTTTAACACAACTTTTTTTTCAGATTTTTTGTAAGACTCAACTTGGAAGGGTTTCACTAACACACAGGGACAAGATAAGAACACCCATGCATATTGCCAGCAGCTTCTGCCCCACATCACAACAACCTGGTGCCAACATCAGGCCTCCCAAAAGCCAGCAGGCACCAACCTGGTCCAACAGGCGAGTACCAGCAGCATGAAGTTTCTTCCAATCTCAGACTTTCTGGCTCCAGAGGCAGTACTACAAGCTTGTTCATCTTTCAACAGGGAACATCTCCTTCCTTTAATGCTACCCAGGAGGAACATCAAATACAGCCCAACCTTTAACCACAAACACATCTCTCACCCAACGAGGGGACAAAGCCATGACACCACTTAAGAACGCTGGTACCTGTATTTGCTCCCATGTCTCATTACATTTTCCTGTCTAACCTCAAGGCCTTTTGTTTCTTGCAATGGTGCCACTGGATTTACTGCTACAGACAACTTTGGTAGACACTTCCCATAATAATTAGCTAGAGTTGAGAGAAATCTCAGTACTGTGATGCACAGTTACTTTGGATGTTGCCTCCGTTCAGTGTGCCAAAAGCTTTGAGGCTTCCAGAATCAATCAAGTGACCCAAGTCAGTCACTCATTACTAGGAAAAGGCACATTTCTCCTTTCTCACCACTGGTGCCAAGAAGCTGAGACAATTCCCTCCTTTCTGCCACCACCATCGGCCCATTCCACTGACCTCCCAAGCGTCAAATCCAGAGCACTGAAAGCATCAACTTTGCCTATACCTTCCCCCTTCCCTCTCCTGTGATTTCTGGATGCTGCAGCGTTGAGTAGGGCTGATGGAACAGGAAACAAACAGGAACAGGAGCATACAGAACATGCACTCCAATGGGATCCAAGGAGAGAAACCCAAAAATCCCTCCCCTCACACCCAGAGAACCATGTTCCTCCAGAGGAAGAAAGAACCAAAGAAGGAGAAGATCTGTTTACCTGCTTAGTACTTATTAAGGAGCACGAGCCACCATTACAAAGGAAAGGAAGTTTTGAGAACCTACATGCTCATAGACAGGAAAGCACCACTGTGTTAAATCCATCTCAGGATTGTGTAAAGCACAACAGCCATCCTGAGCATTTCTACTGCTCCAGTGAAGGAATCTGCACTCCAAACCTGCAATTCCCAGAGAAAGCAGAGGCAGACTACTAATGGAATTAAGAGCAGATACTGCAGGATGACTGCTGCAGGCAGCAAGGTTCTTCATGTGTACACCCTCCAGGCTGATCCCATCAGATCCTACCACAGAGATGCTCTGTACCTGCTGCTGAGCATTGCATGGTCCAGGACAGAGTTTTCTCCAGACTAACAAAGACTCAACTTTTAAACAAAACAAAAGGCCCCCAGCAACCAGCCCAGGTAACCAGTAATCTGACAAGTAAACTCGCCATGCCTGAAAAGGCAAACATCTGTGCAAAGTAATCACACACAGGTGCAAGCTAAAAGGTTTGATGGAACATTTGGGTATTTCCAGACAAGGCTACACAGCCCCAGGACAGTAGCTATAGACTGCTTTATGCAGCTGCCAAGGAGTTCAAATCACTCTTACAACAGGTCTCACTTTTCAATCATCTCAACTATAAATGCAGGAATTCCCACCCTTGTCAAGCCAAGATTCGCTTGAGAAAATTCTTCTCTGTTCCTGATTGAATCCTTCTCCCTGACCTCACAATGCTCCCCAAACGGGCTGTGCACTCCTCCAAGTTGCTTCCCCTTCTCTCAAGATTTGCACACCAGGGCCATGACTTCCTTCCCTTCCCACCAGCACACATGACCCAGGATGGTCAGGCCTTTCCCTAAAAACCTCAGTTCAGGAATGGCCAGGCTGACTCCACTTGGAACTAGCACAGCTTCCCTTCTTAGACACCCTTAACCTACACCTACTGCTGCTCTGAAAGCAGCTTTTATCTGCCCAGAAAGGGCTTAGAATTTCTGTCTGTTACTGGCAGTAAGTAGATGTGCTAATTAACTAGTTGTCAGCTGAACACTGCTAAATTGAGAATGCAAACTAAAATTAAAGACAAGGTATTAAAATGGGCAGAAAGACTTGAAAGGACTATTGTTCATTTAAGAACTTCTCTTCTTGTATTTTTTAAACATTTAGAAGCTGCAGTCCAAATAATTGCTTGTCAAAACATTTTTCTGGAGAATAACTGTAGCTATTCAGCAAGCTGTGTAATTAGGTTATTAAAAGTATAATATCATTTTGAAGGCTTTGAGAGAGTAGACCTCTACCTAACACAAAATCATCACAGCTTCATTTTCCTCCCTCTCTCTGGGCTTCAATCCCAAGTCATATGTCCTAGCGACCTCTCAGAAGTCAGCTGTGACAATGTACATTGTTTGCAGAATGAGGAACCATTGCTCTCAACTCCTCAGCAGGTACATGCACCACTTCCATTCCAACTCAGGAAAGCATGTCTAGTATCCAACAAAGGAAAAAAAAAAATACAAAGCCAAAAGCTGCAGGCAAAATCCCAGTTCTCCAAGCCTGATGTTCCCTTCCCCCTCAGGTGCGGGGTTCAGGACAAGGAGCCTCACATTTTTCTGGAGGGCACAGCTAAGACAAACCTGTCTCTGGGAAAGGAAGGAAATCCCTGACCCACAGCTACAGCTTTGCAGGCCAGGCCCATCTCTGGGGAAAGAGAAACATGTATCACTGGAAGCTGTACAGAGAAACAGAGCACATGTTACGCCATTTCCATTTCTGCTGACAAACAACATTATTTATAGGACAGGTAAAATAAACTACATAGCCTGCAAGGCTCAGCAACCTGAAACCGGGAAGCTAATACACCCAGTGGGCAAGGAATTGGTCCTGATGTTAGCAAATGGGATGTCACAAAAATTAGACAATTAAAATTTAAAGCAGTAGGGAAGACAAAAGAGCAGGAATCACAGTAGCCAAGTCTGATGAGGAGCTGCTCCTTGGGTACAGGATTATAATGATGCTAAGCATTTTCCTACTAGATGGCAGTGTAGTGTCACACTATATAAAAGGAATTCTAGAAAGAAATTGCTTTGTATTTCAAGTGAATCTGTGCTTAGACTTGACTTCAGATAGCATCATATATAACAGCAGCCTCTTTGTAAAGGGACCTGCCATTAGTCTCACAGTGCAATAGGAGCGATACTCTAATTTCCCACAAAATAAGGGGAAAAGACACTGAAACCCTGAGCAGTTCTGCTACACAGTACAGCTGCATGCACAGCCACAGACAAGCTCCTCAGTCTGTTACAACCGAAGGTAGGCTCTGATCAAAGAGCTCTGGGCGCAGAGGAAGGAGGTCGTCACTGCTCAAGGGGAAAAACCATCTGGGCTTCTGAAAAGCAGGGGCAGCTTTTAGGCAATCCCCTCGCTATGGTCAGTGCGGTTTTGGCAACTTCAAAGGAAGGTCCAGGGATGAAGAGAGAGCAGTGCCACTAAAATTTAAAATGCAAACACAAAATAATCAAGGTTAGGGCTAAAGAACAATGCAAATATTTACAGGTAACTCAGCCATAACGGTAACCTTTACTTTGCAAGGCCGCCATCTGCATAAGCCAAACTTCAGGTACCAAGAAGATACGGTGGCTCACCAACACTCCCAAAATCAACACTCATTCTTGGCGTACACAGGAGCTGTAGGAGTTCTGTACAGCCAAAGATAGAAAAGCTCTAGGGGAAGCAGCCGAAACACCCTCTCTCCTGCGAGAGCCGCTCCGGGGGTCTCCGAGCTGCGAGGCTGCCAGGCCTGTTCCTGTGTCACCGGGCTCATCACCCCCGGGCTCTCCCCACCAGCGGTCACAATTGCGACAGCCAGCGGGACATCACTTCCATCACCTCCTGCCGGCGGAGCGGGGCAGGTTTTGCTCGCTCTGCAGACCTCGGGGCACGCAGCACCCACCGCGGCGGCCCCGGACCGGTGCGGCTTCCGGAGGCGTCACCCGCTCCGTGCCGGGATGATCGGGTCACACCGCGCTCCCCGCTCCCTCCTCCTCCCGCCGCCGCAGCATCCCCGCCACCGCTGCGCCCCGCGGGCCATCGCCCGCCCCGCCACCGCCGCAGACCGGGGGTCCACGGGGAGCCCCCCGGGACACGGCCTCACCTGGAGGGCCGCAGCCGCACCTCCTTCTTGCTGTCCACCACGGAGGGCACGCAATTGGTGAGCTCGGTCCAGTCAGCGTGCAGCCCGCAGCTCCAGCCGGTGGAGAAGCGGGAAAAGAGCCAGGTCTCCCGCTTGCCGGGCCGGTGGCAGGTGCACTTCTTCTGCCCGGCACGGCACTCGCAGGGCTGCTCCAGCTGAATATTGCGGACCAGGTGCCGCCCGAAGGTGGTGCCGCCCGTCTTCTGGATGTGCAGGAACACGATCAGGTCGTCCCCCTTGATGTTGAAGTCCACTCGCCGCAGCAAGTCGCTGGCGGAGAAATTGAAACGAGGAACGAAACGCGCCGGCGTCTCGTCTTCCGCCCGGTATGGGTCGGCGGCGGCAGCGGGGCTGAGGGCGCGGAGCCGCAAGAGCTGGCACTCGGTGCCCGGGCAGACGTACTGCAGCACGATCACAGCGAAGAGGAAGAGCATCACCAGCGCCAGCAGCACCTTGTGGGACCGGTCCTCCATCGTCGCCGGGAGCGCCGCGCATCGCCGCCGCCGTCGCCGCCACCCCCCCGCTCAGAGCCGCCGCCGCCGCCGCCGCCGCCGCCGCCGCGGGGGCACCCGCGCCGCCGCCATCGCCCGCTGCTGCCCACGGCCCTTCCCGGCAGCCCCCGCGCCCGGCCCCGCCGTGCTCCTCTGCCCGCCCCGCCGCGGCCGCGCCCCCTCCCGGCACCGCCCCCCGCCAGGACCGCCCCGCGCGGCCGCTCCGTACCGGCACTGGCACTGGGACAGCACCGGCACCGCACCGGCACCGCGCCGGCACTGCCCCGCTCCGCGCGGCCGCTTCACACCGGCACCGAGAATGGGACCGGAATGGGACCGACACCGGTACGGGGACTGGCACCGCACCGGCACCGCACGAGCAGCGGGACTGGGACCGGCACCGCGCTCCACGCAGAGATCGGGACTGGCACCGCACCGGGACCGGCGCTTCCGCCGGCAACGGCCGCCACGCACACGGAGTGTACTCTGAGCGTGGCCGGCCCGGGGCGCACCGGGATGCTCCGTCCCCCCGTCCCCGTGCTGGACCGGGCGACGGCCTGAGGAGCGTCGCATCCTCGTCAGTGCGTGCGTGGCCCTGTGCCCGTCCTGCCCGCCCCAGTGCCCGCTGGCAGCACGTGGCGCAGGGCGGATGGTGCTGTTCCACAGGGAACATCCCAGTTAATGGCAGTGGTACGTCTGCGGTGTCACCATCCCGCCCGTCCATCACACACACTCCCATCTCTGGGCACCGAGCTGTCCACTTTCTCTCCTCAGCTTACACTAACACCCAGTGTTTTGGTTTTGTTTTGGGGTTTTTTTGGGTGGGGAGGTAGTGCATTAACTGTTTTTCTTGATGCCCCAAGTGGTTTCTGTTGATTCAGGTAGCAAATACCTGCGCTATCTCTGTCAGCATATTTCAAAACCTCTCTGCGCAACGAGAGTGTTCTGTAAATAAAACAATAACAACAAGGACTCCATGGATTTATGTCTGATTACAGGCCCGTGTATATTTATATGCAAATGATGTTTAACCCTCCAGCTGCTGGCGGCTGTTCAATGAGGCCTGTGGGTGGGAGCACAGGGGTGCTCACCCCATGTTCTCCCGGTGCCATTCCACAGGGACACCCACCCGCCACGTGCCGAGACCTGGCACAACACAGCCAGGGAGCCTGAGGCTTTCCTTTCCCTCTTGTTGCAACTGATGTTGTGGCAATTAATGCCTTTGAGAACTGCAGCCTTGCAAGAAAAAAGCAATTAAAAAAAAAAAAAAAAAAGGGGTTATGGCTAAAGGAGGTTTTCACCCCATCCTCAGGGTCCTGTCCGTCATGGAAAAGCAGCCAGGGCAGGACCAAGGGTTTGGCCACCCCCAGCAGATGTGCTCCAACATTTAACGTTCCACAGAGGTGCTGCATTTCAGAAACTCCCAATCTCAGGTAAGGCTGGAAATATCTGAGCTTCTCCTTCCCCTCCCCACCGCAGCACCTTAGCTTTTGCTTCCCTGTCCCTTGTGATGCCTCTGTTTCTCTGCCTGGCCAATCAGCCTAGAGTAGAATTTTCTACTCCAGGGTTAATAGAATATGTAGAATATGCACAGCAGGCAGCAAAGAAAATAATTTGTAAACACTCTCCCAGACCTTTATTTGTCATTGAAAAAAAAAAAAAGGCTTGCCTCCTTTTTCCTTCCTCTCAAGCAATTCTCTCTAAATAATTTCAGCAAGTATATGTGGTGTTTGGAGGTGATGTCTTTATGGTTTTAATCCTTGAGCAACCTCTCCTGTCTTTCCTATTTTTTCCAGTTGTCTGTAATATTTTGAAAACATTTACACTCACAAAATAGGCAATTTTATCGCAAAGATTCCAGGCATCAGAACTACTGAGTTCATTTGCTTCCATTTTTATCTCCAAAATGAATGGATTGCACCATTTAATGAAAACTCTGTGTTCTGAAATTCAAGCCTTAAAATTATAAAAATGTTTCTGTGCTTTATATCCATCACTCTGCCACAGTCATTCATATAAAAAAAAATGTTTGCCCCCAGTTTTATTTATTTTACATTATGAAATAACAAAGATGTCTGGTGGGTTAAAACCGATCCTGAATGCTAATACCTGGGAATTAAACGGTGAGAGTAACAACGGCCTAATGTCTACACTAACTTAATATATACTATAAAAGATATGATACATACTGGGTTGGTGTTCCCAGTAGAGCCATTATTTTGGAATGGGCTAAACAAGCAATGATCATCCTTTCAGTAATGAGTGATGGTCTCCAGTCTGCTGCCTTCTCATTCACGATATGTAAATGATGCTCTTGAGCTTTGATCCAGGGACCCAAAACGTTTGGTTAGGCGCTAAAGAAATGAAAATTGCCCCGAACTAGATAAAAGTAGGACAGAGCAGAGCTGTTAAAGTTTCACAACATGGACAAGATTCGATGGCTGATGGTGCAGCTGGTTTAAGTTAAGAGGTCAAGCAAAAACGCTGAGCGCTTAGTAACATCAGTGAAAAAAATCTCCACCTCCTTCTCCACACACAGCATCCCCAGAGACCCCAAACACACGATCCCTGTTCCCACTCCCCACACACGACCCTTTTCTGCTGGCACAGGGGATCCCCTCACCCCATGTCTCAGTGCATGGTCATGTCCAGATGAGCACATGGGTATGGTCACTGCTCCTCTTCTCTCCCACCTACAAGTGTCCTCTGCCACTGGCTGGTCTCTTCTGCACCCACCCTGTCAGCAGCTGCCTCTTTCCAATACAACACGGCCAAGCTGAGCTGGTGAAGGATCTCATTTTGGGCTGATCCTGTCTTATTACCCACGGGAATGTTCAGAAAATCAGGGGTTTGTTATGCAAAGGCACCGGGTGTTTGCCCAGAGACAGATCAATAAAACATCTTGTGCCTCAAGCCCTAAATTGATCTTCACTGCTTTAGAAAACTGTTGTTAGCTCATCAGTCGGGGCTGATTATCACATCTCTGTGTACTTCCTGAAAACCTTCGTTTCCACAGCATCTGAATTTCACCTCTGCTTTTGGCTGGCAAATGGTGACTGCTTGGCTCCAACAAAAAAAACCCCACACATCAGGTTTGAGATAAGCAGGCTCTTGGTGTGTAAAACAGAGCTTTACTATGCATTAAGGCCTCCAGCTTATTGAAAGGAGCAAGGTTTCATATCAGTTCAGCCTGAGTAGGTCCCAGTGTCCTTTGTTTGGCACAGGTAAGGGCAGGAGTACAGCCAGCTTGAACCCCCTGGGCAGAGCAGCAGCACAGGACTGTTGCAGCCCTGGCCAGGGCTGGGGTAATCCCAGCTGCTGAGGCATCCACAGCTGCTGGGAGGATAAAGTCTTTTTCAGATGAGAGGGGAAACCTTATTTCCACAATAGCACAATTAGAATAACTTGATTAAAAGAAATGCAAATGAGCCATTAAGTTTGCTTTATCTCCTTGTAATGTGATTCATGATATAGTACCTGTGCAGGAAGGGGAAGAAGATAGATTAAATAAGTACAGAAAAGCCTCCTGTATTATGAAAATAACATATTTATTAAAATAACAAACACAATCATCACCAGCCCAGCTGCTGCAGCTTTCCTTTATGGAATTGTCTATCTTGTCTACAATAGCTGATGGCTAAACAGGTTTGTGGCCAGGGCATTCAAAACCATTTTTCCCATCATTTGTTCTCAAAGTGATGAAGTGGATATTCCAGCCTTGTCCTCAACTGCCCCAAAAAGACCTCTCTCCCACCACTTCCATAAGATGTGCAAACCAACAACTTTGATAATTTTACTTCTCCTTTGAGACTGGGTAAAACTGGATTATGGAGTCAAAAGGTATCACCAGGAAACACAGCGTTGAAGACACCACTCTGCTCCCTGAGGAAACAAGTCTTGAAATGAGTGGAAAAGCACAGAGCAATGACATGGTCATTGCATGGGAGGAGGAGCAAGGTCAAGAGCAAGGAAATAACTGGGAAAGGACCAAAGAAATGCTGTGGTGGGATAGAGATGGAAGCCCTGCTAGCACCTCATAGAATAAGGTCCTTATCTAGAAAAAAGGTATGCAAATAACCGAAGACAAGGAGCAGTGGGGGGATGAGTAAAACTAACTAGAAAATGAGGCTTGATTATTCATGGACTTGACATATCAGAGAGGAGCTAATCAAAGGAATAATACAAGTTTGCATATTCTTTGTGATGTGGACATCAAAGCCTTGCTTCTTGTCACTATGGCATCACTGCTGCTCATTCCTAAAATCAAGCACACTTGATGCAAGTGTAAAGTCTTGCTCCGTATTAGGAGATGGGTCTTGGAGAGGCTGAGGTGTTCAAAAGAGCTCTGTTTTTTCCAGCTATTGAACTGATCTTGCCTTTATGTCTACTTATAGATCTTGCCTTCCTGAATACAAACATTGCCCAAAGTTCTTTGGGTATGTGGTAAACTGGGAGGCCTTTAAAAGCTTGAGCCAAAGACCTGGATACTCAAGGGACCTACCTTGCAAGATAATTGCAAGATATTCCCTTACAGTTTCATTTTGCTTCAGACTGCTAAATAAACTTTATCAAAATGCCACATGGGAAGATGGACTTGGCAGGAGGTATTTGCACAGAACTTGCTGGGTGCAGGAAGCTTTCAGGAGTACCTCCTTCCCAACACATGGCATCAGAAAACTTCCGTCCAGGCTGCTCACTGCAGCAAATCTTGGATTTGCACCATCACTTGGAGCCAGACAGAAGGCAGGCTAGCTTTCAAGTTAGAAGGTATCAGCAGTACTTCCATTCACATATAGATCTTGGTCTTGTGAAAGGTTTTAAAGGAGGACGTTATGTGGGACTGACACCTGGCCATGTACCAAGTGTCTGGGCAACAGCTGGAGGGTGAATAAATGATACTGCCCCATCACCACTGATTCTTTCCCAGCATGAAACTGCCTGAGAAACTGCTGAAACATCAAATTCCTTTTTGATGAGGACAGCCTGGGACAACTCCAGGGAGCAGGATCCATGGGGATAAAAGGGCTCTTTCAAGTCTGCCTCTGAGTCAGTGGGAAAAGGAAGAAGTTGGGATGGCTCCTGCCACTGTTTGCTTGTCTGGATAATACAGTGATGGGTATATTAATACCATCTGGCATTAGATCCAAAGAGCAGCTAGGCATTGAAAGAGATTACTGGTGAGGTGTGTGAAGAACCCTCTTGGAGGTGCTTATGAGCAGATTAGGAGGAATTAGAAAGGGTGTGCCAACAAAGCCCAGGGCTGCAGACCATATGGTCCAAGGGACACTTTGTGCCCACTTTGAAGATATATAATGCAAAACTGGTGTATCTGATCTAGTTCAGTACAAAACCTGCAGCATTTGCCTGATTAAGGTAGGTAAGAGACTAAGATAATGTACAGTGGTCTTCCAAAGTGGTTTTACACTGAAGAAAAGGGCTGTTAAAAGACTCATACAAATATTTGTTGAATCTTCCTAAAACCCAGGGGGAAACCATTTCACACGGCCCTGAAAGAACAGTGAGAAAAGACATAATATTACCTCATGCGATCTCAATAGGTAGTCCTGTGTAGAGTGAAAGCAGTGGGGTTTGGTCCAAAGGCATTCAAGACATCACCCTCCACAGTGAAATGATTCCAGTTTAACAACACTGGTTTTGAAATAGATTTAGTTAAACTAGTACCACCTTTTGCCCAGACACTCTTCAATCCTAGAGTAATTAGTATCAATTTAACTTAATTTGGTGTCATTTTGTGTACAGACTGCATCTTGGATGATGTATAAATATTTGCTTGTTGAAATTGATGCTGAATTTGGGCAACACAGTGTTATGGAATTAACCTATGTGCTAGAGGATCAGATGCAGGAGCAAAAAAAAAAAATCTCAGGAAGAGGTTTTAAATTTCAGATGACTTCATGCAATTACCTAGTTTTAAAATTAACAGAAGAAAAAATGAAGGTGAAATAAAAAGAATCTCAAATAATTACCAAATAATAATAATAAAAGAAGCTTCGAGGACAGCTTCTTCCAGCAGTAGGGCTGATGAATCTTCAGGGACTGATCCCATAGTCCGGTGAAACAAAGAATTGCTCATTTCACGGTGAGGTTTTGCAATGGCAGATTTACCAGGAATAGCAAATAAATAATTCACAGTTTCTGAAGATGCAAAGATAAATTTTCTTTCTTTTACTTCAAATCTAGTTCTGCCAGCTGCTAAAGGCCTACAGCAAACATCCCCCTACAAAATAGAAAATGAGGGACAAAGCAGGAGTTTCACATTGCAGTTATGTGTAAAAAGACTCCTAAAAAAGAAAAAGCTCCCTTTCCTCCCTAGCCCACCCCACCCACACACTGCTGCCATGAGTCCACAGGGAAACAGAATATTTGTGTTATATTACGCTGAAACTTCTGGAAAAGAAAACAAAATTATAATCAAACATTTAAAATTTCACCGCAACACAATTCAGTAGAAAATCCCCAGCTGGACTGGATGTAAATAACAGATATTGAGTACAGCAATTTCTTGTGGTTTCCCAAAAATGCTCAGGGTTCATAGCATTACAGCACTTTGCAATAACTCACAGCAAACTGGGGCAGTGTGAATTTATACCCCCTGATCCTAAATTCTACCACCTTGGCCTGAGCCAGCTTTCCACAGTGAAAGCACCCTGGCACCCTGGGCCAGCCCTGTGTTTGCATTACTACAGTCACAGGCTGCCCTTGGAATCCCTCTTTGCAGACATGCTGCCAGTCCTGCATGTGCCTGAGCTGCCACTTCACTGGATCAAATTAGTAGCAGCTATTTTAATCTGCTGCTGGAATACATCTGAAGAAATTCCTTGCAATCCCTTACTTCTATTCCCAGCTGACAAGAGAGCCACCTGGCAGAGAGTGCATGTGCAAATTGTGCCCCCTTGAATCACGCTGCAACCGGGCCAGGAGACACTTGAGAGACAGAGTCAGAGAAGTGAGTATTTGCTTTATTCGGCGCGCCGGGTGTGTGGGGATCGCTCCTCCAAACACACACACCGGTGTTCCCTACAACACAGTATTAAGGGTTAAATTATGAATATTCATCACATTCCTTGGAACAGGTGTGGTTATACAAATTCTTTCTCGGAAGTCATTAGCATATGGGCCACGCATGCGCTGTGTGTCCTGGTGGTCGCGCTGAGGAAGACCTCTCCTCTTCCTCGGGGGTCTTTTCTGATGAAGGCCAGTAGTCATCCTCCCAGTGAACTTTTCACCTTTCTCCCTGGGCATGCGTAGTCCTTTGAGGAATGATTCAGCAGTCTCTGAGATGATCCTTGTCCCCTCTATCTTGACAAGATTAGGGTGAATTCGGCTTCTTAGGTTTTGTAATTAACATCTTCTGTCTGAACGAACATTTGCTGTCTCCCAATAGTTAACTTGTGCTTACATGAGTTAGTTATTGACTGCCCCTTCTTCACCCTGGCCAGAGCCTTCCTTCCGTGCCTTGGACAGGAGATGGATGTGGGGTACCTGCTCCATGCTGTGAGCACCACTCCACCCAGCGTGGACTGAGCAGCACAGGCTGCTCATCATGGTCTCAGCCTCCTGCTCAGCGCTTTGGTAATGCCGAATCCGTGGAAAGGATGGCTGGGGACCAGCAGCAAGCCCACCACAGCCTCAACATCCCCTTGCCTGTCTGATGCCAGTGTGAGTTCTTCATCCCCCAGGCTGAGGGCTGCTGCATGGTCAAACACTTGCTATGTGTACTATAGCATCTAGTCCAACACTACTTAAATCAGAGAAGCCACCAGATGACCTCCTCTGTGTCTTGAACCTTTGTTAACTGCTCATTGATATAATCAGAAATTAAGTGGGCAGAGAAGAGGGGGCAATGCTTTGTTTCCTGCCCTGTCACAGGGACAGGGTCCACTGCTCTGTGTGTACACTGTTACTCACAGATGTGCACTAGGTTACCGTTGAAGAATTGCCGCCAAAGAGATGATGAAGAGATGTCATTATAACGCATGGGTCTCTTTTCCCTACTAAAGATAAGCAACACATAATGTTGGCCTTGCACACTAAGAGGTGGAGAACAGCACCTCTCAACACCAAAATTTAGGAGATTCCCTACAAGAATATGTGTCCCCCTACTGCACAGAGCTTTTATGGACCTGCCTAGGTCCCAAGTGATATAACAGTTTTCCAAGAGTTCCCTCTAACTCTGAATTTTTGAGAGACTCAGGATAAATTCATCTGGTTATGACACTATGCAGAACATGGTAACAACCAGAAGAAAAATAACTTATCAAAAATATTACTTTCTTTCACGTAAAGAATCAAACTTTAAATGATTCCATCTGTCACTTTCATCTGCACCCTGTTTCATTGTCTGGATTTCACTCATTAAGATAAATTTCAAGCCAGCAGATCATTTTTACCTTCAGGACTTTGATGAAATGTAGTGTTTGGGACTTCCTCCCCTCCTCCATTTTGACAGCCATGACAGAGGAATAAGTTTTTCTCTCTTATGCTGCTTTGCAATTGTATGGAATAGCTTTGACCTTCCAAAAGGGAAACACACTACAGTCAAATTTCTCCTCCTTTCACCATGGGACTAAGGAGCTGGCCAAACCCTTCCAATAAGTTTCCCACTCGACTTTGCATCATAAAACACTCTTTTCTTTATTACTCCATCTCCTCAAAACTTCCTTAACAAACCTCTTGCCTTTTCAAGAGGTGGGCTGGAGAGCTTCTATGCTGTGCAAATGGTTCAGACATCTTTGTTTCTTCCCTTAAAAGACATAAAAGCAATTTGTTGAATTCCTTACCTCATAACCACAGTTGTACACTGTGCACTCTGTGTGTTACAGGTCCCCGTGCTTTCAGCCCCAATGACTTGTTTTACTGTAAGTGTTAATTATACATTGGAGTGGTTTCATGAGGAATGTGATAAATCATCTGCCACTTAAAGTCTTTAAATCAGGCTGAGTGTTTTCAGAGGGGTCCCGCTCCATGCCTGAAGCACACAGAGGCTCCCAGTACATTTACGGGAGGGTATATAATCACATGGTCATGGTCAGCCATGGTATTGAAGAATTAGGAGATGGGTGGGATGGCCTTTGTCATGCAGGATGTGAGATTAGTTGGATTTAATGGTCTGTTTTGGCCTTTAAATCTATGAATAGGGAAAAGGAAAGAGGAAAAAGAAAACGAAAACTAACAAAAGTCTCTATTATAACCAGCATGTTTCTGCCTTCTGAAAGCAGAGCCAGAGGGACTGCAGGCAGCTGGGGCTAAAAATGAGTGCTGGGCACCCCTGTGCTCTGCCCCTGCTCCCAGAGCTCCCCAAGCTCTCCTAAGCTCCCCAAACAGGTTCTTGCAAACAAAGCCAGGAGCCCAAGCCCACTGGGATTTGCTGACATATTTCAGAAAACAACAGATGTGAGCACACACACCATGCTCAAATGATTTTCAATTTCTTTCCCCCCTTGAAGTCACTTTAGGTGTTCCAGAACTAGAAATCTAACACTTTTTCTATTTATAAATTAAGCTAATTAAAATTTTAATCTGGTGGACATTATCTTATTGCATAATTAGAAGATCTTATATTGCAGTGGTTTGGTTAGTACCAATCCTTTTTGCTCTAAATTATGTTCATTAATTGAACAGGACTTAGATAGGCGCTTATAAGGTACTAAGCCAGCTATCTGTTCTTAACAAAATACTCAGTTCTCCCTTTCAGCTATACCTGCTCTGAGCCTGCAAGCTTTATGCTATAATAGTTTTCCTTTAGTGAAGGATGGGCTATTAACACCCATGATCCACATGGGAATTTGAGGGACTGTAGGCACCCTCATAGACACCATTGTAGACTGACTTCACAGAGCAAACACAAAGGACCCTTGCTGGAAAATGGCAAATCCAAACCCTACCCACTGACTTCCTGATATCATCTGCTTAACCATGGGTTATTACATAATTAATTACTCCCAGTTCACTATTAAGTCCCAAAGAACCTTTCTATAGACTAGAATCTGCCATACATTTAAAAGAGATTACTGTTAATTAATTTAGGTCATCTGCATACTTAAAACTCAGCTAAGCCCTCTGTTGCGTCACCTGCTGTCATTTCAGACATGTAGGACTTCCAAACTCCCATAGAAATAGAAAGGTCTTAAACTCATCTACAGAGATATAAAACGTTTTAAGAAGTTGCTTTTCAACTTTTCCCACAGGGCCCTCTGCAGAGTAGGACCTGGGATCTAGCAGAACCGTTCCCGCTGGTTATCCATCCCACCAGGAGTCAACTTCCCTCCAGGACTTTCCACCCAGTGCTTTCCAAAGACATTAAATTTCCTGAAAGGGTAAATAACACGTTAAACCACAATTTATCTACTCCTGGGGTCAAGGCACCCAAACTGGTGAACGTAAATCACTCAGAATATTTATGATGTACTGACACATTTCCATTCTAAAATAGGAGTCTGACACACATAAATCCTCATAAATGCTTCTCCCGGAGCCATCCTCATTCCATTCACCTCAGACATGGTCACCAAATCTGCATGGAAACCTCCACAATGCCTGAGGCTGACGTGGATGGGCTGAGGACTCTGCTACTACCACAACAAATGAGTAAATAATTACATTAATAATGAGCCAGACCTTCCAACTGGCCAAGCCACAAGAGCCAGGGCATTTTTGCTAAACAATTTCAGATTAAAAAAAAACAAGCAACCTTCTGTCAAAACTAAACAGCTCCATGCAGCAGAAATCCCTTGGATAAAAATTGCTATTTTTCCATAAGGAAAGCAGAAAACAATTCAGGAATAAAAATTCTTGGTTTTTTGGGGTTTTTTTTTGCAAAAACACACACAATGACCCTCAGAAGAGGATGTGAAAACACTGATTATTCCTCAGGTGGCAGCTTCTTCTGAAAAGATGGAGAGTTTTAGTAGAAGATTGCATCCAAGGTTTAAAAAAAAAAAAGGCAATTTCGTTAGGCTCTATTGTCAGCTCCCCTTCATGAGCTGCTTTGGGATTAAGGAGTTGACAGCAGCCCTGTTAGCTAGCAGGGAATCGTGGATCTGTGGGGATGTGGAGTTCTCAGCATGGCAGTGAGCCATAGGGCACAGCATGCCCAGAGCAAACCTGCAGCTCCCAGTGCTGAGTTAGGAAACTGCTGTGAGATGGGGAAGACCCGGCGAGTTGCCGTCTCACAAAGCTGAGCTCAGGCATTCCTGCTCTTTTCAGGTCCTGTTTGGAAATCAAGACAAAGTTGCTCCACAGTGGCAAAACAGACAGCGCTTAAGCAGAATCCATTTCCTAACCAATACTCATTTCCAGAGTAGTCGGTGACTCTGCCCAAGGTGAGGCCCAGCAGCCCTCTCTGCATTTAATTTGCACACTAGTTTTGTTCAGGTTACAGTCCCTGCATCGCCACCTCTCCAACACTGGCATTTTCCAGGCTGACAGCCAAAGGGATGCTTAGGCAGATATTCCTGCAGACAGAAAGCCAAAGCTGGTTTGCTTTACATTTGCTCCAAGAGGGGCAGGACGGAGAACAATGGTTTGCATCCAGGCAAGATATCTGAGCTCATCACTCAGAGTTTGCTTGCAATGAGTGTTCCACCATGCTTGAGGTTTCTGCTGACCAGACCCTCTACCTCCCTGCCCCCACTGCCTGTAGAGCTGTGTCTCTCACTAAGGTGATATCAAAACTCAAGGTGTATTTGCTATGAAGACAGGGGTTCACATCCCATTTTGTCACCCATCTTGAACTTCCTTTCAGGGATCCTGAAGCATGGGATCACAGCAGTGTTGGTGGGAAGAGCCTCTCATCTAGCCTCCTCCTCAAAACAGGGTTATCACCAGCACTAAATAAGCTTGGCCATGGCTTTGTCTAGCCAGAGCATGAAAACCTTCCAGGCTGTATATGACACAATCCCACTAGATGATCATGCATCTGTCTCACAGAGAAGTTTTCCTGGTCTCCAGTTTGAGTCTCCCAAGCTGCTGTTGCCCCTTGTAACATCATTTGCCTTTACCAAGAAGGGTTTGGCTCTATAATTTCTGCAGGTAGCTGTAGGTTGCTCTTAGCTCACTCCTTCACTGACCTAAACCAGCCCAAGGCACATCAGCCAGAATCTTGCAGGGCATCCCAAGCCCCAGAAATCTCCCTCCTCTCCAGTTTCTCAAGTCAAACTGGGTTCAGCCAGTTCTGGTAGCACAGGTCTAGGTCTTGGTCTGTACTTCACAACATACATCCCAGTCCCTTTGACCCAGCAAAGCAAAACCTGCTCAGGACACCACTGAGCAGGGCACAAAGCTCTCCACACATATTCTCCAACAGCAATGCTGAGGCACTCATGCAGGCAGAAAAGAGAAACCATTCAGTTATGATTTGTCCCGTTCACTGAGTTGTCTGAAAACTGCAGCTTGGGCAGGCATTAAAGCAGCTACAGCCTCAGTGGCTCAGTAGATGCCCACTTTTTGGTAGCCTCCAGCTATGTCCTAAAGCCTTCTCAGCCTCCAGCCTGAATAAAGCCCTCCCTTTCCACTTAACTTCCTAGTTCACATGGCAAAACAGCTTCCCAAAATATTCCTGTGGCACACCAAATAATCTTGCTGTCAGGATTCAAATCTCAGTGTGATTGGTAATGACTGCACCAGGCATCAGAACTGGGTTATTAAAATATCTTTCATGATGAACAATGTAAAATAAATGTGGATAAATTGTATTACTCTGGGTCATTTAATTTTAAATGCAGCAGCCTCTGTATTTTTTTGCCACTTAAAAGATATGCAGCATGAAACAGCACAAATAAATACAGATGTAGAGAACATTAGATACACTTTGTAAGAGCAAATTATGCACGTTCACATTTCATTGTACTTAGATCAAAATTAGGTAGTTTTCCTCCATTATCTCGGTGGATACACTAAAAGTCAGTGATTTATGAAAGAAACTGGTGTGAATGCCATTATAATTGATTAACCTAAGAGACTGGTGACCTACTTATAGATATACAAATATGATTATAATTGTGAAGTAAGTAATTGAATATTCTGCAGGACTTCTTTATAATGTGACTGTAATGCATAAAAATAAGAGGTAGAAAAAAGGCTTCAACACTGTGCATGCTCTGAGATCCTAGGGAGAGGTGCTGAGTGCTTCCTGCTCTCTCCTGTCAAGGTGAATTGGTGTTGAGACATTGCAGAATCAACCCCCTCCTGAACAGCAGCATTTCCCTGAAACAGCCTGTCCTGTGGATAAAAGGCTCCACTGTGCTTTGTGGCTGCAATAACTTTGGACACCCTGAGAAGATCTCATTGTCTGGGAGATGCTGCGCACACAGACCCCTCCCGAGTCATCTCTACTGGAACCCCTTTTCAAAGACTTTCTGTGAGTCAAGAAAGAGGGACAGGCCAGAGGTCATGAAGATATAAAATGAAGCTATGGGTCCCTGTTTCTAAACCACCGCTTTGCAGGGAGACTCAGCACTGCCGTAGTGGATTTGGGAGTTTGCCAAACCTCAGGTCTCTGCCAGCTGTGACTCTGAGTCCAGCACTGCTGCCATGTCTGCTAACAGGTACGAGCACCTGTTGCAGTATCCCCCACTTGCCTGTGCTACAGCCACAGGACACAGCAAAGACCATCTCCTTGCCTCCAGTGTTTTGAAATCTACATACAGAACAGGAGGCAAGAGATGAAGATGGTCCCCAAGTGCTGGTAGCTCATGGGTTGAAGTCTAAAGACCTTACCTAGACCATCCAAATGGCTATAATCTGCAATCCCAGGCAGTGCTCCTTGCTAATTAAGTTTCCCAACACCTTGGCAGTGTGTATCCTGCTGGACAATGTGCCAGCATCACCCAGCCCACAGCTGCCTGCAGGCCCTCATGGCATTATTATGTGTCACAGATTTTGCTGTATCTTTTGCTGCCAGTCACTTCTTCTGACTTAATTTGCCTGAACTCCTCTGCATGGACACGGGCGGCAGAGCTAACCTCTGACAATGACACACACCAGCTCTCTACAGAACAAAATTCTAGATTCTTAATTTGAATGGCTAAATATATCAAAGCCCAGTGATGAATTATTTAAAATCTATACAAATTTTGATGGTGCATACTGAGCTAGAGACTTAAATGCACCTCTGCAATTATGACTCTCTCTGTCTACAGCTCCATCGTGGAAAAGCATCCATATTTAAAGCCCCTGGGGTAAATGATCTGTTACAATTCCCTGGACTGGAAATCCTAGAGATGATGTGGGGGCCAGGACTTGCTGGGATGGGATTGAGTTAATTAGCACTGTGTCTGAGGAGAGCCATAACAGCATAATGAAACAAATAGAATAAAAGCAGTTTAAAGTGACTCCAGTGGATTGATGGGCACACGCTGCTGACTGTGGAACAGTCATGATTGTACCCATGCGTGCATGGCTCTGCATTTGTCATGCATTGCTCACTCTGGAGGATAGGGATGAGGAAGAGGGTGGGTCATTGCAGCTCTGCAAGAACTCTCTGGCATGATGTGTGTGAGGGGCAGAAAGGTGGAAACCACTGCCAGCAGCCCCTTGCTGCCACAGATACCTGGCTCAGTGTCAGCCCTGCTTGTGAAGAGCCAAAGCCACCACCCCCTAAACCCTCATGCAGGATGGGGTCAGGTCCAGCACACACAGCTCCTCAGAAGCCACAGTTAGGGATGCACTATAGCACCAGGAATGCCTGGGTCCCCAAGGATAACCTTGCATGCAGCTCCTGCATCAGCTGTAGGTATCCCACTGCTGTTGAGGGGCCCTGGCAGGGCTCGCAGGACTCCTGTCTCCTTGCATCCTGCCACGGACTTTGTCATGCACATGCTGGCAATGGCCTTGGTATGTCCTACAGCAGAGCAGTATGTCCATTCAGCTGCAGAGCCACAGACATTTAAAGCACATCCCAGAGAAAAGTTTGTATCCCTTCTCCCAAGGAGTTACCTCTAAGCTTGGCATGCAAGTGACTGGATGTAGATGGCCATGTCTGACTTCTTCATCCATCCTTTCCAGTGCTGAGAGCCGCCAAGGGATGACTGACAGGTTCTGCTTTTTCAGTGTGTTTTGCATTCTTCTCAATATTCAGTTGTTTGGAAGAGAGTATGTTGGCCCCAGCAATGCTGTGTTTGAGAGAGGTGCTGGCTTCTTCAGTGTAAATTGTTCAGGGTATTTTTACAGTCAGCATAAAAATACTGACACTGCCTGTATGGATAGCTCTGTTATCATGCCTAGGGCCAATAAAGAAAGTGTAAGGAAAAAAAAGAAAGCCATGAGTTAAATCCATACTTTACAGCAATCACACTCTTAATTTTTAAACGTCTCAAATTCTAGCTTCCATTAAAATGAATCTGTAAAAGATAAACAGAACTGCCAAGGTGCACTGTTTTGAAGCAGTGAGATGACTCCCAGCTTGGCCAACTATTCTGACTGCCAAATATAATATACACTAAAATGACAAAGCAGAACAATCCAAAAGACTACATACTATCTCTATGTCTACCACAGGGAACTGGAGCTGTGCCCAGCAGTGGTATCTAGTCCTGGGCATTGCCTACCTACTGAAAACTAGAGAGGACTGCTGGGGACAGGTAGCAGCTATTAGCTGAGCTACTGAAATGATACCTGCAGCTTTGCTTAAACAAGAGGAGCAGAAATAAACCCAGTCTGGCATTCTCCATAGCCAAACTCCTCACTCTTGCTGCAGAGGCATTTATGTTGTGGCTTTGCCCAGCCCATTATTGCCAAAGAGTCTGACCCACATAAGCCATATAGGAGTTTCATTGCTCCAGCATCATGACATATCTCTTTCTACAGAGCGGTTCCTCACTCCTACCAGCAGCAGCTGGGCCAAACCCTCACTTTGTGCTTGCCCCCTTCACTTGAGACCTCCTCTCCTTCCAGCTGCACTCCACAAATCCAAGCTAATGAGAATTGTGGGGCCAAACAAATCCCTCTGGGTAGCACTTGTGCCACTCTCATCCCTTCACATATATCAGTTGCTCTTCCTTCCTAAGCATTGCTTGGAGTGAAGACAGACCTGCAGTGAAACAATCCCAGCTTTAAGCCCATTGCAGAAATTAAAAATGACTTGCTTTCAGTTGGATGCAAGGCTTACTAATTTCCCACCAGCATTCAGGTGGCAAGTTTGCCACATGAATAATTGTGTGTCCAGAAAAGTGTTCCACTGGTAGGGTTATTAGCAGGAAAACAGGAATTCAGTTGGAAAGCATTAATAAAACTTGAAGACAACAGCTGTTACAGTGATTGATCCACTATCCAAGTGTACACAACTCATATAGGATGAAGGAGCAGAGGTTATTGCACAGGGAGGGCATGCTGAGAAGTGGGATAGGAGACAGGGTTGCTATAGAGGCCAGGGATAAAAACTGGTACTATCAGGTTCAAAGGCATTTAAAAACCCCACACATCTTTTCCAAAGCTGACTCAAAATTAACTTTTAGTAGTTTGCAGCATTTTTTGCTTAGATGGTTACTTGCTTTCTTTTAATACACATGGGCAATGGAAGCAGAAGAGTTTTGTATGTGTCACAGAGAAACTTCTGTTTATTCTCCAGGATCAGCAGATGCTGCAGTGTGAAGACTGCAGATGCCCAAAGGAACACATCCAAATATGCCCAGTGCACCCATTCCTCCTCCTGAGGGGAGTGATGAAATAACCAAGCTCCTTCAAGGGCTGAAAGAAGGATTAAGGAGAGAACCGAATTGCCCATTGAAATGCCAGGAATTTCTGGCCCACTCTGTTGGATCTGGTGCAGGGCTCTCCTGCTCATGAATAGCTGCACATCGGGAACATGAATCCTTTCTGTTTGTGTGTATCAGGAGTTTGTCCTTTGGCACTCACTGAAGTCAGTTTTTGGTCTGTCTGGGTAAGGATGCTGGTAAGAAAAGAAGAAAGTGAACCTAAGGTGGCATGTTTGGCATGTAGGAACATGCTGTGCTCTTCTGCAGCTCTCTTTGCCTTCCTGGAAACACCCTTTTCTGCAGGGATATTCCATCCATCCCAGCAGTATTGCCTTTGCAAGAGCTGAAAGGAAAATCCATGGCCATAGCAGAGACAGAACAGTGGGAATTCAGGTCCCTCCATGCAGGACCATCACTAGAGCTGGGAGCAGGCTGTGATCCACCTCAGAGTGATCACATCATGGCATTACAGGTTCTGCCGACTGCACTATAGGGTGTTGAGCTCACTGCAGTAGATTTCCTTCCAAAAGGAAACAAAACCAACCCTTTTCCAGTTTATTATTTCAGCTAATTATATGAACCAACAGTATCTCGTCCAAACCATTTTAGGAAAATAAGTGGAGAATGTTTGCAAAACCAAAGCAACCATTTTTCTCCTGCCAGGGTGGCAGATGCAAACATAAAGAATAACATGTCCATACGTCTCCAATCTCAACTTCTTATGAAACAAAATAAAAGCAATCTTGTTGTGAACTGATCCAAAGCAAATACAGTATTTCAGAACACGCTGCATTTAGTTGGTGGGGCTGATTTATATGATGCAATTTAAAGACCAGTGTGCAAATATGGAGGGGAAGACTATTTCCCCTTCACACTTTCTTACCTCACAGACATTGTTTTTGTTCTGCGTGTAAGTGAGGAGCCCTTGGCCTATGCAGCAGCTGCCTTTGAAGGATGAGCACTGACAAGTTTCTATGGCACTTCCAAAAAGGATTGTTTTAGAGGCCAGAGGTTCCCTTCGTCATACAGAATGTTTTGCCATTTATTGTGTGATCTGTGAGATTATCACACAGTGGTCTTCAAAATAAATACTGCCGAAAGCATGCCCTGCCCAACTTCAATTTGCAGGCACTACATCTATTCCCAATTTACAGCTGGAAAGAGAGGCAGGAAGAAGGCAACAGAAGGCTCCTTGGGGAAGTGGTAGAGTCATCAGCCCTGGAAGGGGTCAAAAAATGAGTAGATGCGGCACTTCACAATATGGTTTAGTGGGAATGGTGGCATTTGCTCAAAAGCTGGACTTGACAAACTTGGAGGTCTTTTCCAACCTTAATGGTTCTATGACCTTTCTCAGGGCATCTCTGTTCACTGAATGTCAGTGCTGGTAATGCTGACAGGCAGCGGCCACCACTGAGCCTGGGGTGGCAGGTTGGGATCACCATGTTGTACCATCTCCTTTGTCACACACCATCTGAGAGGCAAAACATCATGTTTGATGTTTCCTCAACCCTTTTTCTGAGAAAGTGCTGCTCCAGCCATCATCTCTGTTCTGTTTTTAGATTTCATGGCCAGTTTCCAAGATATAGCGGCTTTTCAGCAGGCAGAAGAGCACCTCAGTTGTGTGGCACTGCAGTCCTACTTAGAGATAATTGCTGAAGTAAATCAGAAACAAGGGGAGACCTAGTAAAAAATGGAAATCACATGTTTTAAAAGTAAAATTAAAAATAAAATAAAAAGGAGGAGAAATACCACCAGGATAATTGTCATTTTCACTATGGACATCACTGAAGGATTTCCAAAACAGGTCCAGTTCCAGTTCTCAGTTTGCACTGCTAAACCTTGATCCATCATTTTGCAGTGAGCCTAGGCATCCATTTATTAGGGACTGTAGGCTTTCTGAATGAAATCCTCCAGCTGTCCCTCATGGGCTGCAATCAGGAAGGATGTGAAATGCTCTGGATGGTTGCTGCTGCTGCCTTGAACAAAAGCGTTCCTGAGTCCTTCCCCAGCTCAACCTCATCCCACTCCCTGTTCCCTGGAAGAACCAAAGCTGGCCAAATCAGTGGTTTACATCCGGACACCCTCATTATTTTGGGCTGCATCAGCCCCGTAGCACCACAGGCTAGTGCAAGACACCACCAGGCTGGGGTTGCTCTAAGTTACACTTCCCAGGAGAGAGGGAGGTCAAAATCAGTAAATATATTGATTTAGTACCGTCTTTGCTGTATCCCTTGTTGCCAGCAGTTGCATTTGTGCATTTTGCATGCCAGTGGTGTGAGAGGTGCTCTTGAAAGGTGCTGAATCCCAGGACTTGGAGAGCCCTGATACCTGGATTTCATGAGCAAGGCAAAACAGACACTCTGAATTAAAGGAACATCTTATGGCAATGTCAATAAACAGATTTGCTAATTAATACCGATTCAATTAAATTTATTTAGGACTCACATTGCTAACCAAAGCTCTTCTTCCCTCACATCTAGTTATTGCAAAACTTCAAGCAAGGCTGGGCATTTCCCTCAGCTTCATGAGGAATCTGGCAGCTCCTGGGGCAATGAGCTGCAATGTAAACTGCTGGACTGCCCAGCCCTGCTGGTGGCTGCAGGATCCCCACAACATTCCAGGACTTTTCTGCAGTGAAATACGCTTGATATGGAGGTCAGGTAAACTGTGCTGTGCTGCATTCAGGAGCTTTTTTCAATTAGGACTGAAGACAGTCTCCAGTCTCAAAGTTCAGATATTCAAAGTCTGAGGGTTGTTTAAAGTTGAGCATGGTTGAGCTGGGCTAGACCTCCATTATTTTCTTAACACTGGCTTTTCTGGTTTTTTTTATTATACTTAATACTCCCTTAACGTAGACTCTCCCTGGACTTGTTCTGGGATGTGCCAAACTCCTATTTCTTGTAATAAGCAGCATTCCCCTGCGAGAACACAGCCGTGACTTGGTGACTCAAATTTGCGAAATCACTTTGTTTCTTATAGAAATCTGATTACCACTGGAAAAAGAAGCTCCTTCATTTTCAAAGCAAAGTTGCCTGTTCTGCTTCAGACAAAACTGTGGATGTTTCCACAATTGCACACCGACCTGTGTTGAACAAGCCAGCTCATCTCAGCATGACCAGACTTTATCAGATTTATTCTATTTAAAGAAAGTCACATCACAAATAAATAACTTCAGTGGTAGATTGCAGTATGAGAAAAGCAAATTATTTGGCAACTATTCCCCTTTACTTCTCCTCCTTATTCACCTGGTTTATAGGGCTATTAACAAATTCACCCTGGCTAAAAATGTAGCCTTAGAATAGATGAGACAACCTCACCACTCTTCCACTTTATGAAGTTTTATTTTGAGTCCCTTTTTCCTCTTGCCATCTAGGGACTCATGTCTCTGTGACACTTTCTGATTCTCTGCTGCCAGTATGGGAGGGTGGCTTGGAGATGAAGCAAGGGGACTTTTTTGGTGCCCTCCCTGAAGGAAAATGGCTCCTTGCTGTAACTACAGTCCTGCGAGTCATTTTGTGCATCACTGGCACCTCACCTCCTTGCACACAACCTTCCTTCCACCCACTCCCTTCCATCCACTCCCATGGTGGGTTGGGACTGGATCTTCTTGCAGGTAGGAAACACAATGATACCCTGTTGGGTGGGTCAGCCCAGGCACTGCCTCTCCATGCAAGGTTGCTCCTTTTATTGCTGTGGTCCCTTCTTCCTGCAAGCATGATAAATGTCAGAGCTCTTCAACCATTTTCATATAGGAGAAATAAAGTCTTAATTATTAACCTTTATAAATTACAAGAGCAATACTCTAAAAAATAGTTTCTGGCCAGGTCTGAGCTATTATGCTCCAGCATGATATGCTGAGCCCCCATCTGCATTTATTTTCCATACTGTATTCAAGTCCTCTTATGTCATTGAGATAAGCACTCAGGAGATACATGTTTTCCAAAATGATGTCCTCATTCATCATTTCTTCCTCGCTGCTCAGACTGATTACATTTAATTCAAGAAGAAAGAAGCCTCGCCTGGGCCCACTGAGCATATAAGGTTAAAAAAGCAATACAAATGAAGCAACAGCTTCCTGGAGAAATGGCTACAGAACACAAAATAACAGCATCCCTTATCAACACCGATGCTGTGTATTTTCCTCCTAATTTTCAGAGAAAACTCACAGCACAAATGATCCATTCATCAAGATCAGTAGGTACAACTCTGCTTTAAATACATATGCACAAAAGCAACCACCCTCCCCATTAATAGGGAACGAGCTTTGAGCATTAATTTCGTCTGGTATTAATGCAAAGCTTAATTACAAATAGAGATAGGAGAGCAAAAGCTTGCTGCAGCCTGAACCATTTCCAGTGGCACTTGGCTTAGGGAGAAATATCTTTTGATTCTACAAGTTCTTCTCTGTCACAGTATTTGGCTGCTCCAGGATGCAGCAGGGAGAAATAATGCCAAAATGTGTCTATGCACAATGTGAGCAGTGGCTTCCCAAGCCTGATGGAAGATTCCTTGTGACTGCACACTCACCCTTTCCATGGCAGCCTGGGATGCAGGGTCTGAGTGCATGGAGCCTCCTCAGTGAGCAGAGGGGGATTGGGGGAGTGAGAGGCAGCCTCTACTGAAATGCTTGTTCATCTTCTGCAGGGATGCAGCCACTTCAAGCTGCTCTTCACCAGCCCATGCAGAACAGCACAGCCTGTGCCAGCTCTGAGCCAGGGAGCCAGCTGTGATCTGGGTCCCAATCCTGCATTCTCCTGGCTGCCAGCATAGCTGCTACTCCTTCCCACATTGCTCAGTAGCCAAAGTGATGCTGTTGGGAAGAATTGTGTGGTGCAGTCAGTGGCTTGGCTCTGCGTGGGAGTTTGCACGTGATGGGAATGGGCACTTCGGGTCCTGGCTCATGCATGGCTCTGGAGTAGCAACAAAGCAGCAACAAACCCCCCAAGCCCACTCCCCCAGATAAGCTGGGCTTGCTGCTCCAGAGCCAGACTGGCACCCTTGTGTTTGTAGAAGGAATTTCCCACTAGAAAAGGTGGTTTGCATATTTACTCTAATCAGACTTCAAAGAAATGCCAAAGGAGCCAGAGAAATGAAACACGTACTGAGCCAGCCAAACAGGCAAATAAACACAGGAACAAAAAAGCCAGAGTCTCTGACCAAATGAACTCAGATCAACTCTGAATTTAAAATGAAAATTGAAAAGGACTTTAAGAGATGGGTGGCTTCCCAGCATGTCCAGAGGGCAGCAGATCCACAGCTCCGAGCTCTGCCCCACAGGCATAGCACCAGTATAGGTGTGCAGCATCTCCAGGGCAGCACAGCTGCTCATCCAACCCCTCCAAAGAGTGAAGGGCTGTGGATGCACTGGGGTCCCAGCTACCACTCATTCTCCAGGGCTTAACATGTTGGTTTTTCCCAGAGTAGTTGATGTTTGCTGTAGAAAAATCTTAAATAAATACCTAGCTGGGATATCCTGGGTTTCCTAAAGCTCCCCTCCTAACACTGTGACACAGACAACAAACAAGGTGTCAGCTGCATCACTAAGTTTTGTGATGTTTTTCTCACAGTACCCCATGAATGCTTTTGAAACACATCCTCAAAGGAACAGAGACACCTAATTCCCATTGAGGCATCTCTGAAGGATAATTCATCCATTTTTTCCCTCTCCCTTGGTATGGTTCAAGCTCTGGCTAAGCTGTTCATAGGCTTAGGGTTTCACTCAACAGCTATGGCACTAAGTGGAAGTAGTTACAATGAGCAGGCCATGACCTGTCTCTCCCTTGGCCTGGACCAAGCAAGCCCTTGTTTAACCGGCCCTCACAGAGGAACCCTGGACACATGGATGGAGCAGTGCAGCTGCTGGCATTGCTGCCCTGTACGACAGGCTGGGAAAGCAAGGGATGGAAGTTCTATTATCTCTGAAGCTACGAAAGCAGGCAAAATGTAATTATAATCACCCAGACTGGAGTTCTGCCAGGACATCAGAGCTAATGGTCTTGTTCTTGCAAGAAGTGCCATGGGATTTTTCTAATGATCACAAGTTTCACATCTCATTTGGAAGATAATGAAGAACTCTCACATTTATTTTTGGTCCAAAGGGAGGTAAGGACAAACTGACAGTGTCAAAGGGCACGAGGACTTAGAGATGTAGATTCTTTTGCTCAAGATATCACTGGAGCTTTAACAGCCAGGAGGGATAGCAGAGGGAAAAGAAGAAGCAAGGAAGAAGCGTGTGTGATTTCATATGACTCCTGTTAGTGTTTCAACTTTTTCTGAATCTCTGTGACTCCAGTGACATTGCTGAAAGGAAGGTGAATCTTTTTTCACATGACTTATTCCCACTGTAAAATATATTGGGAGGGAATGAGTTTATAAAACTATCTTTGAGATAATTGGCAAGGATACTCCACTCTCCCATGAAGGTTATGAGTGGGTTAGAAGAGGGTCTTCACTTTAAACTCAGAGCAATGAGAAATTAATAGATCGCCATATCAGTCCCAAGGCAGAGGATCATGATAAACTGGAAACAGGCAGAGAGACTCTTTTTAAGTTATGAAGCGAGAGAAGAGAGATGTATCAAACTCCTGGGAGTTACACGAATTCAGACTGATACCTCTGCCGAGCACAAGCGTGGTGATTGCCAATAAAAGGTCAGTCCAATTGGAGAGGACAAATATTGCCTTATCCTTTGAGAATAAGAAGCATGACATCTCTAGAGATCCTGCCTGTTGCTTCCCTGGAACAGGGAAGCCCTAGGAAGCTGCACCATAATCAGTATATGGAAGTGCTGCCTTTTTAAGTGAAAGCTGCTGTGATACAGATAATGATTTCCCTCTTTCCAGCCACAATCACTTCCATACCTAAAGCTTTGTAGAGCCCCTCTTTTTCTGCTCTGAGCACAAGAAAAAGTGACCATAACCTAGAAAGCTGTAGAAAAGGGGTTGGACAAGAGGAAGAATTGGAAAAGGGTGTTCTGGAAGGTCATTATGTGGGTATTGGCTGTAGTACAGATGGAGCTGCTGGAGTGGAGAAAGAACTGGCTGTGATATTGATGAGAATGAGCGGTTAAATGAGAGCAGTTTGGGTTGCAAAACATAGACTGCCACTAAGATCAGCACTGGAATCAGTTTAATTAATTTATATGATCAATAACCGGGAAGGGTGAAGGTGCAGACCAGCAATGCAATTTGTTCTTGATACAAAACAATCACAAAGGAGCCATCAAAAGGTGGGATGATGCTCTCCGCTCAGACTGCGACAAGGTGCATGCAAAGAGCACATGAAATACTGGTAGGGACAGCAACCAGCTGGGCTCTGTCTCAGTGATCTCACACAACAAAATAGAGATGAATAATGAGCAAACTCAGCCCTCAAGCACAGCACTTGGATGCAAGGGTGCATGAAAGGCACGTTGCAAGGGTGTGCCAAATGGACCTCAGACAAAGGGGGAAAGATGGGCTGGTGTCAGCAGGGAAATGGACAAATCCTGCAGCTCTGCAGACTTCAATTTTTTCATATAGGGAAGAGTACAAATGACACATCAAACATTTAGACATGTTTGCATGGAGCAGAGGCTGAGCAGTGAGGATTAGCTGCCCTATGATCTGGCACAGCAGATGGGAGACTGCCCTGTGAGGATAGGGATTCCCAAGAGATGGGATGGACAGGGCACGGTGCTGGTGGAGGAGAAGGGAGAACTGGGCTTCATGCTCCTCCTTTGTGTCCAAGAACATCCAATATCAGCCTTCAGGTGAGCATGACACAGTATCAGGTGAAAGCACCAGCATCAGGGCTGTCTCTGGCTACACCACAGGAGCTGCAGGAGAGCCCTACAGAGAAGTGGTGTTGCTGGTTAGGCCAATTCCTCAAAAGACTTTGGATAAAACAAGTTTTCTCCTTTTTTTTTCTGTTCCTCCTTACCCCCTTGGAGGGGACAGCCCATCTTTTCCGACTCTGGAAGAGCCATATGCACATCTCTCCTGCCTGCACTTGTGCATGAGCCCTGCAGGGCTGAAACCCACCTCAGAGCCATCCGAGCTCTGCAGTGATGGAACAGGGGGTCTCACAAACACCCTGCCATTGCTGGGGCTGACAGAGAGGGGAACACGCCTCAGCCATGGTCCTTTTTCTGGAGCAAAGGAAAGGGAGAGAGCATACAGGAGTGTGAGCACATAAATGTCAGTCCTTGGGGAGAGAGGCTGAGAATTCCCCCGTGTTTGCTGATCTGTGAACCTTGTCAGAGGCTTTCTATTCTCTCAGAGCAGAGTAAGAAAGAGACAGATGCTGAGATAATTACTACCCTGGCAGAGAACTTATTCTTGTATCCAGAAGGAGAATTACAGTCTCACAGCTGTCTTCAGGACAGAGTGAAAGCATTTTCTCCAAGGTACATTGCAATGGCAATTAATTTTCTTGATAAGCTTAAACTAACCTTTATTTTAAAAAGGAAGATAACTTGTTTTGTGAAGCATCTTCTAATCTGGCATTTACCAAGGGCAATGGGATAATAATTTGAAAAGCAATTAAAGGTACCTTTTTTTAAGCTTTTCAGTGCCTTTTAAAGGTGCTGCAGAGCCTATGGCCCCTCTTGCTCAGGATGAGTCAGTGCTTCTCCTTCCATGGCACATTTCCAAATGCGCGGAGCCCAGACTTTGGAACCAAACTTTAGTGTACAGACCCTCTAAAATAGGTAACAATTTATCCTGAAGGTTTGATCAGAATGTTGGACCATGTTCTTGCATAGCAGGCATGTAAAACTAGGAAAGTTCTTCTAAAATATTAGTTGGAAAGCCTTTTTGAAGTGTTTCAGTCTTTCAGAAGATGGTGATAAAATGTTAAATTCTGAGAGCTGTTCCCCTGACCCCAGTGCTCTCTTCCAGTTTTTATAGAAGACCTTTTCCTTAGAGTAACATTGGTAAAGTGCTTTGAAGAGAAAGAATGCCACCTTCTTTCTTGCTAAAGAAAGATGTGTATAAATGCTCAGCAGCGTTCTATTATAGTAAATAATCTCTTTATCTGAATGAAAACAATTTTTGGACTACTTTAAATAATGCATTCTAGATTTTTAATCAACAGAACCTTTATAGTAATACATGTGTAATCATTGCCAAGAACATGAGAATATCTCATTCTAAGCTAAAATGGAGGAGGCAGCAACAAGCTGAAAGGTACAGTTCGTGGAAAAACTATCAGCTTGGTCTTGCTGGTGCTTTTCTTATGAAGCATTTAGTCAGGATTTAGCATACATATGTGACTAACTCCAAAATCAAAGAAGCCATCCCCACAAGAGCACCGAGGAGGAGTCCTCTGGGTTCAACACTATGTACGTAGCAATTAAGCTGCTGCAGGGAAGCTCTCCCCAGAACCATCCATCAGAAAGGATCTTAGCCAGGGACTTCACACTTTTTCTTTATTCCTACAAGTGTAAATGGACTCATGCCAGAAGGAAACTTGATACAGGTGAGACAGAGCAAGGCTGCCCTGGCAAGGCAGCCAAATACGTGGGTACTTGTCCAGCTTGGAGCTGGGTCCTGAGGGCCCTGGGATGAAAACCTCTCTGCATTTATATACTCACATTGCATGGCCAGAGGAAGATGCCCTGGAAAGTAACGTGGGGTGGCCTCACACTGAGTCACTCTGGACTGCACTGGCTCAGCACGTGCTCAGCAGTGTGACGTGTGTCAGTGCTGCTTCCAAGGATGAAATACAGGGAGATGGAGTAGGGGAAAGTCCAGCTTTTTTCTGTCTTTACCTGAATTGGCTTGGGTCCGGAGTTGAGTGTCCCAATCCTGGGAGCTCCAGGTGATGGGGAGTGGTTCTCATGCCATCGCTCCAGGGAAGTACCTGGCCTGGACACCATATATTGTGAAGCTCCTTGACTCACCTGACCTGCTCCATCTGCCCTGCCCAGCAGCACCACTGAAATGAAAATAAGCGAACAAGATATTGCTGTAAGGGTGGAAATACATTAGACTTTCAATGCAAAGGAGTACAGGGTGTGCCAGTGTTGGGGGTTAGGATTTTTCCTTTTGTTTTGTTTCTCTCAGGGAATTTTCTCCCATTTGTTGCTGAGAAACAATAACGACCAGTACTTAAGAAAGGCAAAAGATGTAGCCACCGAGAAGGAGGAGGACCTGCAGCTGGCTGCACTACTGTAGCTTAGGGGCATTCTCTTGGGAAGGGAAAAGATACTGCGAGATTTTGGCCGGGTGGTGACGGGCTGGGCTCGGCTCCTCTGGCTATCTCGCTCTTGGCATCGGAGGAGGCACAGGCGGTCTGTGGTAGCTGCCCGGAAGATTCGCGGCCACTATGGAGTTTTTGTCCTCCCATTGCTTCTCCTACTGTGGGTGAGCCTTTGCTCGTTAGAGCAGATGTTGCACTGGGACCTTATTTACACCCCATCTCACTGGAAGGGACCTTCACCATGTACTCGGGTGCCTCAGGAAAAACCCGGGACCCCGACCCCCGAGCCCCTCTGAGAGAGCCTCTCCCAGCCGCGTTCAGGAGCTGGGCTGCCGCTGCCCAGCCCCGCCGCTTCTCTGCCGCTGCTCTGGGTTTTCACTACACCGTAACCCCGCAGCCCCTGCCTGCTGGGACACCCCCGGTTCCAGCTGCAGCTGCGGAGTTTCTGATACATTTTATTTATTACGCTGGGATTTTGCTCTCCTCTGCCATCCCAGCCGCCGCTCCGAGGTTCCTGCTGCAGCCCATTCCGCCATCCGGAGGGGCCCCGGGCCTGCCTGCCCCTGGGGGTTTGTAAAGGAAGCCCCTTTCCCATCCCTTCTGCCAGCCCGCCGCCATTACCCACGTGCAGAGACAGCCGAGCTCGCGGCACAGCGCCCCCTGCAGCCCCCCATCGCAGCCGCCCTGCCCGGCCGGGAGCCGCCAGCGCCCCTGCCGGCTGCGAGCGGAACTGCACCCGAGGGGAAAGGGCCCGACAGCCGAGAGAGGCTGGCGCTGGGTTCTGGCTCTGTTTGTTGTTGCTGCCGGTGTTGTTGTTTGTTTGCCTTGTTATTTTCCCATATCTTTTCCTGAAAGCTCCTTAATTTCAAAGTTATAATAATATGGAGGGAAGAGGGTGATTTTTTTTTTTTTTTTTTTCATTCCAGGGGAGGTTCCCGCCTTCCTTAGCAGACACCTGTCTTTCAAACCAAGACCGCCACCAAGGAGAGAGCCAGACCCACTGAAGTAAGGCTGGAGTGTAGCAAAGAGATACACCAAGGCAAATTCCATCTAAGATTTCAGGAAACTTACTTTCTGCGTTTTGCAGCCCTAGGTGCATTTAGTCCAAATTCTGCTGTCACTAAAAGGGTTTTCCTAAATAATTTGCTGTAGCTAAAAGCAGATGGACAGAATTTATAAGAGGCACAACCTAGGCTCATACAAGTCAGTCTACATCCAGGGGTGGGGAGAAGGATAGGAAGGGATCAGACAGGTTACCCCAGGAGCAACTTCTAGCCCTGAAAGCATTATTTAAAAGTTTTCTTACCATTGTGTCTTTGATGTGTAGCGCACACAGCAACATGATAAAATATCTCCAGTCCCTCCTAATTGTTTTGTGAGATGACCTGTCAAAGCACAATTAGATCATTCCATGCATTGTTGTTATGGGGAAGCTTTGTGATCCTTGAATGTCAAGCTGCCACGGAGATAACATAACCTTTGAAACAGCAGTGTGTCAAAACCAGGAATTGTTTATTATTGGCAATGCTCTTTACACGATGTTAGTGCAGAAGCACTGTAAGGGAAAGGCAAACCAAAAACCCAAGGCTTAATAATGACCATATGCAGCAATAATTACAAACACGCAGCAAAATGGGATCTGATAGTGTGGTCTCTGTACAAGTCAGCTGCACTGCAGAGAGCTTCAGAAGCCCTCATGGCACAACACAGAGTACCCTGACCAATTGTTTTAATATTTAATCTCTTGTACTGCTCCAGCATGGTATCTTGGTGCTTCAGATCTCCAAAAACTATACTACTGGATTTTAGATGAATATGGAAAATCTGGATAAGACTGCTTACCAGAGGGAATTAGGTTACAATATTGCTTTAAGCAGAGAGACCTATGGGAAAAAAAATTGTTTTATATAATTAACTCATTCAAAAGTGTAAGGTGGGCCTGGAATCAATTGATAAGAGAAAACAAATTGCATGCAAACAGATATTTTAACAGCTAAAAATACCTAAGAGTCAAATCAGCCAGTGAAGGGGCCAGGGTGGGGGAGGCTGATGTACATTTAAGGAAGCACACACCAAGGACTGATCCCAGCCACACCATCCCACTTCCCAGATAATCTGCCTGTTTACCTCTGCCTACACCACCTAGCTGCCTTCCTCCAACACATTTACTCATGGTAATTGAAACTACTCCTTAACCTTCAGTTCATAAATGAAATGAGACAACTCTCACAAACTCCACAGGGCAGTTTCTCAACACTCTGATGATCCTTGTGTCTCTCCTGCAACATTTTGCAAGTTTTCTTCATACTTTCTGAAATGTGGACACTCGAAATGCACACAGCACCCAGCAGCTGTGCATCAGTGCCAAATGCGGAGGTAACACAACTTCCCTACTCCTACTGCTCACTATATTTAGCCGTATATCCAGGGAATCTTACTGGTCTTTCAGCTGCAGCCGCAAGCAGGAACTCATATGCATTTAGTTTTCCACAATTTCTTTCCTGAGTTTCTCCTTCCTGAGACAACCCCCTCCTCCACAAGCCTGACCTACATTCCTTGTGCTTGACCTTGTATTTGCATGTCTTCAAATGCATATTTGCCTCCTTGTCCTTGGCCTAGTGAGCTGCCCAGGTTGTCTATTGGTGAGTCCCTCCTTGTTTACCACATTACCAATCTTCAAATAACTTGGGAACCTTATCAGTACTTTCAGAATATTTTTTCTCCATACTATAGATAAAACATTACAAAAAAGCGTAAGAACAGGAGCTGATCTTTAGCAATAAGAAATTAGATAAAAAACTTTCACTTTTGATGTTGGCTGGTCACTCTTTAAACCATTTAATGTGTGCCCTAATGATTAAACATAATTCTTGATCAATGCTTAGAATTTGCAAAATCATAAATGCTTACAGACCTCTACGTATACTAGGTCAATACTATTGCTTTTATTGATCCCAGGAATAATCTAATGAGGAAACAAAATCACGTTAATGTTCTCATAGCCCTGCATTGACTGATACAGATTATCTTGCTTTCCTTCAGGACTTTATTCACCACAATCTGCCCTTCCATTGCTTTCTGACTACAAATGTCAGCCCCAGTCCGTGTCACTCACCTCCCCTGGACACTGGACAGATGAAGGCTTTTCTCCAGGCTCTTCAAATTGTCCCTGATTTTAAGATTAGTCATTTTTGTTCAGCCTAATGAATCAGGACATTTTTGAGAGAATTGCAAAGTACAGCTCCTTTTAGGACCCTCCATCAGAGTGAGATGTAACTTCCACACATCCCAGCTCCTCCAGTATCATCTTACTCTGTGGCAATCAGGAGTGCCATATTGAAGTTATCTGCACGAAAATATCTCTCCCAAGTTTGGATCAGCACAGTAACACCACAACAGCCTCTGGTGGCCCTTCCTACACTGCAAAATTAAACAGCCAGTCATGCAATTGTCTCATGAAAGTTGCCCTGGTGGAGACCCTGCACCATCTCACTGCCTGCCTGTTTCCAATAGAACAGCCTTTGACCACTTCCTAGAAGAGAATTCCCTTAATATTTCATCAGTGATGGTTATTTGCCAGGAAATCTGTTCAACATTAATTGGATGAGTATCAGACGTAGGATTGTTATTTTGTTATTACAAAATGGTTCTGCTAATTGACAGAGAATTTAGGACAAAGTTTTATCTTTACTTCTACTGTGTGATCCAAAAGAAGCTAACAAAATGAAAGAGCACAGGTTTTTATCAGAGCTTCCCAAACTCTCCCTTTTTTATGAAGGTAAGTCCTTGCTGACTTTCCGGCGGGGGAAGACATGCACACAATCAATGTGATTGGTAACGCAGGCTTCGTTTATTAGCAATACAGAGGCACTTATATAGTATTGAGTATACATGCTTATCAGTTCTTTAATTAGTTTAAACTTACGAAAGCGCATTCTTACTTCTACATAATTGGGTTAGATAAAAGACTACATTTGGCAAGCTTCTATTATTTATGTTTTGTCTTGAGAGATCAAAGATTTTCCTCCCTTCTCATGGTCAGCACATCTTTATCAGAACAGCACTGTACCTCCTAAAAACTCCCTTTTGGTTCTCAGGCCTGTTTCTCACACAGGCATTTTCTCATGGAGGCATTTTCTTGTGCAGGCTTTTGCTTGCAGGCCTTTGCGTGCACAGCTCTTCTATTGATCTGGTTTTATCAATAATCCATGTCCCTGATCCTCTAACCATTCTCCAACAAGTCCTCATGCTGCATTTGGCTGGGCTAGTTAGTTTTCTTCCTAGTAGCTGGTATGGGGCTCTGTGTTTTGGATTTGTCCTGGAAGCACTGTTGATAATACAGGCATGCCTTAGTTATTGCTGAACTGTGGGAATGCGCAAGAAACTGGGAGGAGACACAGTCAGGACAGTTCACCCAAGGGATATTCCATACCATGAGATGTCATACTTAGCAATAAAACTAGGGCAAGGTCACCAGAGGGGTTGCCAACCAGTTGATGAGCAATTGTTTTCATTTGGGTTACTTGTCTTTCTTGGTGTTTATTTCTCTCTCTTTGTTATCTTCCTTTTGACTACAATTTTGACTACTATAATCATCACCGTAATAATTGTTATTATTATTTTATTTAAATTATTAAACTGTTCTCATGTCAACTCCTTCCAATTCTCTCCCCACCATCCTGCTGGAGGGCTGAGCAAGCAGCTGCATGGTGCTTAGCTGCTTAGCTGGGGTTAAACCACAAGAGCCTAATTTTTAATAGGGAAGGTCATTACCAGCCAGCTCAAAGGCTGTGGTGAGTCCCTAACACTTAGAGCTTCTACTTCAAGAGATGTCAAGTAATTTCTTGGCCAAGCACTAGAAATCTGGTTTAATGCAAGACTCAGTGGAAGGACCCTTCCTCTCCATGGGCTTTCCAGAGCAGACCAAACTATCAAGAAGGGTCTCATCAAAAGCCCAGGCATTTCTCACCCTTACCTGCCTATTGACAGCTCACATCAAGTCATGCTATGTTCTTGTATTCCTCATATGTTGCATTCCTTCTAAACTTCAGTTTGCACTGGGTCAGTGGTCTTGTTTGCCTCTTATGGCACCTGAGTGTACGTGACCTACGAGATGATCAGCACCTGGTGTTTCTCTTGCCCTTTGCACGTGCAGCAACAAGGCTACAACTTTGTGCCATGTTTTTCATCCAGGAGGTTACTGATATTTATAGCACTGATATAGCAGATCATTTGGACATGGAAAATAGACAGGAAATCAATTAGCATCGATGTATGTCTCCAGACTGTTAACTCACACAAATACAAATGACCTTCCCTCTCGACACCCTGTAGTGCTCAGGAGGGGAACAGACCCTGACTGTCCTCCAAAGGGGTTCGAAAATCAGGAGAAAACACAGATGGGAACTTCTCAAAGATAATAGCAATTTCTTTGCACATACTGAGGAGTGTGGTGGCCTCACTAAGCACTAAACAGAGCTAACAAAGCACCAGCAGAATAGCAATAGTGCGAAAATGCTAAAACAGAGCCATTAAAATGGCATTAGTGATTCATGTGGCAAGCACAGCTTTTCTCCCTCCCTTCTGCTTGGTCAGGGTTGCACACAGTGGGCAAGACACAACACCACACCTGGCTCTTCTAACCCCACTGCAACCATACTCACTGTAACCACTGTCCTGTGCTGAGCCTCAGGCCCAGGAAAGGCAAAATTTCTTGTCACCTGGAACCCAGAATCATGAGCTAAAACTCTTGTATGACGAAGGGGAGGGCTGAGAAGGTGGTAGGATCTCTGCTACACAGGCACTGGGAGATGCTAAAGCTCCCTGGATGTCCCTTGCCATCATGCTGCACATTGTAGGTATGACACATGTGGTCACCTCTGCTGCCATGGCATGGTGGTGCTTTGCACGCAGACACTCCAAGAGGCTTTTTGATAGAAAATATTCCAATCTGTGGGAGTAGGGGAGCAAGATATACTGCTTGAAGATAGATCTAGTTTTTCTAGAAGTTGTAAATCCCTGCAGCTAAGCTCAGGGAGCTGCAAAAAGCGAACCACCAAAGAGCTGAGTGATATAATACAAAACCAGTTCCTTCTGAGTATCACTTAAGAGTGAGAACATTCTCACTGGAGCTAGGCATAGATGGAGGACCCTGCAGGGAGGGAGAAGGGCAGCAGAGCAAGCAAACAATACCCCCATGCTATGACACCCATAGATGTCACTGGGCAGTGTCAGCACCCCACCCCAGCACCCCGAGCTGGAAGGAGTTATGGACAGTCTGAGCAGAGCATGGCCAAGGGCTCTCTTCTCTGTGTGGGCACCCAGCAGGTGTTGAGATCAACCAATAGCTATGGCAGTTTGGGTGGCACCTTCCAACCATCAGTTTTCACCTTAGAAAGTCGCTCCCTGCTTATCCAAGGTTCTTTCCTTTGTGAGCAAAACTCCTCCTCTTAGGTGAGGCACCTCACAGCCCCCGTGGGAAAGCTCATGCTTACACATCCTCACTAAATCCCTCTTCACTTGGGAGACAAGGCAGAGCTCAGCAGGAGCCTTGGCAAGACACAGGCATGTGCTGCTGTGCTCTATGCTGCCGGGCTTCCCCGGGGAAGAGATGAATCCATCCCACAGGGGCTGAGTCACACTGGAGACACATTCCCGTCTGCTGATTCCTGCCTTGGCTCTTGCTCTCCAAAGCCCTTCTGAGATCTTAGTCACACTCAACCCCCTGCTTCTAGGTGTAGGCAGTAGCATGGAGCCACACTGTTTGGTCTGGAGCAAAAAGAGGGCAAAGTCCTGGCAGGAATATAGCTGGTGGGTGTGCAGGGGCACCATGCTGCTCTGCACACACCAAGCAGCTCAGGGAGGGATGGGATGTTCCCTTTTCCTGAACTTTTACAGGCCACGTTGCTCCAGGCATCACCACCAAGTGCTGGGGCTTGCACCTAACCCACTCCCACTCTCCTCCCTGCAGGCAATGCATCCACACACTTCAGACAGGCTGTTCTCCAAAGTCCTCTGAAAATGTGGTGCAGCCATCTGTCCTCAAACCAATAAGCATTAAAAAAACTTAATAATAAAAAAATTTTTTAAAAATTAAGTAAAGACCTTTTTGAAAACATCTGAAGGATACTGTGTTATCCAGGACCAAAACCCTTATCGTGGTTTCCTTCCTATACCAAACCTCTACAGGGCTCTACAACCCCCTTCAAACTGAGCATCTCATCACCCCAAGCATGTGGTGATTCACCAGCCTGAGCGCACACAAGGCAATTCTGCGTATGTCTGCTGTTCCTGTCAATCTGTCTTCTTGTGTACTGACAGAGAGCGAGAGAGAGAGAGCAGAGATCTCTGACAGTGGGCAGATTAATAATACATTTAATTTCTCTGTGCATCATGAGGAAGAGGAAGACACATAATTCAAGAGCCTTCCCGAGAGCTTTGCAAATTCCTCACAATAGGAGACAAGAGCAGGAAAAGTGCTTTTGTGCTTCAACTCCTTAAAGCTAGTGGCAATGTGTATTTTAATGTAACATTTAAAAGGCACAGAAAGAACTGTGTGTATTATAAATATAAAGTGAAAATATTAAAGCAGTTGATACAACCAAGACATCATTTTTCATAAGCTCTCAGGATCCCAAGATAGCAGCAAAATGTGTCTCTCTGTGACACTGATAGCTCCTCAATATCTCCAAAGAAGAGTTTTGAGCACCCATAAGGAGTCCAAATCAGAGCATCTCTCACAATGGCAGTGACAGCAAGGCTGCTCTGTAGCACCACAGAAGGTCTGGTTGCCCTGCACTGTCCTTTACATGGAGGTCCATCTGCTAGGAAAATGAAACTTGAGCTTTGTTTAGGGAGAAGTGCTAAGTCTAAACAGCCCAGGTGGAAATCTGGCAATGCCAGCAATGATTGGCATTATTTCAAAGCTTGCAGGAACATGGCAGTTCCTGCCTGCCTGTGCAGTGCCCTCTCCTGCCTTTCCCACCAGCCAGGTTCTCCCTGGGGGCTCCCAGCTCTCCCTTCCAAGATGGGTTTCTGCCTGTCTTGGTTTTGAAAGACAGGTGTCTGCTAAGGTAGGCAGAAGCCTCCCTTGAAATGGCAGATGTAACCCCTTTCCCTCCGAGTTATTATAAATTTGAAAATCAAGGGCCTTTAGGCAAAGATGTGGGAAATAGGAATAACAGTTCTTTACTGTTATATATATAACCAGTCAAACAAAACAGCAATAACTATGGCAGTAACAGCAAATAATCACAAACCCAGTCCCAGCCTTCTCGGCTGTCAGGCCCTTTCCCCTCGGGTGCAGTTCCGCTCGCAGCCGGCAGGGGCGCTGGCGGCTCCCGGTGAGCAGGGCAGGTGCGATGGTTTCCCCGCGGCTGCAGGGGGCGCTCCGGAGCGAGCTCGGGGAGCACGCGGCACCGGTGCCCTGGGATCCTGGGAAGGGATGGAACAAAGGCTTCACAAACCGCTGGGCAGCCGATCCTGGACTCTTGGGAACAGCAGGCTGGAACGGCAGGCTGGAGCGGCAGGCACGAGCACAAATCCGGGGTGGCAGATGAGATGTATCCAGATGGGGAACCCCCGGAGGTCTGGGCAGGCAGGTTGAGCACGGCTACAGCGTAGCGAAAGCTCGAAGCAGCAGCAGCGGGGCAGGGCGGCCACAGCCTGGCCTCCAGCAGGGCAGGGAAAGCGGCTTTGGGATCCCGGCGTTGTTTCCAGCAGAAAAGAAAAACGGCCGAAAAGAGGAACCAGCAGCTCCTTTCTCTGCAGCTTCTCTCTCGGGGGACGCTGAGAGTGAACTGCCCCCACACCTAGGTGAAAACAAAAGAGTAGCCAGGTCTTTTGTCTTCTCTTAAGTATGGCCATTTGTCCCCTAGCAACATGCATATGGAAAAAAATTCCTTTAACAGGAAAAAAAAAAGACTAAACTAAAACCCCAACACTGCCCCATATACTCTTTACCTCTTCACCTTCCTAAAGTTTCCACAGTGCCTGGATGAAAAACATGAGGCAGCAAGAGTGCACAATGCATTTCTTGTCTGCTTAAACACTGGCATTCCCATTTTGGAGAAGGAAATTGTCATTTAAAAACCCAAAGCTATTTCTTGTAGTGCTTCTATATATATGCCTCACTTATACATTCACCTACTTTCAAACAAAGGGAAAAAGATGGTGAGATTTTCTGATACTGGTGTTACTTTACATATCTGACGGGTAGGTACAAAACAGGGAGATAATGAAGGCATGTTGGTGTGTATTCATCAGAAACACACACGGAAAGGCACAGGTTGAGACAGTGTCTCGGTTTTGAAAGACAGGTGTCTGCTAAGGAAGGCAGAGGCCCCCCTTGAAGTGGCAGATATAACCCCTTTTCCCTCCAAGTTATTATATTTTGAAATCAAGGGCCTTTAGGCAAAGATGTGGGAAATAGGAATAACAGTTCTTTACTCTCTCTCTATATATATGTATATAACCAGTCAAACAAAACAACAACAACTATGGCAGTAACAGCAATCACAAACCCAGTCCCAGCCTTCTCGGCTGTCAGGCCCTTTCCCCTCGGGTGCAGTTCCGCTCGCAGCCGGCAGGGGCGCTGGCGGCTCCCGGTGAGCAGGGTAGGTGCGATGGTTTCCCCGCGGCTGCAGGGGGCGCTCCGGAGCGAGCTTGGGAAACACGCGGCACCGGTGCCCTGGGATCCCGGGAAGGGATGGAACAAAGGCTTCACAAACCGCTGGGCAGCCGATCCCGGACTCTCAGGAACGCAGGCTGGAACGGCAGGCTGGAACGGCAGGCTGGAGCGGCAGGGACGAACGCAAATCCCGGGTGGCAGACGAGATGTATCCAGATGGGAAAAACCCACGGAGGCCCAGGCAGGCAGGGCGAGCAGGGCTACAGCGTAGCGAAAGCTCGAAGCAGCAGCGGAGCAGGGCAGCCACAGCTCGGTCTCCAGCAGGGCAGGGAAAGCGGCTTTTGGGGTCCCGGCGTTGTTTCCAGCAGGAAGAAAGAACGGCCAAAAAGAAAGAAGCAGCAGCTCCTTTCTCTGCAGCTTCTCTCTCCGGACCCTCAAAGCGAACTGACCCCACACCCAGGTGTAGACAAAGGAGTAGCCAGGCCCGCCCCACTCCCCTTTTTGTCTTTCTTAAGTACAGCCATTTGTCCCCTAGCAACATGCATATGGGAGAAAATTCCTTTAACAGGAAAAAAACTAAGACTAAACTAAAACCCCAACAGACAGGTAATTTATATGTCTCTTTCTTCGTAGTTGCTTCTTTTTTTTAAACATCCGGAAGAGAAAAATGCAGAGAAATCAGAAATAAAACTAGTGTTAGATGTCTGCATTTCAGAAAGCAGATCTGAGCAGGTCTCCCCAAGTGTGCCAGCTCTGCAAGATCCTGGTTTCCTTAGGGCTGTGCAAACTGGAGCAAAACCCCCAAATAAGATATGGAGACCAGGATAAGCTGCGAAAAGCTGAGCTCCTGTCTTGGCTCAGAGGCCCTCAAGCTAACTTGACTGAGAAACTGTCTTTCAAACACACGGTTTGGCTGAGAGGTTGAGCAGAGCAGTATGAAGAGCCCTCTTGTCTTTCCTAAAGGCCAGCTACTCACCTGAGACCACAGACATTGTCCATATAAGTACTAAAATCACTTTTTTTTTTAAAAGTCCTGATAAAAATGACAGCACTGGATAATGCTGTTCCCAATAAGCAGTATAAGCCATGCCAAGTGCCTCCCAAAGACAAGCCTGCAGCAAGTGTCCTCACGAGACAGTCCAAGTCCTTAGGGTGTCATGCAGATGACATAATGATCGTGAAAAACAATTTTAAAGAAACTAAATTTAGGCAAGAGTATAAGCCCCAGTTTTCAACCTGCCTGCATTATCAAGAACACTTATGATCCTGACAGCATTATGCAGCTTCATATATGCTTATGTTAGACATTGTTAGGTCATTGCATTGTTAGGTCATCAGCATTTCAATTATAAAACTCCTTTCCAGAGACTAGTAACATAGCTCATGCTTTAAGCCAAGAAGCAATTTTTTTTCCTGTTAAAATTTTGTTAAAGTCTGCTGATACAGCAAAAAGTAACTTTTTTGTAGTTTCAGATACTACTTCTATACTCTCACACTTTAAAGAAATTTTGCTCCAGGCAATTAGTTCTTTGCTGGGACTGGTCGTTCCTGACCTCTAACATTCCATAGCTAACATATCCCAAACACTGCTGCAAGAAGTCTGTGCAGCAGCAGCAACAATTCTTCCACTGTAGCAATGGCTATAGCCTATACAGCAGACCTGTATGCATGTATTATTCTCAACATTGACCATGTCTCATGCTGGAGGCAGCCAATTCCCAGTGAAACAACACATTAAGCCTTAATTCTGCAAACACCAGCATATGTGTTTATAGACTTGAGCCACACCGGGGAGTTGGATGG
Source organism: Corvus hawaiiensis (assembly GCF_020740725.1). Classification (NCBI taxonomy): domain Eukaryota; kingdom Metazoa; phylum Chordata; class Aves; order Passeriformes; family Corvidae; genus Corvus; species Corvus hawaiiensis. Next base: position 7,680,348 of record NC_063226.1, on the reverse strand, counting down.
GTCTAATGTGCTACGCCAGAGTTGGAACATTGTGTTCCCCGCCCGTTTTCCATCAAAGGAATGGCTACAGACTATGAGCAAAACACATTGCCACACTACTTCAGTCCATTATTCCAACCAAGCATTGCTGTGATTTACTACCCACACTGTATTCAAAACAATGGAAAGAAAACATCATTTGTGATAAAGATCATTCTAGCAAGTTGTGAAAGCAGTGACTGAAGCAGTATCAGGGAATCGCCCCCCAGGCTGTCCCCATGATCTCTTCTTCCCAGAGCCTCCTCCATACACAGGCCAGGCTTCTAGGGGGGGCAGCTCCACATGGGATAACCCTGCTTCAGCAAACAGGCAGCAGAGGGAACTAGGTTAAAGCCTAATCTCATCCAACACGTGTGTGTAGCCCTTTACACAAGCCATCAAACTCAGGGAGATGCCACCAGCATTATTTCCAAACTCTACTGCTTTGCACTAAAGGGCTGCTGTTCCTTAAAGAAATACCTGTGCCTCTTCCAAACCCAATTTATCAGGTGGATTTGTAATATTGTCACAATTTTTATTTTTTCCTTCATGTCTGCGTCTTCTCTACCTCTGAGTTTTTTCCTGGGCTTCAGTAAGCCAAGCAGCAGGATTGCAGAAACAATCATATTTATCTGAAAAGAAATTGAATCATAACATTATAGGATTTCCATCTGTAAGCATTCAGTTCTCAATTTAAGCATGTTTTGTCTTGTTTTGCCTTAATGGTCAATAGAAAGGCTCCCTAAGACCTTGATAGTGTATTGGGTTGACCCTGAGTTAATGGACAGTCTTTGAGACCAATGACGCTTCTCACAATTTACGTATTTAAACCACACGGAAAGGCGGGACTTCCCCTTTTTTGTCGGAGGTCGCCTGCTGGAAGGTGGGGGGGGCTCCGAGCCTCCCAGCCCCGCTGGGCAGGGCCGGGGCCACTGCCCCTTCCCCCCTTTCCCAACACTGCGGCACGGACCCTGGGTCGCTGGCGGGGGGACTGTCCCAGAGCCGCAGGCAGCTAAAACCAGCCACTGCTCACAGCTAAAACCAGCCATGGACTGCTCACAGCTAAACCCATCCAGCGCGGCTTCTGGGGACAGGCGGGTCCTTCTCTCCATGTGGAGCCGGCGGAGTCAACGGGAGCCGGCGTAGCCTCCTGTCTGCAGCCAGCACACTTCGTGCTGAACTGAAGAGGACACCATGCAGCCAGCAGCACAGAGGGAGCGAGGCTTTCTCCATCGTAAAGCCTGAACAAGAACACTCTTCAACATGGCGGCTTCAGAGTCAGAGAGAAAGAGAAGTGAGTCATGTGAGACGGAGCTGAGCATGGCGACGGGAGAAAAGAGGGCGGTGCCGCGATTCTCGCGCGTAGCTTAAAAGAAACCTTCTTGCATGCCGTGGTAAGAAACTGTAATACCACAAACTGTTTGTCTCTTTAATCCATTTGAAGAACATGGGGGGATAGAGAATCCTCGTGTGGCCTGTGAAGATTGTGAAGAGTGCCTATGCCAGGCTATATAGAAGTAGTAAGAGGCTGTTAGAGACTTGTGGCGAAGAAAAGCCTTTGTGTGCAGGCCAAAATAACTTATCCTTAAAAAGATTAATAACCCCATATGATGGCCCATGTTTTGCAGTGTGAAGGAACTGTGAGATTTTTCATGGGAGAGATGTTCTACACACAGCAGATTGTTTGTTTCCGGGCGGGTCTGCTGTTAGTAGCAGTTTGGGAACCACGTGCAACTGAAGGAAAACCCTTTTTTCCTTAAGCATAAGAGAGAGACTTTTCAAGAACTGCAACACTGACTAACATCCCATGTTCTGTTATCCTTGTGGGAGCTGGGTAAAAGGAGAGAAGTGCTGGAAAGGGGGGGGGGAGCGGGGGGGATTTGCTTTAATTTTTTTTTTTTTTATTTTCTCTTTAGTTTTAATTCTATTAGTAATAAAACTCTTCCATTGTACTGCAACTGTTTAAGGTTTGTGCCTGCTTTGCTTTTCTCCAAATTCTTATCTCACAGAAGGAAAATAAGTAAGTAATGAATATTTTGAACCAAAACCACTACAGATAGGATAAAAGAAAACTTGTTAACATAGTAAGAACATCTCGGGGATTTCATTTCAAAGCCACCAAGGGCTTTCTGCTCCTTCCAAGCTGCCTCAGAGGCTTAGCCTTGAGTGCTGCTGGCAAAGATCGCATCTCATTCTCCCAACAGGGTCCTGGAGGACTTTGTTCCAGAGCCACTTGTACATTAGAAATTCACATTATTAGGTGAAAAGATGACTGCATATGCACAAAAATACACCTGCTCCTGTTATTAGAAAAAAATCTTCAAAACACAGCATACAAGGAGGTTGTAGATGGGTTGGAGTCAGTCTCTTCTCCCAGGTAACAAGTGATAGGACAAGAGAAAATGGCCTCAAGTTACACCAGAGGCAGTATAGATTGGATATTCAGAAAAGTTCTTCACTGAAAGGGCCATCAGGCATTGGAACAGGCTGCCCACTGTCCCTGGAAGTGTTCAAAGAACCTGCAGATGTGCTGCTCAGGGATGTGGTTTAGTGGTGGACCTGACAGCATTAGGTTAATGATTGGACTCGATGATCTTAGAGGTCTTTTCCAACCTTAATGATTCTATCATTCTAAGATGATAACTCCAGGCAAGGGAATTTAAGCTAATCTTTTGCTAGCTGTTTCACACGGAGTCCTGGAAAAGAGCCATACACCTCCAGGGAGTGGCCTGAAAAATCCCATCACCCACAGCCCTCCCTCCTGGTGTCTGCATGAGCTCTTAAGCAACACAGGTACAGGCAAAGGATGCTGAACACCAAGACCACAAACTCCCCTTTTTGTTTGACAGGAAGCTTAAAACAGAGAGCCAGCAGCTGCATCAGGTTTTGTCACAGGCCACAACACAGCTCAGTGTCCTGCAAGGCTGACATGGGATGCAGCCAGCTCAGCAGTCCGACCAACTCCACAGCCTGTGCAGAGCAATCCAGCCCAGCTTTAGAAAACACAAAACCATGTCATTAAATCACAACCTGAGTGTAGTTTAAAAAGTACAGTAGCTAGTTGTCTGGTTAATTAAACTATTAAATTATGCTGGAAAATAAACCTTTGGAAGTTTTGAGCAAGACAAAGCCATGAATACTAAGAACTTCCCAACTTAGCATGATTGATTACACAAACAAACTATGTATTGGAGAAGTGTTACAGAAAAACATCACTTTCATCAAATTCTAAGTGAACAGTTGTAGAGTGAGGAGGGGGAAATTAATTAATTACACCCTGAAACATTTTACTGATTGAATCCATGACCCCAGCACTTGCAAGGTCATCAAATGATAGATTAGTGCTGCACGGAGTATCACAAGTGGCATTTGCACTGGGAAGCTCATTATATGAGATGTCAGGTCATGTAAATCATAGGAAACAAATACAAACATCCATCAGAAAAATGCAGATAGTCATTACAGGCAGCAGAGAGGAATCAAATTATTATTCAAAATTTATTTTGACTATTAAAATACAAAGAGGTGACACAAAATTTTCCTTTAAGCAAACATAAACTACAAGTACCCTGACAGGAGGCTTTTTTAATAAATGTTGCATCTCTTCAGTATTCCATGTCTGTAAACATTACTTGAAAAACAAAGAAATGGGGAAAACCCAGAAAAAGTATAAAATCAGCGATCCAATGTTTGGGTCTTCAGAGCTTTTTTTTATTCAAGAGAGAACTATTCTTTGCACATCTGAATAATCAATGCAAGATAGGAAGAAATAGACTGTAATTACTGCATGTGAGTCATTTGTTACAGATTCTGTCTGCTCCAAGGGAGCAGAAGCAAGCACTGCTTCTTGACAAGCAATTTTTTTTTTTAGGGAGATGCACTAAACCATTCGGCAGAAATATGTGGGTGCTCAAGAAGAGAAAGCCAAGCAGCAAGAGAAACTAAACCAGAGGGCCTATTAGCACTCTCCAAATGGCTCAACAGGAGCCCAGCCACCTGTTCCCAATGCTATCCATGACTCTAGGAGATGGACTGGCTTCTGCTGGAATTAATTTCCTTGCTCATTAAAATAAACCCTGGGGTGTTCTCCCTATTTCTTGTTAATTTGCTTGGTGAAGCCCAATTCATACCTCTTAACGGGACAGATGATTTTTGGTTTGGATTAGGAAAGTAAGCTCTTTCTTAAGTCCAGATACAGCAGCTAAGCACTCAAGCCATAACTAATATTGATAATTTTGAAGAACTGTAAATTACACCCAAAATATAGTTTTCCTATGTTGAATGCACATAAAAATATCTTTTTCATTTTGAAAAGCTTAGTGACACAGTATTTAAAGGAGACTATTTTACAGCAATATCATGAAGAAGACCAGGGTGTCAGAAGGGAGTTTTGGGAGCTTTCAATCTGAATTTCTTGGTTGATTCTATAAAAGATAAAATCAGGGTTGGCGGCTTTTGTTGGGTCATGTTTTCAGTGCTGAAAGCTCTCAAAGGTACATCTAAATCCCCTAGACTGCTTTGGAAAATCGCAGCACATCTTCCTGAGCGAAGTGGGCTCCTTCCAACAGCCTCAGGATTATGTCTAATGAGTCACATCTCTTCTTAGTCTTGTTCCATTTCTCACTACTGTAAATCACTCTAATCTCATTTTATGAACACTGCATAAGAAGGCAGACACTGAAAATCACAAATAACAGGTCAAACTGTGATTTGTGAATAGCGAATGCAATATCCCTTCCATTACCTGAAAGTTGTTTGTATGATGGAAAGGAAGAACTGGACCTCACGATGAAACAGAATAAAGCAGATTTATTGGATCTTTTACCACCTTAAAAAATGTTTACAGTGTTACTAATGTACGACTGATTGATACCATCTGTACAGTTCTTCTATTGCTGCTCCATGGTGGGGTAAATTAGTATGCTCTGAACTTTCCTTGGGTAACAAGCCGTGAGTGCCAGAGCACTGCCAACCTCAGTACATTCAGTGCTGCCAATATAAATTGCTTAGTCCCTTTGCCACCAGACAAATGGAGTACAATTCCAGTAAAATAAATACAATTCCAGCACTGAAAGAAATTGCATCTGCTGGTGATGCCTTTTCTACTGATGTACAAAGGGGGTCGTGACAAGGAGCTAAACACAGTTGTTAAAGATGCAGTGAGCAGTTCTTCACCCAGAGACAGAGAAGAAAAATAATACTGGGATCCAGTTCCTCCTGGCCACATTTCTGGAAAACATTGACTACAGCTTTTGCAGGGAGTCTCTTTAGCACCTGGGAAAGCCCCATGCCTGGTGAGCAGTGAGCCCAGCAAGCCTGAGCCAGCACCTGCAGGCATATGATGCTCCTGCAGAAATGCTGAGAAAATCAGAATGATGCAACAGAAATGGGAAGGTTGGAGGTGGGGGATATTTAAAATCAATGCCATCAGCTGCTGTACCATTTTGTATCAGGAAAGGTTCCTGACCTTGGTAGAGTTGGTGGTCTTGAAAAACCATGAACCCTGGTAAGTGTGGCTGATTGGGGCAAAACATTTCCAACCTCTAAAGAAGGGTAGGTTCCTGGAGGGCTTGTTACATGCTGGATATTTTAATTGCCAGACCTACATCTGAACCTCCCGGTGCAGGACCACGGCAGGGAGTGTTTGTGCCTCAGGGTAGTGTTTAGGATTAAGTCTCCATAGAGGCCCTGGCAAGAGAACAGATAGTGTGATCTGCCTCTGGAAAGCATGACAAAGCCTTTCCTGGGGACCCAGCACAGCCCCAGCTCCCCGTGGCTGAGCACTGGCACAGACATCCCCACACACCTGCAATGCTCAGCTTGGGGCTGTAGAGTGTCTTCATGCTACGTCATGGTGTGGCTTAATATATAATCCTAAAAGAGCTCACCTGGTGACATCTTTATCGTGAAAGAAGCAGCAGCTGGTGTATGCTATTTTCAGCCTTGCAGGCTTATTTTGAGCATCTCTCCTGCTGTTTCTTGAGTTGAAGCCCCAGATGAGTTCATCCCAAAGAGAAAAACAGCACTGCCTCAGGTGAGCACACAGGAATGTGTTCAGAGCAGGGAAGGAGCCCGCTGGTCCGTCCTGACTCATTCCCAAACACCAGCTAGGAGACAGGACCCCCTGCAGCTTACCTGGTCCAGCAGCCCTCCTATCACGGTGTCCCGCAGTGATAGGGAGGAGAAGAGAGATCCAACGGGCAGGAATAGTGCAGCAAGATTGATTTATTTAATTGTTTTACAACTCTTTTATAGACTTTTTTCTTCAGAGTCTAATTGGTGAAAGGATCAGCCATCCCTTGGGGTGATTGGCTAAAATCCTAGAACATCCATTGTCAAAATATTTTTCTACTGTACTATAAACAAGGCTTTGCAAGGTCGCAGGTGTTCATAGTTTATAGAACTCTACAAATATCTTCCGTGAGAGAGAGAAAAGTATCTCACGGCACTGGAAAGAAGCAAGAAAAGTTCTTGCTAGCAGCAATATTTGTATCCACACCCTCCTGTTCTTGGACAGGCAGGGGTTGTCCCTGTTTATGACGGAGATAATGCCAGGCTTGGAACTGGAGGCACCGTGACCCACACCCTCTCTTCCTGCCTCGGACAGGCAAGATAAACTGTTAGTGATAAACTGTTGCCATATCATTTTAAATAGGGGAGGTTTATTAGAATCTTCTGTAAATCAGGCCTGAAATTACCACTGTGGTTTTGAAATAAACCTGAGTCCTGCTGAACAGCTCATCCAGCTTCTGCTTGAAATTCCTACTTTAAAACCACTTTTGCAACTCCCCCATGAAGGCAGCTCGATTTGTAGTTGTACACCAGGACGCAGCACGGCACGCCAAGCTGGGAGAGGCTCTTTCCCTTTAATGACAGCCATCTGCAGGTTCCTATAACTTAGCAATGTTCCCAGCCATGATTTATGGAGGGTGCTTAGCTTTACAGTACAATCTTTACTATTTTACAGGGTTCCTTTTTTCCTCAGTTAAATGTTGTTTTCTGAATAATTCCAAGCTGCCAGTAGTTTACAGAGGAGAAAACTGGAATGAATCTCTCCTTGCTTTTATTTACTTCTGTTTGAGTAGTGTGTTTCTGCATCCATTTTGGAGATTTATAATGGTATTAAGGTTGCTTCCCTCATCTTCATTTTATAGATTTCTGCTGCAATCATTTTGAAAACCAGAAAGCTGACAGGAAAATTAGGAAATTAGATGTCATGTTCCTGTTCCTTCCGGTGCCCTGATGAAGAAGTGGAGAAGGAAAATCAACTGAAGGCATAACAAATAACACTATATATCCTGGAGTCCCATCACTAATGCTGCCACCTCCTCTAGGCATCCCACTGCATCCCATCCTGCCAGTGCTGCTCTGACCCCAAGAACATTGGGCTGTACCTGTGGCTGTTGAGGCAGCAGTGTCCAAGTGCCAAGTTCACAGGCTAATTGCTCATCTAATTTTAATTGCTAATGGTGGCCCATGGAGCAGTAGCTCCCTGTGCTGAAGTTATCTCAGTCTATTGTTCAAGTTTATTGAAAATAATTGCCCCAGAAAGAGAAAAATTATGGTGGTGACCACCAGCTCTGGGCACAATGGTGTGGTGGTATACCATATATGACGCGAAACACCATCTCTATCAACAACTAAGGGCAGAGGAGTCTCATAAGCTTATGGAGGACAGTTGGTAGAGGCCATCCTGCAGCTCACTGTACACAGGAACTGCACTAGCTTGCTCCAGCATCACCAGCTCTCCAGTAAAACAACCTCTAAATCAACCTCTCAAATCATTAATGCAATTGTATGGGCCATATTTAGGCCTTCCCAATCAAAATGAGCATGCTGAGTCTTTCAAAAAGGAGCAGCTTATCTAGTTATGAGCAAAGGCTGGTTTCATGGGGAAGCTTGTACCACCAGCAGCCAGAGACAATACATAGCAT